>NC_049170.1:9266348-9909801 GCF_009769625.2 Cygnus olor | reverse complement strand
TTCTACTCTGAATCAAAACCAGAGTTCATGCATGTTGTAAGATGCCCACTCAAGGCAGGTCCAGAGCCGTGGCAGAGAGGAGAGCTAAATCACCGGATGACAGCAGCTTTTACCAGCTTTTTCAGGTAGCTAGAGCCTCAGGCCTCTTAGGGAAGCTCAGCATAGGCACAGTACCGCATTTCACATTAATTAATGCTCAACTTTCCACTTTCTCTTTTGTAAACTGCCAAGAGATACTTCTCTGACACTAATGCAAGCTGAGCTGGCACTGAGGTTTAGTCTCTGAAAAAAATAATTGGTGAGAGTGCAAGTCAGAAACGGGGCTTGGGAAAGGCAGAGCAAAGCCGGAACGAAAGGAGGCAGAGGGTCCTGTCCCCAGAGCAGGGGTCTGGGAGCATCAGGGGGGGAGGACAAGGCAGAAGACATTTGCATTCTCCTTTCAGATGAAAATTATGATTTACCCAAGGGCAGCCATTATGTCCCCGGCTCAGATTTGTACCCTCTCTACCAGGCACAAACCCACCACAGGAGTCTGCTCCAAAGAGGATGAAGCCTAACCAGACAAGAGAAATTAAAGTTAAGGATGGCAGCAACCGAATGATTGATTTAGCTGAATATAATGTAGAAAACCTGAATAGGTTCCCAGCTTGACACCCTGGGCTTGCTTGGCAGAAGAGCTTTCTGTGGGACAAAGTCCTGTTCCTAATTTTGAATCCTCATCCTGTGATTTGCTCTTGTGGCAAATTCAGTCCCAGCCTGAAGAGCTGGCAGGGCTCTGCCTGTGCAAAGCACCCTGTTAGCAGCACTAAAGATCTGGATATCACAGCTCCACGCAGGACATAGGGAAAATGGAATTGCATTGTCCCAAAACTTTCTCTCGGGTATGCAGCTGATTTCCCTTGCGATCTGTAGCTTCTGACGCCTTGGTTTGGATGGTCTCTAATGCCAGTCAACTCATCAGTTTTCTGCAAAAAGAGAGTAATTTTGGAAAGCTGAAACATGGTCTTAATTAACATGCTATTGTGGTTAATCTGTTTTACCAATCCCTTAATAAAGAGAATCAATAGTTACAGACATCAAAGTTGATGAGTTCCCTCACAGGAAAAGAAAAATCTATAAAACATAGATGGCTACACTTCTCAAAGCTGCAAATTAAAACCAATGAGCTCCACTAAACCTTACCCCAAGGTGAACATTACTGGTGTTTTGACCCAGTGCACAGCTGGCTCCTGGGCCAAAATTGTTACACAGCCCCCACTACAAGCAGGGGTCTTGTGACCACTGCCATCATAACCATGCTAGCCTAAATTGCACCCCAGTGCATAACCTGGTGGATTTGCAAAACTAGTAAGATTTTTCTTAGTACAGACCATCCCATTGTAGGTGGTTGTGGCAGTTATCTACAATAGTAGAAACATTTGGTCTTGCAGACTGGTTGAGAAAATTTACCAGGCGCAGTATTAACTTGCCTTACCTGACTTTTACTGTGATTGATGAAAGTAAAATGTGAATCATGAGGTACTTAGCTGTCAAAAAATTCTTTTCCATGAAGTATAATATTTTTCAATTTCAAAGTATGTGAGAAAGATTTATCCCTGCAATAATTTGGTGACTTCATTAAAACTCTACAGACTAAAAAACCACCTGAGACCTGGACAACTTCTGCTTGCTTTTGTAGAGTGGAAACGCAACCACTGCAGGTTAGAGCTTCATTCATCTTTGCAGTTGGTCTAAACCAAGTAGTTCTTCAGTTGGTCGTCTGCATAGGGGTTGCTCCTTCCTCTCTTTTATAGGTATGAGAGACCAGTCACATCACCTAGTGAAATGTTCTTAAATATTGTCTTTAGGACATATGTCAATAAGACACTCAACTGGACGCAGCCAACAGGACAATTTTAGGGTGGAAGGGAGAGAAAGAACTTCTCCCAGCCTGCAGGGACTATTTCAATACTGAGGAATTGAGGTGTATTGCTAGCATTCTGATTGTCTTTTTATGTGTCTCATCACACTTAATGTTAGTTATGCTTACACTTTGTTTTATGATTTTCTTTTTTTCTATAGTTCTGCTTAAAAATGGTTAACAAAATACTCATACTTCTAAGACAATCTGAATATTGAAACATGCACTGTAGGAGAGAATCTCTAGCACTGGGAAGACAAACAGCTATGGACCAACAGTTTGCACTTTCCATGCCAAAGTCTTACTTCATTCCCTGTTCCCTCCTGTTGTGGTTTAGCCCGGCTGGCAGTCAAACACCACACAGCCGTTCACTCACCCTCCCCCCTCCCTCTCCGGGATGGGGGAGAGAAACGGGAAAGTGAAGCCTGTGAGTTGAGATAAAGACAGTTTATTAAGACAGGGAAAAGAATAACAACAATAATAATAATAATAATAGTATTAATAGTAATAATGTGTACGAAATAAGTGATGCACAATGCAATTGCTCACCACCCGTTGACCGATGCCCAGCCTATCCCCGAGCAGCCGGCCACCCCTCCACCCCGGCTAGCCACCCCTATATATTGTTCAGCATGACGTCAGATGGTATGGAATACCCCTTTGGCCAGTTTGGGTCAGCTGTCCTGGGTCTGTCCCCTCCCAGCTTCTGCTGCATCCCTAGCCTGCTCGCTAGCAGGACGGAGAGAGGCTGAAAAGTCCTTGGCTTGGTGTAAGCACTGCTCTACAACAATTAAAACATCAGCATGTTATCAGCGCTGTTCTCATCCTAATCCAAAACATAGCACCCTGCCAGCTACTAGGAGGAAAACTAACTCTGTCCTAACTGAAACCAGGACAGATATCCACCCCTTATTCCATACCATTTATGTCATGCTCAGGTTACACTCTTTCCAATACTTTCTAATTAATCACCATTTTCATCTATGATATATAGCAACCATGGTAGCGGTGACATACAGTGTTATATGATAATTAACATATTATAATTCAACTCATGGGCTATTCTCACCCAGTATTAGGTCCCCTTGAGGTACACACCGGACCTCCCCATTCTCTTGCATTACCCACCAAGTGCATCCAGGTCCCCGAGCAAAAGCAATCCCACGAATGGGCTTGCCTTTTCCTGAGGCGGGAGTAGCCCAGACTGTCTTACCCAGCATGTTTCTTACGTGCACTACAGGAACTTTATCCCCTTCTACAGTGCGTAACAGGTTTGATTGGGCAGGTCCAGCTCGGTTGGCAGATCCTCTAGTATTGACTAACCAGGTGGCCTTTGCCAGATGTGTTTCCCAATTTTTGAATGTCCCAGCACCCATTGCTTTCAGTGTAGTCTTTAACAGTCCATTGTATCGTTCAACTTTCCCGGAGGCTGGTGCATGATAAGGGATGTGATACACCCACTCAATACCATGTTCTTTGGCCCAAGTGTCTATAAGGTTGTTTCGGAAATGAGTCCCATTGTCTGACTCAATTCTTTCTGGGGTGCCATGTCGCCATAGGACTTGCTTTTCAAGGCCCAGGATAGTGTTCCGGGCGGTGGCATGGGGCACAGGATATGTTTCCAGCCATCCGGTGGTTGCTTCCACCATTGTAAGTACGTGGCGCTTGCCGTTGCGGGTTTGGGGGAGTGTGATGTAATCAATCTGCCAGGCCTCTCCATATTTGTATTTCAGCCATCGTCCTCCATACCAGAGAGGCTTTGACCGTTTGGCTTGTTTAATTGCAGCACATGTTTCACAATCATGAATAACCTGTGCTATAGTGTCCATGGTCAGGTCCACCCCTCGGTCACGAGCCCATCTGTATGTTGCATCTCTACCTTGATGGCCTGAGGTGTCATGGGCCCATCGGGCTATAAATAATTCACCTTTATGTTGCCAGTCCAGGTCCACCTGAGCCACTTCAATCTTAGCAGCCTGATCCACCTGCTGGTTGTTTTGATGTTCTTCAGTAGCCCGATTCTTGGGCACATGAGCATCTACATGGCGTACCTTTACAACCAGGTTCTCTACCCGGGCAGCAATATCTTGCCACAATGCAGCAGCCCAGATGGGTTTGCCCCGGCGTTCCCAGTTGTTCTGCTTCCATTGTTGTAGCCACCCCCACAGGGCATTTGCTACCATCCATGAATCAGTATAGAGATAGAGAACTGGCCACTTTTCTCGTTCAGCAATATCTAAGGCCAGCTGAACGGCTTTCACTTCTGCAAACTGACTCGATTCACCTTCTCCCTCAGCAGCTTCTGCAACTCGTCGTGTAGGACTCCATACAGCAGCTTTCCATCTCCGATGCTTTCCCACAATACGACAGGACCCATCAGTGAACAGGGCATATTTCTTCTCATTTTCTGGTAGCTTGTTGTACAGTGGGGCTTCTTCAGCACGGACTACCTCCTCCTCTGACGATATCCCAAAGTACTTGCCTTCTGGCCAGTCCATAATCACTTCCAGGATTCCTGGGCGACTGGGGTTTCCTATTCGAGCCCGCTGAGTAATCAGTGCAACCCACTTGCTCCATGTAGCATCAGTTGCATGATGTGTAGAGGGGACCCTTCCTCTGAACATCCAACCCAGTACCAGCAGTCGGGGTGCCAGGAGGAGCTGCGCTTCAGTACCGACCACTTCCGAAGCAGATCGAACTCCCTCATATGCTGCCAATATCTCCTTTTCGGTTGGAGTATAGCGGGCCTCAGATCCTCTGTATCCCCGACTCCAAAACCCCAGGGGTCGACCTCGAGTTTCCCCAGGTTCTTTCTGCCAGAGGCTCCAGGTGGGGCCATTCTCCCCGGCTGCGGTGTAGAGCACATTCTTTACATCTGGTCCTGTTCGGACTGGCCCAAGGGCTACTGCATGAACTATTTCTTGTTTAATTTGTTCAAAGGCTTGTCGTTGCTCAGGGCCCCATTCAAAAGCATTCTTCTTACGAGTTACTTGGTAGAGCGGGTTTACAATCAGACTGTAATTTGGAATATGCATTCTCCAAAACCCCACGACACCTAGGAAAGTTTGTGTTTCCTTCTTGCTAGTTGGTGGAGACATAGCTGTTATTTTGTTGATCACATCCATTGGAATTTGACGACGTCCATCTTGCCATTTTATTCCTAAAAACTGGATCTCTCGTGCAGGTCCTTTAACTTTATTTTGTTTTATGGCAAAACCGGCCTTCAGAAGGATTTGGACTATTTTCTTCCCTTTCTCAAAAACTTCCTCTGCAGTGTCACCCCACACAATGATGTCATCGATGTACTGCAGGTGTTCAGGAGCCTCCCCCTGCTCCAGCGCAGACTGGATCAGACCATGGCAAATGGTAGGGCTATGTTTCCACCCCTGGGGCAGCCGATTCCAAGTATATTGGACTCCCCTCCAAGTGAAAGCAAACTGTGGCCTGCACTCTGCTGCTAGAGGGATGGAGAAAAATGCATTAGCAATATCAATTGTGGCATACCACTTGGCTGCCTTTGATTCCAGTTCGTACTGGAGTTCTAGCATGTCCGGCACTGCAGCACTCAGTGGTGGCGTGACTTCGTTCAGGCCACGATAGTCCACTGTTAGTCTCCACTCACCATTAGACTTTCGCACTGGACATATGGGACTATTAAAAGGTGAATGGGTCTTGCTGATCACTCCTTGGCTCTCCAGTTGACGAATTAGCTCGTGGATGGGAATCAGGGAGTCTCGGTTGGTGCGATATTGCCGCCGGTGCACAGTTGTGGTAGCGATTGGCACTTGCTGTTCTTCAACCCTCAGCAACCCCACAACAGAAGGGTCCTCTGAGAGACCGGGCAAGGTAGACAACTGTTTAATGTCCTCTGTCTCTAAGGCAGCTATGCCAAAAGCCCAGCGGAACCCTTTTGGGTCCTTGAAATATCCTCTTCTAAGATAGTCTATGCCAAGGATGCACGGAGCATCCGGGCCAGTCACAATACGGTGCTTTTGCCACTCATTTCCGGTTAGACTCACTTCAGCTTCCAATACAGTTAACTGCTGGGATCCCCCTGTCACGCCATAAATACAGATGGGCTCTGGCCCTTTACAGCTGGATGGCATTAGAGTACATTGTGCACCGGTGTCTACTAGAGCCTTATACTTCTGTGCGTCAGACGTGCCAGGCCATCGAATCCACACAGTCCAATAAACTCGGTTGTCCCTTTCCTCCCCCTGGCTGGAGGCAGGGCCCCTCTAGTCCTGGTCAGAATCTTCATTTCTGTGTTTAAAAGACTGCCTGCTAGAAGTTGGAGCAGCAAACTTTTCAGAGAACCCCTTTCTCCCGATTGTTTTCTTTTGCAACTCACGTACCCGTGCCTCTAGGGTCTCAGTAGATTTTCCATCCCATTTTCTCATGTCCTCTCCATGGTCATGTAGGTAAAACCACAGGGTGGTGCGGGGTGTGTACCCACCATATTGTCTTCTTTGCATGGATGCACGTTTACCCCTAATAGCTGAGACGCTGGTTTGTACAGGTGGGGAAGAAAATACACTCTCTTTAAGTTGCTGGACCTCTTCAAAAAGTTTCTCCAAAGTATTCTCTTTTAGTTGGTGGCCACTGGTTTGTTCAGGTGGGGGGGAAGATAAATTCTCTTTAAGTTGGTGGAACTCTTCAGAGAGTTTCTCCACAGCCGAGACGCAGGCCTGTAGGGAAGAGGAGAGATTTCCTTCGTACTCCCGGAGTTGTTTAGCCATGTCACCCACTGTGGGATCTTCACCGTTTTTCCAGGTTATTATTGCCAATGTGCTGGCCCATGTTGATGGTGCATTCCGTACAAACTTCCGCCATATGGGTCGAGTACACTGGACTTCATCTGGATCTGTGGATGTTTGTGCATCGTTTAAGTCCTTATAAATTACTTCCCGTACGGCTAATTCCCTCAGGTACTGAATTCCCTTCTCCATGGTGGTCCACTTGACTGGTACACATACAAGTTCTTCCTTGTAGGGATACCTTCCCTTCACAGCTAACAGGAGACGCCTCCAGAGGCTGTGAGATCGTGCTCCATCTCCAATTGCTTTGTCAATGCTTGCATCTCTAGCAAGGGATCCCAACCGCTTGGCTTCCCTGCCCTCTAATTTCACACCATTGGCTCCAGTGTCCCAGCACCGGAGCAGCCAGGTGACAAGCTGTTCACCTATACAGCGACCAAAATCTTTTCGCACATCTCGTAGCTCACGCTGGTATAGGGTTCGGGTAGTTACTGTTGACTTACTGACATCCTCATCCTCATCTTCATCCTCCTGCACACTTGATGGCCCAGCCTCGTCTTCTCCAGACCCAGACTTAGCAGAAGACTTTCTGCGTTCTAAACGACCTGAGTCTCTATACCACTTTTTCACCTTTTCTACAGGGGCAACTTGCACTGCTACAGCTCGCCTCTCCGACCCAGCCACAGGGTCTGCCACAGGGGTTGGAGTACCCTCTGCAGGGTCAACTTGCACTGCTACAGTTCGTTTCTCCGACCCAGCCACAGGGTCTGCCACAGGGGTTGGAGTACCCTCTGCAGGGGCAACTTGCACTGCTACAGTTCGTTTCTCTGACCCAGCCACAGGAGTGGGAATGGCTGCGGGAGCTGGAGCCGGAATGGCTGCGGGAGCTGGAATGGCTGCGGGAGCTGGAGCCGGGACAGCTGCAGGAGCTGGAGCCGGAACGGCTGCGGGAGCTGGAGCCGGAACGGCTGCGGGAGCTGGAGCCGGGACGGCTGCGGGAGCTGGAGCCGGGACGGCTGCGGGAGCCGGGACGGCTGCGGGAGCTGGAACGGCTGCGGGAGCTGGAGCCGGGACAGCTGCGGGAGCTGGAGCCGGAACGGCTGCGGGAGCTGGAGCCGGGACGGCTGCGGGAGCTGGAACGGCTGCGGGAGCTGGAACGACTGCGGGAGCTGGAGCCGGGACAGCTGCGGGAGCTGGAGCTGGAACGGCTGCGGGAGCTGGATCTGGAGTGGCTGCAGGAGCCGGGACTGGAACGGCCGCAGGGTCTGTCACTAGGTTGATAGTAGCATCAATTGCAGCTCGATAGGCACAAGCCAGACCCCAGCATGCCACAGTGATTTGTGTCACTTTGGAACTGCCAGAGTCATGACACCTTTTTTTCAAGCATTCTACCAGTTTTTTAGGATTTTGCAGTTGTTCAGGGGTGAATGTCCAAAACACTGGAGGTGCCCACTGCCCTAGAAACCTGCCCATATCCTCCCACACTCCCTGCCACTCGCAAATATCCCGCCTCAAGACAGATCTCCGGATGAGATTCCTAAGTAGTTGTTTAACCTTAAACAAAACCTGAAGCGCATTCAGGAGACATAACAACAAGAACATGCTGGTCTGAGTATCCCAAGGATATTCAACATCTTGGAGAGCTACCGTAACTAGCTCGGGGGATAAGAGGGTGGTGAAGGAGGAAGGGAGAGTGAACAGGTAGGAAAAAATATCTTCCCCTGTCCCCTCCAGAGACTGACTCCCTGATGAAAAAAGGCAATAGGTGTAATTGCTAATAGTTTCTGAGATATGGTTTCCGAAGTATAGAGTCGACGACAGTGCTGAGTACAAATACCAGGTTAGAGTCATGACCAGATACTTCATCATTTCATAAGCCATCGTTACACCACACAGTACCATAACAATCTTAAACCAGGGCCCGGAAAGGGTAAACAGCACGACAGGGAGCACATACAGAAAGTAACTTGCTATAAAACTCAATTTGGGAAACAGGCACAGCAGACTTGAGATTAAGGCAATCAACATTGTGACTAGCAACTATTAAGCAGGTCGAATACTTATACCAATTTTAGTTTAACACACTCTGGTCAAATCTGTCGATATCTCAACCCTTCGAGCCCCACGTTGGGCGCCAAATGGGCTGTTGTGGTTTAGCCCGGCTGGCAGTCAAACACCACACAGCCGTTCGCTCACCCTCCCCCCTCCCTCTCCGGGATGGGGGAGAGAAACGGGAAAGTGAAGCCTGTGAGTTGAGATAAAGACAGTTTATTAAGACAGGGAAAAGAATAACAACAATAATAATAATAATAATAGTATTAATAGTAATAATGTGTACGAAATAAGTGATGCACAATGCAATTGCTCACCACCCGTTGACCGATGCCCAGCCTATCCCCGAGCAGCCGGCCACCCCTCCACCCCGGCTAGCCACCCCTATATATTGTTCAGCATGACGTCAGATGGTATGGAATACCCCTTTGGCCAGTTTGGGTCAGCTGTCCTGGGTCTGTCCCCTCCCAGCTTCTGCTGCATCCCTAGCCTGCTCGCTAGCAGGACGGAGAGAGGCTGAAAAGTCCTTGGCTTGGTGTAAGCACTGCTCTACAACAATTAAAACATCAGCATGTTATCAGCGCTGTTCTCATCCTAATCCAAAACATAGCACCCTGCCAGCTACTAGGAGGAAAACTAACTCTGTCCTAACTGAAACCAGGACACCTCCCTACATTGAAAACCATTTCCATAGAGCACTTGCAGCCCCCATGAAAGCTTGATCAGGCAAATTCATCTATGGGCCATCCAACAGGACATATGGTGTCTGACAGTCCCTTTCCTTGGATGTTGGCATTAGCATGACCCCTTTGGGCATGAAATGGCTGGATCAGAGCACAATTTGCTACGAAGGCCTAGGTTGTAGCAAGTACACGTTCTCCCTTATGCTTGGTACTTCTCATATAGGAATATTGCAATTTTCTAGACTTTAAGTTTTTGATATTTTTCTTGGAGAATAAATTTTACAGAGGTGCCCAAAAGCCATCAAGAGTAGCCTAAGGAATATTGGTTCAGTGTAGTAGTCAAATACCATTGTTTAAGCCTTTATTTATAGCTAGAGCTATAGCAAAATTTTCAGCTGGGAAGCTGAGCAAACAGGTACCTCCTTGGTGAAGGAAAAGCAGTCTTTGGGATCTCAGGGCCTCTGAGCAAATAGCTGAGTTCATGGTCAGAATTCTTGTTGCTGCTCCCAAGGTGTCCGAGTGACATGGCTTTTCCTGCACATCTCACTGCCTGCCTCAGGGGGACACACGGGATGGGTAAGGTGCACCACCGTGAATCCAGTCATCAAAGCAGACCCTTCGCTGTACATTTCATCTTATCACTATTTCTGTGTCAGAAATGTTCTCTTCCAATTTTCTGATAAATCCTGACTGCTGCTGGCCTGAAGTATTGATGTGACTTTTTACCTCTTGAGTAGGTCCTTCCCAAAGTGGTCTTTTTTACTGTATTTGTATAAAGATTCCACTTTTGTGTTTTGTTTTGTGTTTTGTTTTGTTTTGTTTTGTGAAGCTTCAGTACTTTGTGCCTTCATCCACAATGTTATTTCCTGTGTTCTTACATAGACTGATGTCATCTTGACTGTATCTGGACAAAAAATGGGCTATCTTGCAGGGCTGTGTTGTCACTGGGAAATCATAGATTGAAAAAAAATTGAAAAAAAAGAAAAGGAAAAAAAAAAAAAGAGTTAGGTACCATTCCTCCTGACACCAGGCAACCAAATTCCCATAGGGTTTTTGTAAAGCATCCCCCATAATATCTGTTTCTCTATCGGATTAATATCCCTTCTTTGTTTAAAAATAAATCTCCCATTCTTTCCATGTTTCTAAAAATATTCATACTTCTAGCTGAGATGCTGCTAATTGGTGACATCTTTGTATTCTGAGTCTTACTCATTCCTCATCAAATAGAAGAGTCAGGCTTCAGTGATTCTCTGTGTTGGTGTTAAAAGCTTCATGCACTGGATGTCATTCCCCATCCTATGCAAAACAGATTTTTCTTTAAGGTGTATGAGATTTTGAAGGTCATTTTCTTGCTATGGCTCTTGCCCTGCCTTATTACCATTCTCATATCTTCCTATGTTCTTCTTATGGCTTCCTCTGAGAGAAAAAACTGTGTATTTTAAAGGCTTGTTGGTGAAACAAAACCACATCTGTGAATAATTGTCCTAATACAGCGCTGTAATCTATGTGGGCAGGATGCAGATCCACTAATTCCATTAGGATTCAGTGTGTAGGACATTCCTGTGAATAAACTCAGGGAATGACTTCTGGAGGGTTAAAAATATTGACAAGAACAAGACTTGCATGTAGGGTGGGAGTGACAGCACATACAGGATGAAATCCTGGCCCTGCTCATGTCAGGGATGGGAGTTTGGAGTTGGTAGTTTAGATTCCACTCATGGTTTGTTGTTTTCTTCCCTGCAAGTTTTAAAGATGTAATTATTTGCACAAAAAGAACAGGACTGGCAAATTCAATAAGGCAAGTTTTTGATAAAGGTCTTTTGTTAATTTAGTACCAGACTTGGAAAAATATATATAGCCTTAGGTTGTTGAGATTAATGAAGCACATTTTGGAGGTGTCCGGAACTGGATGCATTAGCAAATGCATCTAAGCCAAAAAAGCATCAGCTAAGAGCAGTGCAAGACGCTTGACTTGGGAACTCCACAGCAACTTAAGAGCACACAGAGGAGCCAGAAGTAAATAAAGCCACAGAGCAACGGGGATGCAATGGGCTGTTCATTGTTGCGGGTTGAGCAGATACAGATCACCCTACATGGAAAGAGAAAGAAAATGGTAAATCTCTCTCTAGAAGTTGCCTGGCTGACATTGCCTCCGTACAGTAGAGCGTGGATGAGCAAGCCACCTCTCATTATCACTTCCATCTCTCATGCTGGGTTCTGTAGTGTGATAAAGAATTAGGTTTAGCAAATTAGGTAAGGGAAAGGGAATTTGGAAATGACACCCCTGATGATTGATGATACTAATAAGTATTGTGCCAAGGAAATCCCCTTCCTCTATCAAGCAGGGCATATGCACACACAGCCCTTGCACACCAAATATAAACATCACTGTATGCAATATGTATTGAGGTATTTAGAGAAGGGGAAATAAAAAACGTACATGGCAAACTTTATTCATACGATATCTGCACAATGCTGCTAAATATACATACACTATCCATAGAAGCAGAAACATGCAGAGAAGCACACAATTTATATGCACAGATATATGTATATTTAAAAAATTCTACTGCGCACATATCTCCTTTTGCAAAATAGATAGCAGGACAAAACCATGACAGATGATTGTTAATCTTGTGCTGCAGGAAACTCTAGTTCAGCTCCCTGTTTTAGCTTCATTTGAGGCAAGATTTGAACCTTTCCCCTGGGGGAAAGGAGTTCTGCAGAGGAATTCTTTTTGCTTCAGCCTGTTCATTCAAACAGGGAGAACTGGAAGTAGGTTTATGGTAGGATGTGGGAGGAGGAGGTGTATTTTTCTGCTTCAAATGATTCAGAGTAAATTTTGAACTTGCCTGTCACACATCAATGCTTTAACCACCAAGCTACACTGGGCTAGGATGTATACAGACTGGCATATATAGAAATGAATACATGGACATACTTGTCCTTATGCTGTCTGCTGGGTGAGCCACATCCCATTTAACCATCTTCCCAAGGTGTTTTCAAGGCACTGGAGATTCAACTGGAGAAATTCTCACTTTGAGGACCTGTCTTCAGGTCCTGTTTTGGCTCAAGCTGAAGCCCTTAGGAAGCCTCTTAGCTATAGGCAGCATATTTACTCGGGCACCTTTAGCACGCACAGAAGTGTGTGGCAGCTTAATACGATTTTAGTGACTACAATAGCACCTATCTGGTAGATTTGGGTGCTGAAGGATTCCTAAATACCCTTTGAAGAGCTGGACCTCTGTTGCTATGGTGATAAAAACTATATAAAAAGCTACATGGAATGGAATAAAATATTGTGTTTAAATAGGTCCACGGAGATATACAAGTTTATTTCTTTTTTAGGTTTCATATCCATGCCCACTGATGTGTGCCTACCGTAGCTTCAATCTGCTTCTTTGGGTTGATACATGGGATTAGGTGAAATGGCAGCGCATTCTCTGCTCTCCGTGCAGCAGGCAGCCCATACAGTCAATGACTTGTCGTGCAGTGAAACCTGGAAATGCTACTTTTGCCCACTCATGGGGAATGTGTTAATCACATAGGAAGCAACTGGTGAGCAGTGCTAGTAGGTATTTGAAAGGTGGTGTGGACGTGTGTGTGTGTGTGTTGACAGCAGACTTCTTTGCTGCAGACTAAATTGGGGGCTATTGCTACGTGGATGACTGCAAGTGTGAGACTTCGATATTACTCACTCCCAAACCCAGTAACAGTAAAATGGATGCAGACTTCTTTCCTTAGGGTATTTCCTTCTCTCTTCCTAACATTTTAATCCAGAGCACCACTACTGTCGAGAGTCGGATGGGGCTCCCCTACACAGCAGCTCCTCAGTCTCTGTAAGAATCATTTCAGAGCATAAAAAGACTTTGTTCTGCTGACAGCTGAGAGGCAGCTTTTCTCCACTGCAGCATGCAGCATCTCCTTCCAGCAGATTTCCTTCTGAAATTATCCCCAGCTCTTTGTACCATGACGGGAACCTCACAGTCATTCCATTCATATGTAATGGTGAACATTCATCCCTTCATCTTATACCAGTTTATGCATAAAATTCTTCCAGTCTTCTGCTACATTGATTTTTAGAGAAAACTTTTGCTCTTGGATTTTTTTTCTTTTTGTTCTAGTCTCCTGGTCTGACTCGCTGTCATTTCAGAAGCCCGGAATTGCATTTGTGCTACAGATAAAAACTACAAAAAATACCAAAATTTTCTAAATCACAGAATCAGAAAAGGTGATTGGAATGGATCTCTGGATGCCTCCAGTCTCCATCTTCCTACTCAGCTGGACTATCACCCCCACACAAACAGATCTGTGGCTTTTGTGTAGCTGAGACTCGCAAACGTCAAATCATGGAGGTTGCACAACCTTGCCACTGAGTTCTGCTGCTGCTGCTGTGCCCTCCTGCTGAAATATGTTTTCTTAATGTCCAAACTCAAATCCCAAATCACAGTGTGTGGTCTTTGTCCTGGCACTACCAAGAAGGATTTGCATTTTCCATCCTTGTAGCTGCCTAACAAGCCATTTTAGTCATTAGTCTGTCTGCTAGTCTCTTCTCTGCAGAGGCCAAACAAGCCCAGGTCCCTCAGCTTCTCCTTGCGAGCCAGGTGCTCACAGCCTCAGGCCATTTTGGCAGCCCTCCATCAGCCTCTCTGCTTCTTCTCTCTGTCCCTCTCCAGCTGGGGACCCAAACCAGGCACAGAATCCCTGATGGGACCTCACCAGAGCCCAGTACAGAGGCTACCTGCTTCCTTCCTTCTTCAATCTGCTGACCACGCTCCTCTTAATGTAGCCCAGTAGACTATATTAATACTCCTTATTTGCAGTGAGAGCTCAGCACTGGGATGTATTCTGCCAACATCCTCTTCCTCCAGGACCTCTCCAGCAGGGTTGTAGCTCAGCCACTCTGTTCCCAGCCTGCACCCGTGCAAGGCTTCATTCTGCCCAAGTGTAGGACTTCACTCTTCTAAGTAAAGCTCCCAAGCTTTCTAATGGCTCCTGATCTGAAGCTGACCAATATCCTTTTGTCTTGAGACTCCTATCCCTTTGTCTTGAGACTCTAATATCTATTGTATCACACTCCCATTTCTCTTTTTCTCCTCTGCAAATGTGCTGTGCAAAAATGTGTCACTGCCTAGGCTGTTGTTGAAGATGCTGAACAACCTGAATACATGTGGTTATTCCTTCCCAGGTGCAAAAAAAATGAAAATCTGCTGGAGAGGAGCACTGCAGAGAAGGACCTGGGGGTCCTGGTGGATGACAGGTTGACCATGAGCCTGGTGGCCAAGAAGGCCAATGGGATCCTGGCATGCGTTAAAAGGAGTGTGGCCAGCAGGTCAAAGGAGGTGATCTTCCCCCTCTACTCTGCCCTGGTCAGGCCTCACCTGGAGTACTGTGTCCAGTTCTGGGCTCCCCGGTACAAAAAAGACAGGGATCTCCTGGAAAGAGTCCAGTGGAGGGCCACAAAAATGATATGGAGCATCTTCCCTATGAGGAGAGGCCAAGAGATCTGGGTCTGTTCAGCCTTGAGAAGAGAAGACCGAGAGGGGATCTTATCAATGTTTACAAATATCTTAAGTGTGGGAGACAGTGGGACTTGGCCAACCTCTTTTCAGTGGTTTGTGGGGACAGGACAAAGGGCAATGGCCACAAAATGGAGCACAGGAAGTTCTGCACCAATTCTGAAAAAAAAAAAAAAAAAACTTGAACCCTAGTATTTACCCTGAAGGACTCTGCTCAATGCTGGCCACCAACCAGACATCAAACCATCAATGACTCATCTTTGAGAATTGACAATAAATTTGTTTCCCTGAACTATGGTAAGGATCCTGTGAAACTCTGCCACTGTCATAGCTGAGTACTCCTCTTCTCACTGGGGAGAGCTTCAGGACGGAGGGCATCAACACTGTGTGCACCTTTACCATTGAAGAACATGAGGGCAAAGGACATCAGGGTGGGATTACGAAAGATTTTGTAAACTATCACTGGACAAATGATGAATGTATAGGCTGCTGTGGCCACATTGGAATCACTTCTGTGTTGACCAAGTGGTAATATATTTCTGCTTTCCTTCACTGAAAGGGGGTAAAAGGGCTTGCCTCAATTCATAAATTGACTTACAAGCTCACACCACAACTAAACCTCTTTGAAGCTTAAGTTCCCAAGACGTCGCATCCCTAAACCACTGCTTTATGAAACTGGGTAGCACCTAAAAGCCTGTGGGCATCACAACCTCGAACATCAGTTTTCCTGAGGCAACTAATCTTGTATTTTTGGACATTCCCAGAAGTTTCTCAGTTTTAACAAGTCTGAGCAGTTCAGCATCTATTTCAGACATGACTCCTGTTGGTATCCACAAATTAGGCATCTGTCTTGCATGCAGGGGAGCCTAAGCTAGTAATTCAGGAGCAAAAGAGCAGATGATACACAGAGAGAAAGACAGCAAATAACCAAAGAAGTCTACTGTGACAACTCACTGCCAGTCCCCTGTCAGTGTCCCTGCAGACCGTCCCTTTTTCAGGATATTGGCTGCCTGTGACATTTTTTCTTCATCCAGCATTCAAATTAGAGTGATCAGAGGCTGACCCGCAGAGTTTAGTTCATCATGAATTTTTTCCTACTGATTACATAAATAATCACAGGAAGGAAAGTGCCTTTTACATTAATACACAATTGCACAAGCTTCTGCAAGAACATAAGGAGAAATATGTTCAGCAGTCATGCCATGCTTGAATTGTCTTATTAATTTTGTGAGTCTAAAGGCTTGTCATCCACAAAGTGACAAAGTTGTCTGTTTAACTTAAACTCATCTTGATTTTGTAACCTATCAATTCATTTGGAGTGCATGGGGGTAAACATCAGCTTTTAGCATTGATGTTCCTCAGGATTCTCATTTCATGAGGTTCTGGAAAAGTCTATGAATTTTGTACCTTTTTTATTTTTTACTTTTTTGAAGGATTAATGGCAGAGCCATGAGTAAATTCAAGGGATTATGATAGAAATTTTTGCTAAAAAAATGTGCAAAAGCAAAGAAATAGGCAACCTGACATGCCAATCAAAACTATGGCATCAAGTAGAAAATGAAAGTGGAATTGCCCAGAGGAATGTGATGAAGAGAGACACAGATTTGTGAAAACATGACAAGGGTTAGGTTCTCAGCTGGTCGTGTTCAAGAAAATATGGAGACTGTAGTG
This sequence comes from Cygnus olor, assembly GCF_009769625.2. NCBI lineage: Eukaryota > Metazoa > Chordata > Aves > Anseriformes > Anatidae > Cygnus > Cygnus olor. The sequence goes on along the minus strand of NC_049170.1, from coordinate 9,893,219 downwards.
TAAGGTTAGAATGATCTAAGACTAAAAAGTCTGCCATTTGGGTTATTTGCCTCATGTTTGGTCTCACAGGACAGATGGGAAAATGTAGCACAGAAGTTTTTTTATCTCAGTTAGCAAAATTTCTGAAATAAACCATCCCAATTTAATCTTAAAATGGGCTTCCCAACAGATGATTGAAGGTCATATGAAAGAAGACTGCAGCCTTTGTATGGCTGTCCAGTTGGGGCAGCAAACAGACAAAATGGGTCAAAATCTCTAATATTCACCATAGATGTCTTTACATTTCCCAGAAATTAGGCTCTACACCTAGGCTCTGCAACCACTCAGCCAGCTGGCACGAGAGCCCGAGACACCTTTTGAGCACTCTTTCATGTCACTGTGGTAGAAGTTTCCTCTGTTCCCTTCTCTCTGGCATGGTCATGCAGCCTGCTTATGGCTGGCCAGAGTCTCTTTGAGCTTCAGATCTGTGTTCAGCATCACAGCTGGGCCCTGCTGCTACCACAGCTAGAGTCCTGCAGGTCACTGCCTTCATGAAGATGTTTTTGTTGTTCTGGTGCTGAGTACCCTTTTCCTTTGCTACTGGGACTTACCCTGCTTTCAGCACAGAGCCTTAAAGCTCCAAGACACCAGTGGAGACAGACTCTCAGTACAACAATTAGGCTCAAACACAGAGGGAAAGCAGTCCATGTTCTCCTGACACAGCCAACACCACTTGTTAGGTCTTCTCTCTCCCATCTCAGATTGCTTTGTGGTATGTGCAATGGTAGCGTGCTGTAATTAAAGCATTTGGGTCTAGTTTGTTGTAATCCTGCTGGACAGGGAGCTCTGCTGGAAGCAGGTCACATGGAGCAATGACATTTATTCACCTCTAAGGTGAAGTTTCACAGGCAAGTGGGGCAACCACCAAACTCTCTGCTCTGGGGGTCAGCCCCCATCCCTGCACATCCCCCTGCTGTGTCCCTTGCAATGGCTCAGCAACTATAGTTGCTAAAATAGCAACTGCTATTTTACTTATGTTACTATTAGCCAGACTAGTACATTAATCTAAACTTTCATTTCTTCTTTTCTTTCTCTTTCAGTCTTTTGCCTCTTTAATGATACAGACTGGTAGCCAAGGGGTCCCAAGAGCCAGTGAATGCAAGGATAACAGTTAGACCACAGCACCCATAGTGAGGAGGCCACACTTTTGCAGACTGAGAGCTACAAGGCTGAGCTGTCCCATGAAACCTTATCTGAAGAAGCACCTGGGTTGTCACTCACTGGAGACTCATAAAGGAAAATGAACTCTGGCCAGTGTGATCTTAACATCTTTGTCAGGACATTTAACATCAAAAACCTGTGAAGATCCAGCCCAACAGGTAAATGTTGTACCCTCCCAGAGAGTATTTGCGGTGTTCTGTTAAGGATGTTGGACTTATCTGCTGTATTTTACCTCATGAAAATGGACACTGACTGTTGCATCGTGAGCACAGGTGAAATCAGCCAAAGACTAGCATGGAAAGAGAAAATCTCTATTTTCTGAGGAGCCTTTAGAAATGCAGCGAACATCCAAAGAGGAAACGTTACAGCAACTGTAAAACAAGAGACTTTCTTCTGTCAGCATATGGATTAGTCTGATGACAACACTGTTATCTGGGTAGGTAAGGAACAAATCCCCTTCTCAAAGAAATGCTGTTTTGCTGATCGACCAGTGATACTTATCAAGAGTTATATCACTCAAGCATCTAGAATTGGATGCTTTGTGCTTAATTTTCAGGGGAGATAAGAATCTTTCTGAATAAACAAACTATGTGAATATGGATTGCACATAGTGCCAGAGCCTCTGGAACTAGATATACCAGGGTGTTGGAGGTGTCCAACTGCTATTTTGTGTGTTAACTTCCAGACCAGCTATCCTCCCAGCCTCCTCAGTACCTAAATTACATAGATGCCTGGGCTCTCCCTTCCCCTACAGGAGTCCCTATGGCACCTGAATTTCTGCTGCTGCTGCTCCCTATCTCCGGCTCACGAATCAAACATTCCCCTGCTTGCTGTGCTCATGGGACCTGAGCTATTCCACGCTGCAATAAAGACATAAATATTCATTAAGTCGCAGGGAACAAGAAGCTGTAAGGAGTCGATTCTGCAGCCTTGGGGGCTGGATCCCTTCACGGGGGAAGAGGCAGGGCTGGGGCCTTCATCCTCTGAACGCTGAATTACATATGCAAAGGTATGGGTCCTATGAAGTGGGAAATAACTGTTAGGGGATTGATTGAGGCTGCTCCATCCTGCCACATTTCTACCCCACTGGGTAGAAAGTCTCCAGAAAGAGGGGAGATCCGGCTGTGAGTTTCTGTCCCAGACCAGGCAGAGCAGGGATTTGACTCAAGGTGTTCTCCTCCCCATTAAAAGAAGAACTGGAGGAAGGCTGTGAGTTTTGAAGGTTGTGTCACCATGTTTTGTAAGAAGATGCAGGGAGGCAGGGGAAAGCAGCTCCAAGTACGGCTGCAGGGTCCCCTTGTCTAGGGAAGGAAAAATACATCACTGAAACGGATGTCAAGCAACTCAGTCATCAGATTGCAGGGGAAGATCTATCCATACAAGCCCAAATGGCAAAGTTTACCAATGAAAAGTTTGTCTTTTAGGCAATTCAGTGCTTTCTGTGAAGGGAGAGGAGGAGAGAAATAGAGGATTTACATTTGTACTTAGAACATAAAACGGCTGTGAGTGTCCTAAGCTGTCCTTGTAAATCCAGCCCCAGGTCTGTTGCTTGTTCGTGATTCCAAGTTAATGTTTTTAACCACTTGCTCCTTCTCTCTAGGATTTGCTAATAATAATAAAAGAATAATAGCGCAGGAAAAACGTAAGATCCAAGCACCCTATGGGTCAGTGTCAGCAGCACACAAATGATCACTCCCTCCCCTGACTGTACTGCAGGCAGTTATTGGTGTCAGCCGAATCTTCCATCTCCCTCAGTGTGGTAGCAGCTAAACAAAAGAGACCAAGCGGATCCCTGGTGTCACCCCGAGTAGGCTGCTCAAGCTACTTCAGGCACGGACTTGCCCCATACATTTACCAGTGCAGGAAGCGCTGCTGCGCCTGCATCTCCCCGAGTGAACCTGCAGCTGGTCTGCAGTCCACACCAAGTGTCTGTCTGTCACTGCCTCTCTCTGCTTTTCTTTTGGATTCATAGGAAATATATTCCTGCCTCTTTTGTCTAACCTTTGTCTTCCAGTTTTTTGTCTGCCTTGTGAATTCTGCCTAATTAGGAACCTTTCAAATTCCCTTGTGGCCTTAAGTATTCTCATGCAGAATTTGGAATTAGAGCATTTTATGGCTGGTTTTCAGGGCCAGGGCCATGCTTTTAAAGTGATATAATAACAATTAATAATATTTTGCACTTCCATACAGTTTTCTGTTTTTTGTTGTTGTTTGTTTGTTTGTTTTTTGGTGTGTTTTTTCTTTTCCTCTGGGGATCTCAAAGCACTTTCTAAGTGGCAATTAATTAAGATTCAACGTTGTGAGGGGAGGAATGTGTAGGGACACATTTCTTTTCCACTGTAGGAATGCAGCCATCTCCGTGGTAGACAGCAATAACTGGTTTAAGACAATTAGTGCAATATATTGAATACCAGACAGCAGTTTCTAGGATAGAAAGTAAAACAATACAAAAGGGATTTATACAATCAGACTGAAATGACACATTAATTTTAACCACAATGCCAAGGTTAGTCCTCCTCCCACCCAAGGCCAGAAATGCAGCTTTGCATCTTGTAAAGAAAGAAGCAGCCCTGCTAACGGACTGAAGCAGGGCACTTTCAGCCTTCCAGCCTCCACGCAGACTGTGCTGGGACTCGGGCTTGGTCCTAAATCAAGAGCAAATAGTGCCACCTACTGCACCCTCAGCTCCACCAGCTCAGGGGTAGACTGCCCAGCAGATGCATCACCCACGCCTCGCATGTGAAAACCAGCGTGTTTTCTAAGCGATGTATACACAGTACGTATATACACAGAGAGAGACAGACAACAGAAGAGTTGCTATGCCAGAAGAGAAGCAAACTTCGGCTTGTTTACTGATAGCACTTTTTTATTACGGTGACGAGAAAAGACATGAACATGGAGCGAAGCACCAGCTGGAAGCTGTGTATTTTGAGGCCCCACGGTAGCTAGCAGTCATGTCTTGCCTCTGCTGCCTTAGTCTTCAGAATATTAATGAAGGAAAGAGTGTTTGTTATTTCCAACACTCCTTCTCCTTACAGGGATAGTATTAATGGTATAAGTAAACAATTCACTGAACCACAGAGCTCTAACAGTTATTAATTTCTGAGGAACTATCCTCACACCAATCTAGGAGCTGGAACATTGGAGAATGGTGTGAATAAATATAACACATACACATTCTGCCTTACAAACATCAGGCACTGGTCCAGTTTGTTAAAACTGTTCCTTTGCAACAATCACAGATTCGGGCATTTGACATCTAAAACCAGCCTTGGCAAAAACCATCTAAAAGCCTTGGCAAAAACCAGCACTGCTCTTGTATGCCTGATGAGTGCCTAACCTGGCTGCTGCCTTGTTTTGCTTGCATGGCTTGGCTTGCAAAGAAGAGGTGATGAATGCTCTCGTCCATGATACAGGGTGGTCTGCTGGTCAGGGCACTCTGGAGATCCTGGAAATGGGTGAACATTTCCACCTCAGGCTGAGGAAAGCAGAGAGCTGGATATTCCCCCTCCTAGTTCAGTGCTCTACTGCCACATCGTTCAAAACATGAGAAGTGGCACCATCAGTACTAGACCCCTGTCTTTAGGAAAGGGTGATGGAGCAGATTTCAAAGGCATGAGGACAGCTAACATTTCCAGTGGCTCTCTCTACTTTCCTTATACCTCGCAAGTCAGGCAGACAGAAGCAACCTCTGCAGGTCTTTATGGTTGCTTATGCCTTTGCATTGCCTGGAAAAGACATTTAGGTGGATGTTTCCCTCCCTTTTTCTTCAACCCAGGCTCCTAAATTTCAGCCATGTGTGCAAATTAAACCAGTTGGGTTCTGGCTACTGGCAGTAGTCCTCACTACCCCTTTGAAATTATCCCAGCAGGTCTTTCTGTGCAGTGCCAGGGGGACCGGACCTTAGAAAGCTCTGCAAAATCCAGGCGGAAAAAGTGCATTTGGGGATCAGCTCTCAGCAGACCTGATGAGTGCAGAGCCAGCTCAAGGCTGATCCTTACTGCAGGTAAAATTTGGTTCTGCAAAAGGCAGAAGAAAAAAAAAATGCTGAAGATTTCAAGGAGGTTTATAGGAAGGAAAAGTTGGGATTCGCCATCCTGGGGAAAGATCACTTTTCTAAGTTCTCTTTGGGCTACTGGACCATCTGCCCAAATGCTGTGTGAATGGAGAACTGGAGATGCTGGACCTGGTGAGAAGGGAGGCAGGCCTGGGAAGGAGAGCAGGACTTTCTACTTCAGTTGTTGCTGAGGAGGAGGAAAAGGGGGAGCTGACCTCTAAAGTAGTAATCGTTGGCTCCTACAGTCTCTGTAGCTGTACAGATAGTGACTGGCCAGACTGGGACCAGGGCAGCGCTATGCCACGTGCTTCATTCTGGTCAGCAGAGAGAGGCAGCCTGCCAGCCCCTGCTGCTGCAGGCACCCACCAGCTGTGCCTGTCCGTAAAGGTGGCCCTGCAGGAATGAAGACTGAGGGGTAAGCTTCTATCTTGGAGCACAATTTTTCCCAAAAGCTCTGTCCAGGAGCCAAGATTCATCTCGCTGGAGCCCTATGGAGGTAAGGGACCTTCCCAAGGAAGCTCCCCAGCACATCATGGCTTCAACCACCACCACCTGAGCTTGCATTATCAACCTGTGGGGAAGGGAATTCATTTTTTTCTGAAAGGCAATGGCTGGTTTCATTTTCTTATATATGAATCCACATTTGATTGCAAGATTTGTACACGGTACTGAGCACAGAGGCCCTAATACTCACCAAAGCCCCTGGGTGTGCCTTCACTACAGGAACAAATAAAAATAGTGATTGCATTAGGTATACATTCATCAAAACGGGGTACTATCTAAGGATGCTGCCTCTTACTGTCCCTCTGTAGTGCATTATCTTCCAAAACAAAAATAATTTCAAATAATAATTTAAGTTTCAGGTTGCTCAAAGCCAGATACTCATAAGGGCAGGCTGTCAACTTTCTAGCACCAATTAATGTATTGATAAAGCTTCTGGAGTAGTGACATTAACAGCATCTTCTTACAAAGATACCTGCAGGTAATATCAACCCAATTACTATTGAATCTGAGGTGGAGGAACTGGCAAGCCTGCCTTAACAGAATTACCAAGATACATTGAATTATTTCTACCAATATGGAAACTAATACAAGAGCGAAGCACTGAGACATATTTGTCTTTGTTGAGCAAAGCTGAAGCACAGATGTTCCCCAGGCCATTCTGGCCCATGTTGGTGATATATTCAGAACTCTGGATGTTTCAAGAAAATACATCCTTAGCCACACTCCCTCTGCTGTCCTTACTGATATTCATTACAGAAACAGACCCTTAAAGCAAAGACAGACCCACCAACAGAAAGGTGATTTATAACTGAAACACCACAGCCAGAGAAGAGACTTAGCACCAGGGTGGGACATCAAAAGAAAACGTTTTTACGGAAGTATGGGTTGACATAAACCATTCATCCATTTTCACTCCTGCAGCAAAACCCATGTGGCCAAACCAGTGTTTAACATCCTTTGGACTTACTCCAGTCAATTCACAGATTCAGCTTCAGGGTGAGGGATTGGGGAATGTGATCAGACAGGAACAGTCACAGGGCGTTGTAGTCTGAACAAAAGGAAGGGATGCTGGACGAGAGAAATGGGGACGTGTCCATCTTACGTGGCAAATGGTTCTACTGTCTCAAAATATTAGTGTCCTATTTAAAGAAAGCTTTTAAAGCCCTAATGTGCCCCAACCATGCTAGTCACTTTTTCATTTAATACATAAATATATATACGCATGTATGTGCATGTATGTATGTATATATAAATATGTAATTTTTATTATTAAGTGACCCATTAAAGAAACCAAGGAGCAAACAACACACAGGGTGAACAATCCTACTCAGAGATGTTGCTTTCACTCTTTCTCTTGCTTTGGTAGATTGTTATATTGTGCAATGATGTCTTCTCACTGTTTTCTCTTAATTATCCCTAATTCTATTAAACAGACAAACATCAACTGCAAATAATTCATGCTTAATTATGCAGTGTTGGTGGTTGATACAGTATTAGCATCAGCTTTTCTTTTAATATTTTGGCAGCACACAAATGAAACTGTTATAATATGTTTAAATAGCCGCTCTCACAGTAATGGTCATGAATCCATCACGTGCACAGTAGCCTCACCTCCAGCCATGGAAGGCCAGCAGGGACGGTGAAAGGGAGCAGCTCTTATCCCAAATGAGCTTCCAGATGCCGTTGCTTGATATGGATCTGATGGCAGGAGGCTAGCAAATGGTTGCCAAGTGACCCTGGAGATACACAGGAGGCGCCGTCATGTAACACAAAACAATCACTTGCAAAATAAAGCAAAAATTCTCTGGGTTTTGTCATCATTATTATTTGTAATCGCTTCTGAGGATGGAGAAGCCTTGTCAGACCAGATGGGGCCAGCATATATAATAAATGACACACTACACTGCACAGGAACCAGAAGTAGTTGAGAGCAATAGGGTCCCTGGACTGCCAGTATTGCATTAGGGGCAAACAGATCCAATTGGAAGATGGTAAAAGACGTGGCCCTTTTCCTGAAGACACTGCAAAGGTGCCAGACAATGGGCAGCATTTTTTGCTTGAGAATACAAAAAAAATCTGGCATAATCTCGTATATCAACCACTGGAGCCACAGGGAGCAGCTCTTTACTTGTGCCACGGTAACTTGTACTGGTCCTCCAAGAATCTAAGATCTTCTAGAGTCTGGCTTTGTGTAGAATATGTGCCACAGAGCCTGTGATTAAAACCAGAATAATTTGTTCTGTGCTTCCTAGGTGTAAAAAAACTTTGTGAGATGGGATTTATTTTGCTAGGTGCTTTGCTTTGCTTTGCTTTACTATCTTTTCTGCCTGTGCAGAAGTAGCACATTTTCCTGCCCTGTTACACAGCAGCTAAAACAGATCCACGAGCCATGTCCCCATTTCAGAGGCTAAAGTATACCTCAGGGTGGCCCTAGGCTTCATTCTTTCCCTTGGCAACCTCCCATCATTTACCAATGTCCAGGCAATAAGAGGCACTGAACCGATTCCTAGGCTGGATGACAGTGGGCCCAGAGGATGGTTTGGATGTAATGAGATAGGACAGGCCTTTTTCAGGGAGCTGGTCAAGCTGTTCCAAGCAGATTCATACTTGCGTTAATTTCCAGGAGTAAATACTGCTTGAAGACATTGCATTTGCTCAGAATAGGACTATGAAGAGGATTTGGTTCTTAACCCATTTGGTTCTTAACCCGTACATTGTACCAAACATAACATGCCAGATACAGTTCTCCCTCCAGGCCCATCGAAAATACTTTAAATAGGTGGGACAAAATAAGTCTGGAGCCAGTGCTGGCCCTGCTGGAGTGGAAGCTGGGCTAGGTGGTCTCCCATGGCCCACGTCTGTGTGAATGACTCTGGGACCGCGTGGTGAGGGGAAGAGGCCTGGGCCCAGAGAGGCCTCTTCAGAGGTTTTGAAGCATCCAAAAGCTCATATGGCTAAAAGTGCCGGGAGTACAGAGACCCTTCTTTGCTGGCTTCACACAGTGGCCAACAACTGAACCGGTGAAGAGCTTAAAACAGCTCCATGGTGCAGAAGCAGCTCCCTGCGTTAACATGGCTGAGTCATAAAGGCCAGAGGCAGCCTTCCGCTAACGCGGGGCTGGCACAAAAGCTGAATAATGAAGGGAAGCTTACGCTGCTGCTGCTGCTGCCTTTACTCTGGGACTTGTTTTATTCTTGCAAGCTCTCAGCCAGTCACTATTCATGCACAGGTGCAACTATAAAGGGGCCAAATGTGGAAGGCAGGGTGTGACTAAGCCCAAAAATGAGCGACACGAATGCATTATTCATGCAGACAGCTTACAATGCCTGCAATTCCTTTCTTCAGAGCAGATCACTCCGCTATCAACATCAGCTACAAGATTCTTTGTTTCTGACACCTGCCTTTGTGTCTTTTTTACCTCAGAAGCGAGGTGACTGTGTGTTTGCATGAAATGGCTGCTTGGGCCAAATTTCCCAGCAATGCCGGGTGACTCCCTGGAGCTATAAGGAAGCAGCACGGGCCCAAGTGGCAATGGGGTCCAGAAATCTTATGCCATCGGTCCCTCTGAGGACAGGAAGGGGTGTGCTGTCATGAACTTTGTTTGAAATATGTATTAGAGTTACTGGTTAAAAGGGCGGAAATATATTTAAAGGCTAGAACAAGGAGAGAGGAAGAGGGGACTAGAGAAAGCAAAAAGAAAAGGTTAGGAATGGGGGAGAGAGGAACTTCCAATCAAGACAAAAAGAGAGCTTGAAACTTGACTTCGTTGTTGAAAATAATAGGGTTTTTAACAGTTAAAAGGTTTTAAAAGGTCATTATGCATTTAGCAGCAAAAGAGCAATATGAATTTCTAAGCAGCAACATCTGGAAGATCAAAAGAAATCATACTTCAATCAACATGAAAATCTCTGCTCATTACACGCAATCATATTTAGTTATTAATAGACACCGGCTAGACATTGACATTTTACACATTTCATCCTATGATGCGCCAGGGACACTTCTGGCATTTAGTTTATCATTTTCATCAGTGTCATGGAAAGAGTGACCGATATGACCCCAAAAAATCTCACACTGTCAGTCATCGTAAGTGAATTTATCAACACATACGAAATCGGAATCCACATGAGAGTTTTAACTGTTTGCATACTAAATTACTTCATTCTTCACGCTTCAAAAAAAATTCCTTTTTGCATAATAAATAATGATAAGGGGCAGCGGACAATTATATAGGTGGAAACAATATGCAAAATACTTAGAATTCAAATTTTTTGTGTGAATATATCCAGAAGTTGCTTAAGTAATCAGCTCAGCAGCTGTATTACCCATTGTTAGAGGTTAATACAACAGCTCTTCAGCTTATATTAAAAGCAGACCAACTTAAACTGTAATTGGCACATGTCCTGTTAGTCTTTTCTTTTTGTTATGCATCTTCCAAATGGTTCAGAAACGCAATTAGGTCAATATTAAAATTAGCTAGTCTGTTGTTTTGATTCAGAAAATGAAGAAGTCTTTGGGAGGAAGGAGTCGGTCCCAAAATAGCATTGACATCAACACGAGCACAAAAGGAGAGCGTTGTAAGCCAGCAGCTCTCGCCTAAACCTCTGCCTTGTGGTGTGAGAGGGAAGGCTCGTAACTGGGAATGGCTTGCGAGACTGGCATATTCGATTTCATGACTGATTTTTGTGTGTAATAATTGCATTAAAAAAATAATGAGAGTGGATTTCTTTCTAGTTTTACCAATCACTATGGCAAACATGCTGAGACGCTTCAGACAGAAATGTGATTTTACTTCTAATGACAATTATTTTTGGACTGAATTGTAATTTAGTTCGTTAATTAGATCTGTCACTGCATTTTCTAACTCAGTTATTGCATCCTTTGATGATTTTACCAGAATTATACTTCTATTTCTGCCACTTGCATTCTATGCTTTAATAATTCTTCAGACAAATATGCTAGGCGGTTGATTACATTTTGTGGCAGCAGTAATGTAAACCCTCTCCTGTGTTACATTGATTCAAAAATCATGCTGATCACTGAACCAACAAGCCAGGCCAATACTACTCTGAACAAGTGAACTATTCAGAGGAATTCAGCCAGGAGCAGATTGTGGACATGTTTTTTTAGTTATTAAATTGATATAAACATATACAAGCAATCATAGATGAAAACAATATTTAAAAATAAAAACAGCACCTTGAGCGTTCTAAAATTCATTTGGTTATCAGCTAAATGAGATCTCATCTACTGAATTATTTCAAAGCAAGTTGACATGGGATTACTATTTATTAATGATCTGGGATTTTTTAAGATCTTTCCATTTCTATAGCTTTAAAAATGAGATTGTTTTTATGTGAATTATAGCTTATTGTTGACCCAGACCTGTGGGTGTAGTTAGAAATTCACTTCTGGAATAAAGACAATGTGATCAAAACAGTCACTTTAAAAAAATCTTCAGCATTTTCAAGCTACCAGTTCCTCAAAGCTTCTCTGTGTATCCAGATATCTGCCAGTCAGGTGCTGTGTGACGTGGACTACAACACAAAGTCCTGATTCTGAAAATACCCACCACTAAACATAGCTGTTATGGCAGCAAGCAACCCCACGAGGCTATGCTAGGCTGTAATTTTACTGCCCTCCCTGAATATGGGACAGCCTGTAGCTGCTCTGGAGCAGGGGCAGAACAGGGAATGTTCACTATTTCCCTCTCTTTTTGCTTGCTCAAGGAAGAAATATCTGCTGTACTTCTCTTTGTGGTATTAAAGTGCTTCTTTTTTCACTCTTCTCTAAGAGAGAGATCACCAAGCCAGAACTCAACTTACCTAGTTTGCCTTCTATCTTCTTATCCAGTTAAGCCTCAGGCCTAAGAAAATGTATTTGAAACAAGTTTTTTTGGTTTTGTTTGTTTGTTTTTATTAACCATATTCTGTGAGATTTTAAAGATAATTCTCATGTTTATTGTTGTATTGGATTTTTTTTTTTCAAAATAACTGCAGTGTCCCATGAAGACATCCTCTGATATAGCATTCGGCCATTTGGCTCCAGGGATGCTGTGAATTTCCTTGTAGTGCACTGCAGGACTTCCAGGACACAGGGACCAGCTCATCACTTCCCGATACTCTTCCTTCTTCATTTCATTTAATTCTTCCAGTGTGCCCAATTTTCAAACCACTAACTACCAGCACAGGGTAAAAATATTTGTAATTATAACAGTTCTGCACAGACTTGTAATTATTTCTCTTAAGCTCCATGGACTTCCTTTCTGTAAGTGGATCATTTCTAGAAATGTTGGGCTGTGAAACAGAAATGGTTATTGCTTGAAAAGGCTTTAAAAGACCCAGAAAATGGAGCAGACCCAGAAAATGGAGCAACGCTCATGTACCAGACCACTGCTCAGAAAGACCTTGCTGGAGCAGGAAGGAAACACTGAATGAACACAGCCCTGAGAGGAGGCTGTGCATTATTCTAAAATCCAGGCACTGAAGCTGAGCACAAACTCTCCTAAAATCCTCTTTCATATGTTTCTCAATGATAAAAGCACACTTCAAAAATAAATAGACTTAATAATAACAGATAGGAATCTGAATTATTAAAAATCCCAAGGATCTGATTAAAAATAGCCAAAAATTCCTGATAATGGTGCTTCCCAGACTGAGGCACGCAGCCCAGGCAGGAAATGCTGGTGGGGATGAGCTCATGAGCTTGGAAGTGGAGCCCCAAGAGAAGACGTCTGGGAATTTCTGTCTTATCGTCCCTGTGGATTTTTGTAATGCCATCATGGTTTAATCTTGGCAATTAACCTCCTCTACTATAAATGTAGTTAAGAAATTAAGACAGTGTTCATTTGTGTTTTCATAGGCTAAAGTAGGGTTTTCCAGGGTATAAACCCTCCTGAGTAAACATGCCATGAAAAATATTGATACTTAATGCCTGTTGTATGGAGGGAGGGAAGAAGGTAACACTGGCTAAACAGGCACAACAGAGAAAGTTAAAGCATGCAGACATGTGGAAAAGGTGTGCCATTTGGCCAATTATTGCAGAATTAGACACTCTGAAGAAAACAAAGCTGTTAAAAGTATGAAGCTGTAGGAGCACCATATGAGCAGGGCAGGCTGGGGGCGGCTTTGAAGGGAAACATCAAAAAGAGAAATGCTGATCTTATAACTACTACTATTTATACCTACTTGTAACTTTGCAGAAAACAGGTGCAGAACTTTAGGTTTAGGATGGTAAGAGAGCTCTTGGCTTCTAGTGATGCCTGGATGTTCCTTGGATGTAGTGGCATGCTGGCCCTTGTCCCCACGGTTGCTTTTCTCCCGCATGCTCTACCCCAGCTACTGGTTGGTGACAGCACCACACTGACCACAATCCAGTAAGAACTGGATGTGGTCTTCTCTGGGAGAGAAAAAGGTTCTGGGAGATCCTGGAGTTTGGCATCACACTGGGTCAGTAATTGAGTGGATGAGGGGAGGAGGGGGGCAGGAGCAAGAGGGGTGTCAGGCAAGCAAGAAAGCAAAATGTTTGAAATTGCCCTGTGACATCAGTCAGGATGCTTGTGGAGCAGTGGGGTTCACGCAGGTAAGAACAAAAACCCAGGCTAATGGAGGCCTGAAGCAAGGCAAGGTGGGCTAGCTGTGGGAGGACTGTCAGGAGGGATGTAGTCACTCTGAAATAGAGATGCCTCCGCACAAAAGTTGGAGCAGCGCAACTCATTCCAAAACAGAGTCATGCTGCTTCCAAAGTGGTTTAATTAAAGCAGAATCAAAATGTCAGCATAAAAAAAAAAAAAAAAGAGAGAGAGAGAGACAGAGAGAGACAGAGAAAAAGGAAAGAAAAGAACTTTTGTATGAGGACACAAGGCAACTGATGCCAAAAAACAAAAGTTACAGGGGAGGGAAAAAAAAAAATTTCCATGTTGCCAAAGCCCTTTTCTCACTGGAGGGAATTTCAGCTGAATGGCTGCCACTGCCGGCAGCTGGAGTCGCAAAGCGAGCAGGGGAGCAGCGGGGTTCTCATTCTCTCGCCTTGCTGGCCGAGGGCTGGGACAATCCAGCTCATTATTTTCAAAGGCACAGCTCAAAGCAGTAGGTCCGGCGCTTGCTGGGCCCACATTAGTCCATTTACAGCATTTGTCCTAGCCTGTTACCAGGCTTCTGGCAGGGACAGGGATAAAAACAGTCTCTGAAAGGAGGCTGGGCAAATGGCAGTGCTGAAAAACACTTCTGTTTTCACCATTCGGGGGGAATTCGCCGAGAAATCCAGCCCAAGGCAGCATCCAGCTGCAGTAGGGAGGGAGCAGCTCTTCGCCACGTCCCACACCAGGAGGGCTGCAGGGCACGAGTTGCATAAAATCTGCTGTTGCTTCGACCCAACAAGCTGTCGATGCCCTTCTGCCACTGAACTGATGGGCAACTGATGAACTAAGGGCGGGTTTATGGGCATCCACGTGCATTTGTGAAGTCAGAGGAGGATTGATGAAACTGAACTTGTGGTTGCTGTTTTCACCTTATACTTGCGTGGTGATCCGAGTAGCTCCTGAGCTGCAAAGCAGCATCAGCCTTTACTTCCCTCCATTCATGCAACAACCAAATTCTTGGTAGCAGCTCAGGAGCTGGTTTTAGAAATTGCACCTCAATGATAGACTGGGTCAAGTCAGCTGATGGCAAGAAGAATCTCAGAAAACCTTCAACAAAGACGGTTACTTTTGTTAGCCATTGGTACAGCATTCCTAGTCCACAAACAACAGTGAACAAAATCTAGCAAAATGGTCTTTAACTGAGAAATTTCACCATGGGGCAAATGTTCATGGCTAAGTTATAAACCCAATGAATTAACAATGCTACACAGGAGATGATAGAAAAGCTGTAATATGACTGTGCTAATGGGAATCCCTAATTCTGGTAGATGATTTTCCCTTTGTCCTGTTGTGGCTCCTTTCTTCCCAAGCTAGAAATAAATATATAAGTTAAATGGAATAAAAATGCCCACCTAATTGTGCAGATGCATAGTTAATTAATCACTTAATTTAACCCACTTAGCTTCAATGGGAAAGAAATGTAATCTGACAGTCAAGGCAGCAATAATTTTTCTATTTACTCTAGTGTTTGAAAACATCTACATGTTAAAAACAGTGCCTACACACAAAGGATTGATGCTAATCTTTTTGCTTAATTTGGTTTTAAAAAGATTTTATAGCATTTAATAGGTAAAGTATGCACCCTGGGTAAAAATAACAGTCCCATTAAGCGTCTGGTAAATATTAACAAATTTTATTAAAAACAAATACATATATTTGTGGATAGACAGATTAGAGAGCTACTTAGCTGTGAAAATTTGCTTTGGGCTGAAACTTGATCAAAAAATTGTGTGCTTATGGCTCCAGAGTACACACTGCTCCAAAACATTGAACTGTGTGCTTCATTATACTTTAAATCTAAGCTTCCCCGTGTTAATGACTCTCCGGTACGCATTACCATAATGCAGCATTAAACAAGCCACGCTACGCTGCCTCCACAACGCTTTTCTGTCCAGCAGTGGGGAGCCGGGCCCTGGGGACTGCTTTGGGGTCCCCTAAGGAACGAGGTGGCACCTGAGCCTCGGTGGAGCCCCGACGTCGAGCACAGCCCAGCAGGTTGTGCTCACATGGCTGTGCCTCCTCTTCAACATGAGCTTTATAGAAATGGAGGCCAAAATGCTGCCCTGTCTGTCTCAGGCAGGAAGGTAAAACTGAGATTTTTGCCTTGAGGATGAAGGATCGGGGCCAGGTTGCTGGGTCCGTGTGCACCGGAGGGGATTTGGGGCTGGAATTACTGATGCTGATCCTGCCAGGGGTGGCAGCGAGCACTCCTGCAGGAGCTGTGCTGTCACCCCAAATAGGAGCTGGGACCCTCAATGCTGTGTCTCACCCCAACCAGTAGCCCTGCTGGTTTTGTCTGCTCTTACAAGTGGTTCTGCTGGAGGGAACCGCGGAGAAAAGCTGGGATGCACTCAGCACACACAGCACACAGCTCTACACTGCACACACCCCACCCTGGCAGGGTCGGGGTGGTTTCCAAAACAGAGGAAAGGGAAGGATATCGGGGACTGTTAGGAGGGTTAGCAACAAAACCCTGGGCTCTATATTCATGGAAGACTTTTCTAAAAGACTTAAGGAAAACTTCCAAGCAAAGCTCTGTGAGATTACCGATGCACTCAGACGTTAAGTATGGGCTTAAATCTTGGACTGGGTCCAAAGCTGTAAAGAAATTATGTCCTTAACAATGTAGACTGCGTGCCCCTCCACAAGCTATATTGAGCTACTATTTTTGAGGACAAAACTGCCACGGCAAAATGTATTTTTGTTTACAGATGTACACTCACTCATATATGTATATATATATATATAAACATGTGTATTTATATATGATATATATAAATATGTATATGTGTGTGTGCGCAGCATCTACCACCTAAAGACCCTAGGATGCTTTCAGCACTACCTTCACGACTGAGACCATCTACTCTGAGCTTTATAGGTAATGGATTTCTATCTCACTGGTAGTTCTGGAAAAACGTCATTGAAGTTACTGTGTCTCATTCCAAATCATCTTGCCAGTTATCAGCAAACAGGGAGATATATTTAGAATCATTGTAGCAGGTAAAACAAAGTGCTTCATTTGCCAAAATAATTCATTTTCCTTTTGATGTAAGCATTTTAAACTTTTTGATATTAATTTTCAAGCCATTTCTAGCTGAAATGTATTTTCTGATAAAAAACAAGGAATATAACACCCTGGCACTGTTAAAAAGAAGCATACTATCTATGAAACTATAACAAATATCTCAGTGAAATAAAGCGTATTCTGAAGACTTAGTATCACAAAATCTTCCTGGTTCATCAGAAATTTTAAATAAAAAGGTTCACACAGCTCTGTATTTTGGGCCCAGGATGTGGTTCCTATCATAATTTTGAAGTTGTAGACAGACTGGAGAAAGTTTAAGATATGTCTGTAGTCCTCCAAGTTTTGTGCACAATTTCCTCACCAGGCGTGCTGTTGGGGTAGGAGACAATAAGGGAGAGACCACATAAGTAAGAAATGGTATTTAGGCTACAGCAGTCTGGGAGATGAAATATTTACTTTGGCAACGAATGGGAAAACCAACCCAAATTAACCAGGGGGGGGGGGGGAAAAAGTGGAAGGGGAGCTGCTACTTGTCTGCAGTGGAGCAAAGTACTTTGCTGAACGTGCTTCTGACATATCTCACGGCCAAGAAATGCCTGGAGGTGTGCTTCATCCAGAAGACAGCTCAGCAAACACAGCAGGTGAACAAGTCCTCCTGCCCATCCGCTGTCCCGGCGAAGAGGCTGGTACCTGTGTGCTGCCTGGGAGCGATACCTGGCTTGTGGGATCTGGAGACAGGTGGAGCAAATCAAAGAAAGCCTACAAATTGCTATAGCCTAAACGTGTAGCAAGAGAATTTAATGAACATTGAGCTGAGAAGACAAGCACAAGCACGTAGAAGAAACCCTGGGCAGTAAATAGCATGAGCATACAGGCCAGGCCGTGTTATGGTTTGTTTAATGGGAAATACAATGGGTGACGGTGGAGGAAAAGGTCTTGATCCTCGGTGAGGCGTGAGCTTTACACTCCGAAAGTCTTTCCTGAGAAATAAATTCATACTGGCTCGAATATGGGCATTGTCACACAGAGTGACAAGCGGCTGAGTGGCTGTAAACAAAAGGTAATGATAAATGACACTGCATCAGGCCGCCGTGTCTGCGTGGCTGTGACGGCCAACGAGATACCGTCGCAAAGAGGCTGGAGCTGTCACCGCGACAGCCCGGCTTTATTTTAACATCTCTGCTAATGATCTGGAAAAGGCAGGAGAAACGCACGGCATTTCCTTCGTTTGATTTTCAAGGAAAGAGGCAAGCCCCTCACCTGCTCCTGGGAGACCCCTGATATCAAAGCACCGTTCCCCCCCCCCGTCTGCAGCGAGACGGATCGCGGCAAGGCTGCGCAGGCAGTTGTTTGAGAAAGCGCCCGATGGTGGAGGTGGTGGCAGCGATACAAAAGAATACGTAGCAATTATCTGCCTGGCGAAGGGGCTGTCCAGGAGCAAACCAGCTCTTGACGTAAGCAAAATGCAGTAAAGCAGATAGATAAACCTGTGTGTGTCAGGGAAGGGGGTGTTTTCGATAAACCTGCAGGGATTTTTGCTCCAAATTGTTTTAAGTATCCATGATATTTCTTCGGGGAATTTCTGATCACCTCCTTTCTGTTGTCACCGGGTTCGTTCACCCCACAGAAATGTGCGTAGAGAGAAAGAGGTGAGACAGCATTCGTTACCTGAACGTCGAGGTTTTCGGGGTCAAGGGGGGAAACAGCAGCAGGAGGAAGGTCTGAATGGGCAGAGCAAAGGAGGAGCAGAGGCGGAGAAAGGCAGCGGTGTGGCTCAAGCAGAGATCCCACCAAATATGCTGAAGCCAAAGGGAAAGGGACCATTTCCATTTTGCCTTTTTGATGGAGGCAGGAGTGGCTCTGCCATGTCCTGTGCACCTTGCGGCCAACTGCAGCAAGGTGGTGTAAATGAGAGAGCGAAAACCTCCAAACAGGAAAAATGGAGGAGATGGCAGACAAAAGAAGCCACAAATAACCCTTCATGCTGGGGGAAGGGATAATCCCTTCATGCCACAACGGGCCCAGGGGGATTGGGATTGCTTTGGTCCACTCCTGTGGCTAATAGAAA
This sequence comes from Cygnus olor, assembly GCF_009769625.2. NCBI lineage: Eukaryota > Metazoa > Chordata > Aves > Anseriformes > Anatidae > Cygnus > Cygnus olor. The sequence goes on along the minus strand of NC_049170.1, from coordinate 9,874,726 downwards.
GAGGGGGGGGAAAGCAAGCAAGCTCTGCTGGGTTTCACCTACACTGTTTCTGACTCCTCTCATTCATAGAGAAGATGGCTTTTAGCAGGCTGCTGAAGAAGCGGATCCTCTAACCACTCCCCTTATTTCTTGATCATTGCTGCTGTATTGCGTAGGTGGTGCTATTGTCAGACGCTGAAAGCCATCAGGATTCAAGGAAGAAAGAGACAGAGCATGGCAAGAAGAATGAAAACAAATGATTAGTAATTTATTCAGGAATTCAGGAAATTGTGCAGGTCTGCACTTCTGCCCAGGTTTTGGTAAAGTGAGCACACTGCTGCCCTTTCTCAATTTTGTCTTATTTTCTTAAAGGTGTTTTGAAAAGCGTTTTTTTTTTTTTTTTCCTTTATTGCTGTGCAGTAAGTCAAAGAATAATATCCCCGTACACAGGGGAGTCCTGCCATTTCGTTGTGATGTGCACAGGGAGGAATGTCGTTGCTGAACATCAGCTGAATGGTGAAGCTGAGAGGTGGGGGGATGTTCCCAACAGCCTGAGTCACATCCTCAGCTTGTCACTGCTGAGCAAACGAAGAGGTGAACTGGCACTGTTTCATGGCACTCAGACTAGTTATTCTCACATCTGCCCCAAAACCTGGAAAGTAAAGGTACTTTATATGTTTGGACGAGATACCTGAATTTGTGGGTGATGTTGGAGTACAAATAATTAATAAAGATGACCAAGAGAATGTCTAGTAACTGCTTCAGCCTTGGAATATCAAGCATCAGTATGCAAAGGCCTTTTAAACAAATCCTTTCTCATTGCCATCATAAAATAAAATTGGCCCTTGACTCTTTAAAAGGTTGTTTCCCTCAGCTCCGAGTGGTATAAATACAATATGATTTCATGACCGTAGACATGTGGTGCTGTCCAGAGCAGGCTGTTCTGTATCACTGAGATGCCAAAATTTGGCTAGCAAAAGTGGAAACACAGCAGGTAAGAACCCAGCAGAGGCAGGCGGATGAAACTGCTTTATTCTATTCTGTGCCATGACCCATGTTACAGCAGAAAAAATATATCAGATTGCCGTTCTCTCCCTATGAGCCAAAAAGAAGGGAGAGTTGTGCCTCCCTGAGACACAGTCATGACCCCAGGTCAAGAATTACTGACACTGTGGCCTAATAAAACTCTTCTCTTTGACTATGGCAATCAGATCACGCTGGGAAACTTCCACCTCTCTTGTCATAAGAGATTCAACAGTCAAAATTCAATCCCATTCCTATTCAAGGGCAAAGATGCCACTGGCATCAATAGGAGCAGCACAGGTATGAAAGAGTTCAGATGTCAAGTGTGTATTTGCAGAAACTGATTCTGCTGAAGACTATGCAGATATTGTTATGCTGCTCTCTTCCCCATTGCTCTCCTTTTATATTATCTGAGGAAGAGTGCCCACAGAGGACACAGATGCACTCTATTAGATGTAGAGTGAGTATTGTTAAAAATATCCTCTCTAATACCAACTACATATTTACTCCTTTGTAACCTCATCAACTGTGACACTATATAATTACAGATTGTTCAAGAGTCTTGCCTGCCCACTCAGTGCCAAAATGAAAAACAACTAAAGAAAACATAAAAAGCAAACCAGACAACTGAGCACGAGCCCTCCACCATGTTCCCAAGAGGCTCAGGAACCAAATAAGCACTCCACATCTTAAGGGAGATAATGCCACCCTACAGCATTCTCCTCCTCGGCAACTCTTTCACTAAAGTTGTTAACAGAGGAAAACAGCAACACGTGGGAAAGTAAAGGTTAAACAGAGTCAGCACAGATGAGTCACTTTTAATGGTAATTCTTATTTCAGTTGCACAAGTTTTCAAAATAGTCTGTTTTATTTGTGTGTGTGTGCAATGATCTCTTCTCTCACGTCGTGCTGGTGCAGTGTTATGCCAGGACCATGCCTAATGTGCAGTGAAGTGCATGTCCCTGATGTTCCTGATGATGTCCCTGAGTGTCCCAGACCTCAGACACTGTCCCATTATCAGACCCACCTGGGCAGAGCATCATACATGCAGAGCTCTGCTGAGCTTTGGGAGCTCTGCATGGATGAGGCAATCTTCCTACGCAGATCAAGGGGGAGCTTGAGAGACAAAATAACAAACAAAAGAATAAAATGCACTGTGAAATACTGGGTAATTTTTTAAAATGTAATTTAGCAGGTGTTTAGTTATTACCCTGAAAATAAGGCACAAATGTTTTCGTGACTCATATTTGCGCTTTAGTTAAATTCTCCCTCCATAGCTGTAATTTAAAACATTTGCTTCATCCTGGGAGAAAAAAAAATAAAAAATGAAGATGTTTGAAATAAATCACGGCTGCAAAATGTACCCCTGTAGGGTACACACAGAAACTACAACACCAGCAAATGTTGAATTCTGATCATGGCTCCTCCTTGGGGAACAGCTGTACTCACCTTCTTATTTTGGCTCCCTTGTTCCTTCTACACTAAATGCTTTGATCTGGTCAGCTATAAATAGTTTATGTCACAGCCCCACAATCTTGCTAGGATAGGGCAGCGATACATTTCTGTCCTAATCTAGTGATGTCTTAGATTGGCAGCTCTATCTTGATATTTTCATAACGTAAAAGTTAAGCACTAATTAAATACATGAATAACTGGATGGGTAGGGTGAGAAAAAAACTTGTGAACAGAAGATTGACGGTGAAATGTTTATTATTCCTTTATGTTTGATATGGAGTAGCTAAATTATTTGGTTGGGGTTTTCTGTGATTTTGCTGTGAACCCATTCATGGTCATTTGGCCCCTTTATTTTTACTGAAGGTAGGAGAGTTAAGGACACCTAACTCCATACAGAATGCTACAGGTTTTCACTGCTTCAGCCAACGCTCATTATCAACCACACTCCTCTTTAAAGAGCACTTTCTACATCTGCAAATGATATAAAGTGTGAGATCTCCACTGGCAGGAAATGACCTCACTGGAGCTTGGCTGATTTATGGCAGATGTGGTCTAGGACAGGGGACTGCATTGCAAGCATTACCTCCCACAATTGTAGAAATGAACTGACAGACCGTTTGGGCGTAGGAGAGAGTGTCCAGCAGAGATTTGCTTTGCAAGAGAAAATGTCTCTTTAAAATACACGAAGAGTGATCAATCACCAGACAATTCCTTTTGAACCTTTCTTCTTTCTCTCCTAGATAATTCCTTTCCTTTTCCCCATCACTTGCTAGAAGACAGTGTTGGTTTCCAACCATGCAGCATGTAGAAGAAAGGAAGCTCTGTCAGGGAGATGTGGGGAGAGCAAGGGTTAGGAAGTGCTTTTTCAGAAGCAGAACCTCAGGTAAGTTATAGAATTACTCTATCAATTTATATAGGTATTTACTTGTGGAAAAGATACCTAATAATGGGCTTTCAATCTTGTTGACAAAAGCTTGAACAAGATTGAATGGCTGGAAGTTGAAGTTAGACAAATTCAGCCTTGAAACAAGATGTAATTTTCTGGTAGACAGGGTAATTAAACACTAAAAGATTATCAGTGAAGGTGGGGATCTCACTGCTGGCTGGAGGCTTTAAGGTGATAGCAGCCACCTTCCTAAAAGATGTGGTTCAATTCAACCTCCATGGGGGAAAAGGATTCCCTTTTTCTCTCATGCACAATTGGCCAGGTGTATATGATTGGAGGGTTAGAGATATTTTATTTTATTTTATTTTACAATTTTATTTTATTTTATTTTATTTTTTAATTTTATTTTGTTTTATTTTATGTTTTATTTTATTTTATTTATTTATTTATTTTTTTTCACAATTACAGACTGGCCATCACAGACAAGAAGGCACCAAACAAACTAGATCTGTATTCCAAACGGATAGAAAAAGATGTTCCTAGATATCTGATAAGTATTTCTGGCTTACATGCAGAGAATCATATTGATTGGCAGATTTAAGACTGGAAAGAATTTTTTCGGGTCAAATTGGAAAGAAATTAGTTAAAAGATGGGAGAAGGTATTACTTTCACTAATTGTGATCAATTAGGCATGTCCCATTTAATAAACTCTCATTGCTGTGGCCTCACACATACTTGGCACTGCAGCTTGCTCTTTCTGCTCCATGCCTGTAGCACACAACTGTTATCCCTGAAGACATTAGGGCTTTAATCTAAAATCATCATGCTGCACTGAATAGATTACATTGTGCAGGAGATCAAGCTAGATGATCTTATAGTTCTTTCTTATCCTAGAGGAAATTACTCTGAGAAATTAAGGCTCAACGTTGTTTCCATTGATCACAATATGAGTTTTGACACCAGCGTCAACAAAATTCCTATAAATTCAAAGCTAACGTAGGCATGATGCAAACACGCCAACTTACTTTGCTAGTGGCTGTGAGTTCAAGACCTTCCTGAGAAGCTCAAACAACACACAATGCAGCAGCCCACTGGGTCACACGGGATTTGCTGAAGGGGAACTGGGGCTCTCGCTTGCAAATAGCATTAACTGTTACACATTAATTATCTGTGCTACTTCTATTCACACAACCGGTATCAATGTTTCTGCAACATGAGCATTTGCTCCTTATGAAACATCCAGAATTCTGCTATTGTGGTCTTGTCTACAGAAGAATCCTACACACTGTGGAACTTTTTTTCCCCAGGCCATTGTGAGATACATAATGGCAGCTATTTGAAATCCAGCGGAATTATGGGATATGGGGACCATATCCAAAGTCCCATTATCCCTCTTATGTCATTGTTTTATCTCAGTTTGGGATAAATGGCAACATTTTGACCTATTCTATTTGATCATCATTCTATTTGATCATGGACAAAACAGTGTGCTGTGTCACTATGGCAATCGTTGCAAATATGCCGTGGTTTCTGGAGATGCATTAGACATCTCTACCGGCTGGCTTCATCTTTCCAAGTCACCTACCAGTCCACCAAACTGCTTTTAAAGCAGTTTCTGTGGCTATGTTTGCAGTGATCCTACGACCAACTGCTGCAGGAGTGGGAAGGGGAGGCCAGTAATCAGTTGCTTCGGAGTAACTTTTTCTGTCTCGTTCAGGAAAAGGCTCTTTCCAGGCTCAGTAAAGAGTGGTTGTGCATGGAAGAGGGTTGTGCAGCAGACAGCAAAGATAAGCATGGCCAAGAAGTTTTGAGATGACACACAGCTCTTTTGAAGAAGACAAATGTAAAGACAAGAAAAGAAGACATTTACATTGAAGACAATGTAAACATTGATAAGATCCCCTCTCAGTCTTCTCTTCTTGAGAAGACTGAGAGGGGATCTTATCAATGTTTACAAATATCTTAAGTGTGGGAGACAGTGGGATTTGGCCAACCTCTTTTCAGTGGTTTGTGGGGACAGGACAAGGGGCAATGGTCAAAAAATGGAGCACAGGAAGTTCTGTGCCAACATGCAAAAGAACTTCTTCACGGTGAGGGTGACGGAGCACTGGAACAGGCTGCCCAGGGAGGTTGTGGAGTCTCCTTCTCTGGAGATATTCAAGGCCCATCTGGACGCCTACCTGGGCAACCTGCTGTAGGGAACCTGCTTTGGCAGTGGGGTTGGACCCGATGATCTCTGGAGGTCCCTTCCAACCCCTATGATTCTGTGATTCTGTGATTCTGTGAAAGTGAGTTTTCTGAAGAGCTTTAATGGTTGCAGCCCATCATGACAGCATGTTGTTTTGGGTCTAGTGATCCCAATGCGCAGCCTCCCAGGACATGGGCTCATCTCAACCTGAGGAAGACAGAACTAAATGTAGCAAGTGAATTACACGCAAAAAGAGCCTGCTTATCTCCATTGTCTGGGCTCACTAGATCTGCTGTAGATGTCTTATGTGTAAATGTCTAACCTAAGATGAGATAAATCCCATCACCATGAAGGGGAAGGACTGGGTCCCTATTATATCACACTGTAGTTAGTGGCTGCACTTCCTTCATTCCGCTGCCAACACGCAGAAGGATGAAACAGGACCAAATGTGAAACTGCATTGCTCTAAGAAACAAAAACAAAGCTCTGTGGCACCAGCAGGGTCTGAGCCACTCAGCTCTCTCTTTCCAGTCTGTATCTCCCAATATCTTCCCATCCAAACAGTAAAAATATTACAGCACATTTGCATATTATGACAACCAGTCATAATAACCAGTCTGGCTGAGCTTCTGGACTTTATACTAGAAGTTTGTTTCCTAGAGCTGTATCACAGAAACGTGTGAGCCATATCCCATCGCATGTAAGTGGCATGCACGTTAAGAAGTACAGTGCACAGTGCTATATCCATGTTATATCTGCATTTTTCCTTCATTACAAAACACAGCATTCAAGGACTAAATATGCATTTAGAGGAGCCCTGAGAATGCAAAGAGATAGTATAAACATCAGTAACGGAAAGAATCAAACTATGCCATTAAGCTGTAAAACCCTGAACAATCGTTGCAAAATTCCTTGTATTTCACAGCAGACTTGGTGCACATCTACAGGCCATACATGGAAAATTAAGGTACAGAAAGTGCCATGGCTCTAAAGTTAAGGGGCCAAGTTGCTTTGCCATCATTCCAGGGAGGATATCAATGTTCCTCTAATTTTGCAGCACTTCACTGGGGACATCGTCTCAAACCGTATCCACGCATATGGTGTTGGTTCTCTTTAACCAGATACTTGGCCTCCTAGTCACAGGAAATAGTGTCCCCTCTGCCATGAAAGGGCTGCCTATGGAAAGGTTTGTGAAGTCGTTAACCTGCCTACATTGTAGTGGTATTTCTTCAGAAGTTTTGTCTGTCAATTTAGCCTTGTAGTAAGAGGTTGAACTCCCTTAAGCAGTGGTAAACAAAGCACACTCACCACCCACCATCTAAAAGCTCCAGCAAGTGCTCCAAGGCAAAGGTGTGCAAGATGGAAACGGGTTTGACACAGGTGCTATTAAATGCTGTTGCAGAAAAATAAGGGGTGAAGAAAGATCTTTGCTATCCTCAAAACTTAAAAACGAGCAGTTGCCCACTATTTTCTACACCTTCAACGGTCGTGGCACAGAGCCTATGAGCAGGATTTTCACTGAAATGCCAGTCTTTAGCAAACCTGAAGGGGAACTTTAGAAAGAGCAAAGACGGTATGTTTGGGAAAACTCCCAGCAGCCTCAAAGAGGTGAGCCCAGATGGGACGGGTTTGTGTCTGGGAACCTAGACAGATGCCCAGGGATAGATTAAAAAAGGACTCACCATATCCCTGTTCATACTAATAACAAGAGCTGCCTGTCTTAGGGTTTGCTGACAGAGTGTTCCCAGTGCCCTTGACCTGAAACTCACTTTGCTTTTGACATTTCCTGAGCAGCTGGCATTAAACAGTGGGTTTCTTTATCTGGGCTGCGGTACTCTACTTTATCCTTTGTTGATTCTCATCAGCTCCATCACACCATACAATGTTTGTGGATTAATGTAAACTCGATGAAGATTATTGACAGTATAAACCAGTTGAAATAACAGAAAATGCTTTAAAAATATAGAAGCACCTTTGTGAAGAATATGTTTGTGCTAAAGCACTATTTTAGAATTGTTCTAGTTAAAAATGCAAAGTGTTTGTGTTTGCAGAGTCCTTAATAGAAAAGGATCCTTAGAAAGTTTTTATTTTTTTTTAAGTAAATTGAAAAAAAAAAAAAAAAATCCCCATGGTTTTAAAAGTAAGAAACTTCTGCTGAAATAACAACATTGAAAATTTTCAAAGAGAAAAATATAACTTTGATATTTTCACTGGACATGGATTTGATTTTCTTTTTCAATTAGATCCTACAGATATAAAGAAAAAAAAATACAATTCACTTCCTCACCTTCCTTTGTCATAACCACTCCTTCTTTCTGAAGACTGCCTCATGGCCATGGCCGCACACCAACCTCCCACTCATCATGCACCAAAAAGTTCCCTTCCCTCATTCAGTTTCTTCCCTAAGAGCTGCTGCTTTTGTCAAAACTTCCTGCATCACTTTTCTCCCTGTCAATGGCTCCGGACCTTCTCGCACTTGAACTATTGTCGCTATTGTCTGGTATGTATTGTATCCATTTGAGTCAGACTGTTAGGTCCATACCATAAAGGCCTCCAGACCCTCCTGCACCCCTCAGCAAACAAACACAGCCAGGGAACTATGAAATCTTAACCAGGAAAGCTCAACCAGGTTCCTCTTGAGGAGCTGCTTAACAAAGTGTCCTGGGGGAGTTGCAGGGCTTGCTGGAGTTGGGGTCTGTCTGCTCAGCAGGTTCAGGCACTCCTTTAGTGACATTAGGACCAATGCATGAAAGCAGAAGATAGACTGCAGACATCATTATGATGCTTGGTTTTTTCCAAGAATTTTCCACAACCTGGCAGCACAGCCTCCAAAAGAGCTAGGCCACATATGTTTGAATTTCTTGTGCTTCCTCAGTAGAAGTCATGGAGAGATACTAGGGCCATTTATAGCACTGGAAGTATGTATGTGCTTAAATTGCATATGTGCTTAAGTCATTTGCTGCCTCTTTGCTGACTGTTTAAGCTATTTCAATCTCATGGTGCATGCTCCATTTATAAAGGTGTGGGAATAATCATCTTCCAGTGGGTTAGGAATAGAATATTACATATAAAAATAAAGATCTCTAAATGAAAACTTTAAAACACAATTATTTGGTTCACAAAAACATGACCTACATTTCCTGCAAATACAAACTGTTAATGTAGTCTTCATATTAATGTATGTTGCACAGAACCACTGTCTCTCACACACACAAAAAATCAAATTTAGTACATCCATATACACAAATGTTAATACTCTGTTTTCAGCAAACCGCATCTCTCAGACATTTCTGAGCTTTAAGCACCATTGGGTCTCTAATGGCACATCTATAGCTTGGATTATTTTTTTTTAATGGATTTTGATGAATGCCCTGTCAGGAATAGGTTGGGACAGGCAATGCAGTTTCTCCTTAAGCATTTTCTTCAATATAAAACATTTTAATAACAGAAAATAATAAAAGGTAAGGGGCATCACAACTGAAGCTTTTAGGCCAGCTGATGGCCAGAGTTAAACGTGTTTTCTACATCTGTACATGGTGTTTCACAGACTTTCTTCATTTATTATTTTTTCAGTGCTCATTGGTTTTTACACAACAGAACATTTTGTTTAATAATCCTAGAAATAAGGTATCATTCTACTCTGAATCACAGGAGGATCAGATATATTTCATTTTTGTCTCAGAACGCTCACTTAAGTCATTTACTTCTCCCTGAGGAAGAACCATGAACCAGTCAGGAACTGAGGTGTAAAAATCATGAATTCTACTATACAAAAGCTGTAGAATTTCATCTAATTGCCTAGTCATTTCCTTGCTGAGTAAATTGCTTAGTGTGTGGTCACCTTAAAAGCACGGCTTTCAGGGGACTGGGGCCAACTCATCTCTCATGAACCTTCAGTGTACCAAGAGCCCCTGATGTGGTCAATATTTGGACAGCTGAGGATGCCCACACTTGGCTGAGTCTGGCCTGTGTGCTAATGTATGCCAGAATTACACATGCTTACGTCTAACACAAAATAAGGATCAGGCCCATTATTTTCTCTAAACCAGACAAATAATTTTTCAGTTCATGTTTGTCCACAGAGGCTTGACACAGAGAGGATTGAAGTCATTTGTCACGAGTAAGGAAAAAAATTCTAAACTTTGCATAGGCACCAGAGAGGTGTCTACTTTGATATCAGTATTCTTTATGTATAGGAAAATATAATAATTTCTGTAGCATAACATGCCCCATACTTCGTAATAGATGAAGACTGGTGAAATTAAATGGACGGTAGCAACCTGTTTATTCAGGTGTAAAGTGTGAGATGCTTTGTTTGCACAGGGGGTCCAGCTGGGGAGTCATCTGTGGGCAATAACACTGGCTTTGCAGTGGTGAGGAGCTGCCATGTGGGAGACGGGGCAGTCACAGAGCGCCCCTCTCCAGCCAAGGCTGCTGAAACCATTACTGACGGCCTGAACTAAGCAGGCAGGAGGTTCTTAAGTTATATTTGGGTAAAGGCATCGTTCACGAGGCAAGAAAATGCAGGGCACTGGCAGGCCTGGCTGCTCAACTCCTCTGACACCATCGCGCTCCAAGGGGACAGTTTCCTCTCCAACTGCTAGAAAATACCACTTCTGCTGTTTGTGTCCTATTTGGTCTCTGAACCAAAGGAGGGGGAAAAATAATACCCCAACGGGTCACAGAGTTCAGTGAAAATCCTCCAAGCTTTTCCTGAACAAATAACAGACAGTGACCTCTGGCCCCATCTTTGCATAAGAATTAACATCAGTATTCAGGAGTCACCGCTGCGACTGGGGACTACGCAAATGCCAGATTCTGATTTAAAACTCAGAATATTTTTTTTTGATTTTTTTTTTATTATATTTTTTAAGAACCCAGAAGAAAAGAAAAAAAAAAAGGGGGGGGGGGGAGGGCCTTGCAGCTCATCTGCATTACAGATCAGGCCTCTTTGAGCAAATCAAGCATCCATAATTCATTACATGTTTCCTGCAGGGCCTGGAGACGGCCCAGGCCCTAGCAACAAGAGTCATAGCAACGGCAGCCGGCCCCAGCCAATCGGCGGGCACCTTTCAGGCGCCGCCTAGCCAATCCGGCGAGGCAACAGAGACGAAGGGCGCCGGCGCCCGACGGGCCCGCGCGGCCGGGCGGGAGGTTGCGCGAGGCGGGGCCGTTAACGGCTCGCCCGGCGCCTGACAGGGCTGGGCTGGGAGGGGGCGGCGGCGCGTTTATTTTGGGGAAAATTGGGTGGTTTTTCAGAGTCTGTCCAACCAAACCTTAACAGTATAGTTAGAGTGTGCGTCAAGTGTGTTGACGCTAAAAAGTGTGGTGGCTTTTGATCAGTGGGGCGTGGAATAGTGATTGACTGTCTTTAATTGTAGGCAGGAGCACATATTCTAAAGCATTTTTACGTCGAGGATGACTTCTCTGAGGAAAAAAGTTGTGTATATACCTAACACAAACCTATTCAAAGCTCTTCCCTAATAAACATTATTAACTGCAAATACTTGTGTAATTTAAAAAACGTGATTTCATGCTCTTGAAACAGTTGGTCTCTTTGAAGCAGAAATAACCTGCTACTACTAATACTCCACCACTGTGAGATCTGCTTTTGAAAGGCTCAGCTTAAAAACCAGATATTTTTTCCTGAGTTGCACCCTCCGACAATAATTACCGCGCGGCGACTTTGCCCTTCCACGCTAATAGCTCCTCTTGCCTCGTGTGACACAGCCATTGTTCTGCACTGACATACGGGAGAACAAAGCAAAAATGCAGGAAGTGGGAACGCAGAAGAGTTGCAAAAACAACCAAAAAATAACGGTGTAGTAGAAGCCGTGCTTGGAAACAAAAGTGCTGAAAGCATTTTGAGCCTTCCAACATGCCTTCCCTTCACGAAGTTTTGTTAAGTGCTGTAAAGTCACAGTACTGCTACATGCGTAAAAATGTGTGATTTCCTTTCTTTGAGGGGGAGGAAAGGTACTGAGCTTTGTGTAGATTAAATAAGGATACCAGAAAAACCTCCTTGATCACTAAAGGCACAGGAGGGTGGCTTATTGCAGCCATCGTGTTCTGTAAAATAATTCCATTTTTTCTCGGAATGACATAGGTAATGCTTTTTTGCAATATTTGTATTTAACGGAAATTTTAAAATACTGCATGTCCATGTATACACAGGTACAGAGGTCTATAAATCCTAGTATAAAACTGTATCTGTTATCGTTTATCTTTGGGGAAAATGAAAAGCAATCATTCATCCAAACCTGAACATGGCACTTGAAGCCACAATACCGCAGGTTATCTAGGCAAGCGTTTCACCCTCAACCTAAAAGCCGATCCCAAATTCCACTCTAATGCATATGTTGCTCAGATAGTGAAAGCTGAGATTAGAAGATTTGCTATGGATGCTTCAAAGCACATTTTGGGACCCAGTGCCCTGTATTGAACTTTAACAGATGATGCATAAATTGACTAAAGCCATGAAGGCTGCCAAGGGAAGATTGAAAAATACATTCCAATCTACCCTCCTGTATTTTATAAAATGTTGCAAATGACCTGCTTTGTCAAGGCCATGCCTTCTGAGATTGCACAGTTGAAAAAAATACCTTATCACTAACTTTTTGGGTCTAGCAAATGCCTAAGATCTCTACTTTATCATTCATTTATTTCAACAAATTAGTAGGACTAATTGCTATGCTTTCTGTTTAAAAGTGGCTGGCTTTCCTTTGTTTGAAGAGAAGACATTGAAGATTTTTGCAGCAGTGTCTTGCAGCATTTGAACCTGAAATCAAAATGTTTATTTTACCGTAAGAAAAAACAACAACAACAATTAGACACAATGAGTCTGAAAAATAATTACTGGCAGTACATTAAAAATTTTACTTTTTTCCCTTGCAAGAATGATCAATTTAGCAATTTCATATTTTACTTGCAATTAGACGCAAATGAAGACTTGAACATCAGGCCTATGACTGTTCATTAAAATCATTTAATGAACCCTGTGGTCTGCATGGTTAAAAATAAGAAATCGTCTTCCAGGATGGTTAAGTTGTCCCATACCTTTATCCTTAACTTTGACAGATTCAGTGCAGGGCTGGAGGCTTGCTCCCTCTGAAAGGCAGTGTGCTCTAATGAGCTGTTACAATCACACAACTTAAGCTAATGAATTTCTTATCCTCTTATGCGGATAAAAGTTTCTGGTAGAAGTCAAAAGATCTCAGCTTTTTAAGTGGATTTGTACTTTGCGTTTGGAGAGGGAGGGGAGGAAAGGATACCGCAAAGACTGAAATTCGCTGTGTTACTCTTAGCAAGCAGCACTATGTGGCAATGACTTCCTCAATGAAACCGTCACAGTTAATAAAGAATCCTGGCATCCTCAATTTGAAGCATGGGACACTCCAAGGCAGAGCCGCAGATCCACGGACACAGGTGGGAACAGGAGCTCCTGCTCAAATGAGTCTGGCGAGTCTGTTCAGGAGAGTGGATCCTGTTCCACTGACATCCACAAATGACTCTGGGAGTGGACAGGAAAGCTCAGCGCTGTGCAGAGAACCAGCACCCCACTTAGATGCAACAAAGTATGTAGAATAATGCTTCACTTCTATTTGCAAAGGCTAAGTCCTTCATTTGTAAGGGGTTTCATCTAAAGCACTGATGACTGGCATCTGCCCTCAGCTCCACAGTGGTGAGGTGCTGTAGAATAATAATACTGCACACTTCCACAGAGATCCTAAAGCATTTTGCAGCCATTTACTGCCCAAGCTTCACGGTGTCACGCAGATACATTTCACCTAGGGGATAAAACTACGTTGTTCCACATTTAAGTGCTACTTCCTCTATGGAGACAATGCATTATCTCAGGAGCTGGATGGGAAAGTCCTGAATGATTTCAGTGCACTGACATGAGCAAACTGCAATCACACTACCAGGGGTCAACGTCCGCCTTAAAAGAAGCCATTAGGACACTGCAGAAGAAGTATGAAGGAGAAGAGGGAGAGAGAGGGGGAGAGAGAGGGAGAGGGAGAGGGGGAGAGAGAGGGAGAGGGAGAGGGAGAGGGGGAGAGAGAGGGAGAGGGAGAGGGAGAGGGAGAGGGAGAGGGAGAGGGAGAGGGAGAGGAAGAGGGAGAGGGAGAGGGAGAGGGAGGAAGGAAGGAAGAGAAAGAGGAAGAAAAAAGAGAAGGAATAAAAAAAGTGGAAGAAAGGAAAGAAGAAAAAGGAAGGAAGGAAGGAAGGAAGGAAGGAAGGAAGGAAGGAAGGAAGGAAGGAAGGAAAAGAAAAAGAAAGAAGAAAGAAAAAGAAAGAAAAGAAAGACAGAAAGAAAGAAAAAGAAAGAAAGAAAGAAAGAAAGAAAGAAAGAAAGAGAAAGAAAAAGAAAGAAAGAGAAAGAAAGAAAGAAAGAAAGAAAAAGAAAGAAAGAAAGAAAGAAAAGAGCAAAGAAAGAAAGCAAGCCTTGACTACAATTTATTGTCCTGTAAATGGTCTTGGACTTCTTCAAGGGGATCTTTGAATCTTGCTAAGCAATCACATGCAGGATCTGAGTACAAGTTAATTTACACCGACGAATTGGTTTCTCTGCTCAGCCAGTCTTGCAAACATGTAGAAAGTCTGTGCGTCTTCTGTGAGCAGCTTGCTGTTCCTGTCATTTAAAATAGTGAAGGCTGAAATTTTAGAATGCCTCGATGGTGTGGAAGTGCACTTTCTACTTTAATCTTAGGACTAAATTCTTGTTCCAAGGTAAGCAGCTACACAGTGCTTATTTCCCATGGCTCTGCTTTAGAGGTGGCAAAGACCAGCTCGTGGACTTCAGCGGGAACTGCAAACCCAAATTCTGATTAATTTGGCCCTAGGATGTGAAAGAATCAGATCGTCTGCGAAAACATAGCTCTTGACGAGGGATCGTAATTCCAGATTAGCTCCTTAAAGATATTCCCAGAGACTAATTCAAAGATGGAAGCCTGCTCATGGCACGAACCAAAGCATGTGAAATTCAGCCATAACACTTGCACTGATTTCAAAAGATTTGGGTCAGGCTGTAAAGGGTCTCCTGCAGCAGCTCAAACCCCAAACGTCAGGCAGGACGGCCATTTTTTATTTAGTTTCCTAGTTCTGGTGTGTACACAGAGGTCAGTAGAAATTTCGCTGTGGATTTGCAGCTGCTCTGGGCAGTGCCACTACGACCCCCAAACGACACCAAAACCTCCACTGCAGCATTTCCCTTTCATTTGGATTTTAAAGCTTCGCTCGACCAACGCTACCGTGCCCCAGCAGCCTCCCTGACAATTCTTCAGAAAAGAAAACTGGGAACGGCCCTTTTGTTATTGTTTCTTTCCAAAAGGGGCCCAGGTAGTGACTTGTGAGCTGCCCCTATACAAAGCAGAAAGAGGAAAAAAAAAAAAAAAAAAAAAGAGAAGTAATCCCTCCCGCCCCCCGTGCGCGAGAGAAAGCCGGCGTGGTGGAGAGGGTGTGCGTCCGCAGCGAGAGCACGGCTGGGGCAGGGGCTGACCTCCGGCTGCCTACCCGCCACAAAAGGGACCGTGGCATTGACACAGCCTGACTGCTCTCCTTCGGAGGGGACAGATTGAGAGGAAGTGACCCTTACTGCCCCGCTCCTGCGGGGGACCTTGTGAAATAACTGTTGCTCTTCTCTTCCTTCCTTTCTTCCTCCAGCGGGTCAGGGAAATTAAGGCTGAGAAATCCCTCTCTTTTATGTTGTCATTAGAGCCAGAGGAAAAAAAAAAAAAAAAAAAAAAAAAAAAGAAGAAGGCTTTTTCCTTGAAATGGATGAGCAAGAAGTTTAGAGATGCTAAGTTTTCGCTGTTCACTTCTGCCTTGGGAAACACAGGGTGGTTCCAAAACCAGACCACGGCGTTCACAGGTGACGGGGGGGGGGCAGCAGCACTGGCTCCGAGTGCGGCTGTGTGAGTCCCCCTGGCTTTGTTTTCCGAGGAGATCCATTAAATGATCCCTGCAGCTCCGTTCCCAAGATCCAGGAGCAGTCTCCATTCATCAGGAGGTTCGGAGCTGTTCAGCCCCACCACCTCATGGCATCTGGTCAGTTCCTTGAGAAACCCGGGCCTGGGAGTAGAAAAAGGTGGATCCTGAGGATGGAGAAGGCTGGTTTTGGGAATGGAGAGGAAGCAGGAGCAGTTAGGCCCTCTCCTCAGCCGTGTCAGCAACCTCAGCCCATCCCTGCTGAAGTTCAAAGAGTGCCAAACCTCGCAGGCCTACATAAGTCGGAGCTCTGAGGTGACCATCTCACGCCCGGCCCTGGCTCACATCTCTGTGCCACTGAGGGGCCGTAGGTAAAGCACATGGACCCGCTTGTGCCGCTCCCTCTTCAAAGGAGTTTGAAATGTCTCTCAGCTGCACTTGGGGTGAGTCGGGGAGGGAGGGAATGACCTTTGGATTCTGCCTCCAGAGGGAACCTGAGAAAATGACCTTTTAGCCCTTAGCTCCACAGGGGCTCGGGAGAGGTCGGGAGGAATGACTCTTGGTCCAATCTCACTCTCCACAGGGGCTAAGGGGAAAAAAGAGAGAGAGAATGAACTCCGGGAATACGGGATCACGGGAATTTTTGTCTCCTTCTGAAAGAGGGGGCATGTTTACTTCGTAGCCCCTGTAAGAAAAATAACCTGCCACTGAGAAACAAGCGAAGCCATTTAAAGCAAGAATGAGCCTCAGCTCGGTGACCTAGAAATCAAGGCAGAAAGTAAAAGCCATTAAATAAATAAATAAGTAAATAAAATAATCAGGGATGTCGTGCAAAATCAAGGGGTGCCCTCTGAAGAGGTGTAATCAAGGCTCTGAGCCATCAGTTATAATGGTTTTGATTAAGGAAAGCTGTGCAGAAGTAATCTATTTTATTTTTAAATGGCCTGATTTTCCCTACTCTCTTGGAGGCTGAACCTAGAACAACTTGAAGGAGGACATGAAATGTTCAGTGAAAAAAAAAAAAAGAGGCAGGTGAAAAGGCATGCATTTAATAAAACAGAAAACTCGCATCTATTTAAGTTACTCTGGGTTTTAATGGCACACATTAAAATTGGCTGAAAATAGCACTGCTTCGGTAAAATAAAAACATGAAAGACCTTCCAGATCCTGGCTGATAAAGCCCCACCGTTCTGCATTCTTCCGCAAAACCTGCAGTGTAATTATAGGAGCACTTGTCACGCTGAGCCGGGGATGGGGCTCAGCACACGCTGCGTACCTAGAAGCACAGGGGTGTTTATTTGTTCTGTGTATTCTTCACAATGCAAAAGTTGAAAATTAAAAAAAAAAATCCTTCCTGCAAACTTCGTATCTATTAACAATTTTGAACTTCTTGTTTCCATTACAGCTGAAAGCTTCTTTAAGTCTGGAAGCCTTATATAGGGTCAAACACATTGCCTTTCCTTGATAAATAAAGACAAATAGCAGAAAAGGACCTCGAAAGGATCACAGCTGGGGTGGGAGGGGAGGGAGGTTTACATTTTCTTCCTCAAGAAGGTCAGATGTTTATTCAAGCCTATCCAAGCCTTTTGAACAGAGCATGGGCTGTGCTGGAAATCTCATGAGAACAGCATTTCCTGGAGAGCGGAGGGGATAGCTGCCTCCGGAACAGCCAGCCGCAGCGTGCCGCCTGCTTTTACAGGCTGGCAGTGCACAAGGTGTACCGAAAT
The DNA here is from genome assembly GCF_009769625.2 of Cygnus olor. Taxonomy (NCBI): domain Eukaryota; kingdom Metazoa; phylum Chordata; class Aves; order Anseriformes; family Anatidae; genus Cygnus; species Cygnus olor. Next base: position 9,857,540 of record NC_049170.1, on the reverse strand, counting down.
ACAGCGTGCAGAAATGTAGCCTGTTTCCCAAAAAAAAAAAAAAAATGTTATTGGAATGAAGTGAGCTGAGTTCTTGTAATAACCTACGTTGTGGCAGCAGGAATAAAGCATGCGTAATTTCCTACCGGTTGTTGTCTGCCCGGAGCCATGAGTTCCTCCCATATAATGCATGTGTTGGAAATGGGGGCGCTGTGTTTACTAATAGGGTTTGGTGGGTCAACATGCATTTTTTCATTCACAGTGTTCTTTAGGAGAACTTCAAAGCGTTATTAGCAGTGCTTGACTCTTTCTCATTTTTTTCACGTTAGTCAAAATAACCTGCATAAAATATTGGAGCATGGAGAAGCAAGGGGAGGCCAAAATGTCTACAAAATGAGCAACTTCGATTTGTAAGGTGTGTGTTTCAGTGGATCAGGTCACTACTTAAAACCAGTTCCTTGTCTTGTCTTAGACAAGAGATGCCTGTTTGCCCTTGCTTTCATTTTGACACCTCTTGATGCTTCAGGTTCACGACTGCTTTATTTCCTCATTCCAAGCTGGACACACAAACTAATATTCACAGAAATGATTACTTTTTTTTATGAAAGACCCGTTGTGTAATGTAGCTCTGTAAAAGTGCCGATTGCACATTTGCAACGTAGCGGAGCTGCTCAAAAGCTGCATTTCTTAGCACTCACTTGGTGAAGATGTTTGTGTGCATGAGCACAGGCAAGGTGCAGATGTCCTCTTCGCCAAGGTAGGCAGCAATGTTAGAAAATGCCCACAGCCACAGCTCCCTGTGCAAGGACTGGGAGCCGGAAATACTGCTCTCCCCGTAAAATACCTGAATTCAGACAAATCCGCAAAGTGTAAATCTTGCTTGGAAATTATCTGTGGCCACAATGAATGGGCAAAAGCTTACTGCATCCTCCAATCCCAGCTCATAATTAACATTTGATTTCCAAAAGCGTGGCAATCTTGTATGTTCTTTTCAGTAACAGTATGTGTTCTATGTTCGTAGGAAATCAAAGTTGTATGATGTTTACATTTCCGCAGCACGCTTTGGAGAACAAATTCAGCTATTCAAGGCAGAGCTACTTTTAAATAATATTAAGAAAACAAGAAAGTCATGGAACAGGGGACAAAATGAAGATACAGCCCTCACCTGTTAAAATTACTTTCTCAGTGTGCCATCTGTTGCCTTAGGTTGTAGGGTCCAGAAATAAAATAAGCAATGGTCTGAAATAAAGCTGCTTAACCCTTGCCTGTATTTGGACCCTCCCTTCCCCAAAGTGGGACCACTCTCCCCTGCTGTCCAGGAGCACCCTACCAGCACCCTGGGCTTCCTTTGCCTCACTGTGAATATGGATATTCCTAAGGGAAAAAAAAAAAAAAAAAAGGAAAAAAAAAAAAGAAAAAAAAAACGAAAAAAAAAAAACTGTTTCCCAGTTAAGGCCTGGTATATATGAATGTATGCAAGTAGGAAGCAGAGCAGAGCAAGCACATTTGAATCTAAAAGTGTCCGTGAGAAGACAACATGCATGCATTTAACATCAGAACTACATCCCACTACATCCCTTTGGCATAAACTATGTGTTCCCACCTCCCAGCTTCTAGGGAGCGTGGAAAGGACACCGGAGAGATTTTCTGAGGATCCAGAGCACAGAGCGGATGTCTCCTGTCCTGCATAGGGCTGGGCTCCTCATTTGAATCTGCTTCAGTTTCCAGGTCAGGAAAGTTTAGATCTTTTCAGAAACCTTTTTAACAAGATACGTAGGCATTGATACGCTGCTGTTCTGAGCAACAGTTTAGGGTGAAATGCCCCAGTCATCATTTATAAGGCCTGTGGTACCCTAAGGTACTTTGGCTGCTGAACCATTGTCCTTCAGACGAAAACCTGCTACTTTGACCATGCAGAGAAAGCTGCACAAAAGTGGATTTGTCCAGAAAAAAATAGATCTTTTATGTCATTTCAGGTAGGAGTTGTTTAGGTAGTAGCTAGAGATCTCCTTTGCAAGATGTGCAAAGCAGAAATAAAAATACTCAGCTCTAAAGGTACAGAGACACGAAACAAACTGGAACTCCTCACCTAATTTCTCACACTGACAGTACACATGCACTGACCAAATCCCGCATTTATTAAGGACAGAAGGACAGCCAGGTGTGTCAGGTGCAAAGCTAGGACCTGGGCTCAGCAGACCGTTCTCCTCCTGTTTTGTGAAGTGCCCTTGGTCCGTTCATGTGAACTCTTCACAGGTTGCACAGGGCTCCCTGGAGCTCACGTTCCGTGTAGGAGAATTGCCGTGAATCAACTGAATTTTTACCACTGAGGAATGAAAAAGGCATTTAGTCCATGAAGAATGTATTTAGTCCATTATTATTAAGTGAAAGAGGGCAATGCATGGCTGAAATCCATGCCTTTGAAACCAGTGAAGTCCTTTCTGCTAATTTTGGTGAGTTTTGGTAGTAAATATATGTACGTTTGTGTGAAGGGTATGGAAAATAGCCAGAAAGATGGCTGGAATCACAGGGGGGTTATGGTTGTATTTTTATCCCTATCCTGCTGTGATACAATTACAACCAATAGTTGTGGTTGTATTTTTATCCCCACAGGGGCTGGTTGCCATGCCTTTAGAACGTATTTTTTGTCAAAATACCACGAAGCAATGCACGCGTGCTGAAACTCCAACGTCTTGGGTATGTATTATGGCACATATTAACAGAAAAGGGGAGGGGGATTCACTGACACGTTCTGATTAATTGGTTAACAGGAGCTCCCTCGTACTCATTACAGCTATTCAGCCATATCACTTTCTAAATCTGAAGACACAATTTTATCTGAGAGCCCATATGGCTTATCAGGAAGCTGTGCATATAGAAAACTACCACAATCCCAAACCAAGATAATATTTATCTAATAGACCATAACAGCTTGGAAAGAGTCAATGTTGTCTCTCATTTGAGCATGCATTTTGCTCTGCATTCTACCTATCCAAACACAAGGCTTTTATATTGCAAGCTATCTGCCTAGTAAATCCGTTTTCAGGTAATTCTTGTAACAGTGGATTTTTCTTTTTTTTTTTTTTTTTATAAGAGAGATTATAAAGATCACTTGAACGTATTGTAGCCCGGGTACTAATTTGGAAATTACTGAGTATTTGCCTGATAGATTGTAATGGACTCTGATGGAGCTGTTGGCTTTTATCAGCTAACCCCGTGTTTTGATAGGTAAGCAAATTTGAAAAAAAGCAAAATATTTGCCGAACAATCAGCCAGGCTGCTGGGTGTGATGTGCAGCATCCTGCCTGCTTTGAGTCACCTGGCTGATGAAAGGAGCAGCCTGTCTGCTGCCAGGGCCCGGGGCTGGCAGGAACGAGCCATTACTGCAAATTCTCTCTTATCCTTTCAACTCCGAAATCCAGGAGTACGAAGAGCACCTTGCTGGGGGTTAATGGCTGAGTCGGAAGTGAAGAGGTAACCTTGTCACCTCATCCCGTACAACTCCGCAGAGAATATCCTACGGTGAAGTCAGGCTCACCCCGAAAGTCCTGGGCGCGTCCCTGGTTTGTGTTCAGAGATCCTTTAACACTGAAGTTAAATAGGCTTCATCTTCCTCTCCCTCCATGTTTTGTGTTCTGATTTCTCTCTACTGGAAAAGCAAAGGAAAATAAGGAGAAAAATGGAGAGAAAGGAGGGAGCTTTTGAATAAGCAAAAATAAAATTAGCAATAAGACATTGCTTAGGTTTTATTTCAGTGTTTTAATACTATTCAAAGTGGAGGATCACAACCTTTTCAAAGAACACACAGGTTTTCATGAAAAAGGCATTTAAAGAGAAACTTTTTGACAATTTATTTTTTTCTTTTTCCTTTGGAAGGCCACATTTTGGACAACCAGAGGACAGCAGAGGAGACGTAGATCTTCCTGAGGATGGACTGCCCAAAATCAAGGAGTGGATCCTTGACATGACCATCTCTGAGAGCCCACACAAAGAGGGATGAAGGTGTCTGTCGCTTTCACTGAATGTAGAGGGACCCCAAGTGGCTGGTGTAGACTATGTGCCTAATTCCTAAATGCTTCAAGTTACAGGAGATGAAACCAGCTTTTTCCACCAAATCCTCTCACTGAAGAGAAATGGAAAAGCAGCCAGGCAGTACCAGCCTTTCCAGTAATTTTCCATAGGTTATCAAGGCAAATCTCCCCACACATCAAGATTTGCAGCCTTTTAAGTAAATTGATTTCCACGTCGTGTTTCTGCCATCTCCAAGTCATTTGGTGGCATTTCCAGAAGAGGCAGGAGGTGTGGACACTGAGTGGAACAGGGAGAGACTTACTCTGTTGGAACCACACAGAGAGCAAGGACCTTGTGCACTAGAGTTTTGGTAGGTCCTAATGCAACTGTGCTTAAATGGAGTTATTGCAGTTCTTACAGTCATGGTACATTTATGAAGTCAGCCACAGAGTGATAACATAAAAATTCGGATAAATAATGTAAACTGAAATGCAAATTTCTATCAGATTTCACTTTTCTGGAGGACTATCAGTAAAATGGCAGCTGACATAGTGCCAATAGGATGGTATAATGGAAGGTAATACTTAATTTCCTTGAAAACGCATTTAAATTTGATTGTTGAAGGCTTGTCATCAGCTGTTAAGCAGATAGAACAGACATCAAGATCCAAATCCTTCCTACTAGCTAAATAAACAAACACAATCTGGATCCCATTGAAACTACTGAAGAAACAAGTTACTGTGTGCTAGAAATGGCAGGTTCTGGCAGTAGATATTTCACTAATGACTGCAGCTTTGCCTAAATTTTTAAGACGATTGGGGAGGAACCTACAGAAGAATAAGGGACCTATTTCTGCCTTGCTATGTTTTGCAGATCTTGGAAAGTGAATGAGGGGAGAAAGTGGGCTTTTCCCCCCATATCCTCTGCTTTTGTTGATGTAGGATGAGGGCACCTAGGAAGCCCCGAGCCTGTTAGTGTGTATTTTGCATGGTGAGTAAGCGTGCTACATTTAATTTCCGTTGAAATAGTAACACGGGGTCAACAGTGCATCTCTCTGAGGCTTCCTACATACCTATATGTCTTGTCCATGCCAGCCTCACTCTTTGCTGTTCCTTGCTTCCTGCCGTCATCACGTCACTGACAGTTATGTCTCAACAGTACTCCTATCCCAAGCCTATCTCCCACTTTCTCCCGTTGTGGTCTTCAGCCCTGTGTGTAGCTTTTGTCTCAGTAAAGCATTTTTTAATCATAAAATAAATCTAAATGTAGCCATCACATTATCCCTGTTTTAAAGAGGAGACATTTCAGGCCAACAGCTATGAAGTTCAGGAAAGTGGTGCTTGGCATCAGGGAGACCATTCCACATTCGAAGCATGTATTGAAGTGCTTTGCAGAACCAGAGCCCCAGTCGTTTCTGTGCCTCGGTTTCCCCATTATCGCTGGGGGACATGCCATTTACCCACATCACAGTGGCACGGTGAGCTCCCATTGATCAGCTGCCCATAACGTGCTTGGAAAAATGCCATTAACTTCTCCAAAGGTCTGAATTGCCTCACTTTAATTTTAATTGGTTTCATTTGTAACCTCCAACGTGTTGGTTTTTTTCCTTACAGAGTGTGTCTGTGCTTGATTTCTTTATGGGTAAAGTCAAAATGCATCAGGAAAGTTCCTGAATAACAAAATGCAGCACTCCAGCCTCCTGGCGTTTAATTATACTTGTGTGCCCACTCCTGCTTCAGTGACTCTTTCAGAGGTTCCCACTCACATCTGCAGCTAAGTGGGCATGTCTTAAGGTGACAGCTTGCGAATGTATATTCAAGTACATATATAAGTGTATATACTTTTCCATTTCTCCTTTGTTTCTGCCACCTGCTCAGTGATGTTAAAATCGCACGCTTGCAATTTAAACCCCAACATGCATTGTTAGGGTGTTTCACAATAAAAGCATCGCTCACCTGCCTCCCTCACCTCTCACAGAATTTCACACACCGCTTCCCTGCTTGCTCCCCCTCATTCCTGATTTGACAAAGGGCTCTCCTAAAGCTGGAGATCCTCTTGTTTGGCCATCTCCTTGTCATCCCGACAGAAGCATTGCTCCTGCCACAGCGTTACGACCTAGCTCTAAGCTGACAGTTGACTACGAAAGCTTTAGATCCAAATCAAAATCTGTGACAAAAACTTTCCTTGTAAGATTCTGTGGAGTCATATGGCTCGTAGCATTCTCGTATTTACCTGAAAAATTCTGAGTCCCCTCAATACAGTCAAGCTCCCAAAGTTTAGGGCACTGACTCTAGCAGGGCGGGGGGAAGCCCGTGTTTCTTGGCGTACATTTTAAAATCTGTTTGCTTCAGCCACACTTGTGCTTCTTTTGTGTTCACTTTCTCTGAATATTCATGTGATTGAATTCTGTTTTCATTAACATTCACAGAAAGTGAACCTCAGAGCTGCACATATATTTGCAGAAGCGGCGCTTTACATTTGCACACTTAGGTATTCATAGCTAAAAGCGCTCACTCAAGGAACAAAATCACTACCATTTTGCCAGCCACTCCCATGCAAAACTGTTTATTACCCACAAAGAACCGATTTTTGATCCAGCTATAGAGATTTTTTTGCTTGCTCACAAAAAAAAAAAAAATCATGTGTTTAAGTAATCCAAGAAAATCACTACTTTCTGTAGATTTGTGCAAGTCGAAGAAAAGCTTAGACAGATTATGTGCTATGAAGTATTTGCTCAGAATTTGGATCCTCCTGCCACAAAAGTGCGACCTCTTGTAGACGTTAGCAGTATAGAAACTCTGACACACAGCTGAGCAGAGACAGGCTTTTCAGCAGATACGTTACACATCCACCTGACACAGTTAATTAAAATGTCACTTCTATAGGAGGAAAGGGAGATGAATGTGAGCCAAACAGCTGAGCAGAGAATTTTGTTTTGCCTTTGAGCAATTCACTGTAATTTTGCTTAAACACAGGGTGTGTTTTTTTTTTTTCCCTCTTCCCATTGTATCGATCAATATAAAACTACAAAATTTACCCTTAAAAAAATAAAAAAGCTGGCATATTCAAACCTGTTCCTTAACAACTTCCCACTTATTGATCTTAAACTTTTCCATCTATTCAGTGCTGTGGCCTGGCACCCTATCAGCAGTGGAAGACCCCTTTTGATTTCAGTGGGAGTTACAGCAATCTTGCCAGGAGGGCGTTCGGCATCTAGTGCTGTACTAAGTGACGACGCAGGGTTAAGTCATCCTTCGTCAGGGTGTATGAAGTAGCATGTGGTTTGTTGAAAACATAGCCTAAATGCAAATGCTACTATGGCACAAATGTCAGGAGCATGCTGCTGATGTGTGTTGATGGCGCAGAGCTGGGAGGTGATCCCGAAACAGAGAAGATTTGGTACAGAAGGAATTGCATCACACTTTGGACTGGAATAACAGAAGAAGAAGATGAAATTCATTCAAAGTGCAAAATACTGATTGATGTGCCCAGATCACCTACTGCAAGGTAGGAGCTCATCGTTGGGAAAGGACTCGGAGGTCACGAGCTGATGGTGGGGCAGATGTGAGCCGCCAGCCTGGGGCAGTTGTGAGAAGGCTGTCTTCAGCTACGTCAGGGGTAATATTTCCAGGAGAGCTACGGGTGGATAACCTTGATATCATGATCTAGTGCACTGACCCAATGGCTCAGTGCTGCCTTAAAAGTAGAGACATTAGTCTTGTATCTTTTCCCTGGGCACCATTTCTAGTTTTCCTCAGCCCTTTCTCATAGTCTTCTGCCTGTCAATCCAGCCTCCACAAGAAAAAAAAATGTTTTTTGCTGCTTTAAAGGGCTGAATCCAATCATAGAGAAATCCAGAGAGACCCAAATGGTAAATGTCAGGAGTGTGTAGCAAGGAGCAGAGCCTGGGGAAGGGGAAAGGAGTAGGTCCTTCTACTGGGAAGTGCCTGTTAGGTCAGTGCATCCCATCTGGGGACAGCTGCTGACATAGCGTCTTTGAGTAAAGCTTTGTCTGAGCAGGAGCTCATCTGAAACACTGCATGCGTGGTGATGATCACACAGGGATGATATCTTTTGGTGGTATCTTTGCAGAGCATCCAGAGAAGGGACTGCAGGGTGTTCAGACCTCCTCACTTTGTAGACACACTTGGGGAAGTCAGAGGTTGGGACTTCCTTGCCCATTGAAAAATATATATTGCCAGGTGAGAGCCTTTGTGAGAGACTGACTCCTAGAAAGCATAAACTAGATCTCTAGTCTGTGATAGCAACTCCTCAACAAGAAGCCCTACCTTCAGGGATGTCTCAGAGTCCCCAGAGTCTGGCGTGACAGCACACAAGTGCTACAAACACCGTTATACAGTCCTTTTCGTAAACCTATTACACTGGGTTTGTTTCCCTCTACTGAAAAGCTGGTCCAGAATCTGATTCCTCCACTGGCTAAAAAATCTTCCAATTTCCAGCTAAAGGTATTTAAGACCAGTGTACACAGGGGAACAAGTAAACTCAATGGTAAAACAAGAGAAGAGGCAATTTGCAAGATGTATGGCCAGGCTCTTAGTTACAATGTTGAAAGCAAATGCTCACAAGGAAATGAATAAAAAAAAAAGGCACAAAAGGCAGATCTACTCAGAGATGGCAATCAACCTCCAGCACCTCGACTCCCCAGGAGCCTTTTCAGCTGCCAGGCCTGGGAATCAAAAGCCCCAGAGGGACCCTGCCTTCAAAACAGCTTCTCAGTTTCCATTTCTACTCCTACATGGATGTGGTACCAGCTTGAGGAGCTGCTGACCTGGTTTTCATCCTGTCACCCTCCCTGGGCATCCCTTCAGCATCTCTCACCCTACAGCCACTTGCCCATCTTCATCACCGGGGCTTTGGCGTGTTACAGAAATGGAAATTACCCTGATGACTCTCTCAGGACCCAAACCTGGAGCCTTTCATCCTTTCCCATGCAATCACACTGCAGTAGCCATGCCACGCAGCGCTACCCTCCTGCAGATACTCCTACTGCTGTGCCGAAATCTGTGGTCCTCAGCATCCATTAACCCATTACGGCACGGTGGTGAGGAGAGCAGGAGCACGGGGAAGCTGGGCAAAACACAAAGGACGAGTAGTTTTCTGCCTTCCAGAAAGAGAACGAGGAAATAGGTCTGGAAAACAGAGCTGGAGGTGGAAGAGGAGGGGTATGAGAACCAGATGATTTATGTGCACATGAGAGAATGAGAAGCAACGACTCAAGCTGGTAATTGGTTTGGGTTTTTTATTGATTATAAATTGAAATTCCAAGCTGTAATTAATATCCTGAGCCTGAACTATACCTGTTGTACAGAGCTGCGAACACATCTCTATAAAATGTCATGCAAGGCAGTAGCTAGACATAAATTCCATGGTGCTCATGATTTCCAGCATGTTGCTTTCTGTAAAGATCCTCCATCAGTATTAAACATGGCCACAGACACAGCCATGAAATGCTGCTTGGAGACATACTTCCTAGCACTTTTTTCCTGTGGCCCATTTTCCCCACCTTCCCCTTGGTTCTTGAATAAAATAAGTGGAACAATCATACGCGAAAGTAGGTTCAAGACCACTGATGCTATTTGAATTTCTTTGGTTTTGTCGTGATTCAATGTTTTTGCTTTGGTGATAGTGATTTACACCCACAGCTGAGAGTTCAGATCTGGGCTTGGGACTGGGCGGTTTGGGCTGAGTTGGCAATGCAGTGTTTTGAGCTTTTTTATAGAAAATTCTTCTGACTTGACAGGCCTAAAAAGGGGGCAAAAGCACCCAAATGCTTTTGTCTGTTCTCTTGCACATGACTTCAACAATAATATAATAATTTTCATTTTAAAGTGCACTAATGCCATTTTAATCATTTATTGGGCAACTAACATAATACAAAGGAGGGGATGAAATGGAATATTTGTGGCTGCAGAGACAGATATCATTATTCAAGGGTGGAAGCATGTGAAAGGGTAAAGGGGGTTTAAAGAGATACTCTTTTGTTGTACTTAACACTGATAAATGACATACAAGTCAGGATAACAGGGCAGAGCTCCTGTCAGGGAGACAATGATAAATGTGGAGGCTGGGACAGAAAGGTCCACTAAACAGAAATCTGTATATGACATGTTGTACGTTTGATAGACTCGTCTGCATGGTCTGACTAATCCACAAAGCGCACCTCTCTGCTCAAATCGTGGCCCTCCAGCACATCTTATACAATCACTGAGCTCGGGTTTGTTTTCCCATTTTCATACGGCAGCAAAGATCAATCCCCCTTAATCAGTGCAACACGCGGGGCTAAAACCGGTGAGGAAAAATGTTCTTACACAACTATTATTGATATTTATTTCAAGCTAATCTTTGTATAATACGAAACAAAAAGCAGTCAGACCTTATTTATTATTACTGCTGTCTCAAAAAAATCTTCCTTTTAAAAGGATGCCCAGCATCAGCCAGTTAAGAAAAAGACCCATTTAAGAGAAAACAAAATCCCTAATTATTACTTCTTGATGAATAAAGCAGGATGTCTGTGCTTCATGCGTTAAGCTTCACACATCCCCTGCTCCCATGCACCATGACCCGTCCTTCTCACATGTCGTCGGCATCAAAGAGGAAGACGGAGGAGAGGAGGCAGCCGCAAAAGGCATTCACGTCCTCAAGAAGCAATTTTAGCAGTTCACAAAGCCTTAATTCCAAGAACACGCTCATGTAACATTCACTGCACCCTCTTAACCGATGAGTAAGCCTCGCCCTTTCAATAGGGGGAACGTGCATGAAGGGATAAGTGTGGTATCAGGTAGGAACACAAAGGAAGATTGAATGAAAGTAATTCAGCAAGATTGGTGAGAGATTGGAGGCTGATGGTCAGTCCCCTTTGGATTCCTTTGAGCAGACAGACGTTTTTACTGGCATGTGCTGGCTCTGACTGCACGCTGTGAGTCTGACAGGCGCCATGAACAAGTGCTGAGCTCCAGGTGGGAACACTTTCTCCTTTACAGCAGGTTATGAACGTAGCAAGTATCACCTCGTACCTTAGCTGCAGCTACTGTGCAGACCCACGAGTCCCAGAATGTGCTGGCACAGACGAATAAAACGTGAGGCACAGGTGGAGCATGGAAACCCGGGCTTCAAAACTTTCCTGCTCTAAGTCCACGAGTGCAGGGGCCTGAGCCACCTGCAGCACTGTGCTGTTCCTTTCCATCTCATGTACAGACAGGAGTGATGGACACATCCACTCCCCAGCCCGCAACAGCCTCCTGCTTGGTGAATTTAGGACTGGGAAAGAGGTTGGGATGAACCTCACCTCCCTTCTCTGGCACTGTGCAAAGCAGAAAAAGAGAGGCAGTAACACACGAATATATGTTCACCCTTCTGCTGAAAACACCCTTCTTCCAAAGTCTGCTGGGATTGTGGCAGGGGCCAGGGATGGTGCTGTTCAAAATATTTTATAGGGAAAAAATGCTGGAGGCTCTCCATCTAGGGAGATGTTGGGCTTCCCCTTCCAACCACTTGCTAAGTTCAGGAAGGCATCCTCCAACCTCTTCAGCAGAGGAAAGAGGGCAGAGAGCAGCTCTGCAACCCCGCAACTGTGCAGAAATCCCAGGGAAGGATCACTGGATGGGGATGGCCAGCCCCAGGCCCCTGCTGTCAGCTCCCAGCATGGCAAGTGCACGACCCGTGGACTTCAGCCCAGCGAGAGCCCTGTCCCATGGGTGCTGGCCCAGCGAGGTCGGGGGGAGCTGGGTGCCTGCAGAAAAGCTGCGGATCTGGGGGAGACGCCTCCTTTTAATCCTGAGAAGAAACGAGCTCCTTAAATGGTGGCTTGTTTGGGACCACTGCTTTATAAAATTTATATTTAACATTAATACAACAGGACCTCGGTGCCACAATGACACACTGGCTGGGAGGAAGGAGTGCACTGGGTTTTAGTGCAGCTTTTCTCCTTGCTGCTGCCCAGCAGAGCTGGCCCTTGCAGGGATAAAGGTTGTTTACCCGCCTGTGTTTGCACATTTACCCAGGCTGTTCTGCATTATTGTGTCAGCAAGCCGCCAGGGCCCATACTTTCATGAAATGGTCAGCAAAATACCCCAGCAGGTGTATGGGGTCCCCTCTGAAGCATCCATTTCCGTAAGGTGTTGCCTTGGCACTGTGGCTAAAACTGGTTCAGTCTAAACAGATTGATCTGGGGAGGAAAGAGGGAGAAAGGAGAAATATAGCGTGCTGCTTTTGGTCTTAACTCGGTACCTTTTGTAATGCAAGTATCCGCATCTCAATGCGGAAATCTACTGCCAGCCCCTGGAATCAAACAGTGCACTGAAATAACAGACCTCACAGTCATGACTTTAAAAGTACGTTTATTACAAGAGTTTCTCAATTAAATTCCATTTCTACTGCTGAGCCTAAATATTGATTTCAGGGTAGAAAAGCTGGCCCTTCAGGACAGAATGCATGAAAAATACGCTGCATTTTCCTTTCCTTCACTATTACATTACTGTTCTTGGTGTTAAAATAGGAAAAGGGAAGTTTTTATTAAATGTATACCTTGTTTTTTTCCATTTTATTCCTATAATTTTTGACAAGGACAGGAAGAACTGCAATAAACTCCAGAGGGATTTTTTAAAGAAGAAAAGTCTATTCAATAGTAATGTAAAATGCAAATTAAATATTTGTTCAGTGTTTAGTTATTCCTCAGAGACCAAAAGAAATTCTTTGTCATGACCTCTGTGCTGACCTTCACATCAAATTAGAAATTTTTGGTGTTTATGTGGAACCATGCACATTGTCCCTATAAGCAATTGTAAAGAAGAAATGAATATTTTACGGCGACTGCCATTTGTTTCAAGGATCTGTATTCATTTTGTGCGATAACTGTTCACCGAAGACTACAATTTACCTTTTTACAATTTCATTTAATGATCTGACATTTGAGACACTTCCTAATTAATTCTGTCTCTGCCTAAGCCAGCTGTGATAAATATAACCTGTGCATACAGGATTATGTTGTTGCCTTTAGAAAATACATCCCGTAAGAAAGGCGACGCTTCCATGATAGGACATTCATATCAGCCATATCATAAACTATGAAACTCTTATTGGTAATCTGGAATGGCTAAATAGCTAGTGTGAAATGCTGCGCCAGATGAAGGTGGAAATATAGCCTGTTTACTTCTTCACCAAACATTTTTAATGGTAGAAGTTGTTTTTTAGCGCACAGAAATGGTTATTTCTGAGCTTGGCATTTGCAGGATGCTTGTTTACAGAAAGCTCGCTGCCTGAAGTAGTTCCCGTATCGAACACATTCACACCGGAGCGGTCAACGTGAGGAAATTTGGCAGGAGAGTGGCGAGTGTAATCCCTTCCATTACACAGAGTTAACGTCTCGGGCAAGGACGGAGCAAGGGCTGTGTCACACTGCTGGGCTAACCGGGGCACGCCGTGGTTAAAAAAGTCACCGTACGGAGATGGTTGGCCGTAAATCAGCGATGGGTAGTTCTTACAGGGGCTTTAAAAGCAGCCGGGGTGACAACCGTTGATAGCCACAGGGCTACCAAGAAGAGCTTTGTTAACTGTGCCCTCTTAGCTGTGGAGCTCACTTACTAACCAGATAAAGAAGCATCTTTAAACCTGGTGAACACTTCTGGATACTGCCCTAAAATTATGCAGTGCAACTTCAAACTTTTTCCTCCCCTCTTTACTTCCATGTAAATATTGCACATTTTTTCTCTTTTTGTTCAGAAAAATTAAAAAAGGAAGGTGAAAGGGCAGCTTTACATGCCACAGATATGTGGGTTTTATTGTTGTTTTTGTTTTTATCAGTAAGCAAAAATCTCCAGAATAAGATTATAATAGATCTTGAGCTGTTCATTATTTGCTATTATATGCTATAGATCATGCTGTAGAGGAAATAGCAATTTAAAAACAAATAAATAAATAAATAAATATAAAAAGGAATAAGTCTAATAGTTTTAAATTGCTGTATAGTGAGTTTAATAAACATTCTTTAGAAGATGAATTTAGGTATTGAGGAACATAAATGTTTCCCACTTTCTATTTCAGACAAAAATTGAATTATATTTGCAGAGATATGCTTTAGACACATTTGGCATGTCATCCCCTGCTTGCCACTTTTTCTGGATGATTTTTTTTTTCCAGAGAAATAGTGGATGGGCTGTAAATATTAGTTTGCTCAGCCTGGAAGAAATCGTAATTTGGCAGGAGTTGGCTCATAATAACAGGAGCAGACTTGATATGGAAAAGGGAAATTCTGCAGCTGCAAATTGGACTCTGCAGGAACTTCATGAAGTCCACTGTATGAAGTTTTGAGCTTTAATGTTAGTCCAAAGTGATACAAACAGCATTTTTCTTTTATTTCTTTTCCTCCCTTGTCTGTAGAACTAATAACTTTAGGTGAAGTTAGATTTTTCGTTTTTAAACAGAAATCCTTTTGAACCAGCAGAATAACGCCTCCGGTTGGAGTTTTCCATTTGAGAGGGAGCAGCAGTGAACGGGCGCTGGAAGCTTTCACGCAGGTTATGGCTGGTTTTAGTTTTGTAGTGGAGGTGTCCCTCCAGTGGCTCCTCAAAAAAATGCAGCGATAGGAAAGCTGGTGTTTTATTCTGTGAAAAAAAAAAAAAAAAAAAAAGGTGTTCTCACGTCTCCCAGAGCTAAAGACACTCCTTACTACCTCAGGAAAAATGTCAATATCAGCTGGAGAATTAGGCAAAGATGTCAACACTCACATCTCCTCATGGAGTTCAGAATATCCGAATGACAAGAAATTTAGGCATGTTCTCCTCTTTAATGAAAAAGCATTAGTAGCCTTCTTTATTTATCCTATTATGTATTTACATCTCAGTTCTTGGAGTCTTAATAACAAGCCCCTGAATACACGTCTTACCCCGAAGAGTTTATAATCAAAGTGTAAGAAAAAAATAGACAGGAAATATGGGGAATCATGAAAAATATATATTATTTAGCATAATATACTCTTGTAGTCTGTGTAATATCAAAGGTGGCTTTTTTCTTAAGCCTTATGGCAAAGGAGAATTTAAATAAGAGCTTTGAAGGCAGGTAATGATGTAGCTTTGCGGCTGTTTGCAGCCTGTCTCTCCCAGGCCCAAGGGCCTGATGGAAGAAAGTATAAGGGTGCTTGTTGGAAAATTTAACGAGTGGATGATGGCAGCCTGGCAGGGAGTAACCGCCTGGACAGGCACCGCAAGCTGAGCCATTAGGTAGGGAGCCAGCCAAGTTGGGCCCTGAGATGTAGGGCAGGAAGCCTGTGTTCAATGTTGTTGAGAAAAAGGTCAGTGATGGCCTGGAAAAAGAAAGGCAAGAGGTGATCCAGGCTTGAGACAGACCTGTAGTAGCCCTTAGGCAGAGTAGCATTGAGTTTCTCCAGGGTAAAGGAAAGGGACCTGCAATGATCCAGGTCTGAAACGCTGGTGTCTGGAGGAGAGCTGTGTGCACTGCTAGGATGGGTTGCCTGTTAGAGAAGTCAGCAGGCAAGAACCACGGAGATTTCAAGAATCACAGCTCAGCTAAATGCCAGCTAATATGATGGTCAAACTGGGAGCCTGAGTGACGGGCAGGTGGTAGGGTTATCACCTACCATGGTCAGCAAAGGAAGCAGAAAGAAGTGGTCACTGGGAGGAAAGATTAAAAACTGCACCAAAAGCAATGGCTGGATACCCAAGACTGGATACCCAAGAAGACAAGCCAGGGTTTTAGCCTGGACACCAAAGATAGGGTTCAGCATTGTCTAGGTTAGTCTTACGTTTGGTTAGCCTAGGTTAGTGCTTAGTCCAGGTTTCTGCCAGGGTGACTGGTGTTTCACGCCTATTTAAATGAGGCACCAGTCTGAGGACAGGAGCCTGGAGGGCAAATCAGCTGCCAAGGTAGGTCAGTACCATTGAATGAGCTCAGACATTCCTGAGATTCAACAGACTACATTGACTAAAGCTCCACTGGCTTCAAGAGGTGCAAAGACATCAGGTTCCCACGGGGACGCCTCCCTGCAGGTGCTTGCCACCCAAGGAATTCAGAGAGGCATCAGCATTAATACCTGATTTTTCAGAAATATGGGGATCAAGGCCAATGATGCCCCTGAGGGGGCTGGAAAGAGAGCTGAGGAGAGAGCAAATGCTCTCTATAGGAGGGAATCAGTAGAGGACAATGCCTTACATGGAGCGGGACCAAATTCAGATTTGAACATTTGGTTCTAGTTCAGCAGAACATTGGCTATCAGAGGCATTGAATACTTTTTTATTTTTATAATTTTATGTAGCCTGAGTGAAGTTTTTTGGAGCTCTAGGTAGACTTCCCTGAAAGGTAGTTTCTTTTTCTTTTTTATTTCATCGGTGGATTAGATCTAAAACAGACAATGTAAGCCAGAGACACTGTGTTCTCATTCTAGACTGGCCTGTCACTGACCAGGGGAGAGAAATTTCATCCACAGTTTAGCAAAGCACATTGTGAGTAACTTAAAGATTAGTCCCTCCTAAAGCCAGGAAACAATTCCCATGCTTAAATTCATGTAAACAATTCGTTTTCAACTGGAATCACAGAAAATTACTCATTTAAGTACAACCAGGAATCAGAGCAAAAGTCTCTTCCCTAGCCTCACTGACTTTTACAGCACTTAAATTTTTACCATTTAACATTAAAATATAAGTGCCGTGATCTTTATTTTTGGATGTGGTTTACTTTGCTATAGAGCTGCTTAATTCTCTGCCATATCTGGAATGACATTTGCCATGGATGTCAGCCAGTAAGTTTGTGAAAGTTTTTCTGGTTCCCTGGAAACCTTCCCTAACATCCCACCCGGCCTAGAGTTTAGACAATGACACATCTCAGTGTTACATACTTCCCATGCTTCAGTTCTGAAAGGATTTTTCCCCTTTGCATATGAAGAAGATGTGACATATCCTAGATCGGCTTTTGAGACATTCTTGAGATGCTCGAGATGCTCCGTGTTTAAGAGAAATATTTATTTTACAGTTCGCAGCCAAGGGCAGCTGGCCTGGCTCAGAACCCACTGATTCCATCGGGAATTGGCTCCGGCTGATATGAGCTGCTCAGAGCCCGCCAACACATTCATGAGTGACCAAAAGGGTAAACCTGAAAACTGAAGGAATTGTTCTACCGGCTAATAACAAAATGAGCTTGTATAGATAACAGAAAAAAAAATGATGTTTGGCCTGCAATTTTAAGAGGATTTGCCTTCGCTCAAGCCTTAAACGGTTTAGAGCAGTGCTGAAATGCAGATCTGGGCCCCAGTCCAGTATTCCCTGGGAAGAGAAGAGGACACACATCACTGGGGACCAGGCTCCAACCTAAGCGACCCAACTGAAGGCTAAGCAGCCCCTGTGGCAATGCTTCTCAAGGGAGAACACTTGAAACAAAAGGCCAGTCCAACAATTAAAATAGGAACACAAGTTGTTCTACCGAAAGAAAAAAAAAAAAGTGTAATAACTAATAATAACATAATAACATTCTTCGGGGTCTCTCTCCATGTAGACAAGTCTTCCAGTAGTTCCCTCAGGCTATCAGAGAGACCTCCAGCAGATTTCCAGATTTTTTGCACTGCCTCCTATTTGCAGAGCAGCTGTTTCTTCCAAAATAAGTGGGCCTTGCTCCTGCTGGCATTATCCCTTTTACACATAAAATAACATGGGTAGAACAATAACAAACAGATGTGATATATGATATATCATAAAATATAACAGCAACATCTCTCTCCAGCCCAGGAGGGTTATTTAATTTATCAGTTTTAACGAGTGTTCAAGCAGTTTATGACACATACTGATTCGTGCAATCTAAATGCAGCTATGTCATTAATATCATATAAATCTTTTTAAGCAAGAATCTATGCTTTCACACACACAAAAAAAATGGTATCCGTGCTACACCAAAGACTCATGTTTCATCAAATAAATTCAGTTGGGATTAGGCTAGTGGTTTTAAATACCATTATCCTATAGTAAAAGCAAGTTTGATGCTTTCTAATATTAGTTCTGCTCCTATGCTCTGTCAGTAGGAAGGTGCTGAGATCATGCGAAGAGTGGGTAGCTCCCATAAGAAACCTAGCTGACAGATTGGTATTTGGGGATGTCGTGGTAGCTGTGTGATTTTACTCCCCTTTTGCAAAATCTGTAACCAGTTCTTAGTAATAAAGGCTACACATAACACATATTACAAGTAAAGAGAAGAGATGACATGGGACTTGAATAACTCATAGAGTGGTTTCCAGCCAAGGGTCAAGGTCAAAGAGCATTTCGATAGCAAAATCAGCAGCTGTTATTTTGATGTACCTAAGTCTTGTCCCCAGCCATACGTTATGCTGAAATAGCCGGGTATACATCACTAATGGCTATTTCAGAAGCTATGAGAGCTTCTGGCAGTGCTCCAAAAGTAAGATATAAAGAGCAACCCACAGTTGGGAACCGGCAAATTTCTGGTTTTCTCTTAAGTTTGTAAAACATGGATGGATTTTCCAGGGGTGAAAGAGATACCAGTAAAATATTTCCCAGGCATCAGAATTATTTGCCAGAAATAAATCAAGTAAGGTTTTACTGGTCTACAAAATCCCAGTCAAGAATTTTTTAAACAGGAAAACTAGGCAAGGTGGGAATTATGGCCACTTGACTGAAGTGTGGATATGGCCTGAAGGAGGTTGTATTCCCTGGAGGAGCCCCCGGTGGAGCAGGTGGATGTGGCCTGGAGGAGGCTGCGGCCCATGGAGAGCCCCCACAGGAGCAGGCCCCGGGCCGGAGCTGCAGCCCGTGGAGAGGAGCCCACGCAGGAGCAGGGGGCCTGGGGGGAGCTGCCGCCCGTGGGGGACCCGTGCTGGAGCTGTTTGCTCCTGGGGGATGGACCCCGTGGTATGGAGCCGTGTGGGAGCAGTTCTTGAAGAGCTGCTGCCTGTGGGCAGCCACCGCAGGCTCAGTTCGGGAAGGACGGCATCCCGTGGGAGGGACCCCGCGTGGAGCAGGGGCAGAGAGGGACCGTCAGGGAGCAGTGGGGACGAAGCGTCAGGCACTGACCGCAGCTCCCAGTCCCCATTCCCCCATGCCACTTGGTGGGAAGATGTAGAAGAAGGTGGAAGGGGGAAAGGTGTTTTTTGTTTGTTTTTGGTTCTCGCTGCTCTCTTCTGTTATTAATTGGCAGTAAATTACATTAATCTCCATATGCTGAGTCTGTTTTGCCTGTGACAGTAATTGGTGAATGATCTCCCTGTCCTCAACTCAACCCATGATTTTTTATTTCATCACATTTTCTCCCCCTTTTCCTTTTTCCTGAGGAGGGGGAGTGAGAGAGCAGCGTGCTGGTGCTGAGCTGCTGTGAAAACACCACAGATGTTGAGCGAAATCTCCAAGGAGAAAAAGAGGAGGCTATGGGTTTAGGACACTGTCAAGTTTAGTCAAGGAACAGTGGTGGCTGAAGGCGGGGCAGGTGGACTTTGAGCTTTGGCATTGGAATTGCTTTTTTATCTCTTCATGCCCTGCCCATAGAAAGGAGATAACACTTTTCCTCCAGCTGATGGTAGAGTGGCAAGGAAAAAAATGTCTAGAAAATGAAAGGGAGACACTTACACAGTGGCAAAGGTTTTATAACTAAAAGTAAGGCAAAGACACATTACCTCAACAATTCCAGAATTTGAGTCTGAAAAAAGAGAAGGAAAATTGTGTCTGTCCTGGAATGAATGACTTTAAGAAGAGTGAATAGAAACCCTAGAAGTAGACACCAAATTAAAACTGTATTTTTTTTCTCTTTCTTTAGGGGAAAACTGGTTAAAGACATAAAGCAGAGAGTAGGAGCTGAGCTGACTCACGGTGTGACAATGAAGGACCAGGCACCAAACGCACAGTGCACCAGCAAGTCTGAAGACAGCCAGGTGAAGGTGCCTAGTTATGCTGCCCTGGCCTAGTTTACTATAAAATGACAGCAGGAGCCTCGTAATAGGTAAAGCAAGGGATGAACCAAATGGAGGCGAGGCTCTGAAAGCTGTCACCAGCCCAAGCTGAAAAACTGAAGGAATAAAGAAGAGGGCTGGATGATGGAGCCTAGAGGAGATGGTGCCTGGAAGGACCTTGCCATAGGAGAAGAGGAACAGAGCAACAAGGTGACTTGTGACAGAGCTGAGGGCCGTAGAGCAGCGGTACAATTAATCCACTCCTCATGATGCTTAGAGCCACCTACACACTTCAGGAAAGACCCAGTTTGAAAAGCTGAAGGTTCACTGAGAAAAAAAAAAAAATGGAGTTTTAATAAGGAATCATTTATTCATAGTTCATTAACAATTTCCCCAATTTCTGGTACTTGTAAACAGAGCGGCCTTGTCCTACAGCGGCAGGCAGGCGTCTCGGTGCCACGCTCTCCCGGCGGAGGCTGTGCTAATGTGAGTGCTCTCAGAGCATGCCTGGTATTTTTGGAAGCCTAAGCAGATTCAAAATAGCTGAGCGGTGATGTGTCTGGAATCAGAAGCCCAAGTCAGAGGGGATTAGGAGGCTGGACTCGTGGTAGCAGGCCGCACAGTCCCAAGTAGTTGCTCTGGGTGTTTTACCCATGCCCCACCATCACCCTGGATAATCTGCTTGGTAGCCCCAGAAACTGAGCTGGAGGCAAAATACAGGCTCTGTGAGGCAAAACAGCCAGGCTTAAGTTTCTGTGGGAGGCCTGGTCATTCCAGCTCAGTTTTCCATTTTGCTAAGAGTGGTCTTTCTGAGGTCCTTCATAGCAGCCCCTTCATCACCAGCTACATCCTTCCCTTCTTCCAGCCATGCCAGCTCATTTCCAAATTCAGCAGCATGGCACATGGTTCACAGGTTTAACCAAACTTCACAAACTTCACAGGTTTAACCAAAGGAGGAAGTGTTTCACACTGCCTTCGGGGTCACTGCGTGAAGAAGACCAGATTTATAATTGTTAAAGCTGATGGACCTAGAAGGAGGACAGGGTCCCATTGAAAAGACATTACTTTATGGTCTGTACTGAATATATTTTTTCTTCCAATATTTCCCACAGCTGGAAATGAAAAAGAAAAGAAAAAAAAAAAAAAGAAAAAAAGAAAAAAAGAAAAAGAGAAAAGAAAAAAAAAACACTTTCTGTTTAAGTTGCTGTAAAAATCCAGTCCATGCATGCTTTGATAGGAGACAGCCTAATCCTCTTCTTGCTTGAGTGGTCTCTCCAATTTCTGCTGTGGAGCTGACAAGTCCCCTTGGGTTTATGGTGAGGGATTTTTTTTAGACGACGACTTTTTTTTGCTCCACTGATTTTACCTCAGGGGAAATCACTGAGATTTTTTTCCACAAGAAATAGCTGCTCCTTATTTATTTAGATAAGCTATCTAATTCCATTAAAGGTAGCTGTTTTGGGGGCCTTTTTAAACATTCTTCCTTTTGCTCTGGATTCTTGAGATCTTACAACATCTTTTCACAAAACTAGTTGGCTTTGACAGTCAGGGTTACATTAGGCTTGTCTAACAAGTGGGAAAATATACTTAAGGCCTCACAGAGGACAGTCACAGGTCTGTTGCAGTCCAGTGGGACTCACATCCAGCGTGCTGGGGGCAGAGCTGAAGGAAAGCCAGGACAGAATGGGATGCATTGCTTCTGCATCAACCCACGCCCCAAAAATGTGTGTACCTCCAAAAGGGCAGGTTAAAAATGCAGGAGATAAATAATGGAAGAAGTAGAATAACGTTCCTGTGATGGATGTGCTGAAATTTTTCTCTAAATCAGGAAGATTTCTTCCTATAGCCCTGCTCTGTGTCACAGCCAGGAGTGGTGGACATAGCGCAGGAACAGCTGGATAAAGACTTAAAGGCTGAATTGTGCCAAAGGGCAGAAGTGTTGCCATAGCAGTTCTTCCAAATACCATTTAAACTATTCAGTTTTGTTTTCTCTTGACAAACACGGGATAAACTAATTACATTATTTTGCAGATAGGAAGTGAAATAAAACACCTTATCTCTGGGAAAGCCCTCAGCTATGGCTGTCACTGTACAAATACTTGCACTGCAAATACCATTAGGCAGACTGGGAGGGCAAGCAACAAGAGCCAGCTGCAGAAGGGTGGAGCACAGCACTCGGCTGATCTCCCCACCTCCATTTCTGGTGCCCCCAGACTTCAGGGAGAGGGAGAAATGTGTTGTCTTGGTATTGGGAGTAAGGTGGAGTGTAGGTTGAATTCCATTTTTATAAGCTGCAGGATTGTTTAATCCGCACCGCCCCACATTATTTCTCTGTGTGCTCATCTTATGAAATGACATGACTGAGGTGTTGCTCTGAAGAATTAATGAGCTAAATGGTCTGAATGAAGTGAAAGAGAAAGGGATTAAATTACCTTATTTTATATGCAGGGATCAGAGAGAGGCTGGCTGGTAACCATTGTAAGATTGACTCAGGAAGGTAGATACAGAGTCAAGAACTGCATGCAGATTCCCTAAGTCCCAGGCTACTCTCGTAACCATGAAAGCCTTCTTCTGAAGTACAGAGCTAGGCTTGTAATATGGCCATGTATCATACATCAAACCACCTTCTGCCTCCAGCCTACCCTCACTCCAGCAAAATTCCACCTTTGAACTTCATATCTGCAAGGGCTGATTCCTCCAGTAAAACCTGTGCTTCCAGATGAATACAGTTTGCAGCCCCAGATGCCCAGGAATTGCAGAAGACCAGAAGGACTCTAAAGAAGAAATTGTGACAGACTTTTTACAAAGCTGGTAAATATTAGGCTAATGTGCTGGGAAGTTCAGGTGTATCAAAAATGGGGATGATGTAGCTTACAACATAGAAAGCTCTTGGCTGATGCCAAAAAAAGTGTTTTAGTAACAGCTTCAACTTGACCTAAAGAGTCAGGAACATGCCACCCTCTTCCTAAGGGAAAAGCTTTATTGATGAAGTTGGGAACCTGACAGGAGTACATTAAGTGGAGCTAAGCACCTTCTAGGCTCATAAATGATAGCAGGATTGGAAGGTTTACTATGTAAGTATCCGAATTAACTAATCACAGTAAAGCGTGCGACATTTCCAGTAGTACAAATTAGTTGGCTAAGGCTGCTTTAAGGTAATGTGGGTTGATGGAATTTCTTAACCATTGCACTTGGAAGGATACATCATGATTTAATTCACTGAATATCTATACATTCCAGTGCAAATAACACAGTAACTGCTAGGGCTAAATTAAGATTTGGTTTCCATTCAGAAAAGTACTTTGCACTCCACAAGGTGTAATTCAAATAGGAAAACCATTTCAGGATACATCCTGATAAAGATATCAAATAATTTTGGCCGGATTCTGAGGCAGCAACATGTTACTTCTCTTACTTGGCTATTCTGTTTCCTGATCACTATGATATGTCCTTTAAAAGTGAGATTCAGTGTGGTGACATACATAATACTAGCTTATTTATGTTGTATAGGAAGCTTTAAATAGTTCCAGAATTTTAGCTCAGACTGCCTTTGTTGGTATGATCGATGTATAATCCCAGTAATGGTACTTGTCACTAGAAATACAGCACTAAACCATCTAGTGCTGAATCCTGCACCAAGAGCCAGGTGAGCACACACAAACACACCAGTGACAGCTCTGAAGTGGGACAGCAGGAAAAGCTACACCTGCAATAAGTACATCCACATGTGACAAAAATCCTGGACAGAAGGGAAGAGCCTGATATAAAACGTATCATATCTGTTTTAAATTAATCTTCGGAGCACAAGAATACAGCTGTGTCCTGGGGCTCTAATTTCAGATAAGGAAACACAGCTGTGAACTGACTTTGACAGCTCTCTTTCTATATGCTGCCTCTTGCAAGTCTAAGAAATAAGCCATACCAGCTAAAGACCATTTGGCAATAGTCCATAGTTTAATATTTATCAATGTGTGTATAATTATAACTACCCTGGCGGTTGTACTTAGGGTATTTTTCCCACTGAAGCCCATTACTTACAGCTAACTCATCACAAATCCTATGCTTAGTCCTGGCCAGAGATGGTCCTACCTGCTTCTGTCTCCCTGAATGGGAGCCTGATGTAAGGACGTTGCAGACAGACAGACAGGCAGGCAGGCAGGCAGGCAATCAATCACCTGGACTAGGCTGCTGCTGGAGGAGCTGAGTGAATGGGAGCACATTCTGTAAGAGGTGATGCCTAAGCCAGATAACCATCCCCGTTGTGGCTGGGTGTTTCTCTGTGAGATACGCTGTGGGTTTGCCATGAGATCATAACCTCCATGCAAGCATTATTAAATGAAATTATATGGCCCCACATAATGCAGCAGATCAGATTTTCATAATATTCCCCCCTCGCCCATAAAACAAAGGACCTCTATTAAGGAGGCACGAATCAGGGTTAGATCACCCCAGTGTTTGGCACTACCTGAGCGTAAACTCAAAGGCCTAAAAAATAAAGGCTCTGCACTGAAGTGTTCAGCAAACTGCTGATTCCAGTGTTTTAAGACTATCTGATGAAGGTGGATGCTGTTTGTTCCATCCTGTGAGCTGCTAGGACAGAATCCATCCTCTTGGCCTAAGAAAAGTAGTTGAAAATATTCAGAAGGATGTTTAAGGCACATATAGATATGTATATGGAGGCACGTATACTTATTTCTGTGGAGAACAAAGCAACTTTCAGCTTGACCAGAAATCATCCCCAAAGCAGAGCAAGAAGGCTAGTAGGAATGGACAGTAAAACATCTCCAAAATGAAACTTGACTTGACAGAAAATTGACTTCTTAAAATTAACGATCACCCTCTTTCCATTTGGTGTACCTGCTTTCTCTGGGAACAGTCATCTCTGCCAAAATACCTCAATGAAAATCTCTCTGTTTTCCTGAAAAGGTCAGTTCTACACAGGGAAATAACTCAGAGGTGGGTCTCCTGTGTCTTTGGTCCTTTGTGCACCAGCAATAGGTCAGAGAATCACAGCCTGGTTGGGTTGGCAGCACCTCGGGATCCCTCGGGCCCAGCCCCTGCCCCAGCAGGGCCACGCAGAGCAGGGTGCCCAGGCCCACGGCCAGGCAGCTTTAGGAGTTCTCCAGGGAGGAGACCCCACAGCCTCTGGGCAGCCTGGGCCAGGGCTCTGCCACCCGCCTGGCACAGCCTGGGGGTCAGGGGAACGTCCAGGTCTGTGAGTGGATCCCCAGGGGCTGAAAGCTTCCACCTCAGGACTGGGATCACTTGGGCAGCTCCAGTGTCACAGGGCTTGGGCATTGCAGCTCTCCCAGGGCATCTTCCAGTAGGGGTCTGGGATCCCCGTGCCCGGCTGAGACCTCAGCCCTGATGCCATGGGCTCTTCCTTGGCTCAGGAAGCCCAGTTATGGGGAAAAGCTCAGGGTTGAGCTTAAAATGTAGTTGCTTGGAGGCAGTGCTGATATATGTACTCAGCCACACAACACCCTCTGTATAAACACACCTGAACTGTAGTTTAAATGACCACTAATCCAGTGCTACCTGGAGTAAACCAAGAGTTGAGGGGACGTGGAGACCACATCTATTTAAAAGTAAATAAATAAATAAATAAGATGAGAAGCTCCCTGTGTCCCTTTGCCTAAGGGAGACACAAAAGAAGAGAGGACCCACCAGGTAGGTAAGCTGTTTATTTACCAGTTCTTCAAGAAACACAAGACACATTCAGCATAGGCAGCAGAGGAAGAGGACCCACATTTGTGAGGTCTGGGAGCAGAGGTCACCCACACAGATTTAAAAAAAAAAAAAAAAAAGGCAAGAACAAGCAGAAAAAAAAAACAGGAACAGCCTCACAGGCCTCCCCAGACATCTCTAGGTGGAGTCTCACACAGCTGTCAGGCAAAGCAGCTCTGCTTCCCTGCAGTTATATTGGTCTGTTTTTTGCCATCAGCATCGTGGAGCTTTAATACCAAACCCTCAGTGCTGACCACCATTTCTCCAGTGAGCGAAGGGAGGCGACGGCAGGTGCTCGATGACTGGCCTTCCTCTTCCTTCTCCTCCTCTTCCTCCCTCCAGCATCTCAAAGCTCCACGCCGTGTCCTGCCCTGCCAGCACGCTCAGCTTCACACCTGCTCAGCTGCTTTCCAAATAGGCCTCACACCTTTAAAAAGATAATAGATGTTTTCTTTATCATCACCTCTGGAAAAATTCTTAATAAAAGCCGAGATTAATACATATATATTATAAATAGCTCAGCGGCACCAGACAAACAGCTTTCACACTCCAAAGCCTTATTTCAGGAAAGCGAGCACTCTGACTGCAAGACGCAGACCACTATTGATTGCTGGTCCCATAAATCACATTTATTTTCCAAATAATAGGAAGATTCATTGTTTTCTGCCAAGCATTGTCACCTTGTAATAGAAACCAGTCAAAGCAACAGTAATTTTCACACCATAAAAACAGTATCAAGTCTGTTCACTGAGCAGGATGAGCGCTATCGACTGGGGAGGGAGGGAGGGAAAAGAAAAACAGGAGACAAAAACGAAGAAATTAAGTAATGATGTATAGGGCCTGTAATGAAAGGTCTGTTAACATTTCCATTATTCAGCATCCCTCCCCAGAGGCCTCCTGTGAAACATTTATAGCCCTGTTAGCAAACCCTCTCCTCAAAGCAGGGCTGCAAGGGGTTCATGGTGGGACACCGAGGTGTCAGCGAAGGGGAGGCCAAACCCTTGCATGGTCGCTGTTTATTGACACCCAACAAAAAAGCCCCAGAACTTTTGACTAAATTGAGTTTTTCTGCTGCAGAGAGACATAGGGCTAAGGGAATGGGGGCTGCAGAAGGGTCACCATCAGGGGAGATCACAGGGTGGTGACAGAGGATACAGATCTGCCTCTACCTGCCCCACGTCTGTCCCCGCTCTCAGGGCACCTGCTGAGGTTGCCCACATTAAAATTAAATAGCACTGCAGGAGAAGTTGGACGTACAAATCCTTATTATTAAAATTCACCAAAGCATTAAAAAAAAAAAAAACCAACACCGTCTCCATGTCTCCAGAGCAGCTCACATAGATCAGATACTTGCAAACTGGCCAGCTAGGAGGTTTGCTTGCACCGCCCCGGCAAAGCCATGAGTATTTCAGCAGGAGGCAAAGCAGGTGGCTGAAGGTCTCAGCAGAGGTGGAGGAGACTGAGACCCATGTCCCGAGGAGCTTGGCCTCCACCAGCACCAGTTCCATCACTCACTGTGACCCATCACCCATTACATCCCATAGACACAGATCCATACCCCATGCTAGGACAGCATCCTGAAGGATCCTGTCTGCTGCTGCTTAGTGGCTGTGTGGAGGGTTAGCACCATGCCAGCAGTGCAGCCAGCAGTAAAGGGAACGAAAAGCTGACCTAGAGTGCCCTGTGAGCTTTTCTGCCTGTCACTGGGCATCTGTCACTCTGTATTATATCAAAAAGCATAGGGCCAGTCTCTAACCCCCTGAATCTCCAAATCAAGCCTTCATACTCTTAGTTCTACAGCAACGACAGATGATGGTATCATCACCCTTTTCTAGTCAATGTCAGCAGAAAGTAGCCCTAAAATAAAGGCAAACCATCCTCTCTGCTTGGAGAGGCAGTCTCTTCCTGATGACTCCTGTTTCTGAGCAAGGTTAACCCACGGTAACAAGAGGCTGATGACTTTTCTGGGTGGAAAATAGACTCTGAGGCAACTCCTTGTTAGCAACTTTAACAAAACATTGCTAAACCACAGACCTGAACTTATCAGCTAACTAGTCTAGGAAAAACTTAGTAATCTCTGCATGAACCAGCAGTTGTTTCATAATTGTGCTGGTAGAAACACCTAAGCTCTCCAGCTCTCTCAGCTGACACATCACAATAAAACATGATAGGAGGTGACTCATTACCATCGTGTTCTATCACATCCCAGCTCCTAATGCAACCTGGGACCTGCATTGCAAGTTAGCTGAATAATATTTTCCTAAACAGTCATGACAGAAAAATCTGTGGTTCCGAGGGAGGTCGTGTTGTTGATTAACCACCACCACCAAACCTGAATCCTGCTGAGAAAGAGGAGGCCCTGGGCTCAGGTGCACACAAAAATCTCCCTGCAAAACACAGCAGGGCTACCTCAGGAGCACAGCAAGCAGAGATTACCTAGTGTTTGCACTGGGATGGAGACCCAGTTGGGTGAAATTGTATTTAAAGTGGAGATGGATCTGAATCAGAACTACAGATCCAGACACAACATTCTGGGGGTTGGACCCAGCTAGGCAATGGGCCAATATTGACTTTGCACTTTAAGAATCATGGTTTGATGTCCTGCGCCCTCTCATCTCTGCAGATCCTCCCTACCTATCGCTGATACTTCCCCATGACTAAAACCCCAGCTGTTTATGATTTCCCAGATGAAGTCAGTGCCCCTGGAACCTGGTAAGCGAACTCTTATTTTGCCTTGCATATGCAAAATGGAAGGAATTTTGCCTTCCCTGTGCAAAATGTGCTGAAGGGTGTTGGGAAAGCCACAGCCCCGATTTCTACAACTGGGAAAAACCCTTTGCACATTGGACAAAATGGGTCAGGAAGTGGAAAAGCAGTTGCAGTGCCAGATGCAATGCTGCAGAAATTGGGGACGTGTGGATTCGCACAGGCTGTGCCTCCAGGTGCTGCCTACAGGGACATGTCACACCAAGAGCAAGGCAGCTTCCCAAGGGGACCCAACCCATCTCTCTGCTTGGCAGTGCTCGTACGGCCAGCACTGGGCTTCCATAGGAGGTGGCAAACTGGTGGTGGCACCTCCAGGCACGTGGAGCTGGGGATAGCCAACACCTGCAGCCCAAGGAGGAACAAGTGGCTGCAGGAGTTGTGTGGGGTCAGGAGCAGTGTGTCCCATCTGCTGCCAGTGCCCCGTGACACATCTTCATCCGAGGCGGGGTGAAGGAAGGTGAAGGTGTGTTGGACTTCTGCAAACACCAACCCTGCAATGAGCTCAAGCATCCTCGTTGCGGATCCCGGGAATCTGGAGGCATCGGAGGCGGCTCTCAGGGGTCAGTCTCCTCTTCCCGCATCCCAGGCTTTACTCAGTGGCATTTCTCTGTCTGTCAGCCCGACACAGGGTGTTAGCGAGTTGCTGAAATGCTAGTCATGCTCGTCTGGGCGGTCGTCACAATTTATAGAGCTGAGTTTAACGAGCTTTCCTAACCTGAGAGGATGATCAAAGGTAGTGAATGGCTTTCCTGCGAGGAGTGATGAAGCACGCCGGACCTCTTGGGTCATAAAAGAGTTAACCAAAGCCTGACAGGAGTGAAACCTGGAAGTCATGGAAGAGGTGAATGAGGATGTGATGTTCCCAGTGTCTTACAACGTAAGGGTGGAGGAAACCAATGTGGAATGGTTGAAAACAGAGGGGATATGACCTCACCCAACAGATTCCTTGCTGTAGGATTTTGTGGGTATTATGCAGATTCCCAGGTTAAGAGGCAACTGAGCAAATCAATGGAAACAAAAATCAGGCAACGGAAAAACTCCATTTCCGGATCCAGGAGCCTCTGACCCAGAGAGTGCCAAAGCTGGGAAAACATTAGGGTGAAGCATAATTACACACTCAACTTGTTCTTGTGCTCTCCCCTAGGCATCCACCATTAGTCACTATCAAAGATAGGCCAGTGGGACAGAGCTGACAAATCACTTTTCTGAGTATAAAACATGACTCACAGCAGCGGGAAGGATCTGGTGCTGGTTACCTCCTTGCCTTGCATCCCGAAGTGTTAAGCCCAAGTTGTCACATCACCACCAGCACGGCAGGTTGTGGCTTGCCTCTGCTGCCAGGAGCACGTCGTGCACCTCTGGTGCGCATCCCCTCCAGGTACCGTGGGAAGAGTCTGCCTGGTGCTCCTTAATGACTTCTTAAAGCTCAGTCATGCTCTGAGTGCTCGGGGTATTAAAGGAGCTTATATTATCCCTTGGTCTCACGTAGCAATATGCAGCCAGCACTGCTCCACTGAGGACATTCAAACATCCAAAGCTGTCACACGGCACACCTCCAGAATTCAGACAGAAACACGAGTTTCATGAATTTTAGCTTAATACATTTCCGAGATGCGTTTGCCTACTGGGTTTGGAGCAATCTACTGTGTTCTACTGTTACCTTTCATCTTAAAATCCTAGAACCAAATTTTGCTGTTAAAGTAAGGAAATTCTCCCGAGCCTAACTCTTTAGTATTGAGATAATGTAAAAATAACACTTCCCAAACCACAAGACTTCATTATATTGCAACCACTGGCAGCCTAACGAACAAGCGAGCTATTCTGCATTAACCGAAGGATGAGCACTTCCCAAACAAGGGATGGAAAAAATGATGTGTGCTATGTAAGTAGAAAGGTGTATGTGCATGCCAACGGAAACAGGCATCGAAGAGAAGCAATCGAACACCCAGGCAGTACACTGAGGCCTCGTTCCATCCTTGGGGACGTTCTAAAAAATCGGTGACCACTTCCAGGCAGACATGGAGGCGTTTTCCTGAAACCAAAGCATTCAGACTCGTTATGAGAGCAGGTGTTCTGGTTTTCCTCTCACATTCACTTCTTGCTTTTTGGGGTTGCTTTTGGCAACATGGTGCTTCCTGGAAGAAGGAAGTAAGAAAGTTTGGGATGCTTGATGCTGCAGTTCAAGATATGTAGAATGAGGTGAGCAGTCTCTACCTGTGAGGAGAGCAGCGAGGTAACCTAACCCCACACTTGGAAATGGCAGCTCAGAGCAGCTCAGCCTCTTTGGCCATGCTTCTTCTGCTGTCCAGAATTAACAGCCAGTGTCAGAAGGCACCAGCAAGCTCCTTAACACACCTGACACTTCCCAACACGCCACCTGAACCCTTTCTGCTAGAAAAACCTGTGAGAAGTCCAGGTGTGCTGACACAAGGCAGCTGAATCTATTACAGGTTCAAATGTGAACATTTAATAAATCTGAGCATCTGTGGATCTCTTTAAGTGCCCTGTTTTAATTTTAATCAGTGGAGAAGAAAAAAATCCTTGCCCTGCTTTCAATTTTCAGCGCTACAGGTAGCAATGAGCAGAGTTTTGCAACTAATGATAAAAAATCTCTTCAGACCAGATTCCAACCTACTCACTGGGAAAAGGAGAATTAAATATAGCTAATCATGGGTGATTGTACCATTCCCCCGTCAACATGGAAGGAAGGGAGTAAGATGCTTCCTAGGAAAGCTAAAGTGAGAAGGAGACAGAGCACTAAAATATTAGCTAAGTTTGGACATAAGGGAGCAAGACTGCACATCTGAGGTCTGAAATGCAGCAAGGACTAACCTGAGCATCCCAGGAATGAACGGTCCTGTGCAACTGGCAAATACAAAAGAGGAAGGAGGAGGAAGGGAAATGAATGTATTTCTAAGTATATAGAAGTATATATTTCATAAACAATGAAATTCAGTACAGTTACAAGCTGATCCCGCCACTTGATAGGCATCGCTTTGGTGGCACATGGCTGGAAATGTTCACGAAGATGTGGGCACGTCACACGTTTCAGGCATCGTTGGAGAAATGGGCAGTTTCATGCTTTCCTAACACTTATTACATATCTTTTGGGTATCCGACTCTTTTCAGAAGGAGCACCTTTGGGATGTGTTATTTCAAACAATGCACACAAAGGATCATGAGATCGTTCTGAAATTTGCCAAGCTAAGAAAGAAAAACAGAGCTTTGTCTTACCTTTTAGGAGCGGTGCTTACAGGTCGGGAAGCTGCCCAGAGAGGTGGGCACCAGCACTAATCAGAGACTGGGCAGAAACTTGAAAAATATATTTTTATCACTTTGACACCAACACTCTCTGAGATCATTTATTTAACATCAAAGTCTTGCCAAACCTCGGTTCAAAGAGCAGGCTGCACACCTCTAAAAGGTGTGAAAAAACCAACTGAATTCAAACCATTTTCACAGTGGCGTCTTCCAAGTGAGGAGCAGGAGCCCTTATCTCTCCCCGTTTCGCTTGTTTGCGATTGTGTCCTCCTATCTGAAGATAAAACTGTTTTGTTTTCAGTGTAACATTTTAATTATGCTGTTTCTCAACTCGCTGCGTGTTCTTTACCCTAATAATTTAACTTTCTCATGGGATTCTAAAAGGGATTGAAAACACTTCGGATCTGTGAGCCCAGGTGGCTGCTCTGTAACGAATCGTTTTGCAACACATTTTATACATGACGCCAGGTCTGTATTTAGACTAGCTCTGTTTCCGTCCTCAGCTCTTCCATACACGTGTTGTAGGATAGTCAGAAACCTTTTTGTACCTTTCATAATACATTTGTTCACAGCCACTCATGGGCCAGCGCTATCTTTTATCAGTTGTGGCGTCTCACGCCCACCTGCATTTTTCCTGCCCCATATCATCACGCAGCCTTCACCCTTGGCAGATGGATGCAGAGGGATACAGAGACCTCGTGAGATGTGCGTCTGCTCATACACACGCGGCAGACACGGCACAGGCTGTCCTGCATCACCCAGCATGTCGCGATACCCCAGCTGACAGCCCTGCTCCATGGTACTCCTTGAAGCAGTTGCCTTTCAGTTAATGCCCAGAAATAACCGGGCTGAGGGAAGGAATCGTGCTCGATGGCCATGGGCCCACATTGCTTAATTTCTGGGCAAGCTTAGGCAGATTCTAGGTAGTTACAGGAAAGATGATGCCCGTGATTCCTTCCTCCAAGGACTCTGCGTTTCCCAGGAGCTTCTCCCAAGGTAGCACAGCTGCAAGCAGGCGCCCACATTTCTGGGGGGTGCCCTCAGTGAGATGGGCATCTCAAGGGGCTGGGCAGCCATTAAGGGGCAAAGCTGCAGTTTTCTGCAGTTTTGTACTCTGGTGCAGGGGTACATACAGTTCACCTAGGTTCTCCTTGGGTATGGCCCCCAACAAAGCCATGCCCAGATCCCAGATGATGTGGCAGTGCCTACACGCAGGCTTCATAAAGTGCTCAGGCTTCCTAACCAACCACGAGCCCACCTGCAGGCCTCCTAATTAAGGCTCTGTCCTCCTTCTTCAGGCCTAATGCAGGGATGGGACTCGGGAATATATTTACGTACCCAAATGACGGTCTGCTCTAACTCTTCAAGGCACATTCCTGATCTGCAGCCACGCTGTCCTGTGACGTGAGGCTGCCCACAGCACAGGGACAGCCCGGGGAGACCAGTCCTAGGCTGGCGTCACCTCTCCCTTCCTCCACCTCTCCTCCTTCTCCAAGGAAGGCACCATTTTCCCCACAACAAGGAGCTTAATAGCTTAAAATTAGCGCACATATTAATGGGGACTTCTCCCCAAAGGGGGAAGGGCTTTAAATGGGATGCAATTCAAAGAGCTGTGCATTTCTCTGTATGATCCTTGTATGCAATGTGCAGGCTCCGTTTGATGTGTATGCTCCTGTGGTGATATTTCCAGCCAGAAGGAACCCTGGCTTTCCAGTATCAGCCATTTGGCATGGGGACTCTATCGACTTGCTCATGGATGTAGCAGAAGGCATCGCGTGGTGAGCTTGTGGGTGTTCGGTGACTGTGGGCTCTCCTCTTGTGCTTACAGCCTCAGCTCTAACACAAATCAAACAGGAACAGCTGGTGCCAGCTCTAGTCTACAGGACAGTGCAAGAGGACAAAGTATAAAGGAGAATTTTCTTTATTTTTAAATATTAGTAACACTGCACAAAAATGAAAAAGTGGTACTTAAGTGACAGAAAAAATGGTACTCAGGCTTATTTCATATTAACCTTAATTTAAATACCCTAACAGAGTTCATGTATGGTTATATGTTTGCGTAAGATTATGTTCTGTAATGTAAGCATTAGAAGCTAAACCATTCAGATACCACAGACACCAGAATTTGTTATATCAAACCATGCTAAAATGCAGACTTGATTTTTTTCTGTTTAGCTTCTTCCTTACACCATTATGTGTATCGCTTCATACACGAGGGAGTGAGTTTCTCCAGGAACTGTGGACTTTCAGTATTGCTAGGTTTCAGTCTGTTACATCAACAACATATTGGCAAGAGGAAGACACGAGAAACAAAACAAAACCATGAGCTGATAACTCCTACCTGAAGGTTAAAAAGAGGAGGCAACGTACTGACAAGAAACATGCAGGTAAATGCTTAAGGCAACAGAAGGGCTCTGGACAAACTAAAAGGTTAAGAGAAGCAATGGATCATGCACATGAGACGATTACGGGAAGCAAGGAAGTAATCTAGCCAGAAAATGTAGATTTCTTTTAAACTGAAGACATGTTTTCAAAAAAAAAAATTAGTCCTGCAATAAAACGGATGCAAAATGGTTTCATACATAAAGATGCAAGTTCTTTGCAGAAAAAAAAAAAAAGACAAAATCTTACGCAGATCCTGAAATATTTTCATTATCTAAAAGCTACTCAACAGAAACAAAGAGCAGTTTTAAAGTAGCACTTAGATCATTTGTCTCTAGCTTCTGAAAACAAAATTTTAAAATAAGGAATGATTTCACTAAATGATTCACCGGGAGTCAACTACGCTTAAAGAAATCAGCAGAAGTGTTACAGAAGACCGTCATTACACTAAGTTTCTTAAAACCAGAGGATATAACTTCATGATACACTTTAAAAAGAAGGAACATTTTAATAGTAGGGACAAACCTTTGCTGCCCAGCTTGGGAGAAAAAAACATAGAAGTCATTTATTAAGTCTGCATAAATTACCACATGAGAGCATGTCTCAGTCCGACTCCCAGTGACATGAAGGAACGGGATTGATGTTTAACTCTTTCAACAAGCCTGATGTTGACGCTAGAGTGACTGGACAAGCAGGCATTTGCACAACTGTCTATAACCTACAAAACAAATAAATGCTAGACTAGAGTAGTTTTAGTCCCAGGGAAGGAAGAGGTAAGAGATTCTGTAATGTTTTCCAATCGTCAAACATAACACACTTCTAACCAAGTTCAGCCTCGTCCAAATTCCTTAACCTGACTGGCAAGAAAGCCACTCCGTGAAACTAAAAAGAATAATATAGTGCAATTTTAGTACAGTTTTAAACATGAGTCACTTCCTTACTAGCAGTGTGAACAATCAAAAAAATATATATATACTCAGAAGAGTTGTGCTCAAATGTAACGTAAGTTGCTGTTATTGTAAAGGTATTGGCACAGCAGAGAAGTCCGTTTTAGTAACTCCCTTTGGTTGACTTCTTCTTCTTCTGTTCCTCTCTCTGCTTCTGCTTCCTCCTCTTGCTGCCTTCTTTGTATCCTGAGGAAACATGGCTTGTGAAACACTATTCACAGTATTCATGGACTTTTCCCCTCTATCAAATGCACGCGTTCTCTGAATGGTTTAAGGAGTCTTAAAGAAAAGATCTGGCTTTCCAATTTTTTTTTTTTTTTTATTATCATTTTAAATAATCAGTTCTAATATATCCCTTACATAGGACAGAAAGAAAACACTGTATCTATCTTTGAAGTCTGAAAAGATCTAGGAACTTTCAGAAGACTTCAAAGCCATTCAGGAAAAGCTTCAAAATTAGAGCACATGCAAAACCAGAATAATTTTCAAAATGGAAGCAATAAGACTTACACAGCAGGAGCTATTTAAGTACTGGCATTTCCTGCCCACAGTGTTTAGAGTTACCACGATATTTGCATTTCCATTTTAAAAACAGGGAATGCTGAGAATCCTGAGTAAATAAGAAGGTGCTCAGTGTTTACCAATATGCGCTTTATATGCGGGTCATCGGTCTGCTCATGCTTAACAATGCACCATAGGCTACATGGTGCTGCAGCTCCTATGGTACATGGAAGCATTAAGTTCAAGCAACAACCACTTGCTACTGGTTCAACAGGCACAAGCTTTCAGCCACGTGATTGTCATCCCAATATGTTCTTTTTCCCCACAGAGATGCACGAAAACCAGTTCCTGCTCTGCGTCACCTCCTCTCCTCCAGGCTTGCAGCACCACACAACTTGCCAGCGGACTTGCCTGTACAGTGCAGAACCAGCACCACATCTACCCAGTGCACTTACAAACCTAAACTCAAAGGTAGCACGCACTTCCCTCAAATAACCAAAAGCAAACCATGCCGTGAGGTGGCAGGAGGGATCCCGTAGCTCAGCGATGCTCTGCCACTGGGAACCAGCGTGGTCCAGGGAACGGGGCCGCACCGAGAGGACAAGCCCCTCAGCGAGACACCTCGGACCCAGGCTGCGAGTCAGAGGAGCGGCCAGGAAGGGCTCAGCTCTGCCTGTCTGGAAATATTTCTGTTCTCCATTTGGTCTGCAGGCAGCGGGACATGACCCTGAAGGAAGCCACCTCACTGCAGCGCCCGGTGCTCCAGCCGTTTAGCACCAACAGCAAAATTAGGATGGGAAAAGGAAACAGCGTGAGGTCAGAGGGTTACGGTAACCAGAGCGCTTTGAAGTCAGGCTGTGGCTTCAGGTGCCTCGAGTCAGAGCTCCTCCCAAGTGCAATTACAGCTGTGCCACAGCAGAGCTGCAGTTCCGCAATTTAAGACTTCAGGAGAGCCACACTTGTTTGGGCTAAAATCACTTCAGACACTAGCAAAAGCTGGAGCATTAGAGGAAATACACTCCCTTGCAGCAAAGGAAAACTGCTCCTAGGTTATCACTCCAGCTCCTACGCTGTACCAACAGCATTACTTCACCTTCTGCAATCATCTGAGTCAAGAGCCAGGATATTTGTTTAGAAATTCTGCCATGAGTGATTAGCCTGTGCAAAGTTAGAGTGGAAACCAGTTTTATTGTTTAAGGAAGAGAAAAGCTGCCAGTGCTTTGTGGAATTGCAAATGACGTGGTGTTTTCCCCGTGCCCTGCCACCCTCCTGAGATACAGCCCCATCCTGGGGGACACTGCCTGAACATCTCAATAAAAACCCCACCCACGAAGGTCACTTCGACATCAGCCCTTCGGTCTCCTACACGCTGCCAAATCTGGGATCCCCTGGCTTTTGATTTGCTGCATTAAAAAGATGCAGTAAGAGACACGTCCCAGAAGGACTCAAGCATCTCTCGGCTTTCCCACAGAGGCCAACGGAGGCAGAAGAGACGTGCTGACTCCCGAGGATCACTCATCCAAAGGGTGTTATTCAAATGGATCTTCCCTTCACTGGAAGGGAAAAACAGCATCATATCGGCTGATCAGAACTAGTTCACGTCATAACGATGAAACATCAGCACAGATATTTGGGAAAGGACCATTGAAACCTAACAGGTTATTAGCTTCATTATTTTCTCATTTTTCATTCTCAAAACACTGTCAGCGTTTCCAAAAGGCTTCCACATACAGGCATGGTTGCTTTTGATGCTATTTAATATCATAACTCTTTTTTTTATGTTTTGAAAGTCAACTTTCTTCAAACGGTTGAGCTTTTGAAAGCAATTCTAGCAACTTTTCCCTAAGAATGCTGTGAGTCAAATGTAAATTAGGGCTTGAAATGAATGCCACATAATTCATTGTCTTCTAAATGAAACAATTCAAATGTTAAAATAATGCGGTATGAAGATATTTAGGTATTTGACAACATGGTCTCCTACCAGCTCTCAAACGATAAGGGTAAAAAGTGGAAATCTTTCAAGTGTTATCACTGACACACAGATACAGATTGGCCAGAGTAGGAGATAATGCACAAATACAGAGTATTCCTCAGGAGAAAACTGCCAGGTCCTTTCTGTTTCTAGCCTGCTGTGATAAATAATTTCACTCCCAGCCATTTCCCTTGCTACCCCCACCTAAGAAGAAAGGATAGGTCAAACTTTGTCACTCTGTTAGCTCCAGTGATGCTACGCTGGGTGATAACAGCCAAAAACCTGATCCAAACAATTGGAGCAGCTCCTAACAAAAATAAAAATCGCACACGAAAGATTTAAGTAACCCTTCAGTGCTCATTTCACTGGAATACTTCAACAGGCACTAATTAAAAGCATATTTAGCTGCCTTGGTTAGAAGGCTAGTCCCAAAGTCATGAGAGAATAAAATCAGATTTAGAAAAGCAGCAGCCCCAGTACTATTTGATTAATTTGTAGTAAATGTGTCCTGGTGGGTTGCCAGCATCACGAAGTGGTCGTGGAAAGCTGCAACAGACAGTGCCCGGCAGAGCCGGTTTCAGCTGAGCAGTTCTGGTCTCGGAGAGGGGCTTTGCAAATTCCCACCCTTGGAAGTAATTGTTAGCCACCTAAACTCTAGAAATGCATGACGTGAAGAGTCTCAGAGAAGGGTGGAGGGAGAATCAGGTTTCTGAGAGCTTCACGAGGCTTTGATATTTGGAAACAGATTCGCTCAAATGCAGATAGCCATCAGCCTAGCTTGGTATGCTCTCGCTTTTGTCAGCTGCCAGGAGCAGGGATGGATGAAGCAAGAATCCACACCATTTGGAATTACACCTGTTTTACAACCTGCACAGTCCTTGTCTACAATAAACAGCATCTGCTGATCCACTCTCCATTTCATCCCCCTCTCTTCTACTTCCAAAAGAACCATAGAGAGCACAGAAGTTATTCCAGCTTTCAGAAAGCTGCTTCCAATGCTTAGTAGCAACTCCCTCAACCACGCAGCAAGGACCAAAACAAACTGGGAAGCCTCTCTGATGGGTCCCAGGCTGACTTTTCTCCTGATTTTCCACTTCTCTGCCATCCGCAGCTCCCAAAAGCACAATTTTGTTCAGTCACTGACTTCGAAACTCATCACGTTCTTGGGAGGCAACAGCAAGGGAGGTGCACACATTGAGCGACGCATCCAAAGGGGCAAGCATCCCAGGGAAAACACTCCTACCCATCCCGTTTGTAGTATCCTACTTTTTCCTGCTCTGCTCGACATCTGCCTGCTCTGCCAGGAATGGCCACGGGTCTGCTCCACCTTCCTTCTGCTGACCCAGGAGAACGTAGGAGTCAGCAGAAGGAAGCAAGGACTTCAGTGGTGACCGATGATTGACACACCATCTCTACCTCCTCCACTTCTTGACTCACATGGGTCAACAACAAAGGCCATGGCCTGATTTTTATGGAAGATCTACAAAGGTGCAGCCAGAAATGGAGCCTCCTTCCACTTTCAGGCTCCAAAGCCCTGAGGCTGGGATGGGAGGGACTCACATCTTCTGCTCAAGTCCCAGTAACAAAAATGGTTTTCAATATCTACTAATTCTTTGCTAAGCTTGTGGCAATTCTTTCAACCTCTTTGAAACCAGAAGGCTCCAACAAGCACACAGAGCTTTAATTGGCCAACAGTTTACACGCAAGTTGGGTTCCGCAGAGCATGCTACTTAATTTTCTGCTCTTAGAGGTATTTCTCTAATCATAAAATAAATTGGGATTTCAAAGTTAGCTAGCTTACCTGAGTTGGAGCCACCATCTGTTATTTTAGCCTGGCCAGATTTGCATATGCCATTACAAAAATTCGCCCCAAATCACAGCTTCAGTATAATTTTACGCATGTGACTCAATTTACAATTACAGCCCTAAACCACACTTTCACACTGCCTCCTTTCAGCCCAAGCCACGGCCCAACAACCACCACAACTTGACCTACTAATCCTCTCCCCGCATCCACGGTTTCTGCCCGTGCCACAGAGCATCGTGGAAGGAGAACCTGCCTTTACGTACAGGGCAGCAGTGACAAAACATCCCACCCCGTCTAGGCATGCTGCTCCACTGTTTAATTATCTTTGCTGTTAAATCCAAGGGGCAAGTTCTCCAGTTTCACTGTCCAACCCTGTGATGTAATTCCACCTTTGATCTTCTAGGGGACTAAAAAGCCGTAGCAACATACTGGGGCCTTCCTTCACGCTTGCTCACCGTACTATTTTCATTACCAATTCTGCCTAAAATTGCTACAAGAACATACCAAGCCAGATACGACCTGCTTGCCTGCTCGTAATTAAGGTAACACTACTGCTGAACGGAGTCCAAGGTTTTACTCCCACATGGCAAGCAAAAGCTTGCAAGGCACTGCAGCCTTGGAAGCCCTTCCATCCATGTGCAACCCAGCCACTTTTTATGGGAAGCAAACGGGTAATGGGGTGATCTCCCACCAGCAGCCAAAAAAACGTACATGAAGGCAGCTCTGGTTAAGCCGAGGGGTCAACGAGCCTGTCCCCAAATCCAGCTGGCATCTTTCCACCCTGTGCCCATGGAAGAAGGGGGCTGCTGCCACATCCCACTCGCACAGCTGCAGGATGTGGAGCAGGGGAGAGTTCATTCCCATCCCGCCCCGTGCTTCCAGCATTCCTCGCGTATTAGGTTTCCACAGAAAACAAAGCAGCTTTGCTTTCCATTACATACAAAACACAAGTATGCGAGGGAATTATAAGGTAATTAGTCTGGATAACCAGCACGTTGATTTTACTAGTCAGTACTGCGTAATTCAGGAAATTGTGTGTTGGTGAGGAGAATGGAGACTGCATTAAAGATGTAATGAAGTTTGAATAGCTCAACTTTCCAGCAGACGAACCCATGCCAGAAAAGGATCAGAATTAGTTAAGCTAGTTCTTTTAAAGTGGTTTCCTCTTCAGTGATGCCAGCAGATGAAAATGAATCAAAAATGAATTATTAATGCTGTAAGTTCTAGGTTAATGCAAGCAATTTCATTCAAAAGGAAGAGCAAACTTTGCAATATTACCTTGCAAATAATGATCTTTAGCATCAAATATTTGTCAATACTTTTACAATTAAACATTTGAACCATTCTTGCTAGATAAAGGTCAAAACTCTCAAATCCGGAGCAGTTTCATTAACAGCTGCAGCCCCCAGGTCTGCACTGGCATGAACACCACTTTGGTACAGCTTGGACATCTCGAGTCAGCCAGACACCATGCTGTCTGAGAGTGCATTACTAGCAGTATCTGAATTTTTACCAAATATATATATATATGTTTGGAGCTAGGCACCTGTTTGAGATACACAGTGACTTCAGAACACAAGGTTAAGTTTTATTCTAAAAGGCCATTCTGAAACCAGTAACACCACAAAACCCAGAGCAATTTCTACTAAAATAAGGTCTCAAAGATAGGTGGAGAACCAGATTTAACTCCATCTGTTTTATATTCAAAATCCACTGCAACAACTGGAAGTCCTGTCTATGGAGAGGATTCATCTCACCCCTGAGTACTGTTCACTAGTCGGCACTGGAGAGAGAGGGGCTTTATCGTATAGCCAAGATGAAACCTACCCCACGTTCCTCCACTTAAATTTCCTAAGGACTTACGAATTAAAACTCAAGCATTCCCACTCCTCAAGCAGGGAAAAGAAAACCACTTCACTGCAGGTGATTCAGTAACAACTGAGAGTTTGCTTTAGGTGCTATAGCTGGGACAACATCTAAAAACAATCGCTGCCAAGGGCCGCGTGCCAACGGTGGCAGAAACGATCCCATCCGAGGTGGAGCCGCGCCAGGGCTGAGGCCGTTGAGCTTCGCTATTTTCCACTGCGGCGAGCAGGCTTGGGGTCAAGGCAGAGAAAGATGCTGCTTTCCCCAGGCCGGCCCGCGAGCGCACGGCAGCTGTCGCGGTGATAAATGAGAAGCCAAGCGGGAGCAAGCGAGTGGTCTACGTAATTACAGAGCTGGTGGAGCCGGCTGGCGGAGCGAGGCAGCCGACGGAGGTGAACACCCATGGAGAACGGCATTGCTGGCCAGGGCTCACGCACAAACTTCCCAGGGAGGGATTAAGACACTCACGTAGGGCTTTATGACTAACTCGACCAGTCCTTCAGCAGCCACTGTCTATCTATCGGAGGAACAGCAGGCAAAATATTTAAAGCAACAATACAAAAAAAATCATAGTCTTGACTGCAATCAAGTTTTCAGCCCTGAATCTTGTATACCTGTTTTATGGCAACTGACAATCTACCGGTAGAACAAAAGATTTGGGGATTGTGCAAATAGTTCCGGAAATTCGTTTTAACTGAAAACTTGTGCGCCTCAGAGCATCAATAGATTCACAGCTGGAAGTCCTAAGCAACGTTAAAATGGCTCTAAAAATTGCAAGGTGCATGTCAAACTCAGATGCTCTTTGGAAACCATTACAAAATGTTGTTATGGTCACAGAGAAGCTGAAGTCTCCAAATGCAGAGCCAAGGTTTTGTTTTGCTAGCTACAGACACAGAAAACAAATCCTGTAACGCCTGTGCAGGAGCTTTCAGTACATCAGCCCAGCTGTTAGATTCAGGCTTCTGTAAAGAATTTAGTTATTTATTTTAAGAAGATTTAATTTATCCATGCCTTAAGAGTCTAAACTTCCAGCAACTGATCAGGAAGACATTTATTTGAATTTCTCTGATTATTCTTGCAAGTTGGCACCCCATGCAATAAATGTAGGTCTTTTGTACAGAATTCAGTGTTAGATTCAAAGGCTCAAACACAGCAGAAGCTGGTATAGCATTGGGAGTGTGTGTGCCTGTGCTTTGGGGGACAGTTGGTTTTTTCCTTCATTTTTTCCAGCACATTTCCCATGTGCTGTGTTTGCCCTGAGGAGCCCGATACGTTTGTGCTTCCCAGCAGATCAGCTAATTCAACACTGCTGAGAATGGCCCTGAGTGCGGGCATCCACGTGGAAAGGCACCTTCATGTTTCAGCCTGGGTTGGGTTGGCAGCACCTCGGGGTCCCTCGGGCCCAGCCCCTGCCCCAGCAGGGCCACCCAGAGCAGGGTGCCCAGGCCCACGGCCAGGCAGCTTTAGGAGTTCTCCAGGGAGGAGACCCCACAGCCTCTGGGCAGCCTGGGCCAGGGCTTTGTCACCTGCACAGTAACCTGTCCTGACAGTCCTGGCTGACCACACGTTCAAATTAAATCAAGTGGTTACGAGGGTTCTGCTGTCCAAGATAGCCTCTGGACTACGCTGCCAAAAATTACAGACTGGAAACACATCAAAGGACTAATTACTTCCAAAAATAACCAGGACTATTGCTGTGCTTCCTTGTTTGCCTGAACTGTCTCAACCCTCTCTATTAAGATTTAGATGCCCAAAATTGCAGCTTCCAGAATTAATACCTGAAGTTGCTGAACTTCTCCTTCGGCAAGGAAGCTAAGCACAATTTAAATAAATGAACGTGCAAAGTACTGCCATTAGTTATTCTCTAAAAGGCCTTCACTTTTAAGAACAAAGAGCGTGGGCACCTCAGCAGCATAACAAAACAATATTTTCCCTGGATCAGGCCCTGAATATCCCAGGGCATTTGTGAATCTAGGCTACGTTGAAGAGCAGAGCTAATGCAGATGAAGGCACACAAGCGGCAGTTTATTATCTACCAGGGTGCTGGCATTAGGTCAGCACGCAGCACCATCTCCTTCCTTGGCTTTTGTTTTTTTCCTTTTGACTAGCTGCTGGATCCTTTTCTGTGCATTTCTCATCAACATGTTTTTGCACACCTGATAAATAAAAAGGGGTCTCCAAGCTGCTTGTAACTCGGCTTCTATCTTGCTCTTCCACCTCATCGCTATTATAATGATAGGCATATTTGGGGGAGCTGGCAGGCTTGTGAGGCTTCAGCAGGCGAGTGTTGGTGGGCTGGAAAGGCAGGGCATGCTGTCCCCTCCGTCTGCACTCCTCGGCAAAGGCTTCTTCGTCTGCCTCACCTGAAAAAGCAAAGAAGGCGAGAAAAAGTGAGCTGCGTCTAACATGCCACAGGTTAGCATGAAACGACAGAAATTTGGGCTGGAAACAGGGCATCGCTGAACTCCTGCCTTGGCTGTCTGCCCACACAAACAGAGGGATTCAGCTGCACATCCCTGGCTATCCTGTGCCTGCTCCTATCTCCTGGTCCCTCCTATCTCCTGGTCCATCTGGAGCTGGGGGAGTGCTCGGAGCAGAAGGCTCCATCAGCTGCCTCACACCACACTGGGGTCAAAAACCAAGTCAGATGGATACAACAGCACTGGGGCTGCTGTTCCCATTTTCCCAAAGGAAGGGTGAGCAAGCTGAGGACATTGCCCAGGATGCTATTCCCACCTGGTCAGGGAGTGGCAGCTCATCCCACCTCTCCTAGACCACCCGTGTAGGAAGGGTTGGCCCTGCTCAAGGCAAAGAGGTAGGGAATGGAGGGAGAACTACCCATGCTAAGCTGGCTACAGGGACAGGGAGAGGAAAACAAAGCAAACATGGGCTCAGGGTGGCTGGATGTTGGACATCTGTATCTGGAAGGGTGGTAAAGAAGCATGGAAGATCAAATGAAGATGGGAAACCAGTCTGAAGGTGCCAAAGGTTAGCGCAGTCCAGGGTGCAAGACAGACGCACACAGCAAAGGAGAATG
The DNA here is from genome assembly GCF_009769625.2 of Cygnus olor. Taxonomy (NCBI): domain Eukaryota; kingdom Metazoa; phylum Chordata; class Aves; order Anseriformes; family Anatidae; genus Cygnus; species Cygnus olor. The sequence continues at coordinate 9,813,371 of NC_049170.1, read as the reverse complement.
GACACAATGCAAATAAAAACCCAATGCCTGGAAAAAAATTAAGAAAGATGAGGTACTCTGCAAAACATCATGAGTATGAAGACACTTTCCTTCGCTGCAGAAACTGTAACAGTACCGATGCTGCAAAGTAAGGAAATCAGCTACCAAAACACAAAAACCAAACCAAGCAAAACCACATGTCGAGAAGCAAATGGTAAGATCGCAAATAAAAAAGCTGACCAATGACATTCAACGGGCAAAATAAGAAAACACAGAGAAAAAAAAAAGTGTGCCAGATTTGTCTCTTGTAGGCTTTTTAAAGTTTCATTAATTCAATTACTTAAGTACTTTTAATAGAGCTGATGAAATACGGCGTCATTTTGTTTGCATCAAAAGTGGTGTGTCACATTCAGGAAGTTTTTCCTGGGATGTGCCGGGCATCAGCCGCTTTGGCAGGGGCGTGTGCTTTGGGTGAATGCATGTGCTCTTAGTTCATGGCTGGAAAATGCTTTGAAGATGGAAAAAGCACCACGTAACGCAGTAAGTAACGAGCAGGAATACCGTCCTCACGGCGCACGCCGAACCACCGACGCTTCCAAAGAAAATAGGTTGCATCGCCTTTACCTTGCAAGCGTACCCTGGGAGATGCTGCTGAGGGCATGAGGAAGAGGAGGGAAAGTATTTTTTTTAAAAAGTCGTTTCACAGCACAACGTGAGGCCTCGGGGAAGAAGCCAGAGACTGGCTGGCTGTGTTGTTTTTTTTTTGCCTCGCACGGGGCACAGAGCTCCAGCTAGGAAAGGCAGCAGGTAGGAAAAAGCTCAGGGGATGCCAGGTGCCGAATTCGCAGCCATTTCCAGTCTCGCTTAAGAGGTTATAGGGTTTCCCACCAGCACGCTACACAAACAGCACTGAAGCACGTATCAGTCTGATGCTACCGATGAAGATGAAGCCTATAAAGTGCCAGGAATATAAAAAACAAAAAAAAAGAATTGGAAAACCACATACAGCCGTTGTGCATACAGAACCCAGACAGCAGTGTTCACGTCCTAACAAACTGCAGTGCATGAGAGACCCCTCCCTTCCCATGGAAAGCCAAACTTCATTGCTTTCCTGCTGATGTACAAAGTCTTGCCCAACACATGCCTGAAGTTTGGTACAGGTGAGCAGGTGCAGGAATGAGAAACATCGCAGGCCTTGGAGCTCTGCGTGCGCATCGCAAAGCCGCTCCCATTAAACCCACAAATACTTAACACAGCTATTAAACCAGATGCCCTGCACACACCCCGATAAATTACTCCTAACTGTGTTAAAGATCAATCTCAACAGCTTTGGTCTCATCCAGATGGCGTGAAAGGAACAGTTCAAAATGGAAGAATCCAAAACAATCTCATCCCTCGCCCCGGTGCCGGGCTGAGAGCATCGCCGCATGCCGTGCCCCTTGCAGCCCTGCGCCGCCTCCATCGGGTGCTCCCACAGAGCCCAGCTGCTCCCCGAGCTGAGCTGTGTTACCACAGCACCTGCGGAAGTGGTGGAAAGATCTTCCAGCAAGCATTCAATGCTGGGGTCTGAGTTACAATGAAGTATATAGAAGTGAAAGATGCTCGGTGCTCCCAGCTCCCCAGTTAATTCAACTGCAGCTGAGCGAAGAGCCAGGAGAGCTCGCCTGGCTTCTGTCTCGTCCCACAAGAGCTGATCCCCACATCACTCCATGGACTGGGGAGGAACCAGTGTTTGTCTTGAACCTTTCCTCGTAAGCTCCCTAACCTTCTGTCACCAACAATTTGCAATTAGCATTTTCTTAAGATGAGCTGACCCATGTAACACCAACCAGCGTTACACCAACCAGCTGCCCTCAGCATTATCCTCATCAGTAGCACGTGCCACGAAACCTGCTGCAGCATCCACAGCAGACAGATACTTCTTGAACTTGGGTGAGACTACAATGTGACCCAGTTTTCCCCCACAAGAGCAATTCATGCTCCTGGTCTGCCTGCGCCTGTCCCCATCATCCACAGCGCAGCCCCCATGGCTCAATCCCCCTCAGTCCCACCACGCAGCCATTTTTCATCTCCCCCTGAAGCTGGGACAAGCTTCAGTTCAACAGACAGACACCCCCCCAAAAAAAATCACCCAAAGTTTCTCCCTGTTCTTGGTGCAGGAGAGCAGGATGGCACCACAGCGTAGCCACGTGCGATAACATCACACTGGCCATGGCCCAGGAGCTGAATCAGGCCAGGTGCTGTGCACAGCACCAGCCCCCACCTCCCTCTCATGGTGCCTTCAGTACACCCTGCCAGGTAAGCTGTAATTTGCATTAACTATTTTCTCCTGTTCTGCATACCTAAATATTCATGCTTAAAGGACTCAGAGCAGACAGGGGATAAAGCCAGCTGTATGAACTGGTGCTGAGCATTACTTGAAAGGCATTTACCCTGGGAAAGCTCCGCCGTACAGGACACCACCCCCAGAGGTGCAGGACCATTGCTAGAGCTTTGCCAGAGCTGATGTTTGTACTGGGAAAGGCTCTGAGGAGGACAGGTCATGTCGTGTCACATTGTGATCTCCACAGCTGAGCTCAGAAGCAGAATACCTGCTTGAAAAGCAAATTTAGGGGATGGGGCTGCTCCAAACAGCCCTCACGTCCTGTCCCCCCCGCCCAGCTCACCCTCATGTGCAGCCCTGCGGCTGGGACTGACCCGAGTTAAAAATAATGCTCTTTCCACAGCTTATTTTTAACCCGGCCCAGCCCCTGCAGCCAGCTCCTGTGCGCCACACGAACCAGGACAGGGCAGGGGGCAGCTCCTTACGGCCACAAGCAGAAGGCCTGATTCACTGCTGCCGATATTAATTAAAAGCCTTGCAGTTACTTCACTTGCTAAACTGGCTCAGAGAAGTTGTACTTCTCAGGGTTAATTCTGAAAAGGAGGGTTTCTGAATTACCACTCTTAACCCAGCAATTAAAGTTTGGTTTTCAGGTGCGCCAGGTGCTCCCAAATGAAGAGGAGCTTCTGGGGAAAAAGAAATCAAAGGCAAGCTGTGATGCTCTCCACAACTGTAGGACATCAAATAAGACCCCGAGGGTGAAAAATTGCTTGTCACAGCAAAATGCTGCTGCTGGAGAGGGGAAGGCAGGGATCCTTTAACCTGTCATTAACCAGCAGAGGGCAACATTGCCTATCACGAGGGGAAACGTTATCAGAAAAGTCACTGCCAACTCCTACTTATTCAGTAACGTGTGGATTTCGTGTTTAAAGCAAAGTGAGAGCACGATTCCTGGATCGGGTGGACACTTTTGGGGAGCCACCAGACACAGCCGAGGGACCCGTATTCACTCCTGGAACATGGAAATAACACGCAGGAGTAGCACAGGAGTGTCAGAAGGGCAAGGCAGATGACAGTCCGGCTGAGGTGGGACAGGTAAGACACCAAGCACTTGGTAAAAAAAGCAGCCCTGCCCAGGTGGGAGCATGCTTCTACACCCATTTGCTTGCACACCTGAGCCCCAGAGGTTTATAACATGGGCTGATTTCAAGTGCTTAAAATGTGGGTTATAACTAACAATTTGGGGTGGGTTTTGTCAGCTCAACCCCAGGATTTGCATGTCCTTCAAAGCACATGATGCGTTCAAAAGTGCTTCAAAGCACTTGGTGTTTTAGTCTGTGAAATGGGAGCAGCTGGTGCCCTCAGCAGTGGGGTACCACAGCAATTAAAAGCTTTTTTATTGATGACTGTGTTACTTTTTAAAAATGTCTAATGACTTATGCTAAAAAGTCTGATGATGCCAAAACCTGTGTAAAAGGTTCTAAAATGGGTCAGCTCTGCCCACCAAATAGGTAATGTCTGTACTAAACCCACTTTTTACAATGACAGCATCCTCACACAGTGTTAATTAATATTAGCACATATCCTGGCTATCTGGAATCGAACTGAATTATACCAGAAATCAGCAGTAATTAATGGCAATATAGTAATTAACAGAAACATGCAGAACAAATCAGGGTAAACATCCTGAGGATCCTGAACCACATATTAAAATTTACCATCGCTTCCTGTGCAAAAGGAAGCCAGGCCTTAGTGGTTCCTGTACAGGAGGCCTACTATTTGCATGGTATTTTCTTACGTGCCTAATGAAGAGAAGAAAAAAAAAAAGCATTTTTTCCTGCGTTAGGAAACAAAAAGCAGACAAACTGGTTCACATCTTCTCTGAAGGAAAGCTCCGGCCAGTATTGTGACTTATAAGAAGCTTCCTCTGTTCAAATCTTTCTTGAATGATGGCCTTCAAAGTGTTTGAGTGCCTTTCTAGCACCTCCAGACACGAGGTGATTCACGTACACTTCATTCTTGAGGGCTGCTGATGCGAAGCCACATGCTCGCAGGGCATGACACCGTAACTCTGCTTCCAGAGAGGGCTCAACATTTACCAAAAGTGTTTGGGATGGTTTTAGTGTGTGCTGCTACTGCTTCTGACTAACAGCAAGAAAGGAGGGCGAATGAAAAGAGCCGGGCTTGCCTGGTCTTTCCTCCTGGGACAAGGCCCTGGAACCTGCCCCTCACCTGCGGAGGGCACCGGAGCTGCTCCTGACTCAGCTCCAGGACTCCAGGAGCCACCCAAAGAACAAAAAGTCACCACTTACATACCTTTATCTGTCGCTAGCGCTACAACCTGCAGATAAGATCTTTGTCCTGATAACTTTTTCCACTGTTACAACAGTTCCGGTATTAATATTTACCTCAGCGGATGATAGCAGGCTTCTTCTGAGACTGAGGTCAGACACTTACTGGGAAACCTGGTGCTTCGGAGGAACCTGAAGTTCTCCTGGGGATTACCTGCTTCTTTCGTTCCTTCTCTTAGGAGCACCACATCAAGTATCATACAGCACAGACAAAACACCAGGAGAACAAGCAACTACAGCAAAACAAGCAGTCCAATTTGGGGCACCAGACTTGCAGCTTACTTTCAGTTTCTTTCATTTCTGTTGGGAGCAGGGGATGCTCACTATTAGAAGGCAAGTATTTTCCAACGCCGCATGTGCACACCCACACACACACCCACACACCCCCTCCCGAAATCCTGAGCAACGCTCTCAGCCATGAAAACGCTCCCTCCGCGGTACCGGAGGCTATGTTGGGAAAGTTCTTTTGATTCATTGTTCTTGAACTTGTTGCTAAATGCCAGGAAACACTAATATTGCAGCGCTTAACAGCACGAGTTATAAAATCCACCTCAGCACACGCTTCGTCGGGTTTGTCGGACTCAAGAGAAACTGAAATTTTCACCAAGTTGTCTCCAGCAAATGTTGCTGCCTCAGTTTGACAGTGAAAGCCTTTAAAGATCTCCCTCCTGCAACTTCGTACGGTGCTTATGAGGAAAAGCAGCCATTTTAAAATCTACTGATTAAAAAAAATGCAATTAGTCTGTGAAGCCAAAAGAGCCTGAAATCATTCCGAAACTATCCGGGGAATGCCGCAACAGCTGCAGAATCTGCACCATCACTGCTGGGGCAGAGTTTCTAAAAACCATAAAGGGAGCTTACTTCAACCCTGGAGTTTATCAGCTGAAGTACCGGATGGAGGACAACATTTTGAGTCATCTCGCACAAACCGGTGGCCTTCCCCAGTTACCGATAATCATTTTTTCCTCCAGAGCAACTGCCCACCTCTCAGTGCCGCTGTTATATTCAAAGAGAGCACCCAGAGGTTGATGGTTTGCTGTGGAGACAGACATCCTCCATGCAAAGCGCTGGGAAATATTTAGCTGAAGCGGTGCCAGAGTGCTCAGCCGGTTAAGAACTAAACATGTGGGCTCTCCATCAATGCCCTCTCCAGACACTGGCTGGGATGTCCCACCTCGTCCTTCTCCCATCTCGCAGCCTGTGCCAGGGTAACAGCTGTAAAGCCTTGCCTGCAGCATCACCGGGCTCAAGCACGTACCTGCTCCTACACCTGCCCGTGCTCACTTTGTAACTTTGGGGATTTTGTGCAGGGTTTCCCAGGCTGTTGCTGTTTCCTCTGATGTGGGAGCCAGGCTCATGCCCATTTCCCAAGAGAGGTAAAAAAAAAGTTCACAGTGAGAGGAGAAAGCATGGGGAGGTGGTGGTGAAGTCACTGGTTAGTGATGGAAAAAAAGGGGATGGGAGATGGGGCGAAGGACAGACTGATGAAGCCAACATTGCACTTCTATTTCTGTCCCGGCAGAGCCATGCCTGCAGCACGCCTAGGATCTGGGAAAGGGCAGGGCTCCATGTTTCTGCTTAACGCACACAGCAATCCTCTGCCCTTCTGGCTTTAAAAGCTGGCAGTGGACTTGCTGCTTGTGTTTCTGCTCCTCCCGCGCCAGCTCAGCCTGTTCCTGCACCACCCGCGCTCCCGGTACAGGCGAGGGCAGGGGAATCCCCGCTGCGGCTCCACGCCCGCAGCACCCCGCTGCCCCTTTCCTGCTGCTGACACCAGCAACCGGAGGCGATGGGAGGACTTCTCGCACCCGTGAGCGCTCCGACAAGCTGCCGTCAGTATTTTACACCCCCCTCGCCCAGCTACGTCCTGTACCTCAGCCCTGCCCGAACACGAATCCTGCACTCCCAGCACATCAAGCTATTTCAGAAGGGATGATTCACCACAACAATATATCAATCTGCAACAAATCGGGAAAATTAAGTAAGTGTATGCCATATGCTAATTGCGGCAGCATTGCAAGGAGGTATTTTGAAAGGAAACGTCGTCTGACAGACTGCGGTGCCATCCATTGCTACAGCCACTCCTGTTTGACTGCACCAAACGCTGCAGCTTGACAGACACACAAGAGCCTGGATTTACCTCCTCACTGCCAAAATGTACCCCTCAGACATCTTTTAAAGCCCAGTGGTCCTACATGAAGTTTGAGGACAGAGAAAACTGTGGCCATAGCATGCCCAAGCCTCTGCAGAGCCATTTTGCTCTCTGCCCCGTATGCCTTATACAACTGCTCTCATCTTAAAATTCTGGATGTGGGAAAGGCAAACAGCAGCGGGTGACACGAATCCTCACGCTTCCAGTAGGCAGAGAGATGAACCCATTTGTATGCTGCTGCTCAAAGTGAATTTTATTAAAGGTAAGAGACTTCATCACAAAGAAACCTTATTCATCGTGGCACGAATTTTGAAAGGAGGCAGAGTGAGGAATGAGCTTCTCAGCTTGACAAGTGTAAACATAAATTAAGATTCCAACCTCAGAGTTTGAACAAAGGGACTTGATTTAAAAAAATTGAGATTATTGAAAAGATGATGCTTTCTATACTTCTCAGGCCAAATAAACCCAGAGACAACATAGGTGACTTCAAGGACTCAATCTATTCCCACTTCGCTGCTGGGTCACCTCATATCTCCACCGCATTTTCCTTCAAATCATACTGCATTTTTATTAAGTTTCAGTGTTTTCTTCAGAAGTGGCACTAGGGGCTGCTGCTCCCAGGGCAGCTCTCCCCAGCACAGTCCCTACACAACACAAAGATGAGATGCGCACCACAGCAACCATCTCCCTCTCTCACACAGCCCCTCAGAATTCAGCCTCAGGCGAAAACCCTGGCAGGCTTCACCTCCACAACTCGGGTTTCACTTTGAAACTGGATTTTGAAGCGCAACACAAAAACAAACAACCAGCCCTCAGCGATGCAAGGCAACGTTCACTGCTGGAGGCGACAAAGAACAAACAGAGCAGCACAACCACACAGCCACCGGCCTGGCCTGCTCCCCAGCTACCCAGGGTCACCTCACCAGGCACACAGGGCCTTCTACTGACATGGCAGAAACACAAGGCCTGCGCCGTTCTCTGGAGTCCATGCCACACAGCCCAGTGTCTGCAGCCACCATCTTGTCACAGGTCTTGTCCCCCTCGGTGCCCTGACGGAGGGCACAGGCTTCAGGACACAGCGCTTGCACCTCTCGCTTGGGCTGGAGACCCTCCCGGGTGGAAAGGCCCCTTCGCTCCCCTGAGGACAACCTTGCCTTCAGCCCTCCTAGGAGCGACTGCTGCTAGGTGAGTCGTAACATCGGCTTCTAGCGAATTACACAACTCTTCAGACAGCAAACAGAGAAAAACTGCTCTTCTATTTTTGCAACAGACCGATCTTTAACTCGTTTGGTTTTAATAAGGCCTCAAGATGAGGTCCTTTATCTCTGCTAGCAGCCTTCGCTACAAGGAGCATCTCCAGGGCAGTTCAGAACAAGCCATAGTTTGTAAATCAGTTTTGTTACTTTTTTTTCTACTGATTACCAGGTTTAAATCAATCTTCAGAGACCTAATGCACAGCAAACCCAGATTGCTGTAAGAGATAGATTTTATATAAAAAGCAAACCCATGCAATTAAACGAAAAAAAAGAATCTTGCAAGTGACTTCACAAAAATGTGATGAATGACTTCCACGGCTGTTTTGTCAACACTTCCATAGTAATTTGGCAAGCGCACAAGACTGCCAAGTTTGTATTCTGATCAAGTGGCTATTAGAGCTGTTGAAGTCTTGCAGACGTGAGGCAGCTTCCCTGTCTTATATTGCATTGCCCTTGTTCAGTTTATAAACTCTCATCTTTTCAGGTTAATCATTCGAAAAATATTCTCCCTCACACCTTGAGCCTTAACTATGACACCAAGGGTTTCACATACAATTACAAAAAAAATACGTTATATCCCTCGAAGTGCAATTCATTTCTCATCCATTACTAGGACAGGGGCAAGGAAATTCCAGCTCCCAGTGCCTACACGCATCCCTGATTTAACAGAGGCACACACACAAAAAATACCAGAACCTTTTAATTGACACTGAAAATGTCACATGCTCCTGGCAACAGGAAGTCTGACAGCTCAATAGGTTTCAGAAGCATTTTATGAACCTTCACCACAAAACCCAATCCCATTTTTGACATCTTCCTGACAACAAAGAACACCAAGCAATTAGCTGGCATTCCTGCTCGATAATGACACACTAATGAGAGGTCTGAATCTGAAAAAAAGCATCTTGCTGCAAGTTGACTTTCAATACTAATTTTAGCTAAATATTTAACTAGGAACCAGCACCCAGACCTCACAGGTGCCTTCACTCCCAAGCTGCACCACTTTTTGCTGTTCAGCATCTCCAATTCATCAAGGAAATCTCAAAGTTTCCAAACAATCTTCTTTTAACCCCAACATTAAGCTGTTCAACCTGTGCCTTAAAACCACCATAGTTTAAGGAATACAAGGTTTTTTTCAAAGGCCTATCAATAATAAACACTGATACACATCAACTTACACATGTAAACAAATATACACAAAATCAGAAGCAATTATTCATATACACAGAAAGGAGGAACTGCTCTGTGCATACTGCTTGAGCCGAAGCCCTGACCAAATCAACCCTTGAGTGGAAAGCACAACAATTAAAACTTTCAGCTAAAAGTAACAAACACCAAACCAGAAACACCACTATAATCCAACAATAACAATACTTACAATTATCTTTTGTGCCTGGAAACGGTATCATCGGTCATTTTAGATGCTGCTTCTGAAGAGATCCAGTGGGAAGAGAGGATGCTTTACCAAGAGGGCTTTGTGAGCTTTTGAAGCAGAAGTTCAAACACTGATGTTGGCATCTGCTCAGCACATGCAACGCAGCCATGCAACTCCTGGCAAGACCACCCGAGTGGAGAGGTAGAGGTGCCACAGCAACCCCAGCACGGAGCGATGGCTGTTCATGGTCCAATGCCATCCCACCTGCCTTTTCTCTACCATCTCGCTTTATCAAACTTTTGGGATCCATGGGATGGAGCACAAAGCGCAATGACAACCATTTCTGACCACAATCCCTGAGGCCAAAGCAAAAAAAAAAAAAAAAGGGGGCAGGGCTGTGCTGAAGAAGCACCATAAAGGCAGGGACACTGGAGAACGCCAAGTTCCAGAGGGGAACACACAGGACGGCCGATCGCCCACGAGCTCTCGGTGCAGAGGTGGGTGTTCCCGTGGAAGCCACGTACCCACGCTGAGGCCGCACGCCAGGAGAACAACTCACCACCTTCAGCTGTCGGAACTAGCTGCTGCTCAGCATCACCTAGCTTACGGACGTACGCGCACCTCCTGCGATTCTGCAATGGCAACGAAAGCTTTTCCAAATATTTAAGTCACTTCGACAGCTGACTCACTATATACCAGTGGAATAAATATTTGAGAAGAAAAAAAAACATCATCAAAACTGTTTCAACTACAAAGGCACTTCAGTAGAAGTAGCAAACCAAAGCACAGCATCCAGCAAACTTAATCCCCTTCCCTCTTGAACACCAGCAAACTCAAAACCTCAGAAACACTTGCCAAGTTTGACTAAGTTTTAAGATGTCAAACTTCATTTATGCTACAGCATTTCTCCTCGGCTCTGTAAAGTCACTGCTGTTCACTTTGTAGAGCTGCAAGCATACTTTAGTCACACTGTTGTATCAAAAGGAAACCCAAAACAGATGCACAACAGAAAACTGACATTTACACAGATTTACATGCATGCAAGTTGGCAACTGACAGAAAAAGCCCCAGATTTTGCACTTTTGAGAACATTTTATCACTTTCCAATTAAAATTCTGACCTTGCCTGAACTCTGGGCATTGGACACAGCGTAGTAATTCTACAGAAACAAATTTTCTTTTACAGTAATTTTTTAAAATACTAAATAAAAGAATTAATGACTGTTTTTCCAAAGAAAAAGTTGCCAACTCAAGAATACTGGGCTGAAAAACCCCCTACGACGCACAATGATGTAACTTCACCGACAGAGCCAGCACCTGCTGGGAGACAGATCTGTTAAGGGAAGTCTTCAGACAGTGAATTTCCAGTGAGATGAACTGAGAAATAAACCCACGCCTGTACCACAAAGACACTTGACAAGTCCCTGATTACAGTTTAAAAGAAAGCACTGCTAGACCTCAATGTCTATATGCATCACAATCTCAAGTGAAAATCTGTACGCCTTTAGGAAAGATATCACCAAAAAAAAAAAACCATAAAACTGGAGAGGCTCTGACCTTTATTAGTAATATATCATTAATCTACATTAAAGCTGCACTTCAAGTGCTGACTTGGCTATACACCACTTACAGGCCCATACGCAGCACCTGAGACGCCCATAATTTGGGGAATTTTACCACCACACCCAGAAAACACAGGAGTTAGCTGAGTCTGGAGCAGACGTGAATGAATGGCTAGTTGTTGTTACAGAAGAGGCTGGGAGGCGTAAGGCAGAAATGCACCCACCCCTACCTCCTGTTTAAAAAAAGAAAAAGAAAGGCTTTCTGCAGTTGGAAACTATTCTGTCCAGGGCAAGAGGAACCTCCTCTGCAACAGAATACATAGCATATTTAGGCACTCAGCTTCGTGATTTATTCTATGAAAACAGTTACCAGGGATCTAGTCATCTTTTTATACAAACATTTCAAGGAGCAAAGCACACACATGATCTCAGAGCAACTGGTAAAGGAGAGGGAAGAGTGGAAACTACAGCTGAATACTCAAAGAATCTTTTGTTCTTGATTTTGTTCATCAGGAATAGGAAGGCTCAAACACCTGTGTCTCCTCTAAGAAATGTTTTATTTCCCTCAATTTAGCTTCTTGTAATCATTCCTTAATATAAGAATTATCTTCTAGATTATTCGCTGCATGAGAAAGCACTTACATTTACCTCCTATTGTATGACACTTATAACTTTGTCTTGCAACCACTGAATTTGAGTAGTTAAAATTACAAAACACTACAAAAATACTAAGAGTAGGGCTCAAGACAAATCACTCAACTTTCTTTTAACCTTTCAAACAGAGCTATCTTCCAGTTCTTCTGGGATAATACTTTCAGAATAGATCAAAAAATCAGTCATTACCAGTGTTTTAGAAATACTTGGAAATGACTTACATTTCTTTTTATTGTCCTCCTTGCAATAGATATTCTAAGTTATATACCCTGTAGTATTAGCTGGCATTGATATCACACCTGAAACATAAGAAAGAACATGCAAAGTAAAGTATACCTAATTTTCTTTTTCCTTAGCAGTGGTAAATAAACTATAATCCACTTAGTCATGTTCAACCCGATTCCCTGGATGAACTGTTGTTTTGCCTAAGAACACCTGAACACCCAACTCAAGTCCCCTTGAGCTGCACAGAGAACAGAATTGCACTTCCTAACTTTGAAATAGGTTTTCTACCGGATATAACTCAACAATTTTTCAAGTTCCTTGGAAAATATGGATACAATTATTTTGCTTTAACAAATTACAGCTTGACACTTTTAAAAAGTAAGTGGTTTTGAAGTGGCTTTCTGCTAACAAATAGTCCACAAACCCAAGGTGCACACTGGCTATATACCTCAAGGATAGAAAGGTTTCTTTCCAGGTCTACTCTTAAGCCAGGAAAGGGCTGAGCAGTATGGCACGTACAATTATTTGCTTTATCATTAACAAGTTTCCAGGTTACTAAAGCTTTGCTTTTCAGTTAAGTTTCCAGGCTACTACAGCTATGTCTACATTGGTGAAGCTGCAATGCCCTTAGTCTGGTTTTTAATCAGCAAGGGGAAACCCTTACAGTTTTCACAGTTTGTACAGAAAGGAGGCTTCACAAAAGCTATCGTAAGTACTGAATATTTAAATCTCAAAATAAGGTTAATTTGACTGTAGAAGAACTAAGATTTAGTTCAAGAGTTACAGCGCTCTCCGAGCAGGGTACCTTCCTAAGAAAATTAGGAAGGACCTACAGAAACAGCATGATTTTGCCATGCAAGAGCGTAAGTTTTAAGATTTTGTTCCAAGATGTGTTTTATGACCCAAATGCTGCTGAGTTAGAATTCCAGGAGCTTGCCTGTCCACACGCGTCTCTCAGAAATAAATTTGATTAAAAATGAATATTAACAAATGCAGTATATTCAAAACCCAAGTGTCTACAGACAGGTTTTTTTCATGTATATAAGCCCTGTAGGAGACATTTCTCTGGTAGTTTCCTGTGGAAGTATTTTTTTTCTGACATAATGTACCCTTAGGTATTTAGCACACTACCAAAACCAACTCAATTAACCAAAAGCCAGCTCTTTTTCATCGTAGTAACTTGAACTTCAAAACACACATATTGCTGTCCACTTAAGATTTAACACGCACTAAAAATAAAAGCTTGGAATTGTAAATACTTTGCCCACATTTTTCAAACGAACAATCCAGTCTGCCAAACGAATCTGTGTCATAACATGACGTTAACCTCTTAGCTTTCATCTCAGGATCCAAAATGAGGCGCTCTGAAGCTCTGCAGTCTGTTTTTGGTGAGAAGAGAGAGGAGACATGCAAGGGCTCATGGCAATTCCAAAGCCAATTCCCTGGGACAGTCATCAAGGCCCTTGCCCTGGTTTCCTCTGTCACCGGACACCCAATTTGTCCACTACAATAAAGCAACTACTTACCTTAATAGGTTCGGAACATCTTCTCCCACTTGAATTCCTCTCTTGTCACCTACACATCCCAAAGTGGATGCTTTAGGTCAACAGTCATCACACACTATCTGTGCCCTGGATGCACGTGTTGTCTCCTGTCTTCCCAGCTCCCTGGCTCTACAGCAACTCCCGACAAGGAAGGGATCTCCACACACAGCCCCAGCCCTCCCCTGAACTCCTTCATCACTAAAGCATCCCCTGGTCTCAAAACCAAAATAAAGATGTTATAAACATTAATGTTAACCCATAGGGAGGGAGGGAAAAAGACAATCATGCAAAGTCAGACCCTATGAAAGAAAGGTCTGAAGGACATTGCACCTTTCCATCTCAATCTGCAACCCAGCCACCTGAGTTTTCTGTTACTTCTAGGTAGACCCCAAACACTTGCTTCTTACTAAATCATATTTTTCAGAAAGATGGTCTTTAAGACACCAAAAGCTGGAGAAACCACTCCTCTTGGCAGGTTCTTTCAACAGTTAATCACTCATGTTAAAAAATGTACGTTTATCTTCTCACTTGAATTTGTCTAGCCTTACACAAATGTTTATACTCTTCTTCCAAACAAGGCAAACTTTAATAGCAGTTTATTCTTACTGTTGTACTTTTTTTTTTTAAAAGCAAACTAGGGTTTGGCACATCATCCTCGGGCTGCAGAAGCACCTCCTGTTCCTGCCCTGGCAGGGGAACCAGCCTGGGCAGCAGCACCCAGCATTAGCCAGCAGAGAAGGGGTCAGGTGAACAGGAGATGTGGGCAAATGCCCACAGCTTCTGGATCGACTGCGGTAATTTGTGATCAGGTTTTCTTAAGAGGAAAGGCAACAGCCAAATGAAGGAAAAAGTCCTTGGAATTTACACCAACAGCACAGAACAGGCTGGGTTGGTTTCCTGCTTCTCCCTTACTGGTTTCACGCCCTGCAAGCTACATTATGAAGCAGCATAGTCCGTAACAAGCACGTTTCTTCTTGGAGCTAAACCACAGAAGCCAAGCAAAGATGGAAGTAGCACTCAAGGTATTTAATGAAAGGAAGACTTTGATGGCTGCTGTGTTTTCAAAATCTGAAGATGAATCTTCCCAAGATAAAAATCTTCTACATTTTCAGTCCCATTCTGTAGCTACGTCTAAGACTGAAGCCTAGAAGTTCATGAACACTACCCAAGCTTGCAAGCAATACCAGATGAAATCAAAACAACGAAGTGAATTTCAAGCTCTCAGCTACTCTCCTGAACATTCACCTCCCAGTTTATATGGAAGAATTAAAAAAATCTCCTTTACTGAAGCTCAGTATACGATCAGATCCTTACCATCAAGGTACTGATGGCAAGCAGTAATAAGAAATGTATGTACTGATTAGCAGACTAATTCTGGGAGGTGTCTAAGTACTTAACAGGGCATGTCCAAATAAATGAAGATAAAGAAGTGTAATCTGGTGAGAAGTAGTATTATTAAGGAAAGCCTGGCCAAAGTCTTTTCAAGAAAAAATGTCTAGTCCTACAATCCTATAAGAGACTGGAGGAAATGCTGAGCTTCGGCATGTGGTTTTTCTCCATTTGCCTCCTATGAAATGGTTTCATAGGTAAGTCCAAAACAATTGTTAAACATCCATAGTCTAGCTTGCTTTGGACAGAAACTTGCTGCAGAATACGTACTCTCACACAGGCAAACAGCAGAACTCTCCTGCTGAGTAAGACAACTATCACAACCGCATGACAAATGCAGCTAGTTTCTGTACTGGTTTTTGTTCAGAGTAAAGGGCAGCCTCTACCTACATGAAAGAAGTTTGCCAGAGGTGGCTGTGGTGAGTTAAACAAATGCCTGATAAATAAGCAAGTTAACCTTACTCCATGCATCAGTTACAATGATCACCACAGACACTTCACATATTTCTGGAAAAAAAAAAACCTGAAAGACCACTGATCTGCTCAGCTTCTCTACCAGATGTGTTAAAGCTTCTGCAGGCATATGATTTTTTTTTTCTCCAGGTAAACTCCCCTCAAATTTCAATCAAGCTCATGACTACAGCTGAGACAGAAGAACTTCATTCCGAATCTGCTGCTTTGCATCTTTAGCTATTTCGGTAACAGCTTCAGGCGACGAGGTTACAGACAACCAAAATAACTCTCTCTATAACTCTCTTCTGGCCATCAGGAACACGTGTTTCAAAATTTGAACTTTCTGACCAGTCACACAAGCTGCATTCCTCACCCATACTATTAACTCATTCAAAATTTTTTTTACAAATGGGAAACAATGCGGATTTCACATTTGATGTTCAACATTCAATAAAAGGAGGAACTGAAGCCGTCTGAACGTACCACGCCATTTGCTATTACCAGATAAAAGACAAGCATCCTTACTGTAATCTTCCCAATCTAAGCGTTTATTTAACCTGTCAGAATTAACATTCAAGTTTTATGAAAGCATTCATCTTTATTCTCAGTGCCTGTGAGCCTGCAGCTACAGTTGTTTTTTTTTTTCCCTTTTTCTACGACATTTCATTCAAAGTTGGCTGCACTGAAAGAGCTCTCATCTGTGATTCAGTAGAAAGGATAAGCTACAGAGCAAACTAAAGTATTAAGAGTTATTACTGCAAGCCTTCAAAATACATTCTCCTGATTGTCAATTTTAAGTAAAGCTCAAAAGTTATTTCTGATTTTCAAAATGAACCCGTAATACTGCAAATGCCAGCATTATTTGAAATGCCAGAAAAATGAAGAGACAGTTCCACTAAATGACATCCTTTTAATAAAACTTTTTATTTACCTTCTGAATAAAACATAGTTTAATCCCCGCCATTACATTTTGAAGCTGACATCTGCTCAAGCAGAAGACTTCAGCTCCCTTTACGCAGAAGATAATTAGCACTTGGGCCAGCAGTGCAATCTGCCTCACCCCAAGACATCCTATTTAGATACTACCACATCCAGACTACCACATGTATTTTAGACATGGCAAGCATGACAGGCGATATAGTACTCACGGAGGGTTTTCAATTAACTTCCTACCAGCTGCTGTAGGTAAGATAATACCTAATCCAGCAGGAAGCCTGCCAGAGCAAGGTTAGTTTTCAGAGAAGTTTCAATGAGTTTGAATCAGCAGTCAGCTCACGTGGGTTCAGAGTTATAGGTCACATGGTCACAGCATTTTTTTTTCCTGTTTTCATTTTCTGTTTCCTGACAGTAACATCTCAAAATCAGAGCTTATGGTATAAAACAACCATTTTCTGCTCTAACTTTTCAGTAGCGCCCTTCACTGAACGATGAAGTCTGATCAAGCAGTAGATCCACTACAATTAAGAATTCCAAAGGTACAGTTTGCAACATAAAGTAAACTTGCTTGGTTCCAACATTAATGCAGCATAAGGACCATTTCAGCATTTTGGGTGAAAGATAAAAAGCTTTTTACTTAACCACCACTTGAAGACAAGCAATAACAAGAAGAAAACCCAAACTATCTATGTTTAGTACTATGTAAAACAAGTTTGAAGTCACAATTCAGTCCCAAAGTAAACAAGACCAGAGAGGACAGACAGTATAAAAAAAGCTCTCATGTCAAAAAAAGCAGTTTCCAAGCCCAGGTTACAGTTCACTAGCAGGTCACTGATGTCTGTATTGCAACCACCCTGTGAGATCACTGACTTAAAATAAGCCTAAGTTCCAAGACATCAGGACCGAAGAGAAAGGTTTTCCAAAAGCACTTTTGAAATGCTTCCCCCAAAAGGCTAACGAGAATTCTAATACTAAGTTAAAGTAAGGGACTGCATTCCTACAGAGTGCTTTTGAAAAGTTCCCTGGTCATAAGCAGCATACAACTGTAACACCACGTGAAATGCCAACAACCAACTTCGAGGTAGACAAAATCTTTTTACAAGCACAGATGAAACTAAGGCAAAGTAGGAAACAAGCTCACTTTCCAAACAGAACAGAAGCAGATTCAGGAACAGAGTCTGGGTTTCGAAAAAAAAAAATCTAACTTCCTTTACCACTGGGCAATCCCACACCTAAATGCAACACAGACAAGCCTCCACTTACACCTAGAGCTAAAACACTTAGAGGCAAGCAAACAAAACGGCCAGACACGAATACTGACAGAGAAGTATAAAAACCTTGGGCTTGTTTAGAGGCTGTTTTGGTTTTTAAAGTCTTTTCCAAGTCTTGTCTTCAGCATTTGAAGACACAGTCCATTAATCACAAGCTGATACAGGATGTCTTACGAATGCTAGGTACACTTAGCAGAGCTTCCTTTCTTATACCACAAAACATCTGTGATTCAACATAGAAAATCTTTTAAGAACTAAGAAATACAATAGCTGCAACAATTTTAAAATGTGAAGCATTCTAAGGCAAAAAACTAAATTTCTTCCATAAAGCAAAGTAAAAGGGTAGCTGCCATGCAAAGAGAATCTTATGTTAGTGTATTGCATTGAAATTACTGCCATGCACAGAGACATAAAAGAGGTTGCACCAAGGAAAAGCATCACGAAGTTATTGTATTCTACCAATGAACTTTGAAGCAGAGCAGGAAAGAGTAAGTGACACAGCAGGTTCAAGAACTCCATCTTAGTTTTTTCAAACCACTGGAGGTGGTTTGTTTTAAACTGGGTGGTGTCCCCAGACAATCAAAATCAATCCCTCATGCGTGAAGAAATTGTACTTTTAATCATACAGTACTCATTTTTGACAGCTATCTCATTCCACTGCATGTTCGATGTTGTAAATCCTTTAGTAAAATTAGGAACCTTTGTTGTTATTAAGTATTTTGTGCTACTTTGGCCAAAGCTGAAGTCGAAGGAAATTTGTTGCCCTGGGTGAATCATTACCAAGTGAGTCAGTTTTGTACACACATGCAAAGTACATATTAGTAAGCAATTATACAAAAGTTTTCAAAGCAACCTAATAAATGTGTTTTTACAGAGAAAGGAAACTCATTTCAGCAGCAAAAATACAAAGAAAGTTTGTATATATAATACATAATAGGAAGAATTTAAAATGGATCCACAGAAAACACAGGACGAGGATTCCTTTCATGTATTACAAATTAAGCTGGATGCAAGAAAAAGGAGCTGTGCTATTTCAATTAATTCTACATATTGAAACCGGTGGAGACTATCACACTTCGGCCAAGTATGAGGATGTGCCAGTTTTTACATCCGGACCTGGAACTGCCAATAGTATATTTGGACCAAGTATCCACCCAGTTCAACTGTCAGCCTGCTCAGATGCTAGTGTATGGGTATCTGCTTACTACCGTAGAGATCTTTACTCACGGATTTACTGATGGAACTTGTTTCTTGTCTGTTTTTGTGCTTTGCCAGCTTCTCTTTCTGCCAAGAAAGTGCAGTGCTGCCATTTAAGACTGCATCTTCCCCTAGCTCTGACAATAACCAGCTTCAGGGATCTCAAGGCAGAAGAGAAACCATCCAAAACACCGTATCTTCATCAAATTTACACTGTTAAGGGATTTTATTAGGGAACCTTTGAGTGAATGGTCTATACCTCTATAATACCACACTTTTCTGGTTAAGATCTAACACAAGCATGTGGGTAGAGAATTGCCACTAGCAGTTATGCTATCATAATTACCTTCTTAACTTGAACTAGTTAACTTAAATGTTAACCTAAAAGAGATTAAAAACTGGGATTAAAATAGAAGGTAAAGATTGGAAGCTTAACATAAAAAGCTATGGATAACCACAGGAAGGAATTCAAACTCAACTCCGGATTGTCCTAATTTTATTTGAGTTGGTTAACCAATTTTGAAGCACTTTTTACAGTTTACATAACTTAAAGGAACACTGTGTGTCCTAGAAATGTAAATTAACATTTTTCATAACTCAAGACATCACAACAAAGCCAGATTTTGAAATAAATTGATTGTTTAGTTATCACCTGGATCAGGAGGGAACATACAAGGGGAAGGAAAAACAGCATCGATAAGAAACCGCTTAAGTTCTAGACTGAGTTTGTGCTTCTACACCAAAAACATAACACGGAAGTAACAACTCTGCAAAGAACTTGAAAAGGGATGTAACATCTTTGGTCCCAAAACCAAAGTATATATTAACATCTTCTAACTCTTACTTTATTTGGTTGCATTAAATTAACATTGAAGAAGAGGGACAAAGTTAAGATATGCTAACTTTGCTGTAAATTTGAATCCTATTCTAGCAGGTTTTTAGATTGCTGGTTTTGTGCTGAATTGAATCAGTTATCCTGCATGCTAAACACGAGCAAATCTTTTCAATATCTTTAATAATCAATGTGTTTGTTAGTACAAAGCAGATGGTGTTCAGTAAAAAGACATTAAGTGATCATTTAAAAACACCATGCTATTTTTTTAAAAAACACTAAGCAAGACTAAAGAATTTGGTGAAGGCCAGATGTTCAAAGCTGGTGCACAGACAAAATTGTACAAGTGTAATTTATTTATGAAATTACCCAGAGGCTGGCGGGTGTTAACAAATGCCAATACTTATTTGCATGCTTCCCCTATGACATCAAGTCATCTTTCACTAAACTTTGAAAATCTGGTCTTAGCTACAAATTAACACTTTGCTTCACTCCATTAATTAAAAAAAGGCATCCATCTTCTTATTTTTGGTTGATGAGTAAAGTGAGATATTTTAATCAGTCAAGCTATTTTAACTACATTTAGCTTTCATTTGTCCCTAGTAAATTTGTGCAAATTTGCTCCAAAGTCACCATGTTTGTTCTCAAAATGAGAGAAAATTTTTCAGAAAGCTTTTTTTAAAAAAAAAATACCGATTGTTTTCCTGTATATTTGTGTTCACTACAGATTATTTTTTGAAGCAGTCTCACAGTCTCAGAACTTAAAGCCTTTGTTTGTTTGTTTTTTAACCAGTGATTTATTTTCCACCCAGATCAAAAAAAAATTAGGGCAAAAGATGGAGTTAGAGAGTCAGCCTCTGAATGCTTCTTAAAAATAGGTGCTTCAAATACAGGTTTAGAAAAGAAATTAAATGTGTTTTCAGTCACACTGAAGAAAACATCTAAAGAAAAAAGGCCCTCATCCTTCAGATGGAAGAAGAAGGTGGTGGGAAAAAAAGCACCAATTTCCCAAGTTGCCCAAATCACACACAGACACAAGAAGGTTACAAATGCCATTCATGAAAGAATGCACCACAAACATCAGCATTTATTCATTTTGAATTTTTTTTTAGCAAATGACAAAAGACCCAGCTTACTGGCTTCACTTTTGTTTACCTTTTGCTTACATTACACATTTAAACATTTGTCAAAACTTACTAAGTTGTCTGCATTCATGCACAACTAGAAAACATCCTTAATTTATTTAAACCAGAAATGCATTACCAGAAATGTATTAACATCATTCACTAGTAAATATTAAAAAAAAGTTGAAATTATTAAAAAGTTTATCCTGGAAATGTTAACTTCACAGCAGACTTAAACTACTAGTTGGCTCACATTTCAAACAAATTGGAAAAAGCAAGATTCATGCTAGTGTTAGTGTACATCTTGCCCTAGCACTACTGAAGGATCATGGTTCACCTTGGATCATAGATAATAAAAAGAAAAGTGCATACAGAAATTTACAACAATTTTAAGGACAAAAAAATGGTCCTATCGATGTGGTCCCAACAATAAACTCAAAAGTCTATGACAAATACAAGCTCCCGTGAGCTATTTATACTACTTAATCTTAAGTACGGATATACAGAAAGTTGAGTTCTTTTTGAAATCTTCAAAAAATGTTCCTGTCAATCCTCAAATGGTGGCTGTTATAGCTTAAAATTTCTGTTAAATGCGTGCGTTGAATTACTTGTTATCCAAGCGTAGCAGCTGCTCCTTACCATTTATTGTTAGCGACCTTAACTGGCCATCTTCTTCAACTTCTACTCTCTCTTGTCCGTTCTCAACAATTCTGTAGGACAAATAACACAGTTTGTCATTTTAGAGCACTGCAAGCGGTTTGAAAATATACACCAGACCTAGGCTTTTAGATAACAAAGTACAACGGAGCACTGCCTGCTTAATACAACTGTAATTGGCAAGCTTTCACATTTAACAGTACAGGAGCTGTAACTAGCGACCATCTGCATTCCCCCACTGATATTGCTTATTTATAGCAGGAAAATTGCTTTGTGGAAGTTTGAATCCTACAGTTTGTACAGTTCACAGTTAGAGCTGTCACCTCAAATTGTCACAGCTGTACTGACACTACTTACAATTATCTAGGACTAAATGTCTTTTTCACAGATAAAACTGTGCCGTCTTGATGTTGCATTTAGTATCATTTGTTACATGCACGTTCTAGATCCAATCACAATTTTGCTTAACATAAGACATGCAGGACAGTCTTCAATTCACTTTTTAACTTGATCAAAGCAATTAAATTGGAGACCTACTGCATGATGAGTTTAGGACTAGCATGTACTAGGCAGAATTTAAGTATCCTTGACTAGGATGGGATATTATTAAAAAGTTATGTGGTTTTAGGTTCTTTGTTTGTTTTAAAAACAGGAAGATGAGCGATGTTTCAATTATTTTCAAAAAATTTAATTCATGCCAGAATTTTAACTATCTTGGCATTCTCCCCTCATGACGAAAATGAAGAAACCACATGGATGGATACAAACTTCTCTGATAATCAGACTTTGTGAAGAGAACACACCCTTATCAAAAACAGGGAGAAAGGCTTCCTGTCCAAAGCAGAGTGTTACTCAAAGTTACTCCATAAATTCCCAAATGCATTGGTTTCTCCATCACATATGGGTAGTCTACGTACAGTACCTGAAAATTCCCTTTCCAATAAATAGGAAAAAGTTTCCTCCAAAGTGGGTTTCAGTTACTTAGTTCACTTAACAGATGAAACAAAATTAATTTTTACACAGAAGTTTAACTTCAAATACTTGTCTGGGAAAGTACACTAGAGCAGATGTTAGGGAAAGTTATTTCGTGTATCTCAAGTTTCCCAATTCCCAGTCAATAGCTTCAAGACCAACAGAAGCCAAGCACACTTTTCTCTTCAAGAAGCCCAAGCTGACTTGGTAGCCAGTAGTCAAAAACCATGATAAAAGATGCAAGGTTCTAAAAGCCCGCAAAGACCGCCGCTGCCAAGTCCCTTTCAAACAGCAAACAAGTTGCTGCCATCATTTTTCATCAGGGCAGTTCCCACTGCTGGCTTTACACAGTTAAACCCTCCTGGACTATTAGGAGTTTAGACAAAAACACTATCTTCTCTATTTTCCCATGCTACAGCTGCAAGTAACTCAGCAATGCCAAGAAGAATTACAAAGCCCAAAGCAACTTTTCTGCCTTAAAAAAACTCACAAATCCAAATTTTCTTATGACCACATCATTAAAAAGTAAAAACACATACAAATACATGTATAATTTATGTATATATATATTTATATGCATGTATGTTCAGCTATGTATTTCTATATAGTTTCATAGAAATGTATCCTTCTTACCTCTTTGTAGTAATTTTTCTGCCGTTGACTATTTTAGTTGAGGTTGATACTGATTTGAAGTTACCCATCCCACTGCCACCAAACGATGCGGAGGAGAACGAAGTGAGACCTCCATGTCCCAGTGAACCAAACGAAGTAAAACCTATTGTGGAAAAAGTTAACGTGAGAAGTATTTGACCAAAACCGTATTTCTGCATGACTGTGAGCTTCAAATTTATCAGCCACCGGGACTACATCCTAGCTTCACAACACCCTTTGATGGCTGCATCAACACAACATCAGTGACTGATGGCATTAAACACTGGTATGAAAATAAAAACGTGACTCCAGCGCTATCACCTTTTCCCATATGTACCCACAGTTCCAAATACTGAGTACTGCCCAAAAACTGTTTGTCCCTTCCTTTAAAGGAAGGCCATTCAAGCCTGTCAGCTGAACTCAACCATTATACCATTCTTTCCGCTCAAGGTAAAGCTAATAACTTTAGATTCTGATTTTTCATTTTATCATAGAAGACCGGATGCCTTGGGTTAGCAGACAAAACAAGTTTTGTATCACTAATGTGCCAACTAGTACTGAAGATCTTTTAACACTTAAAGAATGCTGAGTAGCAGCAAGTCTCAGCAACCTCTGACACAGAGACTTCAACATTCAAGTTAACTACCCCTAACTCATACTTAGTACTACTGTGGGTTTAAAGCACATGTTTTCCCCAGTGATTTTTCAAGACCTTACCTAAAAGCCACCACACCAATACTCAAGCAGTTCAAAAACAATTCTAAAGCCATAAAGAAACTGTAGCACGAGAATTAAGAACGCAAACAATTCTACCTCTTTGAGGACTGTTTACTTTTCATGAGCTTTCCAGGTAGACCTAAGGTTTTACTTACATTTACTTTTCAGAGAGCATCCTAAATTCAAAAAAATGGCCTCACAGTTGATTAAATGAAGGCAGCTTTACATCAAGAAGGCTTATTACATCAAGATGCTTTGTGAACCAAAATGGAAATTCCCTGTTAAGTATTGTGA
Organism: Cygnus olor; assembly: GCF_009769625.2. Taxonomy (NCBI): domain Eukaryota; kingdom Metazoa; phylum Chordata; class Aves; order Anseriformes; family Anatidae; genus Cygnus; species Cygnus olor. The sequence continues at coordinate 9,789,458 of NC_049170.1, read as the reverse complement.
TATTTACCTGTGTCAAATGAAGGAAAAGCACTTCCAAAACCAGGGAATCCACCAAAAGCAGAGAAAAACGATCCACCGCCTCTGCTTCTGCTTCCCCTTGGACCCCGCCTGCTCCCGAAAAAGTCTTCAAAAGGATCTTCTACAAAACACAAGACATTTAAGAGGTTAATCTCACTGAGTGATTCCGTATTAAAACATTCGAGTTTCTTCAATTAAAAAAAAATCCTGTTATAGTTGAGATTCTTCCTTTGAAATATTTGATTCTACTGAGCTGAACAATCCTCTAAAAAGGCTCCTTTGGGACTAAATTCTAACTCATGTTTACATTTACAAATAATTATAAAAAGTGGTTAATCATTTTTAACTATTTAGAATCAAAATCTGGTAAACCTAATGTAAATGCTCTTTCATTTTCAGCACAGTACAATTGGTAAGAGTTAAGACAATAGTATACTTACTTCAGATGCCCACATAGCATAACAAAGTATGACAGAAGAAATGAAATCAGCATTTATTTGAAGATAAATACGTCCACTGAGTTAGCATTTGACAGATTTAGAACTTTTCAGATGCAGAATCACGACCCCTACACAACAAAATTTAAATTTAACAATTCCTAGAATATTGCACACATTTAAATGCACTTTCTAGTTTATTGCCCTACGAGATTTACTGCAGACCACCCCAATGGTGTCTCTAAAAAGTAACTTCCAGATAGGTTCTATCAATAAATGAAATATAAAAAGAACAGCCAAGGACTGACTGATGACTCATAATCTTTAACTATTCTACGTGTTTATTTTAGCACTTGCCACATTAGGCACTTCAAGCACTTGTTCTGAGGCACATTTAGGTAGTAATTACGGGACACCGTTCATAAACCTACAAAGAACCATTCAGGCCCTACCAAGCTGTATCTCTGTATCTTTGTTTATATACACTTACACACACACACACATACGTATATAGACAGACACCTATACAAGAACTTCCCTATTTACTTAAGGGCAATCAAATTTTCCTAAAAAAATAGGTATTACTAGGATTGCCTGAAAAATGCTTTTTACTAATGCTCTTAAAACAAAGAGCAACATACAATTTCAATCATGTAATTATTACTTTTTATCAAGTACCTGTTATGTTAAATTCAGAAGAGTTTGATTACTACAACCACTCTCTCAATCAGAATCAGAACTCTACCAGGATGAGTATTGTACAGTACCAACAATTTTACCAAGTTTTACAGGTGGGCGCTCAATATTGGAAGGTAAAAGTTTTAAATACTGCTCAGACTAAGCTCTTACTGGGAAATGCAGAAACTGGTGACAGCAGCAATAGAAGTATGAACGCAACACAAGATTCTTGTAACTGTTTGACTGTTCTGATATTTTCAAATTGTTAAAGAAGAGTTCATAAACTCAATACTTAATCCAGCTCCGGTATCACTTCAAAAATCTAAGCTCATTTATGCTGTCACCCAGTCAATGCAGCAGTGACATTACCAAAACAATCTGATAATAAAAAGATATCAGTTACCATCTGGTTTAAACATGATTACTTAACAGAAACAAAGTGTCACGATGTATTCATGCTGAACAAATACAGCCCCTGAAGTCCAAACACATACTCCCACCAGCAAAGATATAAAATGCCAGGAACAACCAAAATAGCCCTATCTTTCCCCTAGCTTCCACAGTTACTGACAAGGCAGGACCAAATTTTTATCTTACATAGAGCAGACAAGCAAGTGGTAAGTTTTTTTTTGTTGTTGTTCCTCAGGCTGTTATGCTATTTTTTATTTTAGAACAAGTTTTCTTTAATACAAAGATGACCCGTTATGATATTTAAAAGATTAGAAATAAAACAAGACTCCTGGGCATAGAAATAAGGGAACCTATAACCAAAATCAGCATTTTCTTTAAATTGTCACAGTACTTGTTTGGGAAAAAATTGTGGTATTTTTCAAACTAACTTATCAGTTAGCAAGTAAAAACACTGCAGTTAATTGTTTTGTAGTCCAATTTATTTTCGCTAGAGTGACTCAGAAGCTAGTTATGAAGGTCATTCACTCACGTGTACAAACGATCTATATTATATTACTCCCACTGTTAGGCTTTCTATTTATAGCCCAATTTTTCTTGTTACCTGGAGTTTGAATAAAAACAAAACAACCTACCACGTGAACTTGGAGTTTCTTATCTCCCCCAGCATAGCAGCCTGTTCTGCATGTGAAACTCTCTTCTGCATAACAGCAGCAAAAATGCAGGTTTTTATGGGAGATAACAGAACCCCCCCCCGAGATCCCTGCTGTCAGCCCAGCTCTAAACTGATTATTGCCTACTCCTAGCTACATGAAAACCTAACCTAGACTTGGGCATGCCATATTAGCCTTTGGCAACCCTACGTACCAAAGAAAGAAATCGGTACTCTACTTCTAGCCTCGGGTGATTTCTGTTTGCAGTCTGGATCATGATCCTCCAATGCTCTTCCAGTAGTTCTCCCCAGTAAATAAGATAGTTAAACCACTCCCCTGCAACTGACTGCTGAATCCTCAGCAAGATAGATTATTTGGAGGCAAGAAGATTGCTTTCCTGGGGGAATATTCCCTCCCCTGATGACTATGTTACCAGCCATTCAGGTACAGCATGAAGAAAAAAAATACTATGAACACTGTGGAGAGAGGACAGCAGGAGGCTTCTCCATTCAAAATGCAGCATCATTTGTTGTATCCGCTACCAAACGCATGTAAATATAGTGGCTTCAATCATGCAGGCACTGTTTATGCTTTTAGACAATAAATCAAGATGACAAATAGTACCACTCAGGAAAACAGTAACATTTCAGCCTGGTAGGTCTATTTTTGTGATTTAGCAGAACCTTTCTATGCACGACAACCTTTGTGCATAGCTAGCTTTTCTAACCTGGTTCAAATGAAGTGAATACCACAATATTGCCCCCTTTTTTTAAATGACTTCTCTTACAATAGTCATTTTGGTGCAATTTACAATCCATACGATTTTCTTATTGGATGTTATATGCATATAAAATCAACAAAACTAAGCAGAAAAAAATAAGGCCTTTCTTAAAATGGAAACTACTAGATAAATACTACACAACGGAAAAGCATCATAAAACCAAAATACTGTGCCAGGGTCACCTTAGAGTCTAACTGAACACTGTCTGGAGATAATCCACAGTTTATTTTAATCCGGGTATTACCAGAAGCTTATGAGAGGACAGAACATCAGATTCCATTTCAAAAGAAATGTTGCAGCACACTTCTGACACAAAACTTGCGGCACCATCAAGTTGATGCCACAGCAAGGATCAAGAGGGACCAGAAGGTGAGAGATTTTGAGGAAGCCAGCAGGACAGGCTTGTACTGGATCAACAACATGAGATGACATGGAGATTTTTGGGGGAAAAACGCAAATGCTTCAGCAAAGAACTCACAAAAACTTATGAAAAACGAGACACAATGAAGGACTTCAGGACTCTTGTTATCTGGTAGGAAGATCTACCAGTTGGCAGTTGCAGAAGCCAAATTAACATGAAGCTAGGAACACAAAAACCCCAGCAACACAAGACTGTACATTAGTGTCACAACTTTCAGGTGGGTTTCTTAGAGGTAACATGTTCCCAAAAGAATCTACTTACATCAGAAAAATTTTTGTGCTAATTCAAACCCATCAACTGCCCTATTCCCCTGGGTAAAACATTACACCAACTCACTGTGTACAACAGAATCCTACCTTAATTTTCTGTAGTCATGGGAAAGAATTTATCCTCAAAACGAATCAAATAAAACCACCACCACTAAATATCTCACTGCAGTTCAAAATGAAGTAGGTCATGATCCTCCCACCCTCAGTTCTCAGCTGTAACAGAAACAGGATTTTCTCACTTTCAGCAGCATGATCCACTCGCAGAATACTAACACAAGATGTGGTCCTGTTTGTCTTTCTTTCCTGCCTTGTGATCACAGAACCACATGACAAGTTGCATTAATTCATTGATGCAAAAGAAAACACTACACGTTTGTATCGCTAGCTTTCTGTTGCGTCCATGAGCTAATCTGACTCAGTACTGGTGAGACTGCTGTATTTGAAAGAAAGTGGACAGGAACAGCACCACAGGGTGGAAGAAGGGACTACAGAAGGCAAAACCTGAGAATCTACATCTGAGGCAGCCCACAATTCAGTTTGATTTAACCAATTTCATTAAATCAATCTAAGGCGTTAGCTCAAATCACCAAAAGTCACTATAAACTAAACGTGCCACACTTCCTATGACGGTCACTTCTACCATGACACTTACCTCTTCTACCATGGCAGCTGCCTGGGCAACCAGAGGGGTTCCTACCAGCTGAACAGAGCACTGCCTGATGAAAGGATGTTCAGCCAAATCACTTCTCTGCGATGGTTTCCAGTGCCACTGTAAAAGCAACTGCACTGGTGGGCAAACAGCAGGAACAAGTGCCCAAGGGTTGAAAGGAGCACAGGGACATGCTTTCAGTGCTACTGCTACCATGCTGCCCCTCATGAAAGGGTTAAGCACATCCCAGTGCAGTGCCATCTGTCACCTCCAGAAGACTCAAGAGTCGAGATAAATTGTGCACTGTCAGCAAGAGTTCTCACCTGTACAAACTGCTGCGGCCAGAGCCGTCGATAATCTCACAGGTACAGTATGCAAACGAACACTGCCCTGTAAAGACAGGCTCACTGCTCAGTCACCACTCACTAGATGACTTGCCCAACCAAACCCTCCTTCCTTTATTCTCTGCAGTAAAAGCCATGCTATTGCCTCCACTGAAGCGTGACACTGAGGAAAAATTTGTATTGCAGATGCGGGAGGAGGACACCGTAACTGTAGCGTGCTGAACAGAGTCACGTTGAAAGGCTGCTCGGCCCCACATAAGGGAGCAGCCAAACTGAACTACATTCGCTATTACAGCCTGCAGTGTTTCAGCAAGCAAGACAGAACAGGCTGCCTGCCTGCCATGAATTCTCTCTCTCAAAGGCACACTGTAACTGACTTTATGGACCATAACAGAACTGAGCGTAATAAATGTGGGTCTGAATAACACCCTTATGCAAAGGGCTACAGTTACATGACGTGCTGAAGAAAATTCTTGGAGTAGGTGTTTCTATCTTGTCTCCTATTTGAAAAAAGTTTCACGGATACAGATTTGCAGAATACACACAGGACCTGGCGCTACAGCTCTGAAGTATACCCAAGACACAGTGAAGTACATCACCAGAGCTGCACAAGCAGCAGAAACCCAGAGGCGCTTTGCATGGAAATATTTTCTTCCTTAACTACAAAGGATGCTATAGCTGCTGTGTTGATGCCACTTACTCCAAAGAGACACTGAGATGTTGCAAACACTGTTGATTCATCTGTATAGTGTTTGAATACAGACTTTTGTAATTGCTCACTTCCATAAATTAGATGTCAAACAGATGGTTGTCCCAGTTATTTAGGAAACTTTACTTAGTAGAAATGTCATAGCATTTGAAAGTCTTTCTAATGATATATACCAGAGATCCTGGATTAGTAATTTCCTAGAAAAAAGAAGATTCAAAACATTACCACCTTTTAATTCCATCTATACCATAATTAAATAGATGTTAGGGAATGGCAAGTTCAACTCTACACAGCATTTCATTTATCAGGCCACTGCCCAACTGTTCAGACACACCTTAAAAGTGGGGGAATCTTCCACTACCACTGTATGACCTGCTCACCTTGTGCCACGTCCAGCATTTGTCCTCCGAAGACGAATTTACCCTGCTAGCCATCCAAGAAGAAAATAAATCAATCTTGGGGACTACCAGGTTGAACTGGCTCAGAGATGCACACAACAAATGCAATTAACAAAAGGTAGAGGAAAGAAGGCACGCCTGGGACAAACCTCCTGTTTGGCCAGCAAGCTATCAACCAGCTCCTCAATGCATCTACTGGGGCATTAGTCAAAGATTCAGGTTTTAAGATGCATGGAAGAATTTGGAGCAAGGCCTCCTTCTCTGCAGCAGAAGCAGCTGTGTGGTAGCTTCACTACTCATGGAGCCACTGCATTGGTTCCATCTATCCTGTTTGAGATGACTCCTGAAATGTAAGCATTTCCTTTGAAGCTACCAAGTTATTTCAGAAAAATTAATGGTTGTAAGATCTGGACCATTCAGTGAATAACTATGATCTAAGACTGGTGCTTAACTACAGTTGTGCACTTTCATACCAAAGCAATGAATGCACATGCAAATCTTTGAGAATCTCTAAATACCAAAAGTTGCACATTTCTGTCAACACAATTATAAAGAGGAAAACATTGTGCAAGATAGCTTTAGTTTGAAGCCTCCTCCTTGTTCAGTTTTAGGAATCAATTTGACTAACAAATGTATTTTGCATTAGAACATCTAATCATCATAATTATCACAAAATGGGATTACGTATGGATTAAAACCACAACGTGACTGTTAAATACAACCCTTGCCCTAGCTAGATTGTATCTAAATGTCAAAAACAGGCTTTCACATTCGTCATTTGAACATGTCATTTGGAGGTAACTGAAGCTGAAACGTCTACCCTCCCTTGGCTCTGACTACTGAACAGTCACTTTCAGTCCTTGAGATGAAAAGGTTGATGAAGCTACCCTATCCTGCTTCTGAAACAATGTCCTGAAACACAGATCACATAAAATAATTTTACAATGATTACTGCACACAGACTTTCCTGTCAGGTGAAGTCTTTAGCCTATATACTTAAGGTAACTCTGTACTTTTCCGGAACTCGTGTACTGCTTTCTGTAGTCAGTATTACAGTAGCTACTCTGCAGTAATTCTGTTGTTTGATGGAACCAAACCACATACCATATAGCTAGCTCCTTGAGTTCCTCTGTGAAAAACAGATATCTAGTTAGCCATATATAGAAGTTTAACTCTACCTATGGTTTCCAACATTATTCCCCAGGCTCCCCAGGGCAGCGGTCATGACACTGAGCCTGCCGGAGTTCAAAAAGCATTTGGAAAACACTCTCAGACAAAGGGTCTGATTTTTAGGTGTTGCTGTGTGGAACCAGGAGTTAGACTGGGTGACAACATCCTTGTGGGTCCCTTCCAACTCAGGATATTCTACAATTCTACAATTATAGAGTTTTGAATATCACTTTACCAGGTAAGTATAACACCCAACAAAAAATTCCACAGATGACATAGGTTTATATGCATCATCTGGTAGTAAGTTGATATTAAAATACATCACGAATTCTAGTTACCAGACAACAAATGCAGAACGTTTATTAAATACCATTCTAGAAGGTATACTGAGAAAACTAGAGTGTTTAAGCACATTACAGCTGTTAAGATTATTATCCATGTCAAAAGAGACAGACTTCTCTCAGCCATCAAAGTCCAGACTGGACATCCATCTGGAGCAGCTTAACACATTTGACCATGGAAAAAAAAAATAAAACAAAACATGGTTCCTTGTTGAATTCAGTCGATTAGACACAAAGGCATCTGATGCCATTTGACATGCCCTGAAATATCCTGCCTAGTTACTGCTCTCTGAAGGACAGTGACGTGCTGTAGGTCCTGGGCTGTATTTTCCAGACCATACGGAAGTTAGCCGGCATCTCAGATACTCTAGACCATCTGAAGTGTTACCACATGCCCGTATGAAGCTCACTGTATACAAAAGGTGACTTAACTACTTCAGGAGTTGTTTGAACCACTATATAGGTTCTTAGGTCACTTCTGTGCTCCTAGGATGCCATTATTCCTTTCAGTGCAATTCCTCACTGAAAATCCCTTCCAATACATAATCTGTTCTTCAATTGATAACCTGAGAAGCCTCTAAATCCAAATTAAATCAGTTCTTTAATAGCCCAGAATCACAGTCAAGTGTTTTTGCCTACACCCAAACACATTCAGTATTGTTCTTCACAAAGCTTGGAGGAGCCATCTTTAAATTAATGAATACACCTCCGCTGTCAGCGGTAACATTGGGAACCTTGCCTCACTGTGAACTGTAAAGATAAAGCAGAAGAATCTCCTTGAAAAGTTTACGACCAAAATACAAATTAAACACTACGTGGAACACAAATAAAACAAATCAAAGCAAGCACCATAAACTGTACCCTATTCAATTTGGATAAGTACAAAACTTACTAAAATGAGAAATCAATCCCTATAATTAGGGGTCAACAGTTCTAATGTCAAAGGACAGTTCAAGAACAGAACAGCTATATGGTATGGAAGACTGAACACCAATTAACCAGACATTCACGTTCCAAGGCAGTACTACGCCATACAAAAAGTAGTACCACAGAGGGAACAGCCCCTTTTCCCTTCTTCCAATTACAAGGATTACAACACATCCATTCCTCAAAGAGACTGAAAACTATCACTGAAATTGCCCAGTAGGAAAACGCAGACTCTGCTGTAACAGTGTCACAGAAAACAAGCCCACATGCCTGAGCTGAGAGCTGACCTGCTGTTAAATTATCAGCTCAGGTTCAGAAGAGCACTAGCCTTCAGGCACACTTACTTTTGCAACGTATTCGCCTGCAAAGCAAGGAAGAGAAACTTTGGCTGAGCTAATTCCAGCGCAACACACAGCAAAGGCTATGCGTTAACTTAACTTTACTCCATTTGGAAGTGTTTCCAGCTGCCTTCAGAGTATTATATATTTACATTTGAAGAAAGTCTGAAGGGACCTTTCAGTTAACAGAATTAGTCAGAATGTCTGACAGAAGGTCATCTCCAAGCAGGGCCACCCAGAGCAGGGTACCCAGGACCACATCCAGGTAGCTTCTGAAGATCTCCAAGGAGGAGACTCCACCACCTCCCTGAGCAACCCGTGCTGGTGCTCCAGCACACTGACGATCACACTCATTTCTTCATGTTCACAGGGAACCTCCCGAGTCTGTGCCCCTTGGCTCTTGGCGTGTCAGTGGGCACCAATCCGGCTCCACCTTCTTTATACACTTTCTACAGACATTTAGAAACTGACGAGACCCAACTCCAAGCCTTTTTATGATAAACAATGCCAGCTCTCTCAGACCTTTCCTCATATCAGAGATGCTCCAGTCTCTTCATCACCTTCACGGCCTTTCACTGGACTCCTTCCAGTAGCTTCATCCCTCCTATATTGGGGAGCCCAGAACTGGACACAGTATTCCAAGAGCAGGCTAACCAGCACTGAGATCACTCATCTCATCTTAAATGGAAAACCTCTTTTACTATTCTTCTACTGTGGAAACAGTGAAGGAGTTTTATCTTCCCAGTTCAAGCCCTCACCTCACTCAGTATTTTTTTTTTTTTTACTAGATGCTTCTCCCAATCCATCCTTTACTTCTGCTCATTTCCCATTGGATTCTTCCTCTAATCACTTCAGATCTGCTGCTTATCCCCAGTCAGACTCTTCTTCTAGCTAGCCATCTAACTCATCAACTAACCTCCTACTGCATTAAACCTCTAGCCTCTCAAACCCTTTTCTAATCTTTCATTATAGCCATCAACCAACCAAATGACAATCACTGAGGAGTAACCTAAAGAAATATATAACTAAAATTTGAGCTGAATTAGCCATTTTAGCTTTTAAGTAAATACTGAACACAGGATGTATTCCTCTTTTGCTGCATAAAATGCTGACCTATAAACATGCACTGAGATATTGAAAGAGAACTCTACCACTTGTGAAAAAGCCCTCACACACTTGAGCAAGCAAAATCACAAAGCCAAAAGAGTGTCAGCAATATGGTAAAAAGGTCACTGACAACTTCATCACATATTGCTTCCTTTAACTAAATGAAGCATGTAGACTTCAAGAGCTATTTAAGTTATCTGTACCTTTAGGTGCTCCGTCCCCCAAGCAGACATGTGATGTAAAATTTGGAAGACTATCTAGATTACGTATGCAGCTGTTTTTATTTTGATACCAGAAAATGATTCGTGGTATACCATTTCACATTAACTGTTACAACATAGCTCTCAATGTTAACCTACCCAGTCCAGCAGCTCTCAAAACTACATTAAATATTTACAGACCAAAAGAGGTCAAATTCAGCAGATTAAGTCAGAGAGTATTCCAGTGTATACTTTTTCTGCCCAATGTTATTTCCTTCCAGCCTATAGAGACAGACGCCATAATTTCATGGTTTCTTAAACCACACCTTCTGACAAAACATGAACTGGCAAGCCAAACCTATTCTGTACTACCAAACCAGCTAAGAAGAAAGTGGACTGTAATAAACATTATTATATAAAATAGTAATTGTTTACCACCAGTTTGTAGAGCTACTTCTCATAAAGCCGTATTAGCTATGTTTGTTTTCTAAGAGCGAAGTTTTAGCTACACTTCAGACAAACATAACTAAAATCAGTAAACTACTTACCGAAGAAGTCAAACGAAAAAGGGTCCCTTCCACCAAAAAACTCCCTGAAGACATCCTCTGGGTTACGGAATGTAAATCCAAATTCAAATGGATTATCATGATGACTTCCACCTGCAAAAAAAAAATCAATTACCCTCACAAATTTGCACTGACAAGAAAGTTCAGGCTAATATGGTTTTTGAATTATTTAAAAAACAAATACACACTAAACTTTCTAAAATTCCTCTATCAGGTATCCCTCAAGTTGATTACACAATACTTTTTAATAATTACTTCTATTTTCTGTTTCCAGATATCAGCAATATCTTTTATAACTAGAAAAACTGTAAAACAATTCTAAATTCAATTTTTAAAATATTACATTTTAGGCCTTAGTGATCTGGCATTTCCAGATTCCTATCTTAGAAAGCTGCAGAAAATGGCTTTCCACGAGAAAAGAGAAAAAGACTGGCAGTTATCAACATACCTCCACCTCCATTTATTAAGCCTTCTTTTCCATATCTGTCATAGATGTCACGTTTTTTAGCTACAAGGAGAAGTTGCACATTGTATCAGTAAATGAGCAGATTGAATTTGGAAAAAAAACACGTTATTCCCAGCTAAACATCTCAAAGCTAGCTTACTTAAGTTCGAAAATGAAACTAATAAGAATTTTTGTTAAAGACTACCAAAGCAGTTTAGGTTCAGAAAGAGTAGACATTAACCTTTAGACTTACCACCATTTAGTTGTAGAAGCTTAGGCTCCCTTGTATCAGGAAAAAAAATATGGAAAGTTCCAGCATTCCACAAGGAGTTTTATCATTAAAAAAGACTACTGCAGTCTTCATCTTTACATAACTACCATTCAAAGCTTTAGGTTGTAAAGCTCTGGAATTCAATACTCTCCTCCATGTAAGTGTAATCTCAAAGTTGGTCAAAACTTGACTAGATAAAGCCCTGATCATCAACCTCCAAAAAGGAAGATTCCAGTCTCTCTGGCAAATCGTCCATTCCAGTCCTTAAGCATTCCCATTGTAAGCATTTTCTTCCTTCTATTCAACTGGAATATCCCTTGTTGCAGATTTACCTTGGCATTGCCTCTTTTCCTTTTATTGTACAAGACCAAATTAATCATGACCAAGTTATAAGTAAGGGAGGACACCTTTGTATGACACACTACAAATTCAAGTTAATTATAACCACTTCTGGTTAAACATGGGGACCAAAGAGATGTTAAAAAAATGCCATGGAAGCATTTATCTCAAACTGCTTGTTCTCTATTATTTTAGAAGACATGGAAAGGCTCTTAATTCCACTGCAGATCAGCGTTCCAGTGTCCATGAGAAAGGGGGAGAAAAGTTAATTCCACGTCACTGCATAAGAACAGACAGCACTGCTGGTACTGGAGAGGAACCCGAGAGTACCATGCAGGCAGGCAACTTATTTTGCCTGCACTTCTGTGGAAACATGAGCCAAGATTCAGTCAGGACATCTGATTTTAGATAATATTAAATAACACGCTATTCCCACAGGAATCTTTTCATGGAAAGACATTTTTGAAATTTAAATAGTGTCACTGAAAGAACACAGTTACCTCAAGCAGCTGCTGAAGAGTAAAATACTTCCTTCTGACTAACAAGAAATTAAGTTTTATATACTGGCTATCACTCACAAAGAATGGAAACTTGCAACAAATACACACACGCACAGAGCAAAGCCAGGTACGTTACCCATAACGCCTTTCTAGAACATAATTTTTAAATAAAGGAGGTTAACCTGCCCACCGGTGAGAAACGGCCAAAGCAGCAAGGTGAACAAACTGTCAGAAGGGGCAGGAAACAGCAAGGAGGACTTGAGGGCTCAAAAAGCCCAACGTTCGTCTTGAAAAAATATAATGTTCTTGAAACCTCAAGGGAAGCGTGTCCTATGATCACCCAATTTCAATATTTGCATACGTAACCCCTTACATAACTATTCTTCTTGCAGAAGTCTGTCTTCATTCAAGCCAATAATGGTGTCAGGAAACTAAGTCTGCAGGACTGTTGATGGCCTCTGAACTACTGGGCTCAGGATTCAGTTACCCTTATGCGTAAGTGATTGGTAAGACATCAATAACTTTGGATTCGGTCTAGATCCAAAAAACAAGCTGCACTTCCATAAGATATTCTGAAATTCTAGCAACATACTGTTTCTGAAGAATTCAAAGCTCTGCACACCAACTAGTTCTTTCTCCCATGCCAATTAAGAATCAAGACCAAAGAAACAGGGTGTACGAGACAGCAGCTTGATAAACCAGGCCAAATTCTGAAGGGCAATCTAGATGCTGCTGCTACTTTAAATATAGCTTTCCCAAGCTCATTGGTCTCAGGTGAAATCAAGGACACTTCAGAAATAGCATATAGACAGCTGCAGTCAATTACAGAGGAAAATAATCAAAGTTCTTAAAACACTTTGTTATGATTCAGACTGCTTTTGCCAGAACACTCCCCAAAATTAATGCTGCTTTTCAAGCAGAAAGATACGGATGAACTAAAAGCTGAATTCCTGCACCGCATGGGTCAGGCTGAGCAACTGTTTTGTAACAATTCAAAATATACACGCTCTCCTCAGTATCACAGTAGACTGAATTTATGGAATTCACCCAAACACAAGCCAAGTTTTCAAGCAAGTATTAAAAAATCTCAGGCTTTGTCAAAACTAGTTTACTATTAGAACTAGAAACAGTAGATACTTCAGAGGTTGTCTAGCCTCTTTTGTAATGGTAGATCTCAAAACACAAGCTAAAAATCTTTTCACTTCCCCCACAATAAGTCTCATTAAAACAACAGAATCTGTAAGACGTTATTGGCATTACTAAATTAAATTCCCTAAAAAACAGTATCACACATCCGTACGCACCATAAACTTGAGGCATTTCACTTAACACTTCCCCCGTATTTACACTAACATTGGCTCGACCTCCTTAGGTATGGTGAATTCTCAGTAGTCACTGATACCTCTTCAGAAATTTATGCAGAGGGCCTAGCACACATGGGATTTTGGTTTCAAGAAGGAAATTGGCTTAGTTACTCATCTAGTGAGATCCTGAACTTTCAGTTTTAAAATTTCTGCTTATTGTGTCTTATCTGGAAGCTTCTGTTTCTTTGCAAAGAAAGTAGTTTAGTTAGATGATGAACCATGGTTAAAATAACCCTTTAAAACATCATGAATTTTCTCCTCAGCATTTTTGGTCTCTCACCCAGTACCTAGAGACCTGCAGTTCAGGAGCCCTTTTAAAATACCTACCGTCTGACAAAACTTCATAGGCCTCAGCCACTTGTTTAAATTGCCGCTCTGCCTCTTCTTTGTTGTCCGGATTTTTGTCAGGGTGCCATTTTAATGCCAATTTACGGTACCTAAGCGGAAAGAAATTAGAGGTTATTTGAAATGAAGAAATATGATATACCGATACAGACAAAAACGTTTCAAAGAAGATGCCGGGGACTAAAATATTTAGAATTTCCCCAATGCTTTGTATCTTGCATCTAGACTGGTAACAACAGATTTTGCAGGTAAACAAAGAATTGTCTACCCAGATTTGCTTTATATATACACACACATATCTATACACACACACACACACACATATAGAGTTCTTTAGCTATTTTGAGATTAATTATTCCTGTGTGTTTCTGAAGATATAGCAGGTGTGCCAAAACATCACATAACATTTCTACTCCATGCTTCTCCTTAGAAGCTCCGTACTACAATCAACTGTGGCAAGCATCGAGGGTACTCTGCTGATGGAGATGATAAAGCTCCAGGAGTACCCTGATACCAAACTGTGGCAGCATCTAACATCAGTGGCTTGACTGCTATACCTGTATACAGTCCCTATCCTCAAAAGAAGTATTTTAGGCAAAGTGTTCACAACCACTTAGAGGGACAAAACTAAACTTTGGCTTATATTGATTTGGAGTGTTTTACATGGTCATAAAAGATTACAGTTCAAACAGTTTAGTCTGAACTGTTTTTACATAGACGTAGATGCAGGAATTTGCACAAGAACAAGGGAAAAAAACCACCTACCATGCACTAGCACAATTTGATAAATTTTAAACCCAAGCACCTAGGAGAAGGCAAGACAGAAACAACTTTTCTCTGTCACTTGAAACTGCAACTTATTAATGTCAGACGTTTCTGGTTTACTAAAATTGCATACTACCAGAACATTTCTTTCCAACAGTTCCCTGAAAGGTAAACAGTATTTTTTAAAATGTTACAAACACCCAACCTAAAACAATACAAAGACAGTAACTCCAAACAAAGAACTGTATTTAGTTCCTTTCAGCATTCCCTAATTTAAAATGCTTTTTATATAGTAACAGATGTTCAGTCCATCAAAATCTAAGCACAGAAACCAGACTTCACATTAAGTACTAATATCAAACAACAACCAAAAAACAGTGTGCCAAGTATTTGTTAATAATTTAGAAAAAGCACCTCTGCAAAGGAGAGGAGGATTAGCTGCAGTTCAGCCACAGAAGGGGCTATCACTGCCTGTAAAGTATCAAGCTTAGAGATAAACTTGTACAGAAATGCATTTAACAGCAATCACAAACCAGTGACAGACAGCATTTTCACTTCAGCAGTACCCAGGATTATTTCCCCAATTTCATAAAAACAAGCGAATGCTTTTCTTCAGATCACCGCATGTTTCTCAGTTAGTAAAGGTATTACCTCAAATTACTACTCATCCAAGTATTGAAAACACAGTGAGGAACTGGAAACCATGTGATTATACTTGATCCGAAAACATCTCATGTATACCAAAGTGACACTTACGCTTTTTTAATATCTTCTGGTGAGGCATGCTTCTGCACTCCCAGGACTTCATAGTAATCCACCATGTTTCAGCAGTTGTCTTGTTCACAATAGATGGGTCTTTCAAATCCTGCAACAAGAAGAACTTGTAAATGAAGTTTGTACAGTCACACTACTTCATAAAAAAACAGGGAGGAATTTAGTATCTTCTACTACCCAACCCAACATAGTTGCTTGTTTTTAGAAATTCAAATGTTCCAAACACACACACGCTAATTTTAGGTTGACACCAACAGTCACTTTGATTCTAGTTTGGATTTATTTTATTTAATTTCACTGAAAGTGTAAAGAAATTTAAGTAAATGCAGGTCCTGAAATAAACGTGACTGGTAGTTTTAATCACAACATTAAGAAGAATTTGTATAGTATATCATCATTTTGATATACAAATTAATAACCTCTGAATGCAAAAGCCACCATGAATCATGTTCACAGAATCATCTAGGTTGGAAGAGATCTCCAAGATCACTTGGTCATCTCTGGCACCTATGCCACATCTTAAGCACACACGAGCACAAAGGGCCACATTCTTTCACATCCACTTTTCAGAATAGTGCTTCCACTTTGTTCCTGTCAAAAAAAAAAGCAGCGTGCAGGTCTCAGAAATTTAAAATTCCTCCTATTATTTCCCATAAGCCTTTCCTGTACTCAGAACTTGACAGCATAATCACTTAAAAGCTAGTAAATGCCATTTACTTCTTCTATGCTTGCCAATAGCAAGTACACACCCAGACAACATCACTCAAACTAAGGTTAGCCAACGAAGTCCAGTAAGGGAGCACTTTGTGTGTCTCAGAATGAGAGAATAAAGTTTTCACAGGAGTCCTAAAAAACCTACATGTTAAAAGAAAGAACACTGGCCATAGTTTAAATAAAGTTTTTTTTGTCAATATCAGAGAATAGTTACAGGGAAGACAATAACCATTAATCCAGATTGCCACAAAGATTAAAGAACAGAACCTTCCTAAAAACACAAAGAGCATTTCCTCTCTTCCTGCAATGGCCTCCTCTCAGTGCAACAAGTCTCCGTCCTGCCACAAATTGCAACCACCTTTCCATCTTACCTCCTCTGCTGGTTAGTTGCACGAACAAAGCAACAGTGACCTTCTCAATCACTTATTGACTCGCTGCATGTAAAGTCACCCAAATATACTCAGAGCGTAACAATACAGCAATTATTCACATTTTCTTATCCATGCAACAGGAAAAAAAATAATTGAAACCAGTTTTTCTTCCCTCAAGTCACTCAGTTTTTCATTTCAGTCCAGGCAAAGCCTCATTTTCACATTCTTTCACGTAAGTGCTGAAAGAATCAAGCATGATACAGCCCACTAAAATATTCTGAAGTTAATTCACTCTACTGATATTACATGCATCTTTCGACATCCTGGGCCACAAACATTAAAGGGAGACTTCCTTTTAAAATAAACTGGTACATCTTCAAAATGCATTGCTGTTGTAGCTTAAAGCCTCATTAAATTTAATTGGGGATGTGGTTACGCAGACATTTCCTCAACTGGCATAGCCAATTTAAGAGAGAGCCTGCCATCCTGCCACCCCCCTGCCCCACTACTTACAGAAACAAACATCTAGGAGTAGCTACGTGCTTTTAGCAATGTAGTTAACCCTACAGTCCCACAAGCATTTAGAAATGCAGCAGGTAGGGAGACCTCTAATTGACTCTGCCCTTTGATGAAACAAACAGTAAGGGTATCGTTAATATTGTAAGCAACGCCAAGAAGGGAAGTTGGAAGACATACATTAAAACGAACATCAAGAATGCCAATACCCACAGAGTAACAGCAGGCTCCAAAATGTAAACGTACAGGTTACCAAAAATATCCCAGAATATTTCCTATCAACTGGCCTAGCAAGATTTTTTGTTTCCCAAAAGAGTGATTAGAACAGGTAAGGACACGGCTAGCAGGGGTTAAACATGTTATCAGCCCTGCAGCCGATGGTTATGGGTCACAGCACGCGCAGAACAGACCGGTTACAGAACAGAACCAGAAAAAAGAACCCAGGACGAGCCAAGCCCAGGCCTGGATGTCAGAGCCCCACCTACCACGAGGTACTAGCCTACAACCAGAGCGCTAACAGCGGGAAGCCACGTAAGAACACACACCACACTGCTAAGGGCATCTTCCATATTCTTTTTTTTCCCCCTCCCCTTACAGCCAAGACTTATATTAGCACTCCTCTCAATTTTGCCAGGTATCTTAGAGATAAAGCACAAAACTCCATCGTCTAGCTGGAGTAAGCAAGGGGGAACAGACCCAACACATCAGTCTATATACAGACAGCAGGATCCTAAATAACAGAAGCCTAACGTTGGGACCAAATAGGAGCACTGAGGCAGCACGACTCATTCTCACTAGAGCACTTACTCTGGTGCAGAGTACTGCGACTCTAAAAAGCAGCCACCCTAAGAATGACAGAATTATTTGTTTCAAACAATAGTCTAGGGTTTGCTTATTCTTCTGTGGGTGTGGTATTGCTCGGATTTTACTTGTCACCAACATGATGCGTGGAATTAAGACCAGCAGCTCTCTATAGAGAACAAACTGCCTGTATTCTCCTACTCTTACTCAACCATTCAGGCAACAGAAAGAGTCCGTCTACAAGTAACCATCACTTCTATCGGTTGTTACGATAAAGAATAAACCAAACTGCTACGATTTCAGGCATCATAAGAACATCATCTTGTTCCCAAGAGTTTTAACAACATTTACACAAAGAAAATTTATCTAAAGCTCCCCCTCTTCCTCCCCGCTGTCCAGCTTAGGCAAAACATACAAAACCACAAAACAAATAGATAGCATCACCAGTTTAGATAGCAGTTTAGTCCCTTAAATACCTGGATTTTTGCTCAGCATCCAGTAAGGAGGGGAAAAAAAAAAATCACACATACTAAAAAAGACACCTGCATACAATGTTTCTAGGAAAAAATAAATAAAATATTCACTGTGGAAAACAACCTCCACAAACTTGCAACAAAACAGAAAACAGCTAAGATCAACAGCTTTAAGGGTAGCAGTGACATGCACAGTAAAGACACCCAGATGACTCCACGAAACAAACCAGACACCTTCCTGCAAAGCAGAAACCAAAAATACTCAACTGCCCTAACCAAAATGACACGAAGAAAATCCCTACCCCAGCCCGTCAAACGATTTGTCTCCAAACACACAAGGGAGGCTCATTAACGAGGCACTCGAGCCTTTTTCCCAAGCTGTGAGGAACCCAGCCCGCATCAGCTAAGCTCCCTCCTCCAACCACAGAAAATCTTCAAGGCCTCGGAAGAAAAATCGAACAAACTCCAGATGAAAGAAACTGCTTCATGGCCTTGGTTTTTGTTTGCAAGAATCTATGGTTACTATGTTTATAGGATGCTATCAGCTATTCTCACTCCTCCTTTTGAGCCTGGACAATTCAAACAGCCAAACATTCACGTAAATTGCAAGTTTTCATATATTATAGACTTTGCAGTCCTCACAGGAGAAGTTCGCTCTGTTCTGGCTTACCAAGCAGGAGCCTTGAACGCTCATATTCTCACAGGACAACCAACAGGAGTACCTAGCAAGGCCTGAGACCTTCCTCTTAGGGTGAAGTCCAAAGCTAGACCAGCTTGAAGCTACCTTGAAACCTGTCTCATAGTCTACCTTTACCGTGAAGTCCTCAGATTTACAGAAGACAGAGCTATAAACTTTTATAAGACCACATGACAGAGAAAAGAGATAATTTATCAGATGCACAACCTCCTGGTATGGCAAAGCAGCAGCTCAAGCTAAATATGAAGAAGGGCAAGATAAGTAAGTGTGAAGGTCTTAAATCAGTCAGGAGTGAATTAGGACACCAAGGGGGTGTGACCCGTGCTGTCAGCCTAGTCAGAAAGGTAGCTATTTCTGGCCACAAAGCAGTGGGGCCGCAAGGAGAGGCCCGAAAGATGCCCCAACAGCTCAAGCTCAGCCACCTGGGCAGAGGAGATCCCAATCCCGTGATTCACGCAACTCACGGAAGTCAGCGACACCGCGTACACGGCCTTCCAGTCCCTGCTACTTGCCTGCTTTCTCTGAACGCAGCTGAAGGATCACGCCCCGCTGGCGCCGCAGGAAGCCAGCCCTGCCCCAGCCCGGCTCTCACCAACCCAGCAGCCACCACGCAACTGAGAGATGCCTCTGCTGTGTTCACAGGTGATGCACGCGCATGAGGCTCTTGGAGAATTACACCCTGTGATTCAAAAAATACGGTTTTTCACATTCCAAGAGTTTTTATTAGAAAGCAGTAGGTCAGTCAGACCTGATGGGATTTTGTGCTCCTTCAGAGAATAAACAAGACTACTACGAGTAGTACTGATGCAGATCCAGGACCATAAAAAGAAAGGCATGCAACACGCACTCCCAAAGTTTTCTACTATTTCTTCATCTGATTTTTATGTAGCTAGGATACTTTTGCTATGCTTTTTATTACTTACAATCCAGGAAATTCAGAGACATACCTTAATATTTTCAGTCTTTAACAAACAAACCTCACATGGAATTCAGCCACTTGATTTGCTCACAGGCTACAGCTTTCAAGTGGGATCCCTGAATTGCACGGACTTGCCCACCGCGTCTCGCCAAGCAACTCTTGTAAAAGAAGAGTACAGAGAGGTCAACCCAAACGTCCTGTTTGCCACAGAAAACACTGCACCTCAACCCTTCAACAGAGAGCACCACACATACAACAACCAGATAAATTTTACCCAGTCCTACTCAACAACACAGAAAGCTATACCTGTCCTAAATGCTTGGCCCAATTCCTAACAAAATCAAAAAAGATCTTTGTCGGTTCCAGCAACAATGTCTGGATGTGCCAGATGGAACTCAACTGAGACCAGGAGCAGTCCCCGGGCCGTTGTGCTAGAGCTGTACAGGTACAAACATAAAAAAAACCCTGCACCCCACAAAATCTTTGTAAAATGAGATTTACGATCACTACTGAACCACAGGTTACCTTGATTCTGATGGCTGCAGTAATGCAAAGCAAGATCTGTATGAAGTCTGTGGTTAATACAACTGATCTGACAAATGTAAGCATTAACAGAGTTTTCTTCCCAGTGTGGCACAAGACTAAGATACACAAAAATCCTCAGTATTTTTAACTTCCACTTACTCGAGCACGGGAAAGTTATCAAAAAGTTTAATTTCACAGGCTCCTGAAACACGTTTTACGAAAAATGTGAATTTACAATAATTAAAGTTAACAAAACGTACTTAAATAGCAACGTTTAAACTCATTACATTAATACTACCACAGCATCCCCAAGAGATGAATCTAATAAAAATCAGCATTCCAGAAGGCTGAGTTTATTCATCTCATGTTTACAGCAAACATCCTGTCCTGATGTTAGAGGGCAGAGTGGATTTGAGTACAGGGAGTATTGGAGCAGAGGATGCCATTCATACAAGAGAAAAGGCAGCCAGGCCCACTGCTTTACCATGCAGTTCAGTTTCTTACCAAAAAAAAAAAAAAGAAAAAGAAAGCAGAGCCACCTGTACAGGGCTCGCTCCCTCAAGGCGAGAAGTTAAACAACTCTGTCTGTTCTTCCCTCCCCAAGGAGCGCAAGATGCAGCTGGCGAGAACTACAGGGCTTTTGCGTTCACGTTACTGGCAGGTACACGGAAAGCCTGCAGAGGGCAACGAGTAAGAAACCGTGAAAAAACACTGACCTACCAAAAATGGAAACGGAAGAAATCAAAAATGTTCATCTGTGAAAGAAACGTAAGCTAGCTAACCAAAACTGGGAAGGGAAGGAGATCGACGAAGGCTGCCCTCACGCTCCTGGCTGATACCTGCTGCTTCTCCGCCTGATCTGCCATCACACCTCCTGTCACCGTCACCGGGGGAATTACTCAGGAGCACTCCTTAAAGCAAAAGGGCATTGTTCCAGAGCACAACTCAGGCGTCCAAATCTGGAATCATGTAGTATAAATATTAGAACTCTGGCTCCTTCCTAAAACTAACCCTTAAAAGCTGTTTTATATGAAACAAAAATACTCCTAACTCATTTTTTAAAGTGTCTGAGCAGTGTTTGATGAAGCTTTTAAAAACACTGAAAGCCTGATCTGGCAAAGATCGGGTCCAGAAAGTTTCAGCCAAAGAATCACATGCAACCAGATGATCCTTCAGGGAAAAGAAAATAGCTGAAAGTTTCTACACGCATCCCTAAAGTAGTTCTTTGAGTCATGGTAAATTCTACTTAAGTCAACCAGAGAAACAATTTTAAGTTAAACACCAATTTCTTTTTCAGAATGACAAAGACAGACTTTCATAGATTCAGATTTTAAAACAGAAAACAATTTCAAAATCAAAAGAACTTTTTTACATGCAAGATTTAATAAAGGCTGTTCTGCGACACATCTATGAATGGCTTCAGCCTTATTATTTGAACCGCAAAAGCCTTTAGTTTAAGGCTATCTACAGCTGAAAAGGCAAAGAAGTGTAGGGCCTATAGGCTGGTACAAGGCTAAACAAAATATTAAAATTAAACTCATATGCAGAAAAAGATTTTCTATCAAAATCAAGTCTAATTTCTTGGTAAGATTAGCCTGAATTTAAAATTTCACAGTAACAGGAGTTCCATGTAATTAATATATTCAATTTAAATTATTAAAAATGGGAAAATTAAAATTAAAAATATTAAACATAAGTTTGACATACAGGAAAATATGTGCTATTAAAAACAAGCCTTTTCTTTTTTAAAAGACGAGCCAAAATTTCGAAATTCATAGTAAATACAGACTTCCATACGATTAATAAGCCTAATTTAAATTAAAAAAAAAAAATCTATGGTGCAGAAAAACTGTAGGAACAATTTGAATTCGTAAGTGTTAAGTTTATAAGAGTTCAAAACCGAGACACCAAAAAACGAACTGACCTATTTAAAACCGAATTTGTCAATGAAGAAATAGCCTGGAAAGCCACCAAAAAAGAGCCTTTGTTTTGGATATTCCTCTGTCCAACCCGAAGACTGGGTCTTCCCCAGTATCAGCGGGATTTCAGTACTTGTTCAGAAGACACTGAAAACAAAAATGAAACCCGCGACTAACTTCAGGAATGAAATACATACACGCGATTTCTCCCCTACCCAGTGAAACAGAAGCAGAACACTGCTTTCCTTAAGCCTGAACTTCAGAGAAATCTGACCTCCGTTCAAATGCAGTGTTTCTTTCAAACGCCAGCAGAACTTCAGCCTCCCAATATCATCAACTACAGTGGTTTCAACATAAACCTACGTTAAAATAGACAATCATATGTAAGATGCAAGAATTTTTGACAAAGGTAAGTAACTTCTCCCTAATCCTTCCACTCCATTAGTGGATCAAGTAACATAGTAGTTACAGGTAGAACTGGTGACAATGTTTTCAGGACACAGCTGACCAGGCTCTCCATAAATGCTATCAGAGAAACGGAGCAATTCCTATATGAAGAGCAACTATAAGAATATTAAACCCAACTCAGCCACTGCCAAAAATTAAGGGAAGCCATTCAATTCAGAACAGCGCCACTTCGAAGGTGAGGAGCAGAGCACTGACGTGACCGAGCCGCAGCACCCACCTCCTCCAGCAGCAGCACAACGCACGGGCGGCTGCACCCAACGCGGTGTGACATTTCGGTCGATGCCAGGCTCCAACTTCAGTGCCTCTGGACCCGCAGGCAGACACAGTCACCCTCCCCCAGCACAACCCCACCTCCAGCGTGCCAAACACGGACAGAGCAGTCCCGAAAGTTTTACAGGGAACAAAACCCAACGCTATTTCTTTCCTCAGTACAGCCCAAACGCTATTAGGAACTTCCTTCATATTGAAATGAGGATTTAAGTTATTTCCTAATTCCCTGCCAACTAAAACTTGCGTGCTTCACAGAAGTGGAGCCTTACAAGCTTTCTCACAAAGCGCAGCCAAGTTTTATTAGCAAACCATGTAAATCTAGGAAAGACAGAAGAAAACAGCAGATAAAGAGCTGTTTTGGTAAGAATGTGTGTGGTATAGCTGGAAAGCACGAGTGAAGACAACCAATCTGCAGAGAACATGGAGAACTGCACACTTTCCTAATACAGAAAGTATTATTAGCTTTGCAGTTTAAATAGTATTACCAGTAGAAGCAGCAATTTAAATTTCTACTCCAACATCTAATAATAAAATTTAGTCCTAAATTCACCTGCATTTCCAACAGTCTCTTACTGTCCACTGAAAACACAGCATGAGAGCCAAGAGTGGGAACCCAAGCTGGACCAGCACCGGGCACTAGGTAGCACCTGGGCTGTCTAAAAAAACAAAAACGCTAAGAAGTGCTGAGAGACAAGATTTGTGAATACATTTTCTCACTCGTTCAAACAAATCTCCTTTGACAGCATAATCCAGCACACGAAATGGTAACCACCAGGCTCTTGATCATCAGCTGAACATAAAACCCTTCCTAACTAGAGCACAAGGCTCTCCGAAGGGTAAACAAAAATTAAGGCCAGCCAGCAGCTGTAACTGCAACTTCAGAGGGCCACTGAGGCTTTGCCTGGTATGAACAGCTGGACTGAAACCACGTCAACACCTTGTTCCCAGCACTTTTTGACTCCTGACATCAGAAAAATACTCAGGGCCTGACCACCGATACAAGATGCTCAGCTTTACCATTTACACACTATTATAAATTTAATTTTAGTGATGTTCTCTCGCTCACGTTGGAACCAAACAAGTCCAACCTATCCTCAACGAAATTCAAAAGAAAATTGCCCAATATTTTGGAGAATCTTTTCTAATGTCTTCTACCGACCCAAGTACGCAGCACAGGTTTTCAGCAGCCCCTAAGAGCTCTGATAAACTGTAACAACAGATAAAATCTTGCTGCAAACAGAAATAGTCACTGGCCATCAGTAACTTCACACCTCGCTGCCCTGCCAGAAGACCAGCAAACGCTGACAAAAACTGCTTTAACTTTCAGGGAGTTTTCAGCTCACTTTAGAACTTAGCAACACCCAGCTCCAAAACACTGCTGCCCTCACCCACAACAAAACTTAGCCACAACCCTACTCTGAGTTACTAAAACCAAAATGGAACTCAACTTCTACTGAAAAAAAAAAAAAAAGAATAGAAAAAAGAGCAAATTTAATAAAGGCAAATATAAGTATGCCAAAAACCGCTCCGTGAGGGGCTTTAAACGACAGGACTGCTCAGCGCGCCCAAGCCACGTGCGAACAGCGGCTCCCCTCACCTTTCTGTACCCGAAACCACCACCGGCACCAACACAACGGCGGATTTCTTCCCCCGCCGCCGCCGAGGAGGCAAAGCCGAGCCCGGATCGCGCCGCCCGGCGACCTCAACCCGTGCCGAGCTCCGGGACGAGCCCGGGGCAGCCCCTGCTGCCGAGGCACGGCCGCGGAGCTCCCACCGGCGCTCAGTGACCTCCCGGGAGCCGCTCGGGAGGAAGCGTCGAGACCGGCGACCCCGCGGCTCGGCCCCCGCTAGCGCCGCGCTGCTGCTAAGAGCCGCGGGCGGGCCCAGGCAGCGGCTCCCGGTGCCGTTCAGCTCCCCGGCTCCACAGGCAGGCCGCCCCGCCGCGGCCCGGCCCCCGCGACTCACCGGGCCCGAGGCCTCCTCGCAGCGCGGCCGCGACCTCCCCCGCCGGCAGCCCGCGACGGCGGCTGCTCGCCTCAGCCGCAAACACAGGAAGTGGCGTCACGCCGCGCCGTCACTTCCGCCCCCGAGCCCGTTTCCGGAAGTTTCTCGAACGGCGCCGCCAGCTCTCGCGGGACGGCCCGCGGAGGGGGGGGCGAGCGCGCGCTCAGCGCGGGCTCAGCCCGCCCCCTGCCGGCCGGCGGCGGCGCGGCGGGAGGGGGCGTGGTCTCGGCCTGGGGGCGTGGCCCTCTGAGGGGGCGTGGCCTCTGAGGGGCGGGGGCTCTGAGGGGGGTGCGGGAGGGGGCGCGGGCGGCTTCCAACGGTCGCAAGGGTCGAGTCCTTCCGCACCCTCCCCTCACGACGGGCGGGCGGGGTCCCTCCGTTCGTCTGAGGAGAAAAAACAAATAAATAAGTAAATAAACAAAATGAATCAATAAATCAATAACCAGTTTTCCAGGTGTGCTTCTGGGACAAAACGAGGTGAAAACCAGTCCTTTTACCAACACTCTTTGGAAGAACAAACTCAGACGTTGAGGTGCTGAATTAAAGCCTTCTTTCCCCTCACGCACCTTCTTATAAACTCAAAAATTGTTGCCCTCGCGCCATCAGTTCTTTTAGGGCCAGCTTTGTCATTTTGTGCCTGGTCACGTTCCTTTGTGGGCCGTGTGGATCATCCTTCAGCGGGTGGTTTGCTGGTGTCATGGCTGAAAGCAAGGCAGCCAGATTATTCTCCTCTTTTTTTAAAAAATAGACTTTATCTGTGCTTTAAATTGCTGTAATTTTCTTGGCCCTTACGTAAAAAGCTGGAGGAGGCATTGATTTAGAGATCACCAAGGAGAAATTAAAGAGTTTCCAAACCAAAAACGTGTGCTCCCAAATGAAAGCCGATCGGAAGGCTGCTCGTGAATTTGGGGTGTCTGTGTGGGAGTGGGGTGAGTTCAAAAAGAAAAAAGCAAAGTTTGAAGTAAGACAGAGGAAAGCTACATCAACTGAGCAAGGCTCAGGACAGCCCTGAGCAAATTACAGGCTTGGTGCTCTGGGGTAAATGCTGCCTTCGAAAGAAATTCCGTTCTGTGAGATTTGGTGCTAAATTGTGGTCATGGAAACAAGCCTCTAAAATTAGCTCAGAGAGACAGCTAGCATCTTTATTAGTTTCTCATCAGCAATTAGCTGTGAAGTAGGAGAAGTTTTTTGTCCGCTTAAAAAATACAAAGAATAGTAGGTTAGACCAGATCTTTCTGAAGGTACTGTTGCAAACCTCCGAAGATTCACATTCCAGCAAAGTGCAAAAGCAAGCAGCAGGTCAGCACTGTGTGGTTTGGGAGAAAAAGATATAAAATTTTGATCTAGGCTTTCAAATATTACACGATGTGGAAATAAAGTGTTTTTCCCTCAACCTTTCATGACCAATGACAGGTGAGAAAAAAGTTCAGATTTTGTTCAGCCTTTTAAAAATCTCTCCTGTGGTAATGGCTCTAGAGGTAGCACACAAAGCGCTACATTTAACTCTTTACAGAGTCGTTTTTATATGAAAGTTATGTCACGATGGATCCAGACTGTAAAACCTTCTGTTTATCAGGTTGAACAACAATGGCAAGGAAGCGTGCTTCTGGATGGAACCACCAGGTTGAGATCACGACACTACATCAATCCGATTGGGACCATTGCTGCTTTACTACATTTGTCGTAAGCACGACAGAATTAAACATGTTTGTTCGTAGGTTTTTGGAACACTGTTGTCCTAACTCTAGACTGCATAGGCCTCCAGTAACACTGTTCAGATATAGAAATAACATTTGGGAAGGCTTAGAGACCAACTTTGCTGCTGAAGAAAGTAAGGTATGAGAAGGTACAATGCCTTGTTCACAGCTGAGGGCTAGCTGTATGAGATCCAGTTTGGCATTTTATGCAGCAAAACACAGAAAACGCAAATAGATATTTGCAAACAAGGACCAAGACACAAAAGATTAAGTAATTAGAAAAAATACATAAATATATTTTAGTTGGTTAACAGTTCTCTGTCTTAGAAGTAGGATGTGAATATGTTTTGTGAGACTTTGCAGAAGGGGTAATTTGTACAGCCACCAATTAAAAATATAATTTATTAGAGCAACTTTTTAACTTATTATCATTATCTGTGATAGCTCAGATTGTCTAATACTAGAATTATTGCACTTCTTCTAACACGAGAAGTAATTGTGTGTGTGTATATATATTTAGTCTGTTTATATTGTGTGTCTGACATTTAATTTTCCATTCTCTAGGTTACCGGGAAATGCAGGGGCTTGCCATAAATACAGAGCATGACAAAGCCAGCTGGAAGGGGTACTGCAGGGCGTACTGCAGAGGTCTGGGTGAGTGTGCAGAGTCAATGTCCTCAACTGAACTATTCTAAATTCTAAAACTGCAGTCATAAAAAAAAAGTGACCCCACCCAGCCTGTCCCCACCAGACCTGAGCCCCTTGTGTGATTGTCCCCAGCTGATGGATCTCTGCCTTGTTCCTTGTAAGCACCAGGTGTGGTCAGCTCTGGCACGGCACCCAGACTGGAACCCAGAGCAGGAACATCTAAACAATTCTGCAGGACGCAGCTCAAAGTCTGGGGGGCTGGCACCGAGTGCTACTGAACCTCGATGGACTTGGGAAAATTTGGAAATGTGACAGAGGCAGCAGTTAACAGATTTCTATTGGTATCCCAGGGGCCTATGAGCACAAAGAAATAACACCAGAGGCTCCGGGCTGATGTTGCCTCTAACGCAGCATGTATCAGCCTGCTCAGCCTCTGCCGAGGTGTCAAGCTCCCCCTGTTGGTAAATAACCAATCATTCCATCTGAAGCCATCTTTACAAGGCGTAACCCTACAGAGACATTCTTGCGTAAACAGAAGTGGGTTACACGTTAACAGTAACTTTGTACACACAAGACTAACAGGACAAAATGATAAAAAATGAAGTGACAGCTCTCTCCCGTTTGACCAGCTTCCTGTAGAGGTTAACAGAGAAATACACACTCAAGAGTGGTCTCAAAAACATATACATTCATGGTCTCATTTTCCTAGCTCCTGTTTGTTTGATCAGAACAACATTGCTCATTGGTAAGCAGTGATGGAAATTCTGTTTTCATACCACCCCGCCCAGTGCCCTGGTTGCCTTAGCCTGGTGTGGCAGTGTCCACCTGTTGGGTCTTCAGCTGGGCAGCTCAGCCTCCATGACTTTCCAGGCTAATGGGATCTGCCATCTACCATAATCTACCCATTATATGTCCAGGCAAAGTCTGCTTCTCCCAGATCACCCAAAGTTCAAAAGAGATGTCGTGGCTACGATTACTTTGCTTTGAAGAGTAGCACTCTGATAAAACAATGCCCTGTGATACGATTCCATGAGTCTTAACTGGAGTCAGCTAGTGCTGAACCACCTTTTAACCCCAAGTTGCGTAGTTCAGGTCCCGCAGGGCAGGGCCGACTAGTTCTCGAAGAATTCATTAAAATTCTTCTGCCCCACGGTTTGATTTAATATTCAGTCACACTCGTTTCAGTTAAGATTTCTCAGAAGTATGTTTAAGCTTTAAGATTAATCATATTTGTGCCTTACAATAGGATGAAAGTGCTCAAAAGAGAACTGACCACGTCAGTGCTTTCCACACAATAGAAGGGCCCGTTGCAATCTCTGCATAACAAGTTAACGTGCATAAAGAAAAGAAGGAGGAACTACATCAGGTAAAGAGACAAAAGCACCTTCCCTCTCATTTGAGGTAACAGCAGATTTTAGAGGCAGGACTTGTAGGTAGAGGAAACGTTTAATTAGATCTACAGGTTGGCATAATAAAACAGAAAAGCTTTTTGATTCAGAAAACCATCTGCAACTTTACAAGTTTATTTGCAAAAGTTTAAAGCAAGAGTCTTCGGTGTTCCTATGGCTTGCTGCTTGCAGCAAAAGCCTTGAATATTGTGCTAGAGAGCAATAAATCTGATGTTCCTGACAGAGGGGAGGGCTGGGATCAACATCCCAATAGCAAAATCAGACGAAGCGTGGTGGGTCTGTAGAAGGTGGTAGCAAACACTCAGGCAGATCTAGGCTGGCATCCAAGTGCTGAGCCATAAGTCAGAATAAACTGTTACCAACGGCTCTTCATTGCTCAAGGATTTTCCTCTCTCACCTGGGAACAAGAGGCAAAGAGCAGGTTGCACTTTCACGTAACTTGAGCTGCCAGAAGTTAAGCATCCACTTTAAGCCCTCTGACTACAAGAAAAAGAGAAGGAGGGGGCACCTCCAGGGCATGATTTATTCTACTCACTTTGGAGATGTATATTAGTAAAGAAAGAACCACCCCATAGAGCTCTGGGTTGCCTCTCTCCTTGGAAGTGCCCAGACAGCCACCTTACAGATGGCTGAAGGTAAGTGAGATGAATTCAGGCCTAGCTGGTAGCTATAACCTAATGATGGAAATTATGTGGCCTCGTTCCAGGAGGTATTAGCAATTCACAGAGTTCCCAGATTCTTTTTTTTAATCATTTTTTATGGCTTCTGGAGGTCAATTATGAAAAGCCCATCAGAACACAAGAAATGCTTGAAAATGCTGCATTAGAGAGAGATTAATATTAGTTTCTTTCATGTGGTAATGGCCGTAGTCTTCCTGGCCTGCTGCTCTTGTCTGCTGCTTAATGCATCCAGTTTTTCTATTTACAGATTTACAGAATCTATTTTTGGTATTAGCAAAGAATATGAGCATATTTATCAAGGACTGTTCTCACGTCATTTAATTATAGTAGTACTGGCAAAGTAATTCTGGAAAGTGCCACTTAATTAAATATAAGCATTAACTTTTTGCTGATAGCTTATCAGAAACAATTAGACTTGAAATATGGGCAATACACCTAATGTTTAAAACTTTAAGTAGGAGCATTAAAAGCACAAAATAACCAATTTTCAT
The DNA here is from genome assembly GCF_009769625.2 of Cygnus olor. Taxonomy (NCBI): domain Eukaryota; kingdom Metazoa; phylum Chordata; class Aves; order Anseriformes; family Anatidae; genus Cygnus; species Cygnus olor. The sequence goes on along the minus strand of NC_049170.1, from coordinate 9,759,639 downwards.
TAGAATTCTCCAGAGTTTTTCTGCTGAGCACAACCTCCGTTTTCATTGGCATGGAGCTAGGTAATCAAGAGGTTACAAGTTTATCTGGACTCCTCTTTGTAACCAAAAGCTTGAGCTGAGTGGATGCTTTTGATAAGAGCTTGAAACACTTCAGGATAGCTGAAGTTTTTCCCGATTCCTCATAAAGTATCAGATGCATTCTAGTGATTATTTGGGATGCACAGACAACACTCTAAGAACAGCTGTGGGCAGCCAGAGGATCTCACAGCTTATGGCAAGTGTTTATTCCTCACAAGGAGAGCTTGATCAGCATTTCTGTTCATTAATTTGATCAGGGATATGCTTTCTTATCCATATAACAAAGACAAATATTAGTTAACTCCATGTCATTTTTCATTGATAGCTGGATAGTTCTAATAGATAAGGAGGTCTCAAACATCTGTACAGAACTTTGAGCTCTGCTGCTGTTTGTCTGAAAGCACAGAGGAGAAAAAGAAAAACATTACAGCAGTAATGAAAAGAAAATTATTCTTAATTAAAGATATGAAGGCTAGACGGAATTCATTTCTTCAGAAGGTGTGTTTGACAACATAGAGCAAAACTACATAGCAGCTGATGAGAGATGTTTTTCCTAGATGTAACATTTGGGTAGGCAGAAGTAGCAAGATGATCTGCAATAACACCATCTGGCGAACGCCTGTTTCCTTCTTCAGCAGCCGAGAGCTATGTGTAACTATAAACACAGAATAAGATAGAAATAATGCAAAACCTCTTTCCAGTCAACTGTTACACAGAACGAACTAACAGTTGCTCAGGGAATGCAGAAAAGAATACTCTTGAAAATAGTAGGATATTTGAGCAAACTGTTTCTATGAACACATGAACAAATCCTGCAAACAGAATGCAGAGCAGGTAAGCTTAGTGCCAGACTGGAGAGCAACAATTCTGGCAATGCTGAGCGGCAATGATTTAACCATTACACAAGAAAAGTTCATCCCTTGGCAGCATGAAATCGAGCCAGCAGGACATCTCCACATGTTATGCTTAAGCAATCCCACTGGTGCCAGTGAGAACTCTCACATTTCTGTGCTGACGCGCTTTGCTGGGTTGCACCTAGAACTGCGCTACTCAACTTTTGTTGAGGTCAGCAAAATTACAGAAGTCCGTCCAAGAAATTGCAGCTTCAAACTAGATGCTTGATAGTGTTCGTGGAGGAAGAAATGAGTAAGCATTCAGGTGATTTAACATTAGTCCTACAGTTTGATGTTTAGCATTGTATCTATAAAACTGAAAAGAACAGACCTCCATTTTTTACTGAATCTTTCTGTTACTTTGAAGTTAATAAAAGATTTCCAAAATGCTTGAAAAGACAAAGCAGCACTGGCAATGAAAAAGCAAAGCCACAAAAATCTTAAATCCAGCCTTTGTGGGATAAGTGTAATCTTTTAACAACTACAGACATCTACAGGCAAGGAAGAGAAGTAGCGTTTGCCTGGTCTCCAGTCACATAGGTCTGGAAGAGTCCACGAAAAGTATTTTGAAGATGCTACTCTGTTCACTGAACAAGTCAGAGAGAAATGAATTTTGCATGAGTTTACATCCAATAGGAGCCAAAGGTAAACTAACACTACAAGTCAGTATCCAAGAGGGAAAAAATAAATAAATAAATAAATAAATCATTTTGAGTCTGCAAATACTTAAGTCAAATTACTTTATTTTCAGAACATCTTCAAAATGTACTTTTACCAAATTAAAATTAGACGCCTTCCTAAGAGCTAGGTGTTTTTGTGCTGTCTAGAAACACACCTGCACATTTTTCTCTGCATACCTGTACATATTTTATTTCCAGTATTTTCCCTACTCATGCTATAATAGTCATCATCCTCCTGTATTATAGAACATGCTTACAAGGCACATCAAACTTCACTGTAGGCAGCAGATTCTAGCTATGATCTGTACAGGAAAAAAGATCACATTTGATAACTGAAAGAAATACAGCAAAAAACACGTAGAAACTATTTTAGATTCTGTGAATTCTTTAGTTGGGTCTTGCCAAGCTTCCTATTGTGAGGTAGCAAAGCTTCGTCCACACGGAGTTGAAAGTTTTCTATTTTTTTCTTAGGGAAACTCACTACTTTTATTCTTTATTCCAAAGACGTGACAGAAGTACCTGTATTTCAAAATCCACACCTCTTGCAAGACGCAAAGCTCTTTTGAGTGAATCACTGTCCCTGATTGTGACACGCAGCAGGGCTGAGCTGAGAGCTTTGTTTGCAAAAAAAAATCCTGACTCGACATGGCAAAAATGGAAGGTCAAATGTCTTTTACAGCCCAGTAAAGAAGAGAGCCTTGAAACTAAGAAATACCTTCAGTACTCACTCAATTCTGTCCGAAGTCCTGTGCCGGCGGAGGAGTAAACCCATGCACCGTTACAGCCTGGGGCCAACTGACTGAAAGCAGCAGCAGAAAGAAAATGACCTGGGATTCCTGGTAGGCAAGTTGAACACGAGCCAGCAACATGCCCGTACTGCAAAGAATGCCAACAGCATCCTGGGCTGTACGAGGGAGAGTATTGCCAGCAGGTCAAGGGAGATGCTGCTCCCTTTTTGCTCAGCACTGCCAAGTTGTGTTGGAGTGCTGGGGTCCAGTTCTGGGCTCTCCAGTACAGGAGAGAAACGGACATGCTGGAGGGAGGCCAGAGCAGGGGCACAGAGATGATTAAGGTTTCGGACCGTCTATCGTGTGAGGAGAGGCTGAGAGAGCTGGGGTTGTTCAGCCTGGAGAGAGCTTAGACTCTTCGTAGTGCACAGTGACAGAAGGGAGCACTTACAAGAGGTGCCCTGGGGTTGGAGCAGATGACCTCCAGAGATCCCCTTTCAACCTCAACCACCCTACAGTTCTGTAACTAAAGGCAACGGGCACACACTGAAATACAGGAAACCACGTTTAAACCTAACTGAAAACATTTCATTGTGAAGGTGGCTGACCACCAGAGCAGGTTGCCCAGAGTCGTGGAGTCTCCACCCACGGAGATACTCAAAACCTGACAAGGCGAGGTCCTGAGCAACCCGCTCCGGGTGACCCTGCTCTGAGCAGGGGGCGGAAGAGGCCATTCCCAGACGCTCCTGCCAACCTCAACCATTCTGCATTCTCCGAAATGTGTTCGACTGGTGGAATTTCACAACCACTCTTTGCCTTGCGCTGTTTCTCCACATACATCAGAAGCTGTATAGAGTAACAGACACAGAAAAACAGGCAAGGTATCTGGGCAGTTGTTTTATTCGTGCTTTTACCTAAATGATGAAGTGGCCTACAGGGTCATTTTTTAAATCATTTTCTGTTGATCAGACTTTCAGTACCAGGTAAGCTGAAGAATATGTGATGCTGTTTGAAAGTATTCCAAGATAAACATGCACAACGTTAACTTCGTAAGCATCATTATGGAACTAGAGGTGTATTTAGCAATGAGAAACTAGAAAAGCAAAGGGAAATAATCCTAATTATCAAAGAAAAAAGAAATTACATGTTCAGAGGGTCCCACATATGTGCTGAAAAAGAAATTCCAGAGGATTCTACAAGAGATGTTTTCATACACACTTGTTGACAGAGGAGAATTCGTCACTGTGAATCATAGCTTCTCTTATTTCCAACCACGGAGCAAGTTTTGTTCTTCCCAAAGGTTCTGAAGAAGGATTTCAGAAGGATTTCAGAGCGTGTAAGTGTTCTTCAGTACCTTGTTTGAAAGACGCACTGAACCAGAGCTAAACCTTGTAGCTGCAGCTGGGCTGACAGGGGGAACTTCAGAACTCAAAAACTGAAGCTACAAATTGTCACATAGCAGTGGTAGCTCCAAGACCACTGAACAGTTTACATTAGCTTCCCTTTTAAAACCAGTTCAATACTATCAAACTTTAGCCAGAGAATGCCAAATTTACTGCAAAATGAAAGAAAAGAGCATTTCTGCAAAGTTTCAAGAAAACTCAAATTATTTTATTCACAAAAGCATAAGTCAATAAAAATATAGATATCCTGATCAGTTTTACAGACCATGTTCATTTCTTCTCTCCTTTACTGACAGGCAAAGTAACGTGGAAAAAAAAATAGTAACAAGCATTTACATCACAAACCATTATTAACACAGATTCATGTATATGAGCAAATGTTTTAAATTTTTGCATATAATTATAAATACAAAAAAAATTTACAGATCCAACAAAACAATCCAAGAAAAACAGCTCTCTTTTTTTCCTTTGTTTCTGTGCTGTACTGTTTTCAGTGGCAGAAAGAGTATGTGCTGTCTCATTAGCATTTAACAAATAGCTTTTGGTTTTAACTCTAATTTAGCATGAGGTCGCTGCACTGCTTTAAATTGTTTTTTGTTTTTTTGAATTCCAAACCCCTTTGTAGATCAAAGTAGGATGTTTCTGCTAGATTACTCAAGTGATACCAAACACTACTACCAATAGCATCAGGAAGCTCATTTTCTTTTAATTATGGAGCACCCCGCATAAAAACAAACTGAAGATAATTCTTGTTCAGATCAACCTTTTCCCAGCTCAGTGTTCACTCGGGAAGCTGGAGCCAAATCTCTCCTCTTTTGTTGATCTAAGTTCTCCCTAGAAATAAAAAGCAAGCTTTGTAAAATTTATACAGGCATGGCTCCTAGGGCCACGATGGAAAATGAGATTGACTAACAAGGGAAACTATTTCTGCGGGGGATATTTTTGTTTTTTAATATCCAGCTAGCAGGACTAAATACGCATCCAGAAAAATTCTTGATGAGATGAACAAAGCAAATGCTAAATTTATTCTTTTATTCCTTCTATGCCTTTTAACTGTGGAGAGACGAAGAACGTGTACTCTTCCATTATAAAGATAAACCTTGACAACAAAAAGTTTAAGTGTGCAAATTTCCTTTTCTTTGAAAAACCAAACAAAAAATGCTGTCTTTTTTCAAAAAGCGAGTACTGAGCTAGGAGGAAAAGCAGTGAAGTATAGAAATTGCCCATAATGAAGGGTTGTCTTGCACAGAAAACAACTCCAAGACCATATTGAGTACTGCCATAATTCTGATGATCAAAATCAACAGTAATGTTTCAGGTTAGTTGCACGCAAAGTGCTTCCTGTCTCTGCCCACCTAAACTCTGTGAGCATCACAACCGGGAAGGAGTTTGCTCATTTTTAAAAAACAGAAAAATCAGTTTCCATATATAAACAATTCCTGCTATGTGAGAGCTACGAGAGATCGTTTAGACCACTTAGCTCCTCAGGACACAACTATCTACACCTGTATTATTTCTCATACTTCAATCTCTTGCTCCTTCAAATATCCAGCAATAAATCACTGGAAAGCAGGGACCCACGCTTCATCCTGACAATGCAAAAACAGCTGACAGGCAGAACTGAAAACACTTGCTGCCAAAGGAAAGTCCTACCCTCTTCTCCTTGCAATCTGAATACTGAAAGTGATACGCGTTGTCGCAGCACAGATTTTCAACTGACTAAATGCAGAATGAAATCTACAGGCTACATGACCTGCGTCAGAATTTTGTACTTAATGTACAGAATATACAAAACAAGATCAATGAGTACCAGTTACTGAAGAAATAAAGGAGCATTTTCAGTGAACTCAAATTCCCTAATGAAGTTTTCTACCACTGCGTGTGCGATTCTTGCAATTACATGGCTACTTCTACCTGCAAACCATTCTTCCTCCAGCCTACCCTCTCTCTGGAGCTTGTATTCACAGTAACAGACAGGAATAGTGTGCACTGTCTCCTTTTACAAAAGCAGAAAGCATACATTACCAGTCATGTTTATGTGGCATGACCCCAGAACGATCTCTGAATATGAGTATTTAATAAATTTTAATTTAATTATACAAAATACAAATACAACACTTCCAATATAGCAAAGAATGAAATTGAAAAATAATTTCAAAATATTTAAACCATTAGGTTATAAAATAAATAATGCTTTCTAAGAGAAGTGTCCAGGTTTTCTAATTAAGAGGAGGCAGTTCCACTATTACTGGTCTCATTTTCAACTTTACAAGTTCCATAATTTATGTAGAAAAATATACAAGAAATGAATTCTGGGATAAAGAATAGGTTGGGTATGTAATACTTAACATAAATAAAAAGCCTAAAGCAAAACCAAAAAGAAAACCAATTATTTTATTTCTGTACATCAAGACTACAAATAGCATTTTAACACTTCATTTATTACCCAAATTAAGAAATTATACATTTATATGGTTACTAGTAAACATCTTAAAATCACTCCGTTTCCCACATTTTAAGGATATTGCTGGTTACTGCTTCTTAAATATGAAATCCAACAGTTTTCAGTAACAGCATTTTTTTTTTTTTGCATAAGTGATGAATACAAATCTGATTGTAAATGTTGATGATTTAAAATATAAAACTAAAGTTCAGAGGGATGCAGTTATGAACCTTATAGTTTGAACTATAGTTCTGTTTTTGAATTGACTGCAGTTTGCGCATGAATACCCAGCGATGTGCCTACCACTAGAGGATCATCTCCTTCCACATGAAACCACTTTTTTCCCCAGATATCCGATCATCCAATTACTAAGCAGCATATTCCCACCTACCTGTCTTAGCAGAAATTCTGCAGGCAGGTGGATATAAAGGCTGTTTAATCGCAAAAAATAATGAATTCGACTAGTGTCTACAACACAGGTATGGTATTTAGGATGGAAAGAAATGATAGGGAAAAGGAATGTGAATACCACAGGCTTCAAATATAAAAGATAAAGCCTGATAACTTTGGTTCAAATAATTTTAATCGTTGTTACATGTTCCAAAAGTGATGACTTTTGCATGTGCTATCTATGCAACAGGAGTCCGATACATTAAAAAAACTCTGTACAGGCACAAAAGACAGAAATGAAGCAGACAAAACATGGATAGTCATATCCATTTACGACAGTGTTCAAGTGATAATGACGCAGCCAAAGGTTGAACTTAAAATAAGCGTGTGCATCTGATTTCTCCAGAAAGCACAAAAAATATCCTAAGAGTTTATCTCAGTGCCTACCATCTTGAGGGAGGGTAGTATAGAACAAAATCTGTCATATCTTAATTGCAACAACTATGGTTTGTAAACAATTCTATAACGTAAGTAAAGATGTTAGGTTACCAGTAATGAGCATTTTTATCCTCTCAGTTGTGGGATATCTGCAAACATCTGCTTTGCTTTCATCTAGAAGATTAATTACAGGATGTCAGCCCTGTCTCATCCCAATGTGCTGCACGGTACACAACTTTATTGCCAGTTTGGGAAATTATTTATACTTGAACAGCACAAAGCCAAAGCTTCATCTTTGGTTAATTTCACTGAGATGTCACTGTTTTTTCAACGTGCTCCTTCTTCGCATAAACACAGAAAACAACCACACTGCAAACAGCATTCAGTATTTTGAATCATAACGCAGTGTCAATATAATATTAATGAAAACTAACTAACAAATTGTGTTTAAAAATGAAACCTATTTGAGGGCATTTGATAAGACATAAGAGCTGCAGAAATTCAGACAGAATTCCCTTAAAACTGCTTGGGTATGGGTGCTGCTTATCGAGTAGGCACTGGTTCGTTCCTCTGCAGATCATCCAAGCAAGCATCAGTTTGACTCAGCTTAGTTCAAATCCAGCAGCACATTCAATGGCATAGAGGAGCTTGCTTCGCATAAGATTTTCATCGTAAAACTCCGGAAGTTTCAGCAAGTTCATGCAGGTACTGGCAGTCGGTAGCCTGTCTAGATCAGATCCTCCATTGTGAATGCAAAACGCAGGATATAACTCCTGAAAAATGCAAGAGGAAAAAACACGTCAAAAAAAGAAATACAGGCCCAAATCTAACCCCTAACAGCTGAGAGGTTTTTTTTTTTTTTTTTTCTCCTTTTCCTTTCATTCCTGGTGATCCCAAAAGCCCTTTTGAATCAGGTAGCACTTCCCTCTATCCCATCCCCATCGAAATCCTTGCAAAACACAAAGCCATTTATCTGGTTCTAAGGAAAAAGAAATAATTTGTTATTGTTTGTGCACTCTCTTCTGCAAATATACGATGCTACAAAAAAGTGAAATACGAAATGCAAAGAGTAGAACTGCAGCATGCAGAAAATTCTAGTTGTATGTGGGAGAAAGAAACAAAGGATTCCCAACTGTAGGCTCTTCTTCCAAAGCCTCCCAAATGCACATGGATCCCGTTTCTTCTGTAGGAACAGGGAAACAATGAGTTCCTGTTACACTGAAGTTTCCTAACAGTGAAGTAGATGCTGAACACAGGGAACTAAGACCACTAGCAGTAACAGAAGAGGATGTTCTGTCCCGTTTGAATAATGTATAACGTTTGTTATTGTGGAACGACATGAGTTCTTCTCAGAATTATCTTCCCTGCTGGGGGGGAGGTACACTGTTTCCGTACACACAAAAACCCCAACAAACCAATTTTTGCTCTAGCTAATGAAGTGACGTGATATGCCAATTACAACATTCTTCTCGTGAAGTTTAGAAGTATTCCAATTTTATGAACAAATACTACGTCAGCATTTACTTGTCCTGTTGGAGTGATATTCTGAGGAGGAAGGATGAATGACTGACCAGACTGTAAGCAGAAATTTAATGCAGTTAGATTACCATGTAAGTTCCTTTCTCTAACATCCCAAAAATTAAAAAAAAAATCCCAAACAAACCATTATCAAACACACCCTTTCACTGTTATCCTTCTACAGCTTTAGTTTGTTGGCATTCCCCAGATGTATAAATTCTTCATGCAGATAAGTATCAGGCCTTCACTTTACTTCACACCTCACTACACACCACAATATATAATCATTTTCTTTGTTAAATTCAATTGCCTGATACTTTCCATGACTCCAGTTAAAGGCTCTTCTTGCCCTAAGGAGATTTCTGTCTAAACTAATCTTTCAAGAAGCCTAAAACTTATAAATTTTAAGGCAAGCAGTCCTAACGATGTCAATAGATTTGTTCATGTGTAAGATTATTCAAGTATTTACACTAGGGTGGTCTAGAACTCTCAATAAAGTGGTACTTCATGTTCTCCAAATAAAGAGCCACCTTTATTTAAAGCAATTCTACTGTTTCTTCATAATTATAAAACCATTCAGATGTGCACGATTCTAATAACAGAAACTTGTCAAACCCTGATTATTCTTGTGATGCGATAACCATGGATCTGAGGAACAGGTTTTTGTCTGTTGTATGTAATTTCGTATGTAACATTTTGTTTCAATGTAATTTTTTTTTCTGGAAAAGTCCATAGCAAAAAAAAATACTTGTCACTTCTAAGCACCATTTCTGCTGGCAACGAAGTATTCGTTCAATCAAAGGCGTGCCTGAGGTAAAGCAGTTCTGATTTCAGAAACTGGAAAAAAATCCCAGCTCCAAAGGCAGAAGGTCAATGAGATTCTAAGTTAAATTATTGTTCAAATGGAGGCTTTAAAAAGTATTTCATGGCTAAAATGCTGCATTTTTAGTGTACCTTTCAAAATGCTAATTGAATTCCTCTACTTTAGCTTTAAAAATGGAAAAATTAAGTTCTGAATTGAAATGTCATGCCAAGGGCACCAGCTGTTGCATAATTAAACACCGTACAGCGGAAAACTGCAATAGTTTAGAAGTGGAAAGTATCATCCATTTATTATGTGACCTGATTGGAGCTTAACAATTTTCAACCGTGCTTTAATGATTTTTTTCTGTAACAATCACATTTATTAAACTTATTAAACTTTAATTAGCTTTAGCAAATGTTATTTTGAGTCTGAATCTGGCAGTGAGAGTTCCAAATTTTTAAAGGATGTAAAGCTAGACTGTGCTACCTGTAAGGTAGGAATGTCAAGACATTCCCTCCTCTGGGTTGTCCAGTCTGGAGAAAAGGAGTCCCAGAGTCCTCCAGGCTTCCTAGAGAGGTGGTTGGTGCCCCAAGCCAGTCAGTATTCAAGAGGCATCTGGATAACGGCCTTAATAAATCTTCATTAAGCTTTACCTTTTGCTTAGCCCTGGAGAGGCCAGGCAGTTGGACTTGAAGATCTCTGAAGGTCCCTTCCAACTGAACCATTCTATTCTGTCTTAAATTCACACACACTAACTTTAAGAAAAGGTGAAGGTTCTGCAATATATAGCATGCAAAGCTCTCAACATCACATTGTCATAGGCTACCAAAAGATTATTCCTCATGACGATACCAATTACCCATTTCCTTTTCTGGCAAATACTGGCCAGCATTTCCTGGCAACCCCCTGGTTTGTTGGTAAACCCATTTTAACAAAACACGTCGATATTTCATGTTCACAAATTACAAGACAACCTGCATGGCAAGTTGTGGAAGTAACTGACCTAACTCCTGCTCAGTGCTGCCCAGCAAAGCAGCAGTAATGCCTCTTCACTCTGTTTTCTGTTGCCAAGACTGCTGCATGTGGCTAAGCTTGCAAGCCTCTTCTATAGTTAATTGGTTTTTTTTGTTTCATTTTTAAACTTACCAGTTTTTCAGCATTATAGCAATAACTATTTCACTTCCATTTTTTCCTAGCCAAGTATGTTGAAGCCAGTTTGTCGTCTCTCTCCCAAAGTACACAAACTTACAACTTTCCACACTTGGTTTTGTTCCATTCTGTTTTCAATGTGTCACTGTCAGTCTTAATATTTTTCTTCCTACATCTCTTCAAATGTCACATTCACCACCTCAGAGCTGGGTAGCTACATCTGCATCTCTTGCTCTTCCCTTCCAAGTAGGGTGACAACATTTGTTCCCACACAACTGTTTCCCAGTTCTCCCTTCATTACATGACTGACGTGCTCTGTTCTATCTATCCTGGTTCCATCCTACAGTTTTCTAAGTGTCCTTCCCACTGCCCTCTAGAATCCTGTCCATTGCTAGAGTAAGGAGACCACGCAGCGATAAACTCTACAGGCCCATGTGAGGAAGAGAAATACTCGTAGGATTTTAAATAACCAGTCGCACAAATCAACCAACGAATAACCTAGATCCACTGCTTCTGGCAAATCACCATCTGAAAGCACTCACTCCTCTCCTAGGTGCCTGTGAAAGGAGCTGGAGAGCACAGACGCTGAAGCTGCAGGGGATGCTGCCTATCCACGTGCTGACAGCACCGCGCAGAACTCACTGCAGCAGCCAAAGGGATTAGGCAGAGGGTGAGACTGCACCGAGGGTTACGGAAGGACTGTACCCAAACGAGGCTGAAATGACCACACGACGGTGTCGCACACCTGTACCGGCTCGTAAAGACACAGCAAAACAAATGAAAGGCCTGAAGACGGAGAAGAACGTCAAGTGCAATGCACAAGGGGACAGAGGGAAGCCAAGGGCCAAGGGCCCTGCCTCCTTGCAGAACGTGGCACTGAAAACAACGCCTCCTCTTTGAAATCACCCTGCAGCTTAAAAAAGGTTGTTTAAGCCACCAGGAACTCTCTTTGGTCACCCCTAGCAACCGCTCCACATGCTCCTGTACGATAACACACGTATGTTTTTATCTATTTCAGATCATTCAAGCGGCAGAGGTCTGCGATGGAGACCACTGATCTTCAACATTGGAACATCGTCTTGTCTGCTTTCCAGAGGAAAACTTGATGATTTATCTTTTTTCATCAGTACAGAGTTTGAAAACTCTAGAATGAATTTTGTTGAATTCAATAAGAGAAAAATAGTGGTAAGTACTACAAACATCTCAGATACGTGTGTGTTTTGTTTTTCACACCTGACATCTTTTATCACATCACCTCCAGCATAGGAAAGGGCTTGATTCATAGATATGAAAAGAACTCTTCTAGCAGTTGCCTTTCAAGTATTTTTAAAATGCTGATTTTAAGAGAAAAAAAAATCAGAATGAACTTTCAGAGCATGATTCAACAAATTGTGCAAAATTCCAAATATATTGTTTCCACCTCTAGACTATCATGCACACCTGAAATCCTTGTTCCTATATAAAATGTTAGTATCTGTCTTCCTGAGAAAATGTTCATCCACACCACTAGATAATAAAATAAGTGTAGTATTATTTTACAGAACAGCTAATGAACCTTTAACACCTATACAAAACTTGCATTGGTTTCTTATGGGTTCATCTACTTATTTCACCTAATAAATGTAAACAAGTAGCCACTACCCACTGCTAATTAAATATCACATCACAGTATCTTATCACGTGAGAAATTACTAAGTACATGTACTCCAACTCTGTTTAGCAACTGTAAGATAGGAGCAAAACAGAACAGCTGTGTTCTTACCTTGAAACAACCGTGTAAAGCAGTATCTGTATTTATGTTCTGGATAAACCCAGCTTTATATTCTATTTATTAAATAGTACAACAGTAAATATGCTGTTGACCACTGCACCAAAGGGGGTAGTGTTGGTGGTAAGCACTTTATCCTTTTATTTTTACGTTTATTTTCTTTACTTATTTATTTTCTTATCCTTTTATCTTTATATTTACAGAAAAGCACTAAATATTCCCACATTTTAGAGGAAATGAAGTCCGTGATTATATTTTAGAACGTAATTTTGCAGCGCATCTGAAACTCATGGACAGAGTATCTCCAAAATTTAATTTCAAAATGTCTTCAACGTGCCTCGCCCTCTCTTCAGTTTCATCAACAACACACAGAAGTTTTCTTCACACCTAAGCTTCACTGTAAATAAAAATCTAAGGATAGCAGCAAAATATTGAAATACAAAAGGTAATGAGCCACGATCTTATAAGCAGGTAAATGGAACTTAAAAGGATGCAAAATATATCTCCAGCTTCAAATGCTTAATTTCAGTGGTTTGAATTTAGTATCTGTTTTAACCCAAATACTCTCTTTTGCTTGATTTTGAAGACAATATTCTTAACTCAACTTGTTCCTTGAAACTGGTGGCAATACTGCTTCTGTATAGTAACATGAAATGACAGAGAGGACCTTCCACAAAAAAAAAAAAAAGGAGCTTAAACTATTGCTTTTTTAGGCCCACCAAATTTTGCAGCTAGAACATCATTTACTCATTATATCCAAGTGCAAGCATTTAAACTGTATCTGTCTGTAGTCCCAGAGGGACATTATTCTCAATTTTTCAATTCCTACAGAAAAAAGGGCTTGTATCATAAGCTGTAACATAGACAGAAACTTGCCAAGAAGTCAGGAAGACATACCTTAAACCCCAGCAGAGGTGGCCGAGAGCAGCTTGTCACGAACTTGAGAAGTTTGCGTTTCTCTTCGTCAGTGAAGCTTTCTACAACTCTCCAAAATATTTTAATTACAGGATGGTCTGCTGTGTAGCCACCTGTAAGATTTAAATGATTTATAGACAGAACAGTTTTATGCAAGAAATAAACTCTTCAGAAAACCTAGCATACAATCTTGAAAAGCTTGGGGAAAATATTAAAGCCAGCTGGTTTACACTGCTAACCTCTCTCATTTATAGATCTCTTTGATCACTGCACTTTGAGTTTCTCATTTGTTGTTTACCCATGGCTATTACATCTCTCAGCTTCTTAACTGCAGCTTTTTTTTTTACTGAATCCTACTTATTTTTAATTAATTTTATTTAGTTAATATTTAACTAGTAAGTTTGGATTGCTGTCTTTTACTTCAAGAATTTGCAAAATCTGCAAGATTCAGGATATTATTTAATGCATCAACTTACCTACCTTACCTTGAAGTAAGCTAGGATGTGAACTTAGGATAATAGTAGTTACTTTTTAGTATTTTTTAAATTTAGCATTTTATGATAAATGCGGAGAAAAATGGAGATACATTGCATTTCTCACAAGGAGAATGTATGAGTTCTCTCTTCAGGCTGCCTGAGAAATGGTCTGAATGTGTTAATAGAGGCAACCATCCCAAAGGCATTTGCAGGCTTATAGACAGGGCAACTAGACACAGATCACTGACTAACATCCATTTTCCACCAAGATGATCAAGGGGCTGGAGCACCTCTGCTACCAAGACAGTCTGAGAGAGCTGGGGTTGTTCAGCCTGGAGAGGAGAAGGCTCCAGGGAGACCTCACAGTGGCCTGCCAGGGCCTAAAGGGGGCTGCAGGAGAGCTGGGGAGGGACTCGTGGTCAAGGGTGTAGGGATAGGACAAGGAGTAATGGCTTTAAACTAGAAGAGGGTGGGTTTTGATTAGATATGAGGAAGAAATCCTTCACTCAGAGGGCGGTGAGGCCCTGGCCCAGGCTGCCCAGAGGAGCTGTGGCTGCCCCATCCCTGGCAGTGCCCAAGGCCAGGCTGGATGGGGCTGGGGGCAGCCTGGGCTGCTGGGAGGGGTCCCTGCCCATGGCAGGGGGGTGGCACTGGATGGGCTTTAAGGCCCCTTCCAACTGAAACCGTTCTGTGATTCAGAAAAGGAATTATACACCATCTAATTGTCTGGCTAGAAACGTAGATGCAAGCTTGCAAATAAAATAAACTACATACCCATGGATCAAAGTATTCATAAAAACAGACCCTACTACTTTTATTTTAAAAAGCTAGGATAAGAAGCAAATTTATTTATTGCCGAGTCAGTCATAATAAACTTAATTTATTTAATTTATTTAATTTATTTTTATTTAATTACAATATACTCACCTGAATAGTTTGTGAAAGATTTAAGGTCATCCAAACTAATAGGAACCTGGGCACCTGAAATCAGAACCTAATAGTGAAGGAAATTAAACAATTGTATTAGAGGGGGAAAAAAATACTGCTTAAAGCATATGTTTTCTGCAGTTTTAAGCAGAAGTACCTGTATTTCCTGTTGATCGAACATTCGAAGCCATTCAAGATTCACAACGTTGGCCAGTCCCTGACGGAAAGCGAGGCAATGCTGTCGGATTTGTTTGTTCAGCCTGTAGTCTGCCACCAGGTGGATGTACGCTATTCGGTTAGCGCTGGTAACGGGAATATCTTTTCCACCCGGCTTCAGCTCAACCACCTGTAAAGATAACAAGGTTTTATCTTCTTGGAAAACTTTAATTCTGTTTAACCGGAAAAACCGAACTGCAAAACATTCTAGGAAGTTATTTATATATCTGAAGTTTGCTGGAATATACTCCAGAATATTCACCTGAAAAGAAACGTTATTGCAAGTTACAAAGGCAGTTATTTTCTGTTTACTCATGAGAGCACATTGTGTGGCACTCAGTTGTCAGACCTAGGTTTGCAGCTGCAATCCAGCCGACCACCAGCTGCACTGATGCTACCAACGGCCCTGAGCGAGCACAGCACCCACACACGGCAGTCTCCTTCCACCCGAGTTCGGAAAGCTCTGCTCCACTGGCTGTGATTTTCCGTTTAACTCCTGGTGGTAGTGAATTCTGCAGAACCACGTTATGGCAAAAGCAATGTCCGCTGAGCCAAAATTAGGGTTTGATACAAGCCTAATTTACTGAACGGGTGAGAATTCACAGTTCCTACTGCTGAAAAGCCAAGTTGTACACGTTCGGTACTTCCAACAAAAACCGACCAACCCCAGACCTTGCTTTTCTGCTGAGAGATTTGAAGATACCTTAGCATGGAAGAATTTTTAATGAAAAAAGCATAACAAACATACTGTAATTGCATTAAGATATAAACCAGGATCGATGGTAAATTTTATTAAAATACTAATGACCTCTACATATTCTGCTCTTTACTACAGGTGGATAATTTTGCTGAACAATAGCCCAATCTAAACAGATTGGCGTAGTACTAAAAAGAAGATTAAAAAAATGAAAAGCTGAGATGTGGCCACCTTCTGAACCCTTCAAAAAAAAAAAGTTTAGTTCTCTACCCTCTAGACACTGGGATTTTTATTTCTTTTTACAACTGAGCACTTCAGTCCGGGGTAACAATCCTGTCTTTAGAGCACAGTTAAGCACATGAATAGCTTCTTTTGCAATAGGCTGCCCAACAACATGAGCTTTTTCAGTAGTATGAAACATACAAAGTATTAAGATGATAAAATTGCTACACTTTTGATCATTCGGACATTTACTGACTCATAGGTTTTTAAGGCCGAAAGAAAACATTAAGATCTGTGAATATGACCTCCCAGCTAACACAGGCCAGTGAATTCTATCCAGAGATTCCTGTATTTAACTCAATAAATCCAGAGATGAGTTGCAGCACATTTTTTAGAGAGACAGGCAACCCTAGTGTAAAAACTCCATGTGATGAAGTATTTACCACTTCCCTTGGTAAGCTAGAACAACCTGAATTACAGTAGGTGTTAAAAAATATCTTACTTCCCACCTTAATTCTTCAACTGTAAGCTTTGTGATTTTGTTAAGCCTACAATAAAAAAAGCCCTCAACTACACCACACCATCTCTGTGCATGGGTAGTACCGACCTTGTTTACGTCCTATTCCCTGAAGGACCAAGTAAAACGAAGGTGTCACTTTGGCTGACAGTTTCATGCCCTGGCACCCCACAAGGCACACATTACTTTGCTCCCCTTTGAGCAAGGTCCTTCAACAAGGACCACGGCCACCCTAGGGAGTACAGGGCAGCACCCAGAGCCCCTGGCTGACCTGAGGGTATGTTTTTCCTGGTAAAGTCCACAAGGAGTATTAATAAATCATGGGAAGTGTTTCTTACTGCAACTGAAGCTGTCTCATGAGATGGGACTTCTGTGTTACTACGCTTTCTCCTCCTCTGTTACTGCAGGTAGCCACCCTGTCTAGATATCTGCCATGTCTCACCCTGCTACAGCAGCTTTACTGTCATGGTTTTACTACTGTCACTGCAAAATTAGTCAAGATTTCATTCATCTAATCATTAGAAACTTTCTCATTTCCATTTTGAGTCCAGCAGGTAAAGCTTGCTCACACCCGTTGTTCTTATTTCAGTATTGCCCTGTAGCTCATGCAGCTCTTCACCTTCCTCAGCCACACCCAGGACGTGCTACTTAAGGGCAGGAACTTCACTAATCTTCCAAGAGTCTTCTTTGCTGAACTGAAGTCAGCCAGGCTCCTGTAACATCTTATAAAATACTCTTTTACATACCCTAAATAAGATCGGAAAGTTTTCTCTTACTGCTTAAATTCCTCTCCTCAGTGTTACAGGATCAGCGCTACCGAAGCTATGACAGACAAAGCGATCACTGCTGACAGCTCAACACTACTACTGCTTTGCTGCTTTGCCTGTCCACCTGCAAATCTCCCCTTTTGTTTTTCCAAACTGCAATACTACCTGTTCTTTTGGCACTGTTTCACCAAATACAATTCCCCTCCTCAAAGTAGGGAGGCACTGAATTTGGCCATATTAAACCATATTTGTATCACCGAACTCAACAAGCTTAAGAATATAGACACCGCCACCACCAAACTAACAGATACTATCCCATTTGCATGCAATCATTTCTGTGAGCTTTTTCTCAGTACTTACGCAAAGTGATGCTTGAACTGACTTTCTTTGTAAAAGAGCAAAAGGGAACAACGGTGTTCTCAAAAACGCTGTGTTTTAAGATTCATCCCAGCAGTTGGGGAACTATAACTTACAACCTTCCTTGCAGCTCAGCAAATAGAGAGCAGTACCACAGATAAACTTATGCTTGTGTTACAATAGCAGTATTTTCACAATGGATTAAGGAAAAGCTGTATTCAATGTCTAAGAAAAGCTGCTTTCTCTCTCTACAATGTTCGTGCTGGATATCTGAGAGAAAGAAGCATTGTACTACTTTTGACTGCTATTTTTAGAAAACAGGATAAAATGTAAACATAGAAAAAAAACTTTTTATTTTAAGTAGCAACCAAACCTTCATTTCTGATCCAGCAACACTTCTGTAGTTTTCCCATCCTACCCTCAACCCTGTACTGCCACAAGACCACAGGATTCAGTTAACCACATTTCCTGGGGTTTGCCTGGGATCTAATCATCCATTTCCAGAGTTTATCAATATTAGGTTTATTCTACCACCATTGTTTTGTCAAAGTAGCATCACAGTCAAAGACAAAAAGGATTTGTGTAGCTGCAATAACTACTGTACTATGCCACAAAGCTAAGAAGGGTATTATACAGGAGACAAAGTGGCAAAGCTTGGGTTAGCAATAAAACTACAGCAAATGCAGATGCAATTCACTTTTCACTCACTCATTATATCCATAGTGCTTTAGAGAGTCTATGGTAGAATTACCATTCAATTTTAAAGTCAGGCACATCTGTCATAAGATTTCTTGTTCAAAAAGGGCACAACACAACCTACTGCGTCTTAGATTAGCTTTTAAGATCGGCTTGCGTTTTGCTTTTACACATCCAACTTCTGCCACTAGATGGTGCAAAACAGTAACACAGGTGGTACAGGATGGGAGAGAGAAACTTCCCAAAGCAGGAATACTTGTGTCATCACCTATTTTTCTATTGTGTAGAGCTAAGTTAAAAAAAAAAAAGAGCAAATTTCATTTTAATTTGGTTCACTAACAAAATCATGTATTTTAAAAGGAATTAAATGATACGTGTTATTTAGCTACGTACTCAGATCATTCAGACAATACCACAGATGACTGAATTCTATTCCAAACTCACGCAGCATGTCTTAGAATGAAGGAAAAGTATCAAAATGAGATAGAACAGTACCATTTAAAAAAAAAGTCTGCAAGAAAAGGTGCTTTGCATATCTTCATATCTTTTTTTTTTTTTTTGAAACATGGAGAGAGGAATTGCATCAGACCTCTGACTGAAGCATTGATACACCTCTAAGTACCGTTGCACAAAATTCTCAAGCACTGAAAATTTTCTTGGGTGTAAATTCAGTTACATGTTCCTGCAAGCACATACTCCTAGGAACTGCACACAGCTTATATAAAGATAATAAAATATATCTCTGGTTTCTGCATGGTGGCAGTTCACGTGAATAGTTCAGACAAGTTACATCCACTACTTTGAGCATTAGAATAATACAGAAATAAATAAAAAAAAGAGAAAACAGTAGAAAAATGTTATTGAAGAAGGCTGAATTCAGGAGATTCATCTTCTGGCTTACTGATAATTATCCGTCACACAAAATTGCTTTGTCATGTGATCAGAGGCAGAAAATGGCAACTCTATTGGCAGACAAACTCAACACTTACACAGATCTGGCGGCGACTGGCTTCCCAAGCTAATGAAGAAAGAGGAAACACTTAAGAGGGTGAAGTGGGAAATACTTTAGGAAAGAATAAGGGACCTGTCAGCCAGGCATTCTGAAGTACGAAGATTTTTTTTTTGTATCTGAATATTAAGACAAATACGCCATGCAATTTCAAAGAGTATTCTTTTAGGTAAAGTCAACTCTTACAAGCTTGTTTTTAGGACAATGAAAATATTTCTCTTTTCTTTTCGACTCCAATCTGTTGGTTTTTTTTTTAGTATCTCCCCTGAAATTTTTCCCCATTCTGAAAGTACATAGATAAAGGTTTTCTTTCTTTCTTTCTGTCATCTGCCTTCCAGATGTTCATGCAGGAGTTCCAGGTAGGAGATTGCATTTGAATGCCTACAAATGCATTTGCCGTGTTATAAATCTGCCTGCGAAGGATCAGCTTCAACATAAATATTTTCTTTTTGAAAGACCTCCAAAATCATTCACCTAAGCCACCGTATCTGAGTAATGAAGCTGCCAAGACAGAAACTTTCAGAATTATTTCAAAGACTTCAAAATTTTATCTCAAGGAAATTAAAAGCCAAAGAGCTCTCCTTTAGCTAGTCAATGTATCTTCAGTAACAGAAATAGAATTTGCATATGTTTAAAAAAAAAAAAAAAAAAAAAAAAAAAAAAAAAGATGTCCTGATACCTAGTTCTGTATTATTTGGATTTTAAAGAAACTGCTGCTTTGTATATTAAAAAGTGTTGTTCTGTGCATTTTTATTTCAACCCTTTATTTGTGGGGTCTTCAGGTCATATCAAAACTGTTTTGATCCATGCAACCTCTAGAATCAGTGTCTGAGAAACTTCCTGAAGCACAGAATCTAACGTTTTTGAAGGAAGAGTAATAGAGATTTGAAACTTCCTCTCTTCCCTTGGACCAGCACCCAACTCACCTTCCTCATTTTAAAAAATGAACGGGCAGGGGTAGAGAGAGGCCTGAAAAAGAGGAGGTGTTTTCTTGAACTTCTTAACCTTACACTTACTATAAGCATTTTATAACCATTTTATCATTATCTAATCTACAAAGTAGAAAGAAAAATTAAAAGCAATATACACAGCTACTTGAAGGCAACTCTAACCATCGGCTGAAATTCTTTTGAGACTTTTTACTAGCTGCCATTTTATGCAGTAGATCTAACAGCTGTAATCTAGGTTGGTATCGTGGCATTAGATGGTGTTTCATCAAAAGCTAAAGCTATTTGGGTTTGGAAGGTAAGGTTGATGGCAGAGCTCCCCTAATTAGCAGGTCTAATGTGCAAATTATTAAGTACCTTTTTCAACTTCTGGTGAATGCACTTTGACAATAGTTTAATGGGATCTAAAAGCACATTAAAGGATTGGAATCAATACGCCGATAATAGAATTTCTACCTTCTACTACTGACAGAGGCAATAGAGCCCCTTCTGAATGTGTCTTTCATTGCAGATAATGCTTCTGTGCCACAATTGCTCGATGGACACTGTCATGAGGATAGCTATTTACAATGATAGATTTGTGATGCATTTATTGGGCACTAATTTATTAGACACTAAAGTGGTTGTTTAGCTGAAAACTAGATATAATGTACATTCCCCATAAGGAGTGCAAATTAAGCTCTTTTCCCAAAGTGAATTAGCCTTACCTTGACACAATTAATTAGTATGCAATGGTTACAGGAGTCAAATACCAGATTAAGTGTATTTATCCATGTGAGGTTTATTAACATATTTAAATTAAATATGTTACTTGTTGCATCAACACATGGAAGACAGTGAAAAGAACCAATCAGTTGCATTGAACTACACTAAAATGCAGTCTCATTAAAAGACAGTTAAATGTTCTCTCTCAAAGTATACACATCAACATCGCACCAGAATATTTAATTTAACCCACATTTCATTTAGTTACTCACAAGTTCACAATTGTATTTAACCTTCCTTTTAAAGTTAAGCCAAATAATTAAAAATCAAGTCTTCGTAATACTAGCCATAGCCCTCAGAGAATTTTAACAAACACATCAGACCTCTTGGCACGAACGCACTTACAAGTTTTTGTAGCAGTAGGTAGCGCTGGCAACATCTCTGTCTTGGATCTCTTTGCATGTTATTTCTGAGATATTTCTCTTTTCTGTGTGCTTCTACCTTACTTGCTGAGGTTGGTTGTAACTTGCTTGCATGGTTCATTTTTTGAGGACATGTGTAGAAGACACATGCAACATGGAAACTACAACCTCTCCAGAAAATATTAACTAATTCTCATTTTTAATAAGAAACTAAGTTGTATTTGTGTTAACTTTTCCCTGCCCCAGCAAGTCCTAATTTATATGGGAAACTGCTATCTTGTGTACTTTGCAACCCAGTAACCAAATGCACCTATAACACAAAAATCAATTCCAGAATCAGTCACTTAGAGCACACGCTACGATAAAGCGCTGGCTCTGTAAGAACATACTTAGTCTGAGCTTCATGCAGTGAAAATAAGCAAACTCGCTCTGATTTAAGCAGCAGTAGAAGAACCCCGGGTAACAATTTCCAGGGCTGGCTGCCGCATCTCGGTGGTGCTGCTGCTTCTGCGCAGGTGTGCCTAGGCCAAGCCTTCCCTGGCCACCACACAACCTGAACAGGACCGGACACCCACTGTTAGTCTTGATTTCCTCCACGAGAAATAAGGCCTGAATCAGGATGCTGCTGCATGTCACAGTGTGGTCAGGTGTACTTTTTGACCCAATTATTAATTAAATACCATTAGCAAGTACAAGCAGGTCATGAGTACACAGTTTTAACTTATCAAAAATGAAAGAGGAAGCCTGACAAAAGACTGAAGACGTTAACTCTATTACCACATAAAGGCGTATCTTTCAAGCACTTGTGACATTAATTTTTTACTATGAGCATAAGTGAGCTTTAGCTTTCATAACAAAGCAAATAAAAGCATTAATCAAACTGCACAATGCAATTGCGCTAAAAACTCATACTTAAGGACCTAAATAACCCATCTTTACAATTACTGAACACCCATTTTTCCTATCTGACTCACCACATGGTTCAGACCCTCAGAAAGATAAAAATGGGATTATTATTATTTTTTATATCATGGTATAATTTCAGGCCCTCTTTGAAAATTCTGAGCATCAATGACAGCTGAAGGAAACAGCCCTCATCTCACAACAAAGGGTCACTACTATTTAAAACCATTCAGATTTCTGACTCCAAACCCAGGCAGTTTCTATAATTTACATACCATCTAACTTCTGCAATTATTTGAAATGGAATCGAAGAAATAATACGAAATACTTTATTCAAGAAGTAATCTCAGTCAACAGAAATTTTCATGTATGAATGTTAGAAAATCATCAAAACAATCTATTAGTTAAATTACCAGGCCTTTATAACGTCTTCAAAAGTAGTACAAGATTAGTTATTTTCCACTTCAAATACTGAATCAGATTCCCCATCATGCCTCAAAACACACAGCACTTACAGCAGCTGTTCCTTATCACTTTCAAATTCAAAAATAAATTAGTAGGGATATTAATGATTCATCAGCCATACGTAAAAGAAAAAAAGCTAGAGCTATTCGTACCTGTGCTTCCCCAAGATCATTGTTTACCACAGTGAAATTTAATCCAAGTTCTTCCACGTCCCCTTCATAGCTCTTGAGAAAAAGCAAGTTCTTGTACATTTCTGGATCTAACGAAGCTAAATGATGAATGTCAACATCAGCACTTGTCCCCAGTAATTTTGAGAGGAAAAAACTAGCAAATGGCAGTTCCACCAGCATATTTTCATAAAGAGCCTGAAAAACAAAGCAATTAAAAGCACATTAGATTTTATTGTGGTACTTGCAAGAACTCTGGAAGTTATTGTCTATTTCCCAAATTTTTTATAACCACTTCTTTAGTTGGTGCCTGAACAGGATCTTCTGGTATGGCAACAGCCGAGACATTGCATTCAGAAAAGCTTCAGCTGAATTTTGGAGTTTGGATACTTTCATGAAATACCAAGCTCCAAAATTTTACAAATTAATTATGCGGTGATTTAAAAGGTAAGGTCACAGCCTGTTGTGTCATTAATCTTCTTGTCCAAAGTATCACAGCAAACAGGAAGAACATCAAGTATATAGATCATTCACAAGAAAACCAAAGTTTCAAAAAAATAAAAAATAAAAACCATTACATCAAGAATGTCTTAAAAACAAAAACTTATCCCCATTACATTCAACCATTTGGTTCTTCACAAGCAATATTTTTTGATTTATATCAATTGCTACATGTAAAACAAATACAGTCGAACCCTGAATTATGTAAAACCAGTACATTTTACATTAATCCAAACTATTTGTCTTGCATGTTAAACATAATCACTGCCATGTATTTTGGTGCATGGTACATCACTCGTTTACTTCTAAAATTAATCAAAGCTAATTAACTAATTGAAAAAGACAGCTAAATTCTGCTTCGTGGCATCATCAAAAGAACATCCTGATTTCCAAGCCGAGAGCTTATCACTTAGGGCTGCATCATACGTCCAATCCTTCCTATGCCTGTCAAATGACTGCTGAATCAAAAATGAGCCTGATCTGAATTTCCAGTATTCATAAAAGAAAAATGTATATTTTTTTTTTACTATAAACTTAAAACTTCCTCAAGAGTCGTCAAAAATGCACAAAACCCCAGAAATACCACGCTCAGTTGATTTACTGTATACAATGCATTACATTTCAATGTAACACAAACAACTTGGCATATTTTTCACACAATCATTAACAAACTTCTTGTTGATTGGAAGAAAAAGATATTTATGAAAGCTCTCAAAGTAGAAGAGATGGAAACTTTAAAGCTAGAGAGAGGAAGCATGACAACACATAGAGAAAGTTAATGTGAATAAAGGAAAAATAACAGACCTTCCCCTTCAAAAAAATCCCTGAAATATGCTGTCTACTCACAGCCTTTGCTATTGTCCAATCTGTTTGCTGTATCAGCACCTCTGACAACGACAATCAAATCTTCACAATATCATTAATATAACTGCCAGGCTAATCACAAAAAGCATCATCAACATAATGTTGCTGTTTGTTCTCTTTATGAGCTGTTTTGGCATTACTTAATTCCTCCATAATCTGCTGCAAACTCAAAGAAAAAGTGCAACACAATGACCAAAAAAGAAAAAAAAAAAGAATAAACGTAGCTGTAATCACTCAATGATATTCCAACAAAGGCTTCAAGAAAAATATACACAATTCCTTAAACTTCTGAAAGAACATTTCTAGGAGGTGAGTTAGACCTTGCAGAAAGAATTGAGAATAACGAGTTCAAAGCCAAAGGGTGCATTATATTTAGAGCTATATGATTTATTCAAGGTGTAGAAGTCGAAATCCTCATTTGTATAGTTGACTTTAAAAGCAAACTAGAGGGATAAATCATTAATTTGCAATGTATAAGGTCAGTGTTTGCTGTTCCTGCATTAGTAACAATGAAGCTATTGTAATTCCTTAAATATATCAAAGCTACCCGAATTTAAAATGGAATTCCATCTATGACTCATAAAATGTAAATGCAGAGGTGTAATTTTTTACACAAGGCAGGTTTAAGCCTTTAGAGCATTTAATATACAAGGACTAATAAATGATAGCACTAAAAACTATGATCGCATCAGCTAAATGGATTATAAATTAAATTTCCATAATGTATGCAACTGAAATACAAATGTAGACATAAATCAAGGTATTTTCTAAACACAGGTTAATTACACAAATTCAAAACCTGTCTATTTTTTATGCAAAATAATCCACTTAGCATTTTTCAAACTGGTCTTAAGTCTTAGCCACTTGCAACACTTGATCCTAGAAGCCTATCAATAATCCCTTGTCAGGAAAAAACAGCAATAGGTATATTGAAGAAACCTGTATGTTATTTTTCAAGTGTCTGTCTTTTATGAGTGTTTATTGCTAGAAATTGTGCCAAAATGATTTGAAATAAAAAGGATTAATTATAGTAGAAGCTTTTTAATATAAGTGAGTGCAGCTGCAATGCAATTAATGCAAATTGTGACGCTATCAGGAAAATAAATGCGAACAACATCACTGGCTATTTCTGTTTGCTGCCAAATAACTTCAGTAATTTACTACATTAAGAATCAATAAAAAAATAATGCTTTTCAAATGCATCACTATTAATCTTCAGGTAGTTCCAAAGAGAACATTTATAACTTAATCTAAAAACTATATAAAGCATTTTTAAATAAACTAAATTGTGCAACTTGAAAATATCTTTAATTACTACCACTCCTCTTAGCTAAGCGAGTGCAATATTGGAAACAAATGATTTTTGGAAACAGGACAAAGAGCAGTGTTTTAATTACTATAAAAGTCAGGCTAATCTAATAAAGTTTAATTTAAAAAAAACACTAAAACTGTGGAAAATAAAGCTATGATAAACTCTTTTTTTCCTCTCCCCAAAGAGGTAACTTACACCATCACAGCTCCAGCACTGTGCAGAGATGCTGAGACATGCCCTGTACAACTGAGTGACTGAATGAACTGCAACATTATCCGTCAGTCTGAAACTAGCTTCCCAGTCAGCATGAACTGATCTACCTACTTGCTGCTGCCACAAGATGCGATTCCACACATTCCTGCCACTGGGATGGAACAAATCAGCTTGATTGCACCTTTCCTGGTCTTTTTTGCAAGTGGGCACTGCTTCCTGTCAAATCAGAACTAGATTCAGCTCACAGCAATGGGTGGAACTGGATCAGAACAGCAGAGTATTTGTTTTGATGGCAGCACAACCGTAGGGCAGCCAGTTGCATACGGACTCCATCTTGCCAGGTATATTTTTCACTGCAGCTAGCCCAATGCCCCTAAGGGGATACTGATCCCTTCCCACTTTTCCTTTAGTGACCTGTCCTGGGGAGCTCTAAGTTACCCGATTTTGTGTTTCCAACCCATTTAGCTCTCTGAACTGGCCCTTCTGCAACATCACCATCCCAGAAGCAAGAGCCCAGAGTGAATAGCAGGCACGGAAGCATGACCCCCTCTTACAGAGGTAGGCAGCTGTCGGGCTGACTTAGCTCCAGTATGAAGTACTTACCCAGTACTTCTCTCTCCACAGAAGCAGTCCTTTTTTCCCCCAGCAGCCAACAAACAACACAGCTGATGGAAGAAACTGGCTTACTCGAGAAGGGAGGTGACTTGGTTTGACTCTAAGCTCCTGTTCACACACTGCTTTAAGAGATCAAAGCCAGCAAGTTTAACCAATATATATTTTTAAGCTGATCCTTCAGCAAATTTCAAGTGCTCTCACCCCCTGGACAGGTTTCCTTTAACTCTTATGGTCATCACCTATGGGACCAGTGCCATTCTATGACGGATTCTGAGTTTGTGTCCCCAGCTTTCCTATCTAACTAGCTCTTTTTTTGACCTTCTCTATCTTGCCATCCTATAAACTGCAGCTGACTTACATAAAGGGAAAAATTCAGACAAGAAGTCATGAAGTGAACAACTGGTGGTCAAATATGACAGCAGATTTTGTTTCTAAGGGCTTGGAATGTTCGCATTCCACTTTCATAAAGGTCGAACTTGCACATGGGAGCTTGTGGTTAAGAAGCAGAGACAAGGATGTATTCTGGACCGCATCAAAAGAAGCGCAGCTATCAGGGCGATCAGGGCGAGGGAGGGGATTGTCTCCCTCTGCTCTGCTCCTGTGAGACCCCACCTGGAGCCTGCGCTCAGCGCTGAGGCCCCCAGCACCAGAAGGACAGGGACCTGGTGGAGTGGGTCCAGAGGAGGCCACGAGGATGATCAAAGGGCTGGAGCATCTCTCATATGAAGACAGGCTGAGGGAGTTGGGGTTGTTCAGCCTGGAGAAGAGAAGGCTCCAGGGAGACCTCACAGCGGCCTTCCAATACCAAAGGCAGCTATAGGAGAGCTGGGGAAGGACTCTGTCAGGGAGTGTGGTGACAGGACAAGGGGGAATGACTTTAAACTAAAAGAGGGTAGGTTTGAACTAGATATTAGGAAGAAATTCTTTACTGAGGGAGGTGAGGCCCTGGTCCAGGCTGCCCAGAGGAGCTGTGGCTGCCCCATCCCTGGCAGTGCCCAAGGCCAGGCTGGATGGGGCTGGGGGCAGCCTGGGCTGCTGGGAGGGGTCCCTGCCCATGGCAGGGGGTGGCACTGGATGGGCTTTAAGGTCCCAGCCAACCCACAACACACTATATGATTCTATGTCCGCATTAAAAGCAATTACACAAGCAACGCAGTGCTCCTAGGTGACACACTCCCTGCTGCTAAAAGGCTGCGTCTGCTGAAAGGGCCAACCTGGATTTCCCAGCACTCATTTGTATTCATGTAGGCTACAGGCGCTCTTTAGGCAAAGTTATGACATCTCTAGATAACCATTAAAATAACTTAAAAGCCTCTGAAACAAAACAAAAAAGACCTACCTGATTTTTAGTAACAATTATTTTCTAATACTTTTCACCCCACATCTTCCCTGTTTTCTCAAGATGCCTCACTAGTCACTGATTTTTTTTTTAACTAAATAGTTTACAGAAGGTTTTTCCTGGTTACATGGAAGAAGTTGTTTTTAGTTAAAGAAACTACACACGCTTTCCTTCCCCTCTGTGTGTGAAGTCCCGTAGAACACACCAGATTAAAAAACAGACAAAATAACGAAGCCTACTGTGGTCAGTAAGTTTTGACTTCATAAAGAAACCACACATTCTGAAGGCTGTTGTTTCTTTTTAAAATAACATTAGCTAGTTACAATAAAGCGTCTAAATAGTGCCTCGTTCAATTAAAATTGATTGCAACATGGGCCCATGGGCCAGCTACAAAACCCTTGACGCCGTGCAGCAACACAGATCACGATTTGGTAGTCTAAACTGAAAAATACTATGTGCAGATACCTAAACATACTCTGAATGCGTTCATTAACCATCTGTGGTGTAGGGGGAACAAGGATGGTTAAGGCAAGCAGCTTTCAAAACACAGGCGTGCTGTTAGCAGCTTTACGTTATAGAAGAAAGATCTCAGCTGGAAGGACAGCTGCACGCAGTACCTGGTAAGACAGGAAGAAAAATGAAACGTGCAGTCCTGGGGGCAAGTAGGACTTCGCCTTGTTTTCAACATAAAAGAAATAACATCTGACTGGGACGGTGGCAGCTCCCACAGTTATTATCTAAGCGCTACATGGTCACGAGGTACTGTTCAGGTATGCCTCAAAGGTTTAAGAAATGGCTCTTCAGAAGGAAAAGAATTTGCCTCTTGTTTTAGAAGTGGACAAATTTCAACTAGACATTTCAGACAAATGTAAAGACAAATTAGCATTATATAGCAGAGGTTACACAAGCATTACAAGATGCTTAATAATGTTCTTATTGTATAAACAACTTCATAGATGAACCAACTAAATCTTCCCAAGTGAGAAGCAGCTTTATTGCCTTTACTTACACTTTCAGATCTATAGTTCTCTCATTTATTATTTCAACTAAATTCTTTCTTAAGAAAACTAATCAGTCATTGTTCCTACCTTCCATTAATCTTTCACAGCTCAGAACCGTATATTAAAACCTAAACAACGCTAAAGTCATACCGTTAGAAAGATATAGGGGTAACATGCTGAGGCAGTAAATGACTGGGCTTAAATTCAGTTATTTCCCTAATCAGCCCCCAAGACCGTAACCTCTTCTGTTTCAGTCATTTTAAACAGTTACTATTAAATAATACTTAGCACTTACTGAGTGCAATAGATCTTCAAAGCTATACAGAACCATTAATAAAAATGATAGAAAAATAGCAAAACCATTAGAACTTCCTTCTACCACATTATTTATATTCTAGATATATTTCACCTTGCTCACAAACCCTTTGAGGCCACCAAGGCCTTTTCCACCCTAATGAGAAAGATAAAACTAAAAATATGTTACATGAAAATTAACATATACCTGTAGTTTAGAAGCACTTTCAAATCTAGCATATAGTAGTTTCAAGATAAAATAATTTCTTATGGATAATGTGCTTTAAATTGAGCAAAATCCAATTGGTATTGTTCCTAATAGCAATGTGGGAAATAAAATTAATTATATCAAATGCATGTCACAGAGCAGTATGGCTACTACACGGTAGCTTTAAGTCACTTTCTCTGTTCTCTGAGCTCTACAACTGAACCATTTGTATCCTATTAGCAATGGATAGTCTGGTACAGTATCTTCCCTATATGTCTCTGAAAACACATATTGCATTTTTTATTTAAATACAGGATGCCTTTTCTGTTTTTGAAAAGGTAGGAGACCAAAATGCTACAGCTAGAGGCATATAGTTAGGCTTCTGAGAGAGCTCTGTTCACATCTCTTGCAGCAGTGCTAGTGCCCTCACCTTTTAAAACATTTTTTCAGAAACAACTAAAGCCACATATAAATTGGTATTACTTTCAGTTTCTCACTCACTGGGAATCTGAAGTTGGGTAAGTACAAGTTCATAGCAGCTCCTGAGATTTGGGGTAACAAAGAGTGAGATGCGAGGTCAGCCTGTCAAATTTGCTGCAGTCAGTGTAAATATTCAAAATTGATTACAGCCATGTGATAAGCAGACAGCAAACTCATGGACACATTATCATAAAAAAGTAGGGATACATTTCCAGAAACACTACTGGAGCATATCAAGTATGCTCCAATATATGCATTTAAAAGTATCAAGCACCCAAAACAGGGTGCTTCAGAAACGCTTGCACAAAACCATCATTTCATCAGCCTGTTTTTAGAGGAACAGTTACCTCTGTAACTTATACCATGTACATGGTATCAACTACCATCAATATCATTTGGGAGTTTCTGAGGGGTATGAGAAGGAAGGGTTACGGTTATAGGTACCTGGGGATGCGGTGGGTAACTGACAGTTATCACACACTACTGAAGTTCCAGGAAATGCTCAATATATTTGTGTATCTCAATTTTAAACACAATTTACTAATAATTGAATATAAGAGGAAGCCAACTCCTCCATATTTAAGTTCTAATCTTCTGAAACACTTACTACTATGCAACTAACCTCTGGACATGCCTCTAGGATAAATCTGTACTGTAACAGCAGCGGAACTAATCATTTTCAAAGAAAGCTCAAATACAATACAGAATTTCAGTAAGTATTCCAAACTTAATTGATTTAAATGGACACAGGTGTTCACAACTGTGAAGAAAGATCAGGATACCATTACCACACACTCTAACTGTTTATTTATTCCCTGTCTAGGAACCTGATTTAGAGGCAATAAAATGCAATCAGTACACAAACCAGAAGCAGGAATCATCTGCTAATGGAACTTTTAATTGAGGAGTGACCACTGACATGAGGTAATTCTTTCCATGCAGAACTCCTTGCAGAGACCTCTATGCACTTTATCACAGTAAACAATCACTAACATATGCATTAAAGAAAATTTAAATACATTATGACCCAATAAATATCACAATCAATCAATACACACTTTTCCTTCCTGAAGATTTAGAGTTAAATACTGCATTTCAGTAGTCTTTTAGTGCTAGACATATATTTACAAGGTTCGTACTAACATAGCTATCTGTAATCAAAAGATAATTGTTATGTTAAATTAACAAGTACACAAAGGAATTGTCAGGCTGACAACTGTGCAGAAAACAGAATAGCTTAAATGTACATTTGTAAGGAAAAAAAACTTCCATAATGTATCAATTTTACTCTCGCAATTTTATTTCTGCACTATAAATGCAGACTTAAAAGAGCATGCAGCTTTTCATGGTAAATTCCTGTTTTGACCATTTCAGATGATTCAGGATTTTTGGAGACTAATGATCAGCTAGCTTGCTTTTAAGCAAAACGCTGAGTCTACAAAATCATTTGGAGGGTGACTGAAATGAATCAAACAAGAAGTTTGTACAAATTGCTTCCTTCTTCATATCATTATCACTAATTCCATACCTACCTTCCTAGGTTCCAGTAGTATAAATTGTGGCTGCAGCACAAATCAATTAGAGTGTACTGATTTAAGGAAAGCCAAAGCAATTAAATGGACAATACGCAAAAGGGAAGGGGTATACTAAAAATCAGAAGAAAAAAAAAAGAACAAGCAAACAAAAACAAACAAAACACCTTCAACAGTGAGAGAAACAGAGGAAGAGTAACAGTGCAATACCTGATGCAGTATCCTACCAAGTATTTAAATATCTGAAACCCAGTTCTTCTCACTGTAGTTTTCTTGCTTTTGTTTCTCTACTTACTTTTAGTTCAAAAAGGACACAAGTATGTTATCGGAAACATTTGCTTGAAGGTTTCAATTCTGTACATAGATTTAAGAGTTTAGGATCTGATCTAGATCTGGCAGTGAAAAGGCTCCCATTGATTCAATCTATTTCAGACAAGGGCTCAGGATGATTAAGAACTACTTTAGTTTTTCTGCAAAATGGATACTGTAGACACTGGTAATCTTCAAATTGTACATTCTAGCCAGGAAGAATATTTTGCACAACAAATGAATTAATCTATCACAGCTCTATTCGAAGTTGAGAACTGTAATCCCAGCACACACTCCAAGATATAGAAAAATAATCTAATAAATGATTAACATTCCACATGCAGGTTCCACCGTTAAATAATTTGTTTGAACTGATTTTACCCTAAGGTTTTAAGTAATTAATTTTACCAAGATACATTTTATAGCATTTTCAATTATGTGTTTATAACAACACATAGGTATGTGCACAGAACAGTCCATAGTATCTTAAATCAGTATAACAAGCTACAAAAAGTCAAAACTAAACAACTTTACCATTCATCAATATAATATCCATCAGGCCACACAACTTACTGGCCTTCTATATAAGGTGCTAAAACTTAAAAACATTGATTTTTTTAGTCCCTCATGCTTCCTGTACTATCACAGTTCTTTATTTGGTTCCACAAAGTAAGGACTGTGTTCAAAACAACAACAACCACCTACCACCACACTTTGTTCTCTATACTACCTTCCCAAACATTTAAGGCAAAAGCTAACTTTTGACAGAACAGTTCTAAACCTTTTCAGAAGTCCAGTGTCTTTCAAGGACTACAGGTTGTATTGCTTTGGAAAAGAGATTTAATATTCTATTTCAAAGGTAGAGCATATATTCTTCAGCAACATGAACACATGACTCGCTAGTGCTCTTCAACATGCTGGAACAAGAGAACCCGAGAGAGCTGGATTCTCGTAACCAGTGGCGTTGAGTGTATTAGACAAATCTCTACTGTCAGAAAGAGTTGCCTTATTAAAAGTGCGAAGACATTCCTTGGAAACCATAAACCTGATGGTTCTTGCATCCATTATGTCCAAAAGGAAGAAGAAATCATGAAAGTTATCATTCTAATCTTTCTACGGACTTCCTGACATATTCTTATGTAATGCTATTCATATGTAATGCTAATACATCACAAAACACAGATAATTCTTATGATGTAAAACGTAAGCTGGTACAGGAGAAAGACAATACTGTATACAAGGCTGAGCTTAGGTCTGAACACGCTGAAGTTCAGACCGTAATTCTACATCTGCCACTGTGTTACTGATTTTTACTGATCACTGTTTCTATTGAAATGGTTGACCAGTGCTTCCCTCTTTCTGGATTTGCAGCAGATATTCAAAAATCAGCCAGGAGAAAATCCTTACTTCAGATTCTCAGGTGTTGTTTCCAAGCTTCCCTTCTGTCTGCCAACAAAACTTTAGCCTTCCAGTGAGCCAAGTCCACTGCGCTGCCAGAGCTGCAGCGGCAAAGTCTGCACGAGGAAAGGTTTTTGGTGCTGACATAACTACTGCCTGTGGAAAGGCAGCGAGCCAGACCAGGTGCTGACCACAGCCCAGTGCTACCTACTGTGCAAACAAAAGAAATTGTGATGTCCCATCCACACCCCTGGGACTCTACATGGGACAAGTCCTCACTTTCCAGAAAGGACAAGCAGAATTCGGGCCTAGAACACCTCTGTCTGAACATCCCTGACTGCCCATGTCACCTCTTAGGGTTCATAAAGTCACTTCTGTCCTTTCAGCAAGGGAAACTAAAGTTTCGAACCCCTCCGGTGGTGGAGGACTGCTACATGAGGTGTGCGTGGTAAGCTGAGCTTTTACATTTAAGAAATAGGAAATTGCTTAGAAGGCACCGATGTTAAAATAATATTTACATTACAGAGCAAAGTCATTCAAAGTTGAGAAGTGTAAACTTTGCAAGTGTTTGAGTAGCTGTTGTTTGAGCAAACTCATTTCTTTCGATTTTTTAAGAATAGCTTCTGACAACATAGGTGATTACACGATCACGTGGCATTACTTTTACAAGACCTTTTGCTCATTCAGTGATCAGTAAAAGTTGCATGGACAGCCAGGCACTTTGTATAGTATTCAGTTCCATTTCTTCACTAACTACAAAAATACAACCTAAGCAGTTAGTAATTCGTCACGGGATAAATTGATTTTTAGATGCACAATTTTCATACGCACAATTTTTAAATATTCTGATGTTTCTACATCTTAACTGGTCAACTCACGTACAAGATGCCAAGCTGTTAGAAACTTCCCGATGAGAAGAAAAGCTGAATGGTAATCGTACTGAAGTCTAGTCTATCGTACTGAAAGTTAAATGCACTTGAGTATTAGTATGAAGTGGTTACCAAGAGACAGAGAAATCATTGTATTTTAATGTATTTGTTTTCTGGTAACATTGAAACTTCTTGAGTTTTTGGTGGCAGCACTCTTTACGCACTGTTTTCCACAAATAAGAAATTGCTGTGGATGCCTGATTGCTTCCTTTGCATTTTATCTAGTTTGTTTACAAAGGGGCTTTTATAACCTACTATTGCTCTCAAATAACCCTGTGCAAAGCACAAAATGGACACATTTTTGAAAACGGGTGATTGACTATTCAAAAACTTAACCGAGACCACCATACTGACAGGTTTTGAATCGTATGGTCGTGCCTTATCTTTCTGTTTAATTCATCAAGCTTCTACATACACAACTAAAAAGGTGTCTGTGCACCTGGGCAAGGGTAATTATTAAATAACGCCGTCAGTTCTTACCTTATATAAACATTCTGCAAATACAAAAACAATTTCTGCCTTCAAAATGTTAAATAATAGATCCTCTGATTGTAAAACGACAAACCCAAAACTGTACTTGAAGCACTCTAAAGGAGATAAAATGCATTTTGCAACTTCTGTCTTGATGCTAACATTTGAAAATCAATTACAGAATGAAACTATTGTTTTGGCAGAGGAAACTGAAGACTCAGAACTAGAACTCAGCCCTCCGCTGTTCCTAAATAAACCCCAAACGTTTTTGGAGTGATGCAACTTCTCTAGCATACCACAGCAGCAGTCACTCCCCTACTCCAAAAATCTGTAAATATAGAAAGTGAAATCTTGAGTATGTAAAATCGATCATCATCACAAACTTCTATTATGTTAGTACTGAGTTTATTTTCCATTAAGAGCAGAACACTCTTCAAAGGTAAATTTGCTGAAATGACCGATTTGAAATTTTCATTATTTTACAAGACCGGCTGTTGCAACAGGATGCATTAACAAAGAATTTGCCTACAAAGTGGCAGTTCAATCTCAATCTGGCAGCCATAAAAAACAGTGATCTGTCTCAGCAACTCAGATTTGTCAACATCCTCTTAAACTGCTTCCAGCTAGTTTAAAATAAGGACATCCGACTGTATGTTAAATCTCTCAGCAAGTCAACAAAATGTTATGTTCCAGAATACTTCATGCAGCTAAATAAGACTTTTATGTTTTAAATATGTCCCATTTTAGACAGTTGAATAGCAATCAATACTTATTTTCTGAAATGGAATTTGTATTCCAACTTTGCTTCATAATTATTAGGTTTAAAAAATGGTTTCAAGGACTTGAGAAGAAATATCCTTAATACTAAATCTGACCGTAAACAAAAAAAAAAAGAATGTAATAAATGTTTAATGGTTTATTAAAAAAAAAAAATCAATTACTAATAGCTCCCTCTTGAATTAGAATGTCCACAACAGCAAAACAGTAAGCACTAAAATTTAAGAAAAATGCAAAATGTATGAAAAAACGAGCAAAATTAGTAGAACAATTTTTAAGTGGCTCATAAATATTGTAAATGCTCATAGCAAATTTTAAGTGCTGCAAGAACTGTACCTCACGCAACAAGAAACTGCTTGGTTCGGTAAACAATTTCAGAGATTGCAAATTACGAAAATCTAACTCTAGTCAAACTCCTGAAAGTCCCATATTAAGAACACCATAAACAGAGCAGTTCCATAGGCTTCGAGGAACTTAACTTTAAGCAAGAGGATAAACACAGAGACAGACATACACACACTTCCCTCAAATGGTAGTTAGGGTATGTCAATTCCTCTGTACTCCAAACTTATTGAAATGAATGAGAAGTTTGGGTAAGATCTAGAAATAATTCAGATCCAGTATCAGATGGTTATTTCTCCTCAGGTCTAGAAAAATCACTATGTTTGCCATCTACCCCCATCTAAGAATATCTACTGAATAATTTCAGTACTATGATAGCTTTATATTATACAACACTTTTTTACCTTTCCAAGCATTCTTCCAAGAAAGTAGTAATGTCGGGCGTAAGAGTCTCCAACAAGCATCTGTGCAGCAGGGTTGGGGTAAAGAAGTCCCTCATTGGTGGTTTTAAAAAATCCCTGGTTGGGGTTAAATCCCGATTTAAGTAGTTCATTCAAAAATTCTCTGAAAATTCCACCACCATCAATACCAGCTTCATCAAGACCATGTGCATTAAGCAAGTGAACACGAATGCGCTTTTTTAGGTCAGGTTCTGCAGAGGAAGGAGAAAGAGAGACTCAAATATAACTGTCTACTTGAATTTAACTTGGATAAAAGCATACGTAACTATGGATTCAAACATACCTACACTAATTGTATATAAAAAAACTCAACTAGTCAATAGCACTGTTGGAAAAATCTATTACTGGCTTGAATTTTAGGATATTCAGTATGTAAAGCTCATTTTGCACAAAGGGTCCTGTTGTAAGAGACCTCATAGGATACGACTGGAAAGACACTAGTGGGTGAAGAAAAAAATCTTACAAAATAAATTAATAAGCCCAAGATTTATTTGAAAATTCTATTTATGAAACATTATGAATGCAAGGTTCACCCTTCTCCTGTCTGAAGGAACCATCGGTAAGCACTGCGTTCTCTTAAAGGGGCCGACTGTTAAGCAACACCTTAAATAATTCTCTTTGAAATTCAGATAAATATTTTTTGCTAGTTTGGACTCCATGCTATGTAATCTAATTCCACTGAGGAGAAAGGTGTGGTAAAGATTGACATGTTCTGGAGATAAGTGTTCTGCTCATTTCACAGAAGACTGCTACTTGAGAGAGATTCTCGAAGCTGTAATGTTAGCAACCATCCTAGAGAGGACCTTAAAAGACAGCATTTTTAATGCATTTGTTGACTGTGTGCTGTACACATCTGCTTGTATCACAAAGATACACCCTGCAATCCATGGGTGATATCCATTGTTCACATTCCTTTGAATGCCCTTTTCTACCTTCCCTGTACACAAAGGAAGGAGAGTCATGAGCTAAGACCAGTTCTCACCGTTACCATCAGCTGAAGTGCTCCCACACTCCTTTTACCCACCGCCATTGCTCTTCCCTTCCACCAGTCTACTCATCTTATCCCTGAAATGAGCCATTTCAGCTCACTGGTTCAGCATTCAGCCCTTTCTTCCGATTACTATCCTGCCTGCTCTCTGAAATAACTGCTTGCCCCTGGAAGGAGAAAGGTCAGCACCAAGGGCAAGGCTGGGGAGCTCATGGTCCTTAGCCAGCACCACGATGTTAGCTCAACTCACTTATCTTATGAAAATCTCATCTTAAACTCCAGCTGCCATCTATCATTTCTCTGCTGAAAACATGAACAGCTATTTGAGGATGGGGAGGTGTCAGCAAGACAGGCAAAAGATGTGTTCTGAATGTTTTGTATTTTTTTTCTCCTAAGTCACTGAAAACTCTCTCAGAATTATTCTCATTTAAGTCCCAGAGCAAGCAACGTTCAGTCCTTGAATTTTATGCAAACCTAGGAAAACAGGCCTTTTTTTTTTTTTTTTTCCCAATTCACTGAAGGCTTCCAAAGATCTAACCAAATACACAGCTTTTATCTTAAACCTTCCATTGTCTACACTTGCTTGCTGCCAAAGCAACCAATAATAAACGAGGAACAATAAAACCTCCTGCTGCTTGACTCCATGTGCAACAAATGCACACACTCTGGATGGACAGCTCACGTCCACGAAAATCTGCAGCACCCTGTAGCAACAGCATCTCCCCAGAACCATCTAGTGTCCTTGCTTGCACTCTCCCATTAGTGAATGCCTCTGGATCTACCAGGAATTTTCCAGTCTTTCCACAGGTTACAAACTGAACTGTTGTTTTTTTTGTTTTGTTTTGTTTTGTTTTTTTAATTACCTATTAGTTCTTTGCACAAGTGAAATGCTCTGCTGCACAAATTCTGCTGGCTGGAAATACAGGATAGCCATTTTTAGTTATAGGTATTGCAAAAGGTCTGGACTCTCATCATTCACAGCAAGACAACAGAATATGACCACTGGCAAGAGAGTGTGTCAAGCAAACAGGCATTCCCTACCTGGAGACCTATGAGATTACCCACTGATGTTAAAACTCTCTTATATTAAGGGTTTTATACATTTATATGTTGTGCTTTTTGGAGCGTGATGAAGGAAATCAGTTGTCTGCTCCTCCATGTACTGAGGGCCAGATTTACACCAAGAAAATTAGCCCTAAAACAAATTCACATACCAGAACAGGTGACAAGCTAGAGAAAGACCCCCCCCAAGTTAGTGCAATCTCAGAAAAACAGATTTTAGTTTTATAACCCATACAGCCACAATGCAACTGAACTGTTATCTGTGCTCCACTAGAGACTATTATGGAATATTCTGAAAATTCCAGTATAGGAAAGAAAAAAAAAAAAAAGGAAGAAAGGAAAAAAAGTGCTTGCACATTATTAAGCATATGACAACCAAACAAGAATACAAACCCACAAGAAACAGACCAGTGTATTTCTGCTATCGAAAAATAGTTTTCTTCATGATCTCAGTTAAAGTATTATAGAGGAACAAACTTTAAACAGCTCTCTTCTCAGTGCCAACAGACAAACTGGATGCCTCTTCAAACAATGTCCTGTGCTCCCTCCTAATCAATTCTAGAACCTCATCTATTGTGTGTTCAATCACCCAGATCCACATTAATCAACTCAGTCTATATAGTCTTAAAATTGTATCCCTTGCAATTTTCAAGAATTTCTTTTCTGTCTCCCACATGGTGCCTGACCTATTCCAGAACTAATATTATTTGAAAAAACTATAGTCCCAGAATGCCAGCTTTTTAAAAGAAGCCTAACCTTCTAATTAAGTCTTGATTGATACTAAACAGCACTAGGGCCACAGCAGCACAGCACTAGAGAACACTATACATAAATATGCATGTGCATACATACACATGTGCACATATACACGGTGCATCACGCACACGTGCACTAACACAGATCTTCAGACTTTAGTGGCAAGCTAACACTATGGCTTCTCTGTACCTGTAAACAGTCAAAATACATCCCAGGTACTGGATTCTGGTTTTGTCTTTCCTAAACTTCATGAGGTTTCTATAAGTAATTTTTTTTCCTCTCTTTTTTTTCAGTCTCTTGAGGGCTGTCTGACCTTCCAGAATTTTGACTATTCTCCCTCACCTGTACTACCTGTGACCATGAAAAACATCCAAGCATCTAGGCTGTCTGAATGCAGATTAAGTTGAGGAAACATGCATTCTAAAACTGCTTTCATAGTTTAGTAAGACCACATTAAATATGATGACTACTTCATAGAAAACATGTTTCTCATTTAAAGCTATCTTCTTACAAAACAATAGCTTGGCTTGCCTGTTACTAGACATTGTACCACTCAAAACCTTAGACTGCAGCTTCTGAATTGTATTTTTATACACTTACTAGGTGGATGAGGGGATGGTGTGGGACAACATAGCAAAGCAGACTCGATTTCTTCTGTTTCTAATTACAATTAATCTCTCTGTTTTGAAGAGACCATTTATTGAATCATCCTAAAGTCATTATGATGAAACTTTTCAGAACCAATAAAGAGACTGAACAGTCAATCGCACATGTAATTTCCAGATGATTATCCAGTGCCATCTTCTTGATTAGCCTTGAAAATTTTCCAAAAACAGAAGAATTCAATTTAAATTTAATTTAAATCTTTGATAAATTAGTTTAAGAAAATCTCTTCTGTGTAGTTACAGTTTTAAACTGGAGGTATTTAAATATAAAATTCTATTTAGAAATAGTTTCTTAGTCTCTTGAACGCTACAGCAGTAAAAGAAATTAAGAAAAAACACAATTTTTTACAACCCAGAATACCAATTCCTCTTCTTCCTCCTCTCTAAACTATGCAGTTCTTGAGGAGAGAACTTATGTGGCACAGCAGGTGAGATTCAGACAGTAAACCTCAAGTATTCGACAAATAATCTTTTCACATGCAAAAATACCATATAATTAACAACAACTTTATTTTGGAAGGCTCAATATACATTGGAATTTTGGCTTCCAGTGCAACAATTCTCACACAAATTCACACCAAGGTATGATTTAAATCAACGTGGTAGAATATATACCGCTACATACTACTGCGACTAAATGGGCTGCATAATCCTTATCAGCCACAGTGTACCTAGCAAATCCTGTGCAGCCTAGACATTTTGCTGACACTAAAAAAGCAGGTAATACCTAATTAACTATATAGATGAATATACAATTTACAGCTGAAGATAAGTGAATGTGAAGAAAAGCCCTGCAGAAGTAGGCTTGAACTAAAGAAAGGTGTCTTTATTAAAGATAAGAGGACTGCAAAAGTCAAAAAGAATGTGTATTAGAATTACTTTACATACTTTACAAGGAGGTGTTTCTTTTTTTATTTGTTTCAACTTCATAAGGACTTCCATACCTCAGAGCTGACATGCTTCTTACATATTCGCTAACTTTCATTGGATGTTAATATATGGTGAGAATGATTAAATGTGTTAAAAGTTATGATAACTTCATTGTGAACCTACCATTTTCAGGAGAAAGTTTATCATAAGCATCTTCATAAATATAATTTCTCCTGATAGTGACATTAATTCCATCCAAAAATGGCCCATCTCCTTGAACCTCTTGTTTGTCGGCATAGATCAGTCTTTGAAAAATCTGTTAAAAAAGAGTGAAGAGAGAAATCAAGTCACTGTACAGATGTAAATAATCAATAAAACACGGTTATTGACTACTATTAGTGTCCTTTGAGTTGCTTTTGGTCACTCACTTTAAAGTGATTTGTACGCTCTGTCATTGAGCTCCAGAAGCATAACACAGAGCCACGTCCCACTGGAGGGAAGGAGAAGGGACAGACATGCAAAAACTCTTTTGTTCTAGGATACCATTCTTAATTCTTTCTACATAAAGAGGCCCATCTACAGACATTGTGTCATTCCAGTTTCCTCTCCCTAACTTTCAGAGTTCTGAAATGCAAAGTACTCAAAAACAAACGGAAAAAGTCACAAGAGTATTTTGAACACAAAGAGGCAATTCTCATTACTAGCCAGCAATTGTTCATTTTGTATTGCTCAGGAACATTCCCAGTGGTAGGACAGGTATCAGTATAAAATAATATAGCAGGTACCACTGCCTGAGCATCACACCAACTAAAGAAAAATAATGCCAGCTGAAGTACAAATTGAATTTCACATTGCCCCTTTGCAAGTCTTCGCAACGGTAACCTCTTAAGAGCTCACCTGAAGAGTAACTATAACTGTGTTTCTATACGAAGATGTAGCATGGCTTTTTTCCCCTCTAACGAACAAATAATGTTCAACACGCCCCCATTACAGTGAGTGTCTGTTTACTACGTCCTCTCTTGCATCTTTCCCATATTCAATAAATACTTTAGTATATTTTCTAAGAGATGTAATTTCCTAATAACATAAGAATCTTCCTAGTTAAGAAAGTATAAAGATTCTCCACAGACGTTTCTATACATACACACAAATCATGCAAGAGGAAAATCTGACAACAGCAGACAAAGCTAGCATAGAGCCTTCAATCTATTATTTACATGGACAACTGTAGCTAGTGGAAAAGATGCTCTCCTAGTAGGAGAGCGACTCCAACCAGAAGGATTAGTGTAGACAATGCCAGACTTCCCTAAGGTGTGCAGCAAAAAGCCAAGAGAAAACAGCCATAAACTGCAAGAAGAGAAACGCTGAACAGATGTAAAGGAAAAAATAAAATCAGAATGAGAGTGGTTAAGCACCAGAAAAGGTTACACAGACTATGAAATCACAATCTTTGATTCTGAGCATCCTAATCCAACTTTGAAGTTACTCCTGTCTGAGGAGGGAGGTGGACTGGAGTACCTCCAGAGATCTTGACATATTTTTTTCTAGTTGTATCACATCAGGACACATAACCACAGACACAGTCCTTTTACAAACAAGGCATGAAAATATGCTCACCACCATTCTCTTTCCTGAAGCATGGTTGGATATGGTTTATTAACTATTGCTACATAATACTAGACGGAAAGTGTCTGGGAGATCTCAGAGCAAAATTTGTCTTGACAGAGCCTGGACTCCTAAATGATCCAGTGCTCATGCACATGCAAGTCCTGGAAGTAAGAACCCCAATGCAAAACTGAAGCATTTGCAATGCCTTAAGAGTAACAGACGGGAAAGTAAGCAATGCTGACTGAAGTACACACCATGACATCATCATTTTCAAGCTGACAACAGTATGGGTTATGGAAACTGAAAGTGAAGTACACTGAAAACTATCTGAACAACTGCACCTAAAGGGTTATAGTCAGTGGCATGAAGTCCAGTTGGAGGCAAATCCCTAGTGGTATATCCCTTAAGTGGTGTAACCCGTGATAAAATTCTAGTTATTGCTTCCCACAAAGAATCGAGATATTTGATGTAGACTGTATTCATCACTTTACACAGGTAAGGATCAAACCGAGAGCTGCACACCAACTGGCTGTAAGGCCAAAGGGAAAAACATCACCTGGGGTGAATAGGGTGGAGAGCCTACCATGACACTGGACCAAGTAATTGCCTTTGAGAGTATCTAATATCTGGTAATTTGAAGTAAAAATCCCACAAGTTAAAAAATGAAAGGTCACATGGAGCAACTGACACTGAAACAGCATTGAGCTGCACCACCAGGCCTGTTAGAACTGATGATGACTGGAGAGAGGGGAACTCTCTCCTTCCCTTACTGCAAGTTGTTTTTAAGAGCAGCGGGAGACTCCAAAACCGTGTTGTCTCCCACTACTACACACGAAGAACTACGCTTGTTCCAAAAAGCAGTTTAAGATGATCTCGTCTTTGACCTAGACCAGAAATATAAAAGCTCAGTCTGCAGCTTTGTTCTTCTCTGCAAACTGTCATCCAGTTTTTATGATTAAAAGGATGTTAACCTTCAAAATAAAAAGCCAAGTTTCAATTTTCGTGATAAAGCAAAACAGGTTTTATGAATTCCAACAATTTAAAATATGTGCATCTTAACACGGCTTTAAGATGTCCAGAGGTTGTGGTCAGTTGACATACAGGCCCCTGCTGCAGATCACTTCCAACTGTTTCGCTGTAATCCTTGTGCAGTGTTGCCATATGGTGTTAACATTTTTGTTGGAATAACTGTTTCATAGTAACCTGAAAAAAAGTCCTTTTCTGTCAAACCTACCATTGTCTTTTTGACAGATACTGATGTACTTTCCCTACGGAACTGTTCTTCATTCCCTTGATGGTGTCTTGTAATTTAATGTTTCCAAGACAGTTCACTGAGTAGTGTTTAAGTAATACTTTTAACAACAAAAACAGTTCAAAAATGCTATAGGTAACAACTAAAGGTGTTAAAAATATATAATGCAAATTCAAACAGCTGATAGAACTAGCAATTACATATTCAAAACCTAGAAAATATCCAAAACCAAGTACATACAGTACGTGAATCTCGCAAGTTTTAAACTACATGCCCCCTTAAGTTGAGCTAGTCAGCTATGAACACAAAAACTTAATCTCCAGGCATTATTTTCCTAAAATGGACATCCATCACCTCATTCTGAGGTAAATCCACCCACTACACAAAAGTCTCCAGTCTTGACCTTGCCATCTGTTTACTACAGATGAACTAGTTAGAGCTCTGCTTACCACAAGAGGGTGCAATCACGTAGAACAGTCGGGACTGAAGTTTATAATAAATACAGTACTGCTCTCCTACCTTGGAATTTGTCTTGCTAATTTTAATGCAATTTTTATAAAGGGAAATATAAGTAGTAAAAAACAGAGAAGTAATCTAACTTCACATATTCAGTCACCATACAAACAATGGAGGAAAACACTATGGCCTGTCATACCCTTCTGTAGGGAAACGATCCAGTTTCTACTTAGCTAAGTGCTTTTTTTTTTTTACACTTATTGGGGAAAAAATAAAATAAAATAAAATAATAAAAAAACAACAGCACATTAAATTAGAAATGAGGTACCTTTACTCTTTCTTCAAAAGGAACTACAAAAGGTAGCTCTGTCAGAATTGCAAGTTGTCGTTCTTCAGATACAGAAAGAGGTGCTGGTTCCAAACCCACTTAAAATAGAAATAATAATTTTAAAAATTTTGGAAACAACATTTTAAACATTTTTTTGTAAATCAAGTGACTCAACTTATTTTGCATAAAAATAGAGACATTAAAATAGTTTATTTACTAAACGGTAACACAAAGCCTTACCTTTCTTTAAATGTTAGTTTCTACTGGCAACCTGAAATAAGCAGTCTAGACACACTGAAAACAAGATGTGTTTAAAAATAAGTACTCCTGCATTTTTACGTTTCTTCAAGAAGAAAAAAGTTACTTTCTTATTACTGACATTTTAATTTTTCAATTAAGAAAAAATACATCACAGAAGATAATTAAGAAGTTGTAAGTAATTATGATTTTCATCACAGGAATACGTAATATTCCCA
This sequence comes from Cygnus olor, assembly GCF_009769625.2. Classification (NCBI taxonomy): domain Eukaryota; kingdom Metazoa; phylum Chordata; class Aves; order Anseriformes; family Anatidae; genus Cygnus; species Cygnus olor. The sequence goes on along the minus strand of NC_049170.1, from coordinate 9,715,431 downwards.
TCTCAATGATCAAAAAAGTTTAAAAGTACAGCGCTTTCAACTACAGCATCTACTTTCAATCAAACCCTTTTAGGCATAAAAACTAAGAATTGAACCAAATCTAATGGAACCAACAGAAAAACAGCATTTATTTCAATAGGTTTTCTCTCCTAACAGTAGGGCTACAGTAATAACATTAAATCCTAGTGACTACTGAAATACTGAAGAGAACATCAAGAAATTCTATAATTTGCTCAAGAAGAAAAGATCAGAAAAGAATTCAAGAAGTCCCAGCTACAAAGGAACACAATCGCATGCAGTTCCCATGCCACCACGCAGGTACTCTGAACCTCCTTATACACCTGTACATCTTAGGGTGATGCACAGCAGAGGTGACAATCCTGCTCTAACCTCAGAGGAATAACCTCAGCTGCTGAGCACATGTGACTGTGAATTAATTAATTGCAGCCAAAAAAAAAAGGTATTGCTTACCAACTAGACATTGTGATTGAAGTCTACCTAACTTCAGTGCTACGGGGGGACAGGGGGAGATAACTCTAGCTTGTTTCATTTTCATCTTTAGTAACCACCTCTTTTAAAATTAAAAAAAAAAAGCTCTCAGAGCCTAGACTATTTACAGACAATATTACGAAACTGAGGTAACTGCTTCATGTTACTACTCATTCGTAAAGGTTATACTCACAGTTTCAGTTTTTCCTTTGGCTCCTATACCTGTGGTGCCCAGCTTCTTGCTGCCCTTCTGCTACTGGGCACTTCAGCATTCATTAATTGTATGTTCTGTTGGGGTTTTTGTTTGTTGTTTTATTCTGCTTGTTTTCTTTTCTTTTCTTTTTTTTTTTTAAATTCTCAAAGCACTTTAAGTAGGGATATTTTAAGCACCAATTTAACATGACATGACCCAAACACACCACTATACTTGATGTATATTCATTTGGGGCAGGTTCCAACATTGCAAGCCTTTGGAATCTCTGATAAAATGCTTATCTGTGATTACCCTGAGTTTACTTAGTAAACATTTTTAATTAAAGTCAATGTATTCTGCCTATTAAGCTAAGGGTTAAAAGCATTTTAAATAAAAAGCGCATGTACAGCAAAGGTAAACTACTACATGACTCTGACAGTTCAATTATTCCAGTCAATTAGTCAATTTTATCTGCATTTCTCCATCACAGCCTCTTTCTTTAAAAAGAAATATGGGATGGAGCCATCAACAGAGGGCATTTAGAACTCACGAGTCTGCCATTTAAGTAAATGAAAAAGCACAAATAAACATGGCCAGATGTGATTCAGCAGTACTTTCACGCTAATTGGCTTTAACCCAGATGGAGTCAAGAGGGCTCACACAAGTCACTTGCATGTTGTTACCTGCTTGTTTTCACACATTCATGTTGGCTCCACTTTTTTTAGCCTGATTTCTTATCAAAGAAGGTTTATATGAACATGGTGTCATCTTTTCTCACCGTCTTCCTTCCAGCACACCTTCTGAACTAACCAGCTGAATTTTTAATTTGACAGAGGAATAGAGGATTCAAAAATATTCACTTCTGCAGTAGTTTGCAACTGGGTGGAGACCAGACATTCCTTTAGTGACCAGATTACAGAAACAGCAAGGAGAGATCAGTTTTTAATCATCTCTGCTCAGTACGTCAATTTGTGTGTTTGACAGCCAGCAAAATTAGCACACGTAGCTCCACACAAGGCCACAGCATACGTGCTCCTCATCCACCAATTGCCCAAACCAATAATGGAATGGAGGGAACTGATGCAATTATGGGAAGGGAGATGAGGGAGAGGCTCGGGGTACTGTATGTATGAGGGGAAGGAGACGAGCAGACTAATAGCATGGACAGACTCTGCGAGTAATAAATGTGGAACGGGTCTGACGCTGGGGAGCTGCAGACGGAGGATGCCAAGAGTAGAGCTGTTCAGAGGCATGTAGGTCAATGGAAGAAGCTCATGTTACTGTTATAGGGTCTGCATGAGATAGAGGATAGAAGCCTATAGAAGCCAGGCAATATGTAAAAAAAGGACAGGTTTCCTGCATTTCTTTCTAAAACACTTGCTTTTAAGATTTCAGATTTTCAATCGTTTACAATAGGACATTTCCAAAGAGAGAAACTGAACTGAAAAATCTTGACAAACCCGTTGTTACTGTATTAGTTTAGTTATCGGGTAATCAAAGTAAACTCATACCATTATAGCTATTCGAACAAAATTTATCATTAACAGAAGTCACTAGGTTTCAGCCTTGGACAAAGCTGTTAACAATCCTACAGAGCTCTACAGCAGCACTCAAAGGCTACGGTCTTCTGTAAATGATCTACAGTATCTAGGTGGGATACTCAGGCAGATGACATCATCTTGAAGCACAGTATGGACTCTCATAGATGAGCCATTTTGCTGCTTAAAGGCCCCATTTTTAATTCTTTATTAAAATCTTCACAAGTATTAGTGATTTAATGGTTATTTTACCTGAGCGTAGCAAGGTAAAATTCTAAAATAGTGAAGTTACAATGGTCTGAAAAGCAGAAACAGACCATCCGCATGAGAAAGCACACTGGTGCAACTAAACTAGTCTGTTTTCCACGATAGTTAACTAGGTCCAATTCTCTCATGTCTCTTTAGAAGTTCCATGAAGTCTAGAGATTTTAAGTGATTCAAGGGAAAAAATTTCTGCCTTATCCAATTAGAGGCAACACTTATATACGGCAATTAATACTTATGGTACCAACAGCCTTTTTGTTATAGCTCAATAAGTAAGTTTCTTCATAGTTTACAGTAAAAACAAACATTTTATCTATTACACAACCTTATGCATTTTATATGTTATGCAACTGCCCTTTATACATATTCATACATATATTTTTAATTACCTATCATTTGTACACCTCATCATTTCACCTCATAAATGCAAGCAAAAACCAGTGGAAACTTGAGGAAAGCTGTTATACAATAAATATTCTAAAGACAAACATATATACAAGCACAATTATGAAAGATTGCTTTGCTTCTGGCTATCATTAACACTTGAACACAAAATGTTCAGCTGAACTCTATCAGAGGTACGTTTTCTTTGCATAAGGCAAGCTTATTTTAACTTAGTAGAGAAAACATCAGACTGACAGTATCTTACCATCCAAAGTAGATTGCAATGGTCCTATTCTTCCCATTCTTCTGACTCTCCACACATGTCTAGCAGATGGCACATACAGCTGTGTAACCTAACAGTAACAGTATTTTACAGTTAAACATTATCTAATTACGTATTAAGTATATACATGAATTGTCACATCCAAGAGTGTATCTGAATCCTTAATTATCTTCAATTCTAATCCTTCCTCCTTATACACGTGCCTAAAGCTGAGCTGTAAAATTAACGACAATCTAATATAACATCCATGTATCCTTTAAAAATACCATGAAATGTCACTTTAAATTCTGATAGTTAAGATACTACAGAAGCCAAGTTTCACATCTTGAGATGTGAAATAAATTCTCTTTACTTTAAACCGAGGATCAGAATAGCATTGCTGTTTCCTCAGCCTAAGAACTACAAAGAATTGTCACACAGAGAAATGGCAATCTTGAACACAAGGCAAGAAAATGAGCTGTCTTCAAAACAAAACGGAAGAGTCTACTGCTAACTGTTCCTGTGCAAAACTTCTAACAGTTAAGACATCTAATATTTCATGGAAGTTTACCTGAGGTATAACTATCTTAAGATACAAGTTTTCGATGATTCAAAGCGGGTACTTGCACATTCACACGAGCATTTTCTTTCACATCCATATAAACTTATTTTTAAAGCTCAAACAATGCCATTTTGTTCAGAAACTTTTAGGAAAATAAAGTAATTTCTATGTGAATTAAGTACAACAATGCTATTGAATTTTATTTTAGGAGACAAATTTGAGGTATGTTTTCCTCTAGAGAATAATTATTCTATTTCTACTTTGAGAAATGCTTAAAATAACTGGAAAATAAAATGAATCATAATGCTACATTATTTTCTATTCTCCTTTGTTATAAATGGAGATTAATTACAATGATGCACTGTAGAGCAGGTTCTATTTCATGGAATAACAACATGGTTTAATGTAGAAGTTTCTTACCAGATTTGAGGCTTCTGCATTCCATACAAATGCAGCATTAGTCCGTGTTTGAAACCGCATGAACTCTGTGCAACTTCAATGCCACTGATATTGTTAGGAATCAAGAACTTTACCATTTAAACTTCAGCACTAGTAAGGCTATATGAAAAAGAATATTAATACACTTACCTTATCTGCTTTAATGTTTTCTTGCTCTGAGAGCCAGTGATTTGGCGGACAGAAATTTCGCCTTGTATCTCTAGCTTTCAACATTTTCACCAAGTTTGTGATGACCTAGGTGTAAGAAACACATACATTCAATATACATTTAGTACTGTGAATGAAATTCTATAAATCAGAAACTAACTGAAAATCTTTCACCGAAAGATTGTATGAAATGAATGTATGTGAAATGAAAGATTGTATGAAAGAATGTATGAAATCAATACTTATTATTCAATACATTATAAGAGCTTGCTTTTATACTTAAATACTTTAGAATACCTTAGAATGAGTAAGTAAATGTGCTTCACTAGTAAGTCATCCAAAAAGCTGGCTCATTAAAGTCTCATTATAAATTTTAAGAGCTAGGACTTGGTAATCCTAGGACTACCCTTCAAAATTATATGCCATTTTAGGGAAGTTTAAAATATCATTATCAACATTAAATTCCATCTTTAAAGAAAGTAACACCAAACTGGGTCATTTAACACTTTTTTTTCTTTGCCTATATAGATTTTCATTTCGGAAACAAACATGTGAATAAATGTATGTTTAGGAGAGACAGACATGCACCTATTCTTTACTACATCTCATTCCTAAACATATTCTGAAAAAATACGGCCGATTTATAAGTTTTCTCTGTCCACAAGGAAAAGGATTCTTGTACTTCTGTGCACCATTTTTCAAGGAAAATGATCCACAGAAGAACGGAACTTCTGCTTACCATCTCAAGGCAATGAAGATCATATACCACATGACAACAAAGGTCACAAACCACACCACACTAGACAAGTCTTACGGATCAACTAACAAACAACAGTAGGTAACCTTAAGACATGCGAGGTATTTCTGCCTACAGTTATTAAACTTAAATAACTAGCCAGCAGAAGACTGCATAAAGTGCTCCTTAATGGCCAAACTACAAAAGTCAACATCAACTTCAGAAAGTACAGAAAGAGAGGGCAGAAGCATTAAACTGGCAGCACAGCCTTACAGCAACAAGTTACATCTCTAAAGTACAGCAAAGATTGACTACTTCTAGTTGCTGCATTAACATACTAAAGCATTTCTAGCTAGACGTGCCTCGGAGAAGTCATAACCATCTGCTGATTATGTCACCTCACTAGACACCAAGGTGACTATCCCTGTGGAAAAACAAACGCTGACGGGTTTAATGGCAAGGCTCTACACTGTTGGCTCCTTTGTACTGTCAGCGTTTTCAAAGCTGGGTAGAAGAAGATCATCTCATCTTGAAGGAGCTACCAATTTATCAAGTGAAACATCCCTTCATAGATCGTCTCTATTAGAACAGCTCCTAGCATGACTAGCTCAGCTGTTTATACCGTGTAGATCTGTATTCAGCTAAACTCTACCCTAAGATTCTTAAGGGATCCAATGTGCCAGATTCATACTTAAAGATGCTCCTGAGAAGCACCTAGCCCAAGCCTGCTAGAGAAGAGATTACGAAACCTAGAGAAGAGATTACGAAACGACCACTTCCAGAAATAACACAGTAAATATTCTTCTAGTGGTCAGCGTAAGAAGCCTAAAAAGCACCTATAGTGTTAAAAATACACAGTGTGGCTGCTTGTAATTTTCATTTAATACGTACATATATACTGTGTTATGTTTTAAGTAAAGCCCTTTAGGGTGTTAAAGTCAGTGTAAGCCCCTTTCCAACAAGAAGTATAAGCATTTACCGAACAGCCATCTACTGAAGAGGTTTAACAAATTTTTGCTTATTAGCATAGTATATTTTTGCCTATCAGCATAGTACGTGATGTTTACACCCCTGTACCACCCAACCACAAACACATTAGCTATTAAATTAATACCAAATTTAAAGTTAATTTATATTTAGTTTAATTAATTTTAATTTAAATTAACACTAGTAAACCACTACGTTTAAGTCATTTTTTATTCACAAGGAGCTCTAATGATGAAAGGTAATTGTCATTATTATAATCACACAGTCAGAAAATGTGTATAAGCTAATTTTCTGTTGTTTTCTCATCTCCATAACACAATTAAGCTACTGGGAAAGTGCTTATCATGGTCACTGGGGTGACTTTGCAATTTTAATATTTTTCTTGGCAACTACCTCCAATCCAGAAAAAAAAAATAGAACTATCAAACTAACAACTACTCCATCACAAACACAACCGTCACATTTGGTTGCGTGCCTTCTCCCCAAAACTGGTTCAATACGTATGCAAGACAGAATCAACTTAGCCCTATAGTAAATAAAATGAAATTAAGTGGGATCAATGTAACTTTAAGTCAACAGCCTTAAAGAAATTATCTCTGCTACGAAGAACAGCAATCTGTTTATCAACTTGGAACTAGAGCACTTGAAAACTGAAGAGGAGCAAAACCTACACAAAGCTCTTCTGAAGTAACCTTGCATAAAGACAGTCTTAATAGACAGGTGTCAAGAGTAACAAAGAGTTTAATGGGCTTTCTGAAGGAATCTGTGTCTAGATACTATACGAAAGACCTTTTAAGATCCAGTTAGTCTTGAATAAAAGAACACAGAAGAATGCTATTTAAAGAACTGTCTGATTACACAGGAATTTTCATCACCTTACCCTTATAAAATTCAATGCAGGTGAAATGAGTCACTGAAACTCTGTGGTCCCATTACCACTACACTCATGAAAAAAAAGAGGGGGGAATATCTGCATGAAGAGCATGCTAATAAAGTGTTTTACAAGCAGAGAAAGAATCCTTAACGAAGCTGAATCAAATTAGGTGAGATTGCTAGTGTTCTGAGTACCCATTTCTTCTGTAGAAGGAACTCCAATATAAACTCAGGATTTGTTTGCAAAATTTTAAAAGTATGTATTTTACTGGAAGGAAAAGAACACTTCAATAAGTAACATTACGATAGTAATTTCTTTCAAATAAAGCCCCAAGTGCAGTTAGCCCTCAAAATTGTAATTCAGGAAAAAATGACAATTTAATAGGATTAATACAAGATTCTGATGTAAATCTTCTTTGAGAAAACCTGTTTTCACGTCCTCAGAAATTGAGTCCTCCTGCAGAATTTGTGACAGTTGACTACAAGTCATATTACACCAGCCATTCTGCTGAACACTCTTCACATGTAAATCCTACCATTTCAAAGACAGCCAAGCTGCGAGCAAATAGCATGTTACTGTCAGCAGTCACTGTTTTCAGGTTTGCCCTTACATTGCAGCAGGAATGCATTTCATTAGACTCAGTGGCATGGAAAACATGCAAAACAAGTGTGAGAAATTAAAGCACGGATGATAGGGAAGGAATGTGTCTTTTTCCTCCGTAGGCATCTTGCAAAAGCTTTGGAAAGGACGTCTCATATATTTGATGTAGTGTAAGAAAAAATATTTTCTACTTCGACACTTGAAATTTATGATGAACTATTCCAGTTTTGTTTTTATTATTTATTTTTTAGAAGATATTGCTGCCTGCTCCCTGGCAAGAAACTACTTGGAAGTTGCCCTCCAGAGCAGAAGTCTTCTTGATGAAATGAACTTTAGTTGTATTGAACTTCTATATGAAACGATACCTTTTTGAATAAGTAAACGAGAAAATTTATTAACTACATTTCTGGGTAGAACCAGAGCCTTCAAGATACTCTCAAGATTTACATTTATAATTCAGCTAACGAAAGACAATCCTGCCTCCTGAAAACAGTAGGACCACACCAAGTTCAGACAAATTTAATACCTGCCTGCCAATGTGGGACACAATAACTTGGGATTTTACGGCTTGCTGAACTAAAGGGCAATATGATCAAATTCACTGGAAATATAAGAAGCTAACAAAAGGACTAAATAAGACAAACTAAGGAGAATAAATAGAGAATGGCATGTTATAAATTGAATACATAGAAACACCCCTAGTATGCTGTTCTTCCCACAGAAATAGACATATTGGGGTTTTCACTTGTGACCTTTAAATTGAAAGTTTATTTGGCAATTTAAAGACAAGTAATTAAATTAAATCGTGCAAACATATATTAGATCAATCTGTGCAAATTACACATTCAGCGGTGCATTAGGACTGTATTCAATGCAATCAAAACATTATCAGTTACTCTCACTGCTATTAATGCTTATGCTCATAAGTGAAATGTGTTGTAAAATCAGACAGAATAGGCTGGATAGAGGCTATCTTAGACTTGTAGAATGAATAAGCATTCCTTAATTAGCCCATCAGGTTAAGTGCAAGCCTTAATGGGCCTTTCCTAAAGTCTAGCATGACATCTTTCTCCAAACATGGCCAAGAAGAAAGTTCCATTAGCAATATTAATACAAGCTTAGTTGATCATTTTCATTCAATTAACTTCTTTCAATTAAATAGATAGCTTGACAAAAGCAGTGATAAAAGACCTGAAGGGACAGCTGATGACTCGAACTGAACATTAGTGTGCGAGAGGTCGCCAGTATTAAACGGACTGTAAATCTACCATTCAATTTGGAAAATGCATTTCTTCTGCTCCCACTTCTTTAATGAGCAATTTTAGCTGACTAGATATGTTTGCTGCAGAATTTTCATGACAAGTCAAGCACTCCTTTTTTTCGGCAACAGTTATATTAGGTCTTTTTCCTGCCAACATTTTCAGCTTCTCTTAACTCATGTCTTAGGATGCCACGGACAAACTAGCAGAAATACATTGGTAGGTATCCAGAAATGATGTACATTAAGTTTCAATTTGCTAAGCCAAATTCACTGTCTCCTTAGTATTCCAGCAAGCCCAAAAGGAGTACCACCACCATATTCTACTAAAACACCAATAAAACCAGTGCAGGCTATTAACAATTTCATGAAGCCTCTAACATTGAAATACCAGAGTCATCATATGATTCAATTAGAATTGCACACCTATGTAGTGTTTTATAAGCACATATTTAAGTATCTTGCTGAACAGGATTTGAAGTTTAAATATATTCTACACAGTAACTTCTTTTTTAATAAACACATTGAACAGGAAAATTAAATTAAGACAAAAAATTATGTAAAATTGTTACAGTTATCAGAATTACTCAAAATTTAGCATATATGCTAAAAATCAACCTTCCCAAATCCACATTCCTGATAACAACTGTAATAATAGTATAATCAGGAAAACTAAACTGTACCCAGTCTCATATATGCAGTGTAAATCTGAAAATTTTTATGTTTTGAAAAATCAACACAACTTACCTTGAATAACTGAATCCACCTTTTTTGTTCTGTCTGTATACATTGCTGCATTTCCGTATTTTTTGTTACTCCAACACTTCTAAATGCTGCAATATATTCCTCGCGAACTTCTGGTTTTGTTTCTGGATAAGCCAACTTTATGATTCCTAAGCACGCATCTCGAAGGCAGCGTGATAATATTACAAGCTCTTCTAGTGTAAAAGGCATCATTGATGATTGTCTTTGACCTACAACTACATAAAGCACAAGTTTAAGTCTCTTTCAATAACCATTTCTTAATTTTGTTATTAAAAAAACACTGATTTCACTGGAACTCTAATATTCACACAAAATCTAAAGCAGAGAAAAAAACATCACACAGAGAACGAGTACACGTTTGTAAAGGCAATCAAGCCTTGTAACTGTTTACAGACAGTGATTTTATTTACAATATTTTCTTATTCTCTTTTGTGACTCCTGCTATGTTTGAATTAGTCTACACGTTCAGTCCACAAGATCTTCATTCTTCACCATCTCATTAAAAATTATCATGATTAAGAACTTCCATATCAGATCCTGTAAAGCTATAGTTCCCATGGTGCAGACCATTTTTTCACTTTTCTTCCCTAAATGCAATCATCATGAAAGAACCAGATGACAGCTGAGTGCTCAGGGGACTATCAGCAAGTCAGCCCAGAAAAGCCTTCCCCACACATGTCAGCAAATCATTGCCCAGGGAACCCTAAAGCTGTAAATTCCAGATGCTAAGCAGTTCCCAGCAAATTGATATGGCAGCAGCACATTTGTTCTAGAATTGCCATGTTACCAGTACATGGTGAATCTCCATCTTGTATGAAAAGCAGAAGGGGACTGACAGCCTCGCTTCTTAGCAGAGGATCACCCAGAACAAACTGAATTGCATGGATTTAGTTCTCCAAGTCTGATAGTTCCTCAGTTTAAGTAGCTTTACACAAAAAAAAAACGTTTCACAAAGCATTGCTATATAGTATGCTTGAAACTCTTACCTTCTATAGGATCACCAAAGAATTCGTTATCGTGAATAGAAATAAGTGAATGACTAAATAAAGAACTAAAAAGGTAGAAGAGAGGGATAATTCGACTAGAGTCTTCTAAAGACATTGGAGAGCCTCTTGAAATCACTTGAAGGAGTGGCACCATAGACCTTAAAATATAAAATGCAGAATTAAGAGACTGCTAATTAAATACTTAAACATATATATTAGCTTCAGCATTCTAGTAAAAATACCCAGTAGCAGTTCCTAAAACTAAATAAGGGCTGCTGTCTCAGTTTAATAATTACTATGGACCATTTCTGCAAAATAAGGTTACTCCTTTTAAGTTCTTGTCACTATAGTATTTCAGTGTCTTGAAATACATCAAGTTCGGTGTTAACATAGACTGCAGATACTTTCTGGTTTAGAATAGAAACAAAGCAAAACCAGGTTAAGTAACCTGCATCTTCACACAGAACAAATCTGTAGGTTCAATGCCTCACCTCGTGGGAACATGCTTCTGCTACCATCACTTCCTGGACTAGTTAAGTATATGTGATAAAACTGACATACTTGGAAAGAAGTACTTGGGAGTTAAGCATTTATTATACTGATGCTACTAGGCACTCCAAAATCTACAAAATATGTCTGATTTTAAATCGAGATTTATTCACCTATAATTTTTTTTTTTTTTTTTTTTTTACAACTGTCCAATTCCTAAGATTTTGCTTAATTTTACAAAATCATAGAACCACCAAGGTCAATGAAGTAGGAGCTAAGTAAACATTACAGCTTTGTTTTCCATCACTTTGCACGAGTGCCATCACACCACAAATCGTTTCATTCTCTTTCTACTATATACTCTGTTTTAACAAACACTCAGTTTCAGAAATGGTATCATACATACCCTGTAATCATTCGTGTAGTCATTGAAGATATCAAATACCAAAGATGCCTCAGGAATCTGGCATTAAAGGCTAAACTATAAAGAAGCCTGAAAGAGGAAGTTCAAATAAATCATATCTGCCAAAAATGTATTCGCAAAACACAATACTTCTATAAGAACTTTTCTGTCAAGCATTTCTCAAACATTAACAATTCAATTTTTTTTAAGATGGGGTTCTTAGTCTAATCAAATCTGACGAAAGCCCCAAAGCTGAAAAACAAGCATATAAACCTTGTACCTAACACACAGTTTTCATTAACTCAGCAACAAACCACATGATACAGACCCAAATTTGCAGTGTACCACAGAATTAAAAACGCATTAAATAAATGCAATATACCAGTTATTTTTCTGGGAATTTCTGAAATTCAGCTATGGAAAACTACATTAACTAGTAAAGAGGTCACTTCTGTGGTTCATCTGACATTAATATGCACAAAAAATTTGCTAAAGGTAGATTAAAACACCTTAAAATTGATACTAGAAGCAACTATAGAATTAACTATGTAAGAATAAATGTTCATGTTCACAAATCAGTTCATACAGGACTGACTTTAACCATCCTATTTCAGACATGATTTGGGATGAAAAAACTTCTTACAGAAATGGGAAATAAAGAGCTTCCTAGAATTAAAATATGTCTGCTTTATTCCCTGTCGATAATTGATAAACATCATTTGAAACATTTACTGTCTTCTAGAAAACCAAACAGGACTTGACCTATTAAGCTATAATTTCCCTGATATTGGAGAACAATCTTCAGTTATCTATCCTAAGTGCTACTTTCCAAGGTCTCCTAATCACTATTAGACTAAATAGATACTCAGGTCCACACTGTCTCTCAGAGGTCAATAGCTCCGTAATACCAAAATTTCTAATGACCTGGCACACAGGAGGTAGGAGGCTGGGAAACGGGAGCAGGGAGGATGGACAAGAAGGCTTGTCTGAGAAAACATGATTTATTACAGACCACATGGATAAATTAACTATCACCAGATGGCAAAAGGGAAGGATTTTTCATTAAAATTCACATTTCATTATAGAAAAAGGTAAAATACTCAGCAAACACTTAAACATTTGAAAACAGTTTAAGCAACAATTCATTAAAGACATTAAAACAAAAAACCCTACACACCCACATACAAATATTGCATAGTGTCATATGCCTCTGGGTCCTCACTTACTGGCCATTTAAGCCCTGTGGGCTCTTTTTGCTGCCTTCTCTAAAGTACAGCCTCTCTCATGCATCCACACAGCTACTCCCTTCTTCAGGCTCTCATTCCATATGCATCCACCAAGCCAGTTGTGCTAGCATAAAGGAGCACTGGTAAAAGGCAGAACTCTTCACCCAAACGAAAGGTACAGGGAGTCTAACATAGAACAGGAGCATGCAGAAGAAGGAAAAATGAAAGACAAGGAACAAGCTTTGCAGTGTATTTTTGCTGACATATCACTCCTCTTGTTTCAAAACCTTCAGATCTTAATTCCTTGCATGTAATACATAGAACAGTACCTTTGAAGGGAATTGGGAGCCTCACATGCTACAGAAGTTGCATGCCAATGAACACTACTAAACTTGAGTCTAATTTTAAACAACTGCAGCTAACATTAATTTTAAAATAAAACATTACCTTTAATTAAGTCCTACTTTAAGTATGCAGAATTTTAAAAAAAATCAACTGAATTTGACCAGTGAGAATTTAACTTCCTTCTAGATTCACATTATTTTGACATTTGGGTAGAAATTGTGCATTATCATGTAAGGAAGGGCTGGTTATATCAAGATAATTTAGAAAAGAACAGATTTATATCCTAATGTTTAAATATCTGAATAATAGCTTAGATACCTTGGTTTCTGAGATGAAAAATTTCTTCACTGACCTTCAGTTTTCAGCCTCATATTTGAAATAAAAAGTAATTTGGCACAATGCCGTTAAGTCTCAGGGGGCTTCCAAGTAAAAACTTGTTAATTTTACAATCATCCCTGGAAATTATGTAATAGTTTTAGCAGAAATGAACAAACATTATGGACACTGAACCTATAATAATGTAATTCATTTTTTCCACTCTAGCAATATTCAGCAATAATGAAGGGAAAAAAGGACAAACCTTAAGAGCTTATAATAATAACCTTTGACTAAGTTTTACCCATTTTTATTCCATACTGGTGATTCAGGCAGCCAACTGTAGTAGCTGCTACATTTCATGGCGCGATTCCAGAAATACTGACTGCATTCAACTTCCCTGTTTCCCTTCCCTGAATATCAGGTTAAATACACCATGCAAAGATGGTAGGCTGTATGAGAACATCTTCTATTTAGTCAGCACAAAATACCTAAGAAACATGAAGCAGATGAATTCATCAATTCTAAAGTTTCCATACTGTTACCAAAAAATAAATGTGAAACTGCAAACTAAATAGTAAAAAAATCATTAAAAAAATCATAACAATCACCTGAAATATTATCCACTGTCAAAGGAGTGACAGCAGGAGCAATCTCCTACCTTCCTGCCCCAAGCATAGAAATTGGCTTTCAAAGTCAAAGGTAACAATTGTATGAAACTAAATAAACAAACAGTGCAAGGATGGCCCTGAGAAGTCATATCTTTGCAAAGGCTGGAGAAATCCCAGCTGTGCTTAAAAAAGTTCCAATATTTTTGACTTCAGGTGAAAAAAATTAATCCACAAATTTTAGAGATCAACTGAACTTAAAGTAAAGCTTGAGTGTCCATGCAATCTTGATCACTTTTTTCTTTAAAGGAACAAAAAAAATACTATCGCTAGAAATGAAAAAATATAAATTATTTCCCTTTTTATTTACATTTTTATACTCTTAACTCAGGGGTTCATTTTCACTAATTTGTGCTATCCTAAAAACAAACCAAGCAGCTAAAGTTTAAATCCTGAGTTTTTACTCCTCCCATCTTCTTGTTCTGCATTTTCTTGAAAATCCTGCTTATCACTGTAGTTTGGAAGAATAATAATTTTTCAACTAAAAAAAAAGGATAAGTTCTTCTTATGGAAGTGGAAAAATGAACATTGTCAGCTCAGGCTATGAGACAGTTAAATTCACTGCAGAGATTTCTGTTAGATATCTGCTTTAAACATACTAAATTAAATTATATGCTCCCAAAAGTATGAACGGCCACTTACTTAGAACCTTGTTTCTCTCCATAGATATCTAATTGTTCACAAAGGCCACATGATTTATGTGTACTTGCCAGAAAGGTATTTTGGGCACCTCTGGTTTTAAAAAAAGTGTCAAATTCCTCCTGTACAATGGGACAGATTAAATGACCCATTAAGCTTAATTTAGCTAAGGCACCACTACAAGTTAATTAGTTAAGGGCAAGATTTCAGTCGAGGCCATAAATTGGGCCCAGTTTCCCACTGAGACCATTTAAGTTAATGAAGAGGATACAACGGATCGAGAGGAGCTCAGTGGGCTGATAAAGGTCACTGTTGCAGGGGCAGAGGCTTTTGACACCTCGGGCTGCAAGGTGTCGCAGGTGAGGGACGGCACGCACAGCCACCCTTCGGTGAGCTGCACCTACACCGCTCTGCAAGCTGTTTTATGCCTCTTTGTGTCAGACCAAGAACACAGAAGAAAGCTTAGAAAATGTAAAAGCTTCATATGCAATGATTATAGTTTAAGAAAAATGCAAGCGTAAGAAAATTCCCTACAGAATTACTGCAATAGCCTTATAAACAGCCCAAGTATCTTCAGCACACACATGAAGACAGGCGGCTCGCGTTACACTAGAACAGCAGTTTGCTAAATAATTGCCAACCACAGGTTAAACCACAGGTTAAGATTAGCAGCGTTGTGTAAATTAAACCGTGTTAATGTACAGTCACTATTAAACAGCTAAACTAAGATTAACGATCACCGTGGGCCACCAAGCAGATGGCCGATAACCGCCAAGTGCCAATGAAGCACTGTTCACGTTGCTGTTTAATATTAAGCCCCACTGATGACCTGAAGTCTATGGGATTAAATTATCCTACCGAAATATTTTGCAGTATCACAATTTACTAGTCATTTAAAGTACAGCTTTGATGAATAAAAATCTCGCAGATCTCTTCACAATGGTAATGAGAGCTACACTCTAAAATTCAATTTTTTTTTAAGAAAAAATTTTATTCAATAATATATATCAGCTTTAAGCTTTATAGAGATGAAAGCCCTGCCCCTCTGAAGAGGAATACAGTTCCCAGTGACTGCATTACAAACACAATTTTATCCTACACCTCCAATCTGGTTTCCTGAACAGCAGCTACTGCTCGGTTTTTCTAGCTTTGTGGCCTTATTTTTTTTATTGAGCTCGCTTGCTTCTTTCCAGAACATATTCAGGATTTACTGATAATCTCCTAAGGAGGAGTAACTCAAAGCAATGCTTTTCTCATAATCCACCTTTGTTGATGCATAGCAACTTAAAA
Organism: Cygnus olor; assembly: GCF_009769625.2. NCBI lineage: Eukaryota > Metazoa > Chordata > Aves > Anseriformes > Anatidae > Cygnus > Cygnus olor. The sequence continues at coordinate 9,699,552 of NC_049170.1, read as the reverse complement.
ATGCTAAATTAAAAGTTTTTAGTAGCACTATTTTAATACACCACTAGCTTATGAAAAAATAATAATTTCAGTCTAAAATAAATATTCTACTTATCATCAATCCCACTGGAACAGGTATAAAGGTAGCAGGTTAAACACAAACAACTTGCTAATTCTCATAAGTTTGAACGCTATCTTGCATCTACATATCGTTCAGAAGGAAAACAAGAGCAGTAAATACTACTTATTTCTGAGGTGGCTGTAGTATAAATTTCAGTTCAGTTTGGTGACACTTTCACACAAAAAAAAGTAATGCCACAGACAAAAAATGCTTAGATGAGGCTCACGAGACACCTGCATAGAGAATACACTGAAAAAGACAAAAAAGCACTGTTTAAAGAAGTCTTAATCTACAGGGCACAGAGCACAGCATGGACGAAACACCACCAAAAAAAGAAAAACAAACAAATGGAAAAGCTTTATTTACCATTTCTACAAGATAAACCAAAAAGAATGCTCAGAGTTACTGAAAGACCTAAGATCAAGGAACTATTTTGCCTTACCTAAAGCAACATAACTAATACAACCCATTACCGTTTAAGCAAAGAATACCAAAAGAGCAGAGTAGATGTTCTCTGATAAACTCAAAACACAGGATAATTTCAGAGTGGGGAGGAAAAAAGGACTACAGTCCGACTCGAACACACACACACACAGTCTCCAGAGTAAGGAACTTTAGAGACTTGCTCTTTCTATTCAAACTGTACTGTACTCTTGGATATCTTGTTCTGGTCTGTCTTGGTGTCTGTTCTAAAACCCAAGAAACTACCGAGCTACTGCAGTGACACCGATGTTCCTGAGAGCAGTTAACATCAGCATCATCCCACAAATCGCCCAGATGTACTGAGGAGCCACAAAAAGAAAAAGCATTCAGCCTTAATGGGGAAACTCTGAGTTTCTCATCTTTTTTTCAAGGTAAAAATTCTCAAAACTACTAAAAAAAAGATTTGTTGGTTGTTTCTTCCCTTCCAAAGTCTGTCAACCTTAGCACAATTTTCTTTTCAGTTATTGAGAAGTTATTTTCAGTGATTATACTTTTTATTTAGCATTTCACTTCACAAATTTGCAGTCTTTATATTTTTTTAATTACCAGCTTTTTATTAAAGATGTAAATGCTGCTAAGGAAACAAAGCTTTTGTAACAACCTTTTCTCTCTTTTAAATCATCTGACCCAGTACATTTTAAAACAGAAAATAAGAATTTGATTTTTGAGTTCTTAGAATACTTAGAATACAGTAACTTTAAATAAATTATTTTTGCTTAAATAAACATTTCTACATGGTTTTATTAGCTAGATATACTTTATTCTGAATATTGTCATTTATTCTGAATATTGTCATTTAAAAGTTAATTTCAAAAAAAGGTGAAGGATCTTTCAAAACACTATCACTAAATTGGACAAAATCATTTGGGCAATAAAAAATTAATCAGGAAAAAAAAAGTGTGGAAATCAATGAAGAAAAACCTTTTAATTGTCTTTTGAAATGGCAGTGTTTATTACCTTTACAAGAAGCATCATCAAATACCCTTTGAAAAACACTGAAAAAAAACATTTAGAATACCTACTTGGAAAATTCCGCCAGGTCTAAAAACGCACTGAACAGGACAAAGGATTGAAAGATTGACATCTACTGACATGGTTATGCCTGACAAAACCAACATTTATGATTGGCTTGGAAGTCAGAACTATTAAATAAATGTTTACTTTAATTTACCAAATATTTGTATGGATTAATTTAATTTTTATAATGAAAATAATTCCATTGGTATTACTGATAAAAATTTCCATATTTCTTAGTTACTTGTAAAATTGGTAAATTCAACTATTTTGGAGCTACTCAAAAGCTATAATGGAAAGTAGCTTACGTATTTTAAGATGTTGACTAGAGTTTCCATAATTTCTGAGTTTATCCAGCATCTAACTAGCTTGTTATGTCAAATAATTGTAAAGACCTAATATGGCTTTTTCAGAGGAAATAGATGCCATACTCATACAAGTAAAGTTCTGGGTGACTTCTTTATTCATTGAGGATCCTTTCCACACAGTTCACCAGCAAACCTCGAGTCAAAGCAGCAATGCATTTAAACGCAGTAATTACTATCCAAGGCAATGTACTACTTGCAACAATAAAGCGGCCATACTAATTCAACTACTGCTATGATCTTCAGGTCTCACATCCTGCTCTAACGCAATTAGTCTACAAAGAACTAATTACCCTAATCGAGCAATCACAGTTTCACTGACATCTTACTTCCTCTAACAGCTATAAACACCACTGGGCGAAGATAGCACCAAATTAGTTTTCTGTATCACTGTTTACAATGCAGTTTGAATTGATTATGTTTACAACATTCCCTAAATACTTAGTTTACTACCAGCAACTACATACTTACTCAGAACTACTTGTACCACAATAGTTTTAATACTTATGGGTCTTTGATGATAAAAGGGTCAAAAATCTTCCACTGTTAGTGACAGCTGCGTGTTGTAGTCTTTGTAAAAGAACAAGCTGTTTAGTTCCACTTCAGGTTCCAGAGCCCTTCCCAACAACAAGGATTTTCAATAGGTAGGAATTGTTTTAATTTGTAGCAAGGGACATGCTGGTTATATATTGAAGGGGGTAGAGAATAAAGCAGTTTTTGTGCTCAGCTAGAGTGGACTGTGTAATCCATATCACTGGAAGTTTTAAAACAAGCTAGACAAACTTCTGCTAGACTGACACTTAACACTGCCTCTGAGCAAGAAGATGGAAAAACTACTGCTCAAGAATCTTTCCAATCCTATTTGAGTGTGATTTTCCGATCACAAACACTATCTATTCAGTAGTATTTTATCATCGTGTTGGGGACTAACTTATTTGCAACTCACCAAGCAAACCAAGGGTTTACGCTTTTGGATTCAGTGATCAGTCCATAAGGAATACAATGAACAGGAAGAAAAATAAATCAGAGAATGATTCCAGGAATTAATTCACTCTTTGGTTTGTCTGGAATTCTTATCTAAATTCTGAAATTCTTCTTTATTTCAGCTGATCATGAAAGAACTCAGAAAAAAAACACAGTGATTTAAATGATACAGTCATTTAAATGAGTCAAGTTTATCCAGTAAAAACAATTTTACATCTGTACTACAGTTCAACATCATTATTATTTATACTTGCCTGACTTTTGGCACCATCATTCGGTGTTGCACCATTAGCGTATGGCAGATTGATGCCATCAAGGTAAAGACCTCTTCACTAGCTGAATCTCTCCAAACCATATTCAACAGGGTGTTTGTCTGCTGCTTTGTGTCCAATTTCTTTAGACATTCCTCAGTTATGTACTGAATTGATATTCTCCCATCACCCTACAAACATATCAGAGAAAAACGTGAAGTATTTTTAAAGACAAAGTATCCCCCTTTAAAATATGTACTTCAGAATTTTACTAGAACATGAAGATTTATTGTATGATAATACAACATGAGCATATCTGTATATCCTAGTAGCATTCTTGAAAGTATCACACCTAAGAGCCAATTTAAATCCCTAGGAGGCAAGTGTTGGATTGGAGTATCGATCTTTTCACTTAAACCAGTGCAAAAAGATTCCCTTTAATGTAAGCATGCTCTTCAACACTCAGAATAAAGCAAGATCCTTCACTGGCATAAAATGTTCAAATAGTCATCTCTACTCCACTGACATCAGCCAGCATTGGACATGAAATACAGAAAAGGATGGCTACAGTAAGTTCTTTTACAAACAGTGTTTTCACAAAATCCATGGGTTAACAAACAAACTTCTGGCTGACTAATACACACATTAAGCTAGTAAAAGAAGTGTACAAAGAGAAATCCTTTCTCCTTTTTTTTTTTCTTGTTTGTGTGTTTTTGTTTTGTTTTTTTTAACTTCCTCTCTCTATCCAGCCCAACATAGCAAACCACACTCTGGCTCAACGAAGCATAAAAGTTATCCAAATTCCTTTGTTGCTGTTTCTGGTTTTTGTTTGGTTCTTTGTTTTAAGTAAGATGGGCATGCATGAAAATATGGCAAAAATTAAAAACCCGCAAGAGAAACACAGGAAAGAGAAAAATATACTACAACAAATAATATTACATATTGAAGTCTCCTCAGAGCAGATCTTTTCTAATTTACAAAGTACTGTAAGTTAACAGCAAACAGAAATTTATGCTTTGTTTTTAACCTAATCACATCTTAAACGTCACCAGTATCTTTAAGGCACAAGTGGAGTCTGCCAGCACTTACAATACATACAGTGTGTGTGGCCAGCGAATTAAATATTGGAATACTGACATCTAGATTTTGGATAGAAAAGATAGAAAATGCTTTATAGTTTAGGCAATGCAGTATTTACTGGACAGTAAAAAAGAAAAAAAGGCAGTTTACTAACCCTATCCTGATACAGATTTCCGGATAACAATAACACGCTACATCTAAAAATGCAGAAATAAAAGGCTGCATGTATCTACCAAGAGTATAGCACACTCAAATCTCCCTCTTAAAAACAGTGCATCTTTCGGAGGGAGTGAGAAATGCAGGTAGGCAGTAGGAACAGTATCTTTTAGAAGAGCTGGTATGCTTTTTGCTTTTGATTTCAACACTTAACCAACAAAATGACAAAAATGCTTGAATGCCTGAGAGAGAAATCCAGAAATCCCAGCTCAGTGTGGAGAAACAAAGTCATCCACACAGCTGGTTGTTTTTCCTTGTTTTGTTTTGATGAACCCCAAATATGGTGTATTTCACACACTCCACAAGAAAAGACTTCACACTGCATTCATCCTCTGAATGGCAATATATATTGAGAGATTATATAAAGGCCATCAACTGGTGAATTTAGATCTCTCCAACTCCAGTTGTTCAAAGCCTTGATCTGAGCATTAGGAAATCAGAGTTAGCGTGGGTTCGTTTTATTAATGAACATTTAACAATATTTTTAAACTACAGTGAAGAGTCATATTTATGCTACTCTCTAAACATTATTATAGAAAGTAGGTATTTGGCTTTTGAAAGAAGTGCATATATTTGAAAGCAGAGCTAATTCTACAGGGTAAAGACCATGGTTGAACATAATTTTCTCATTTCCGTAAGAAAAAAAATGAGAATACAAAAGTTGAAAGGTCAGGTTGGCATGTTTCACGATATCCTAGTGTCACCACTAGGATAAAGAATGAGGAGAGAAATAGTCTCTGTAAAATACAAAATTAAGACAGGGAAGCTGAAACTTCTATTTAAAAAAAAGCACAAACAAAAACCCTTATTAATTATTATTAATTTTATTTGATTACTGGGAGAAACCATCTACTTTTAAGAAATAAGCATGCTTTCTGCTACAGGTAACTAGAAGAATACTGGACTTAGAGTGATCATGTTTTTGCCTATAGTTACTGCTACTATAAATCAATCTCATTCAAGGAAATTCAGTACTGCTTACTGGTGCAGTTGTCATTTTACTGATCTCTTCATCCTCATCTTCAGAATCACTGGTTGCATCCTGGCAATTTGTACCAGCACTAGACACAGGCAGCTGAGAGAGAAAAGTCTGGAGTACCCTCAAATATACAAGTAGTCCTTCCTCTGAAAGGGATCCTATACCAAATACATTGAAATAAAAGATCGTTAGCCAGACCATAATTTATTATAATTTACTAGCAATATCTGACCAAAACCACATTATGCTAAAGCCTCCCAATTAAGGGTATATTTTCCTGAGAAGGGTAAAAATGGCTAATAAATAAACCAGATGTCTCGAACACTTGTATCCACAAACTGTCTTTTTTTGCTAGGCAACGAACTATGTTATGGAAATACATAACACACTAACTCAAATATGAAAAAACAATGAACAGGTCATGTAGCTTTCTCACCCAAATACGTTTCTCCGACTGTTAACACGAAGTAAAAAAGCCATGGGGCTCGATCACTTTTTCTCAAGCATCCATTTTCTGCTAATAATAGTGCATTCAGAAAGAGTTCGTAAGGGAAAACGGTCTGCACATCAGCAAGCGCTGGAATGATGAAGTGGAATATCTGATCTGTAAAAGGTGCTGCCACAAACTCCTCTGTGAAGGCTGCAAAAATCTGTTGCCTAAAATGAAGAAAACATGTCTTTATAGAAAACATAGGCAATATGTCTTAACAAGTACGTCCATGGAATGACTGATCAATTTTGCAAGTTTGAACACACTCATCAAGAAGACTGCAAAGAGACATTCCATTAATTCTGTGCCAATAAACTGAATTTCTCAGATTTTTCAAAAAGGCACTTCCTATTACATCCGTTCCTGATGATCTTATATGTAATTCTAGCCTTTAAACTTTTGATGAACTCATGGAAAACTACTCTGAAGTTAAATTTGTTGCTTATAATATTGAAATAAAAAAATAACTAAAATAATCCCGATTGGTCTTCCCCCCCCTCCCCCCCAAAAAAATACTGTAACAAAAAATATCACATGCAATACAGCCAGAGTTTCATTTTAGTTCTGTCTTTCAATATACCTGACTCTTTCTCCTTGTGATCTATGACTTAGTTACTTCTCTTCACAAGACTTAGTTCTTCTGTCACAAAGCTCTTGTTAATTCCAAAGGGTTTTTGTTTTTATTTTTCCCATTTGCCCTTGGCTGCATCTTTATTCTCAAGTAAGTTTTTCCACACTTACCTTCCTATATAAATCATTACTAGTGCAAATAAATCAAATTGCACTGCAAAAATAGCTGGACACTTACCAACAATAAACCGTGAACCTCTGACAATAATAAGTATACAAATAGCTGGTATTATTCTTACTTACCTTGCACCTTCTGGACAGGAGCTGTATGTAAAGTGCAATGGTTTCAGAACATTCTCCAGAAGTATTTTTGCAATAGGGACTCGAGAAACATCCGAATACTCAATACTCGATGGAAGCTTATTGTTAATTAACAAATAAAGCGACCTGTAGTAGCCTGCAAAAAAAGCAGTATTTTTAAAATACCGTATTACTTTTCTTCTTTTCTTTATAAAACAACATATAATTAGCATTCGTTACTTTAAAAAAGTATAATTCGTTGCATGAAGCTTTATTTAGGAAGACATTTTTCAACAGTCCAAGTCACATGCACATAACTAACAGGAGATATCAGCAATATCTTTGAAAACACCTCAATAAAATCATACATAACCACATTCAGAGTCAGTTGGACTTTCAAAAACCAACCAATTCTGCCGATAAAGTGAATAATTCAATTTATCTTTTATTTTAAAACAATGACCAAACCATGGCATCTTACTGCTAAGAGTCTGTTGCCAGAATATCTCAGTTCTACAAACACCTTGCTTTAGGAGACTGAAGGAAACAATTACTGTTCCAAAACAGGAATCTCTCAGACAGTAATAAAATATATTACCACCCAAGCCATAAAGATTTATACAGAGGGTAGTCTGTCTCGCTGTCAGAATCTGTTTTTGTCTCACTACAGTACAAATGGAATCACGTGATTTCATTCTTCTTAATCCAACTTCCTCTTGTTCAATGAACTCTTAAATTAAGACAAGTTCCACTACTACAGGAACCACTGTAAATGCATAGATAACATTTCTCTTTCTCATTCAGAGGCTGAGTCCCTTTGTCAGGGACTGTCTACCTTGACATATAATGCAACAAATGGAAATCACCGTGAGGAATGACTTAGCAATGCTGGCAAGATGCACATGGAAGACAAATTATACGCAAACCATATAATTATAAATGCTGACTACAGATTCTTTACAACTTAACCATCATAAATAATTACGAGACTGTACATTGGCAGTTGCACACAAATGTTTGTTTTTGTTTTAGTCGTGAACGATTAGAAAACTGATTTTTTTGGACTAAAATTTATGATTTAACATGTTGGTAAACCCTCATGTATCAGTTTTAACAACTGAATATTATACTAAAAGAACAAATACAAAAGTACTTGGGAAGATACTATGTACTGTAAGATACTATATACTATACTATATAGTAAACAATGAGATAAACACAAATACTTCACAGAATCGTAGGGGTTGCAAGGGACCTCGAGAGATCATCAGGTCCAACCCCAAAAACTACTTCTGCAGTTTTAATTATGCCTATGGAAGTAAAATAAAAGTCTACAGTAAAAGCCAATTTTTGTCCATAGTAACTTCAATATGTAATAGTTGCACACATCCTTAGTAACAGGATAAGATAGCCCTGTCCTACTGAATATATTTTAAAACCTACAAATACAGAATTATTACAAAAATTAGAACTAACAAATTGGAAAGTGCACTTTTTATATTTTATACCAATGAAGATCCTTATTTTATACTGGTTTTGTCATTTCTACCAGTCTTGCAAATGCAAACAACATCAGAAAAGCAAATAACTTTTTTCACACATCCCCAGAGTAATAAAGTTTTTTCAAGACAAAAAATAATTTAGGAGATAATGACACAATTCATTAACTTCCAGTATGTTTGCACAGGTGTAACTGACTGCCACTCAGCAAACAGTTTTGCAGATGATGCCACAAAGGAAATAAAAGCTGGGTCATCACCTCTTTGCTAAAGTGTCTCTATCTAGTGTTAGCAGGATGAAAAATCAATGCCAGTGTACAATAATAATTATCATTAGCAGTTACAGAGAACACTACTGTAAAAGAATACACAAGATTTACATAACTAAAACTCAGAGCTGGTAGGAAGCGTCTGCATGTGTGAATACCAAACACGCATGCGTGCAAGCAGCTACAAGAATAAACTTTTGTTAGGTAATATCCATCCTCAAACTCAAACAATAGAATATTGAATTTATAAACAAAATGTCCAAAGAAATCAGCCAGTAATTTCTCAAGCAGCGATCTCATTACAAGCAATATATCCACTTAACGTATGGGTTAGTGTATGCAGCACTTAATTTATTGTTTAATTACATTTTGCCTTTACCACAACATGGTCTCCAGGTATTACAACAGTTTAATTTCGGATTATTTCTGAGAACTTCTATTTCCTAGCTACTCACCTTTTTGAATCATGTAGTGCAAAATTTGTTCAATTAGTGATGTCACATAGCTGACATCTTGTAAGCAGGCAAATACGTATTCTCAGATGAAAATACCTCAAGCATTCTCATAGGAAGTGCAACATTCAGACTGTCATCATTGCAATTTTGCAATAGCCTATAAATGAAATGAAATTGAAATTATTTACCAACGGATTTCTCTTATTTCGCCACAGAGACATGCACACTGATCTACAAATGAAGCTACAGAAACTTTTCTAATTTATCTTATTTCTACTGGGTTTCCAAGTCTTCCAATAATTGCATTTTTTGCTTGCATCATTACAATAATAATTCCTGATTTTACAGTTTCTATGCATATTGCACTCTCTTTAAATCCAATAAAATTCTTTATTTCAGTGACTTTAAAGTTTGGAAGTCTACTGCACTGACTGGAAGCAAAGATGTTGGAACATGTCCAACAAAACATGTTGGAAAAACATGTGTTACTACCCATATTAAAAATGAAGTCAGGAAAGCCCAAGAGCAGTATGGGCTGGGAAACAACACAAGGGAACATCATATGTTTAACTGAAGCAGCATGCCTTTGATTACAGACTTAAGTATTAAAAAATACAACCATCCCCAGCCTTTTAGCAAATTGCTCATGGAACAACTACCAGTAACCACAGAAATGGTGACGATTCAGAGCCTGTTTAGAATTAAAACGATTTGTTACAATGAGGCACGTACAGGCACGATTGCCCTAACAATGCCCTTTCCTAGCCATCTACAAACACAGGACACAGCAGTAAAAATGATTTTGATACCACAGTCAAGACATTTCACTAAATGGAATAAAGATACTCTGACCAGAAGACCTTTTTGGCAGATGTAACTGCCATCAAGTTACCTTTTTTTTTTTTTTTGCTAAGGTGTTAAATACTTTCACTTTTTTTCATTAAAATATCATCAGAAGTTACAACTTCTCATGAATGTTAAAAATAAAAATAAAATAAAAATATTTTTTAAAATAAAGAAAAGGCATTCTAAATATTACTAGTCTCAAAATAGAACATCCAAAGCATATCCTTGAACAATAATCTAACTCAGATGGTAACTTCTTATCACCATCGGTCCCCAAGAAAACCTTCTGGTCCCAACAAATACTTACAATGATATTGCTACACGCAACACTTAAGAACACACCTAAGTCTATCCATAGGGCAGAGCATCCCTTAAACATGTCGCGTATGAACTTGAGAGTCAATGGACTTCAAGAACATTGTTTTTAAACAGGAAAAAGTACCGTTTTCATGGCCTGAATATATGGTTAACATAAACAGTCTTCTTGTTAAACTAACATACACGTAATAATTCACTTGCTGCAAAAAGAAACAAACAAGTGTCCAGTGTAATTCCTGAACACTTTTTAGACAGTAGCATATAGAAAAAAAGAATTTACCTGCAACACAGTCCCAACAGTCTTTTTATTTGGAATAAGCACGTAAGTCTGTCTGGACTATCCAATTGCTTAACAAACTGAGAACTCTGTTTAATTAAATTCTGACACATCCATATCTGGGAAAAGATACACACAAGTTTACTGTTTATTACAACTGTGTTTTTTATTGCAACATATACGTGTATTTCAGTCCTGTTGTATCAAGCATAGGAACAGTAGTTATATGTAGCATATATATATATATACATATATACACACACACACACACACTCTTATAATTACAAAACTTACATTAAATTATTCATAAATGTCTGCAATAATGCCTTTGGAGAACTTACAAAACACAAAAGAAGACACTCATTTTCAGTTACAGAAAAAAAATAGTGATTTGTTGAAGATCGTAAAAACACACAACTTAATACTAAACTCCCAGGATTAACACCGAAATATATTTGCAACTAACTTTTGCAACAAGTTTCTGTGTTAAGAAAAACACCTTAGAAATCACCAGAGAGCTGAAGCAAAATGTTGTTAGAAAGTGTAACTAATATATTGGATTGTAGATTACACAGAAAGGATTTTTCATGACTCAGACTGTGTGCACGTGTGTACACACATAAAATCTAATTTTAAGTTATTCTGTCTAAACAAAGATCAAAGGAGTATAGGCCAACAAAATACAGAACTTCTGAATGAATTTACTAAAGTGGTCAAAGCTGTTTCTGCATCCCTTCTAAACCTTCCAAGTGAAAGAATACTTTAAAAGTACACGAAAAAATCTACTTCCAATCAAAAGCTTTAACAGTACTCACCAGACGCTTAGAATCCTCATTCTGTCTATAGAAAAAGAGTAGCTGACGAACTAAAAGGCTCAAATCAGCTCCATTAGCGGTGGAAAAGGTTCCTCCAGACTGGGCCAAGTTAGCACAGCGATCAAATTCACTTCTTGGATAGAGTACTTAAAAATAAAATAAGCATTAATATATCAGTAATGGTTATGAAGTTATATAGGGATGCAAAACTTTAAAAACTGATTTCAGTTTCCCATCCTGAGGTAGCAAAGTAATAAAGTGCATGCAGCACATATTCATTAACAGATCAAAGCATATACACAGAAGCACAGTCAAAGCCATGTTTGCATTCTGTAATTCAAAGGTACACCTGGCAACAATTTTTACCTTTCAAGTAAAGAACATTACATCAAATATTTTCAACTAGTTTACTCAATAAATATTAGCAAATTTAAGCAGAATAATCAACCCAACAAAAAGAATCTTTTGACTCCGACTACCACCTTAGACCTCACACACACGCATACACACAAAGCTTCACCGGCATCTGAAAGCTGCAAGTGTGTAAGTGTTTTCATACACACTGTAAACACAAAAAACAATTATGTAATCCACTGAAGTCAGCTGTCATACAGGTGCTCTGCATTCATCTGCTAAGAAGATGAGGTTCAACTGAAGCTGTGAAGAGGAAAAACTTGTGTTCTGTTAGCACACAAAATACTCAAAAAACAAAGATTTCTCAGTGGATTTTTTTTTTAACTAGAAAGTCTCTCTTCCAGCAAAACTGTTTTGCATCTTTCTCAATAAATAAATGAGTACTTACTTGATGTTTTCTGTCTCTGTACCCCCTTACAAATGACGGATTATTATTGCATTTTTCAGCCTCCGCCTTTCTTCCTGAAAAAAAGGAAGAGAAAAAAATGAATAAATAAATCAAAAATCAACACTAGAACCAACTCCACTTTCTACAATTTTACCAGATATATTTGTATTCAAAATGAAATTTGTTAATGAAATTAAGCACTGAAGTCCAGCATCCAACACACAAACTGGGGAGAAAGTTTTGTCTGGCTTTAAGTTGCCACTATGTCACGCAAAATAAGTTTTAATATTCAGTAAGTACATAATACCATTGAAACAACACATTTAAATTGTTTAGACAAGGTCTTTATACTACAATTTTGAAGCAATGACCAAATTCAGTAACACTATTCATCTTTCTGCACAGAGCAGCTGACCTTGAAGTCCCACTTATCATTTCCATTCAAGTAGTATACCTGTATTAAGAGCCTGGTATAGTTTGGATGTAGGGGAAAAAAGAACAAAAGAAAAAAACAACAGTATTTGGAAAGAATACTGCTGTCAAAAGAAAAATTAAGCTTAATGCTTCAAGCCTAGCAGCACTGTATGGTATGAATAAAAATTCCTGCTCACTCCTTCAAACAAGTCATATGAAGTGTGTAATTTTATGAAGTCTTCCTCATTAGCTAGAAAGAGTAGTTAAAATCAACCCTTTAAGATGACTCACTTTCTGAGGAACTGAAAGCCAGTTTGCTGCACGTACTATTGAAAGAGCACACCATGTATCTCCTGACAACACCCCCAGCGTATCCGATCACAATAAAAATCTAAGGGAAGTGGCTACTGTAATTAGGTTTCTAACAATGTCCATTTAGTTTCTTAGAAGATGAAAAGGGAAGTGAATAAATAGTTGCTCATCAAACCTAACACTACAAGCAGTTTGTGAACTTTCCAAAACACTTTAATTAAACTTACAAACTCAAAACCCTTGACTTCGTATTTTATTGTAAAAAAAAAAAAGTCCAAATTTTATGGACAAGAACTTGAACAGAACCGGCCCAGAGAAACACCAAATCCACTTCTGAATTACCATCCAACACCTATTTTATTTTTCCTGGAAACCTCAGTTCCCCAGTCAACTAATCTCAATAAGCTTGAAAGAGTCCATTACCTCCAGAGCCTGAACCAAAATTAAAATTTGATATGCCAAAGATTTGATATTCTTCCTCTCTGAAGTATCTAACAAGAAAGTACAAAGTACGGGGGCAACAGGAGAGAGTTTCAATTACAGACAGGCACTGTCTCTTCGTAATCATAATGTAATGCTTGACTAAAAGGTAGATACCTCCTCGTTTTCTCTAGACATAGGCTTTATCCTAGCACATAACTGTCATTTAGCAACCCATAATTGCGAACATTTTAAGGTCAATGCTAAGGTTCTGCTACAGGCGTTTGTTTAAAGCCACAACTGGTTTTATTCTCAGAAGTCATCCTTTAATAATAATAATAATAATAATAATAATAATAATAATAATCTCTTCTCTGCAAGAGAACTCTTCATTCGCTTTTGTGAGTGACTGATATATGCCACAGACGACTGTATGTCTACGTGCATGTGTGTACATATACAGATATATGGCACTGCATCACCTCTGCACCAGACAGAATGGAACGACTGAATGGGTCATTTGGATAGCTGGCAAAATGGTTTTGAAGCATGAGTCTTTTTGCACATGTTGATAAGGTCTCAGTGATCATAAATTGATTCATAACACAGCCTTCTCAAATAACTGGAGAAATCCTAGCAATTTCATACTTAAACTTGGTCCATATTTGTACATCTAGGTTGGAGAGAAAAAAGCAGTAACTGTCTGCAGAAAAGGATGAGCCCCTGCAGAACCTGTCTTTAACCTAGCAAGGGTCAAACACATCTTGAAAGGGGTAAACATTCTGTTTCCTGATTAGCATGAAAACTAGACAGACAGATTTTAAAAATTTATCAAGACCAGAAATGATTTCTCCTCGTATCAGAAAAGGAAAGAAAGAAAACGAACGTATTCGCTTCCATGCAATACTACTAAATTGTTTTTAGATTGCCACTTATCACTGAATCACAGAACAGCCCAGGTTGGAAGGGGCAAATTCACTAAGATGTTATATTTCAAAACTGGTATTTTTCCTTTCGGTGTGTATTTCCTCCTTTGCTTTGTTCCAGACTGAATTATCTAAGGCAGTAACATACATCACAAGCCAGTATTAAGAATTCCTAGACTTGCACATCAGCCTCACAATAGCTTCTCAATTATTAGGTGATTTCAAAGCACTTTATGACGCATTCGAGCATCACTGTTCTGACTGTACCTTTACAGATCTTAGACACAACTGGGCATGTGGCTTGCGGAAGGTCATCCTGGAAATCACAACCAAAACAGGTGTAGCAGGCGGTCTGCCAAGACCAAGTCCTACTAACAGATTATGGGCAAGGCAAAGAAAAACAATTTACTAACCAAATAGCTAGCTTTTCTCAACGAAGATTAGATAAAATGAGCCATCATCATAAAAGGAAAATTCCCTTCGCACCCAATGCATACTTAATTACCTTCTTTTGAGATGAAAATCAATTTCTGGGAAGAACCTAAAAGCAGGCAGTTTTGTCACTTCTAGTATACTGGAAGACTACATAGTACTCACAAACTGAAACAAAGCATTCCTTGAACTAAGTACAACTGCAGTGGAATAAAGTACTTTGGGCTGCAAATGTTATCACATCAAAGAAAAATCCAGTGTGCATGCAAGTGCTTACAGTCTACTTTACCTCTCGTTTTCGCCTTTCTTCCTGAGTGCGATGCAGGAGAGAAGCCTTTTCCTCCTAGAAAGCAAAAATAAAGACACTATTACACCTTCATCCAAACACGATTTAAAAGCGTTCATAGTATTTAATCTAGGCATTTGGAGACTGTTCATAATACACACAGCACTCGACACAAGTTAAGTGCTAAGCATCTTCTGCACTTAGAACGTACGTAACACAGCCCTCCCAGAAGCCTAGTGACAGAGACTATGTAAAAAAGAAAAGGGACAGGCAGACAATAGCCAAACGTACTGCTCCCTGTTCAGGTTTGTGCTCTCAGCATCCCAATAACCTAGGCAAACAAAATTCATTTACAAATGGGGAAATTGAAGCATCCTAGGGTCCCAATCCCACCAGGTACTTCCATATGTTTAGCATTTTCCCTGCTCAGAGTGTAAGCTATTGGCCAGGGTATGCACAGCAAGCTGTGGCACGCTCAAGGCAATCCCGCACTGTTCCAAAGCTCCACGCTTTGTCTAACCTGCAAAAAGCATTAAACACGCATTTACTTCTCCTTTTCTCACAACTTGTCCAGAAAGGTTGTCAAAATAGACTTATATAATAAATGGATTTTTTTTTTTCTTTAAAAATGTTGAACTCTAAACGAAGTTAAAGCTACAAGCTGAAACTTTCAGGAGAATGTTCCCTCCAACAAAGGAAAAGACGACTGAAGTATTCACGAGGCCTCTGAAGGACACCACCATTACAAGAGCCAACCTGTGCATTAGCTTTTAAGCCACACCTTAAATTTGTGCACATAAATTACAAATTATAAACAATGCTTTATTTGCAAGAATCTCTTATGGGATGGATCCGTGTTGTTTCCCAGGAAATACACAAAATAATTCTTTTCGGATGCAGGGTTTTCAGCTCCCACTACAGACAATAACAGTTGAAAGTACCCTGGCACCTTCCTAAATCCAGTCTAATACCATATATTTTAGGAAACTACTTTCTTTTTTTGCTTCTACTACACAAATAATAACTTGCATTTTTGTCTTATGGCATTCTTGGTCTAGAGAAGTTAAGAAATAATATACACTCAAGCTGAAGATGTTACTGCATCTAAATAAATAAAGCTGAATTTGGCAAACAAGCATTTAAAAATATTTAACCACTCTAAAACAACTGCACTGCAATACTTTCTGTGTCTATAGGCAGACAGAGAACTGAAGGCAAAGTTCTGCACTGCTTTTCTCAAGACACAAAGGAAGTAAGGAGGTCACGATTCTCCAAATTTCTTAGGACCGAAATACTTTAGCACAGAGCACCAAGGAGAAGAAAAAACATACATGCAACAAAAGAATTTCAAACTGGATTTGTATTTCACATCATTTACTGGAGCAAGCACAAAGGAAAAAATCCCACAAGAAGGTTAACCATGTTTTCCTCTAAAAACAGTATTTTACAGCCAAAGAGACCACTAAACACAGCTAACTGCCCTCTAAATACAAGTTTTTTTCCAGGCGTTAAACACAGTGAAAACAAATTGTACCAAAGTCCATATATAAGACAACACATCTCAAGCAACAGGAAAGGGGTTGGATCTGCCTGGAAACAAAAAAGATTCTGCCATCACACAAAAAAAAAAGACTAAATAATGTTCTAAACTAAGAAATACCCAACAGACAACCTAAAATGTCAAGGTTTTCCTATATAGATTACTTCTTTTCCAACAGCTGACGCCCAATACATTAGACAAGTTAGTAAAACATTGCTAGAAATGTTTAGAAATTATCTCAGTGACACTTCTTCAGCATTCTGAAGCCTTCATCCTGCAGGCAGAGGGCAGTTGAGAGCATTCTGATTAGAAGCAATGGTGCTAAATTTCTCTTTCCAATTCAGAGCTCATTAACAACAACAAAAGCAACAAAACACAAAGAAAATAAAGACAAATTACAACGTGTGAGTGGAGAAGGGAATGATATGAAAAAGAGACAAACACAATAAATGCAAGGGATTGGTAGATAAAGGTAAATAAATGGACAGTGGGCTTACCAGAATCAAATAACCTGATGGATTTGGCACAGAGATAGATATGAGAGGGCAGCTTCTCCTCACTTAGTGTATCACAGCTGTGCACTGCGGCCTCACTGAAGTGAGCACTTCTTAAATTAATCCACTTAAAAAAAACACTAGAATTTGTAGTCGACGTCGCAAACTTGCTTTGAGTATTTGAAAGATAACACCATCTTGTTAAATTAGGTATAACAGAGGAACTGCCTTAAGACAACAAACAAAATATTCTGGTATCACCCAACGTAAAAGAAATGATTACAGGTCAAATAACTCTGGTCTTGTCCAGGTGACACACACACAGATCAGAAACAAAGAAATGACACCATAAATAGGCCAAAGACTGTATTTAAATTAAACGCAAGAACGCATTTAAAAAATGGTATCTCCTTGAGAATTACTTGTGTATTTAACACGATTGAATACCTCATTTCAGAAACTGAGAAAAAAACAGTATAAATATGCAATCGAGAAGAAACCTGCTGGGGGACAGAGATGACAAGAACTATGAATTACCTTCTTCACCTACAAATGGGACTCTAGCAAACTTACTTCTTGAAAACAGCTTAGTGCAGAGTCATCTCTGAAATCCTCCCTGTCTAGACTTTCAATAACAAAGACTGGTGAAAAAGAGCTGAACTCAGTAGCTCTGCATAACCCAAAAGACACCCAGTCTCTGTGGCTGGCTGTCAACACCACAGATCTGCAGCCCCGCTACTGGAAGTGCTGCACATCTGACAGCTCCCACTTACACGGTGACACGACTGCTGCCAGTCAGTGGGACAGTGTTACACCACCTCTTGTCCTAGCCCCTGCCCCAGCTACCAACAGCATAAGACCATGTTAAAGTAGCTTCCACAGGATTACACCCAGCTCGCTCCCACCTCTCCCCCGCTCCTTGCCTCACCTCTGTGCTGATCGAGCCATCCACTTTCCAGCTAGAGGGGCTGATGCTCCTCCTTTTGGGTACAGAAGGCGGCAGGTGTCAAGCCTACCTATCAAGGTAGGCAGCAAGGGAAAGAAGCATCAGCTTGTCTTCCTACCTCCAACCCTAGCTCAAAGGAGGGGAAAGCCGTTCACCCGTAACTCCTGACACCACCTACTATTTGGTCTTCCTCCTCCAGAAGCTTGGCCTCCAAAGTGCAGAACACGCTGTCTGCTTGGCTCATGCAACACTTTCTGTATTAACAGACCCTTTTTCTGTCTGCTCCTTCCTCCTCTGGTCTTTCTGCAGTAAAGACAACAACGTCAGGCCAAGGACACAACCTGCACTTTGAGCAGTTTTCTACACCAGGTATGTGAGGCACAACACAAACAAGAAAGCAAAGAAACAGCAAAAACGCACCGTGACATTAGGATGATGACTCAATGAGTACAAGAGAAAGGGAAAGAGGTGAAAAGAAGGAAGCAGATGGAGGACAGCAAACAGAAAGGAAAGTTGTGACTGTCAAAGAAATATAAAGGGAATACTTAAAATGTCAAATTATACATCAGGATAAAGCTGGTATGTAGTGCAAAGTTCAAAGCTGTACCACTGCTGTTGATGATGAGTTGAGGAGAAGAGCAGCATCCAACAGTCTAACACGTAGATGTCAATACTCCAACTCAAATTAAATACATAAGAAAAATAAAATCGGAAATTAGGACTGCTTTCTTGTCTTTTTTTTTTTTTTTAAATATACTGTTTTCCTGCAAAAGCATGCTTACACAACTCCCAGTATTTAAATACCTAGAAAAGGTATTTTGGCCTACATTTCACATCTCGCATTGCAAGTGTTTCTAAACTTTCAGCACTCTTGGCTCAAAAATCATGTCAGAAAAAAAAAAAAGGAAACTTCCCCTCCCTCCCCCAAACATTCCTAGGATTTCTCGAGTCTTAAAAACTGGAATTGAACACTCCTGGACCGCCATGTTAACCAAAGCATCTTACTTCACACTAGTAAATTTAAAAATTGTGAAGTGCAAACGTGAAACTGAGTAATTATTTTCAGGTTCTGTTTAATCAGTGAGCCCATTATTTAAAAACAAAAACAACACATTGAAAGCAGAAAGAAAAATGTTAACAATTGAAATACTGTTAATAAACAGTTGAGATGTCTTTGTAAAATGTAGGTGGTTATTTAGATAGTTAAAAATGCTATTCTATTTACCATTAAAATAGACCATACAAGGCAAGACTTTTAAGAAATTTTCATGGGGAAAAAAAAAGCATTTCATCTTTTCATCTACAAAACACAGGCACTTTCTTCTTTTCTTTCCTTAAAATAAGGGTCATGACTTTTCAGTCAAATTTAGTTTGAACCACATAACCATCAACAGTTACTCCCAAAGTAAATAAGGTGACCTAAGCAATTTAGAGAAGAAAAATTCCTTTCAACACAGTGCTTGGTAAATTGATAAGTCCAGCTAATAAAAGGAAGATTTGTAGCATCTATTTATAGAGAATAAATGTGGACGCTGGGCAGACATCCCTCTTCAAAGTGGTTCTCAGCAGCTTTTCTAATTCCCAGTACTATTTTAGACAAGACAAATTCCACATCAATTGGCTTTTCTGAGCATTAAAAGAAGTTAGCATTTTAAAGACACGCGGTGTCTTGAACTGACCCTCGACAATTTAAATTCTATCAAACATTCTGTCAAACTACTGGCCTGAGTAAAACATGACCAGGAGCTTGAAAAAATCTGCTTTAAAACAGTTTGTGACTCTTTACATCTCTGAATATTTAAATCATGATTAAGGAAGATGGTACAGAAAGCCCTCTTCCAGAAGGAGATACTTTAAAATACTTAAAATATGCCCCTGAAGTGGCATTTGTCCAGGGAAAGCCTGGGCTCACTGAAATCAATGAGAGAGTGCTTACAAGAAAACATCTCTGTATTTTGGCTCAAATTTTACCTTAGGACTCAGAGAGCATCTGGAACTACCTCCATCACAGCAGCCACAAGCCACATGCAGTGGAACCAGGACTGAGTGGAGGCTCGACAGACCAAACGAAATGCAAACAGGTTGCTTTTTAAATTTACACCCACTTTGTCTGTAGGATGGTTGTTAAGATGTGTATTGTATATGACACTGCAGTTTTGAGTGACTTTCACTCTTCTCAGAAACAAGCAAAAAAAAAATAGGCCTGTAAATTCAAAACAAATTTCTGCTTTTGAGGTAACTCTGCGTAACTGAAAAAAACAGAGTAATCACTGCTGTCAACTAGCTACAACTCTATCATGTGTAGCATCCTCATTTGAAAGGAAGCTAAGTATTACTGAGAGGAAAAAAAGGGATCTAATATGCATACATTATATAGTTTCCTACTGACACTTCAGCTGAAAGTGGGGGAAGGACCATTCAGGAATGTAATGCTTGATGTTATGCTATTAATTTAAGAAAGTGCACCAGTAACTACTGAAATCAAATACAAACACACTTTTTAAATTGAAGTTCTTTGATTATTAAAGACATCCATATTAAAGTAAATTAAGGGGACAATCTACAGAGTCGTCATTACTTGCTCAGTAATTTTCCATGTGTTCCCACAAGATAAAACAAAGAAACAAGGAGACACTCACTGATACTGGTTTCACTTTCTCTTTAGTCAGTGTTAACTCATCTGTGTAAAAAGTCTTCCTCTTCAGGAATTTCTAAAGCCATCTCATTTTGTACTGTAATTAAAATACTTTATTTTAAACTGTCTTGGGATTTATAAAAGCATGTTTTTACAGATTTCAGATGGCACAGTAAATTTGACTTATATTATTTTAGCCATTTTTCCTGTTAAAGGCTTAGAAGAAGTCATTAACTCATTTAATAACCTAAATGAATGCTGCAGCACTACAGAGCCCCTTGTACACCCCAGCACAGCCATGGGGATACCCCTACACATTATGCACTAAAGGACTGGTGCCTCATATTTTTCTTCGTTGGCAAAATTGACAAAGGAATAGGTCTGACCTGACCAAATCAGGCTGAAGGGCTAATGACATTTTGCACTATGCCACCAGGAGCCCACCTTCATGACAGAATGAGTAAGACCTGCAAGCTGCCACCAAAAGGGACGGTGACACGATGCCAGGGCTGCACCACGCTCACCCCTCTCCTGCCTCAGCCTGAAGGCTGAATCACATCAGCTCTCTGCTCCAACACAAAGCTCACCCTATACCACCCAAAAAAGCCTAGCTTTGCATTAGATCAGTGAGCTAACATCAGTCACTGCTTGCAATACAGGCAACAAATGGTGAGCTGGGAACTACCACCCAGGTGCAGCACATCAGTTTCAGTCCGCTGTACAGTGAGAGAACTGGGCTAGCTCAGTCTGAACTACACCCAACCAGCTCCTCAATTCCACTTTTTTCTTGCCCGACACACCGCAGGAATTCTGCGACCACAGCCCCTTGGCCAACAATAAATGTTCTGTACAAAACGTCCACCAATAATCAAGATGTTTGCATATGGAACCCCAATATGAGGCAAGTGTTTTGGAGGCTACCTTACCTAAAAAAAAGTTTTACCAGTTGTAATTAAACTTAATCTGAAAATAACTTCCAAAAAGTCTCATAAAGCAAGGAATCACGTTTTGAAGGTGGACAATAGTCACTCCCCAAAGTTAAAAATAGTAACTTCAACAACAGCTTACCGCTTTGTAAATAAATAAAACACAGAAATGGTACCTCTACCCTCACACAAACACACAACTAATGCAAATAATCCAAATGAATCAGCAGATTTGTGAAAGTACAGAGAGGAAGCAGTCCAAATGTTGACATTACCGTCTATCTTTAATACTTATTTAAAATGTAGTATTGAAATGCTACAATATTTTGAAAGGAATAGTCCATGGAACAGTCATTTTGATAAAATTAATTCTGAAATCCAGGACTTAGTAAGTTAGACAAAGACTTTTTTTTTCTCCAAAAAGTTCAGCTGGATTTAAGTGCTACACCATCCCCCAATTCAGACCACCACAATGAACATAACGTGCCCACAGTGTAAACACAAACCTGAAGCTGTCTGCTCTTATCATTCAAAAAATACCATAAAACTTAGTGGTGAGAATAGTACGTCAGATTTCAGTACCTTCGGTTAGGAAAGCTACTGGTAATTAAAATAAACATTTCATATTACATCTCATCATCCTTTTTCTAAAGGCCTGCTTTTTTACACATTGGACATAGTCAAGGGGTTTCTCTTTTAAGTTTGAGTACCTAAACAAATTGATCTTTTCAAACTCATACATCTATCAACTCTAATCTGCCTTAAGTCCTCATGAATTTATAACCATGTCAGTTTGGATTGTAAGTTTCCTAACTGCAACAATTAATGCCACAACAAGTCCTGTTTTAGACACAACGGTATTTCTGTTGTTTCTATCCCGACAGGACTTACTAAAGTTAACCGTCAGAAGGCCCCGAAGAAATCTAGGCACATCTCCACTACAAACATAAACAACAATGTCATTTGGGGTAGCAGTATGTGTGACCACGACCGACAGGGTTCTTGTTTGTGGCTGCGGTCACACTGGCAAAACCACTCTTGTACTGGTCACGTTTGCAGAAGGCTTATGGTGACGGTCGTAGCCACGTCAGGATGACCCGCGTAGCACGGTGTGCACTGACTGGCTGCTTAATTGGAGTCCCCACTTTTATACCAAGAAGGTTTTGCCTTACGTAGCTATACAGGTGCAACAAAATTTGGGAAACTTCCCCAGATCAGGCAGAAAACAATTCCTAGCATTAAGCAGCCTGCAAACAGATTCCAACGGTATTTCTGAGCTGTGTTTTATTCCACCCAAGGAATCAAAACAGGCAGTACTGAGCATCCAGCTAACTAATGGAGCGTCACAGAAGAGTGGAGCTTCAACCATGTACTGTAGCTTTGTAAAAAGATACTACCTTGGGAGGTGAGAGGTGAAGGGGGAGGTTTAAAAAATAATTCTCTTAATCGATGCATACAAAACATGAAAAGGAACATTTTACAATTCAGCCTTCAGTAAAACTGAAGCCTAATAAGTACAAAACACAATCACCAAGAAGCCTGTGACAGGAGATAGTGAGAAGTCCCAGAATCCACGCAAACACCAGCCACACCAATCTCTGAGGTAGTGAGTTTATATAGAAGCCCCAGATAAATTGCATTTTTAAATCACAAGTATTGCAGATTTTCTGAGAATTAGCAACTATTCCAAGGGCTTTCTATCATGTCCATAAGCAGAATGGCCAAAACTAAGACTAACTTACTTGCATGATACAGCACAAGAGCTTCAGTGGAGCAATGTGAAATCCTGAAATCTGTGGGCCAGTCAGTACAAATCTGATCGCGAAATATTACCTTTGAATTGGATAGTGTGAAGACCGGAGCACCAGTTTCAACTTCCTTTATCTTACATATTTGTGCTGCTAAATTTATACCTGTATAAGGTTAATAAATTTGTCCCGTATCATTAAAATGTATAACCACAGAAAATTCTGCTGAATTTTCATTAAGATCTTAGTAAGTATAACGGAAGATTTGAGTCTGTTGTTTATTTCTAGAGAAGAAAATGTGTTCTGTAAGTACCACTATAGCAAGTTGATGCCAAAAGTTGCAAAGTACCTAAAGCATATTGTCAAGGACCAGGACGTGTTCTGCCAATTCCTACTTCAAACTGCACAATATTTATATTTTTGATCCATGTAATGTCACTGTATGAAGTCTTACGAACAGAAGTGTCTTAGTACAAGCATATGATTCGATGAAAAGCTATGTGGTTTAAATGCAGTCCTGTTACACCCTCTATTTAATAAAATATGTAAAAGACACCAAAAGAAAAGTTTACTGTGATTTTAACATCAAACACTTAAGTATTTTGGTTACCTTCCAAACTTACTGCCAAACCTTAAAAGTTTCGGAGAACTGAACTTGCTTACAGTGTACAATAACAAAAACTTGAGATGTATTTTTACTCCTGTTAAGATTCAAAAATAAGAATGAAAACAGCAAATGGCTTTAGACGCAATAATGTTCAACAAGATGAGGAAGCAGTGTTTTAGCAGTGCATTAAAATGTCCCTTACAAATCAGGCCACTTCTGAAAACACTCTGTCCTTTCTCTTGCTCCTCATGCTCTTCTGTGCTTGGCTAAGCGTCTGACTACCCCGTCCAATCAGCAAGACCTAAATAAACCATTTCACTCCAGCAAGATCTAAATGAACCACTTCCATTAATAAACGCCAGGAGATTCAACAGCCTGCTAAAGCGAGCAATTAACCGCTGCTCCCAGCCTGCCTGAATGTAGACTTGGAGGAGGAAAACTAGAGCTGCGTGTGCCCTGCCAACCTCCCTCGGGGGTCTGAAGCCCCCCAACAACACGCGTTGCTGTAGGGCCGGGTAAGGCCACTCCCCCACCAGCTCCCTGGGGGTCGGGCCCGGGAAATTCCCCTCGTAGGGATGCTCCAGGGGTCTCTGGGTCCTTCCCCTGCTCACCTCAGGAGACCTCCGGCGAGGGGAGCTGGAGGTGCCCCCAGCCGCAGCGGGTGGCTCGGAGACATTTCCTACGCCCCCCCAAGTTCCAGCCTGTGTGGGGCCTGATTTCGGCAAGAACGGTGACCAGATAAATAGAGCCGAGGAGATAGATCAACGCATCATGGGGAGAGGAGGATTTCTCCTCCCTGGGAAGCCTTAGTCATAGCTGCTCCCATTTTTTGAAGGCCAACAGTAGAAAAAAAAAAAATCCCGGTAACGCCGAAAGGGGGGCGAGAAAACCGAGGCACAGACATAAACACGGAGGACAGACAGGCGGCGTCTCTTACCTTCCTACTCGCTCCTCCGAGGGACACCTTGGGCCTTGTTTTGAAATCCCCTTTCAAAGCTGAACATGTTACAGCTTATCCCATCGAGAGCGCAGCCCGGCCCCCCCCCCGAGCTGACACCGCCAAGGGGGCACCGGGGGCGAGCGGAGGGGCTGCCGGCCCCAGGGAGGGACAAGTCCCCAAAAAAGGGACAACCCCCCGGGCTGGCACAAGCCCCCAGGCAGGGAAGGCCCCCCCAAAAGGGACGAGCCCCGCGGGAGGGACGAGCCCCGGGTGCTGGCACCCCGCAGCCCGCCCGCCCCCCCACACACGGCTCTCCGGTTCCCCCCCCTCCTCCCTTCCCTTCCCCGCCCCGCGGCCTTAGTTTCCACGCTGCCCCCTTTCTGACCGGCGGCTACGGCTGAGTGGAGTGGGAGGGATGAGGAGGAGGAGAGGGTCGGAGGAGGATAAGGAGGAGGGAGCTGGCGGGGCTGCTTCACTTGCACTGGGGGGAGCAGCCGGCTGTGGAGACAAGATGGCGGCGCCCGCAGCCTCTCAGGCGTCGCTCCCGCCGCGGGGCCGTCCGCGCGCGCCCTTGCTCTCAGCCCCGCTCGCGGCCGCGCCTCAGCCGGCTGCCGAGGCCTGCTGGGCTGGGTAAAGGCTGCCCTGGAGTGGGTGGGGGCTAATAAGATCGATGTCTTGTTCGCAGCGTGAATGTTTATTTTCGTTTCTGTGGGGTATGGTAGTCGTTACCTGTGAGGTGGGACAGTGAACGGTGTATCGGCGCTCAAACCCACCTGAGGAGCAGCCCTGTGTGAGCGGGGCTGGGGTCACACTGCAAGGAATGGGAAGAGAGAAAACGGCTGTAAAGTAGCATCAGCAGACCTGAAGGGTGAAACTGCACCTGAGGCTCCGTAATCTTACATTTCTCAGCCCGATCACTGTTTTTCAGCACTCCAACTGCATCGTTTCAGCCACAGAGGTGACACGGATGAAAGCAGTAACAAAAAGCATTTATTCACGCTGTGGCTATGAGGTGCTAAATAAATATATGTGCTCAAATCCAGCTTTCATTTCCTTTGGTGGAGTGTGGTTGGGGCTGTACTCATGAATTCTCACACCACTGTATCACAACAAACGAGTGGCAAAAGACTGGGTACAGCTGGGAGCTAGTTGGTGCCGAAAACGCAGTGCAGTATCTCTGTTCCCAAGCTGAGTGACAAGTGGAATGCTTGTTGAGATTTCTTTGAAGTTGGATGATTCAGAAGCATCTAGATTTTAATATTTCAGATTTTTTTATAAGGCAAAAATGCTTGGCAAGGCTGACTATTAGCCCTGCATCTCCTGATATAACATAGTTTCAGTATGAGCAAGCCTGGCCTCCTATAAATACTGTTTATGGATGCAGTTGAGGTTCAGGACATTGTGAAATACCATGTCCAGTGTTGGTTCACAGTTTCAACACGTTGCATTTCTGATGTAATGTCACACCATTGGTGTACAGTTTGGCTCCAAGAAAATGGAGTGCTCTACATTGGAGGGAGAGCAAGATTTTTTCCACGGCTGACAGCATTCTTTTTAAGTGGACTTCAGCCCCAGTAAACTTGGTAAGTCTCATACAGAAAACCAGAGAAATAATCTAGGTGTCTGTAGCAGTTAATTCATTGATTTTCATTAGTGCAGACACAAACTGGAAAGTCATAAGTTCATGCCAAAGTATTATCTGTCGCAAAGCCAATTTAGGGATTACCTCCCTAAAATTTACCTCCTAAAATTACCTCCCTGTCAGAAGCCAAACAAATGTGAAACCGCGCACACGAAGCAGGGTTTATATAAAGCACGTCTTCATACAGGACCAATACACATTTGGCAGGAGTCAGTCTCAGTGTCAGAAAGACACAAGATCCTCTCCTGGCCTAGGCTGTTCCCTGCTGAAGAGGTGATTGGTGAATGACATGGGCCTGACTGATGAATCTTTGAGAAATCTTAGTGATTTGCATGTGCCCCTAGAGGCCACTGTAGGTATAATTTTATTAAATGAAGATAACTTACATAACAGAATAAACTGAGCATTTGTATTTTGAATACAGTGAATTTATGTAAGCATTGAGGAAACTGTAAATGTGTTTTCTCTTTATTTTTAGTACAAAATATGCATTTGTATCATAGGGGAGAAGACATACAAAATTCAGAAAACTCACTGCCATGTAGTCAAAAAGTCAGAGTGGTGGCTGGTTTGATATTCTCAGGGAGCATCAAGAGCAGAGTTTCTCCATGAAGGAAGACAAGTGGGCACAGGGGGTGACTCAAGGATGGGCTATGCCCTCCCCAACCAGGACACAACTCCACAAGATTCAAACATGGTGGGCAGAGCCCAGCAATGGTTACAGAGCTCCAGACATGGTGAGGGATGAGCCCAGAGTGTCCAGCCACAAGCAGCAGGAGACAGAGGGTAGGTCCAAGGTTCATCCAACAGACAGGAATGGAAACAGCTCTCCTGAGCTGTCCCCAAATTGAACAGTGAGTGGGGGTTCCTCCTGAAGCTGGTCAGGACAATTAAGTCCCATTAGTGCATTCAGAGCCCTGACAAACATATGCCTAAGGATCAAGGAATACTGCTCTTGTATGGATGCCTGTGTTAACACCCACCTGCCTCCCCTGCTGGAATGAAGTTAGCTCCATATGCAGTTTCCCATCTTTCTCATCTCCTTTCATATTGCACATTCCATGAGGCTTTTTGTTTTCTCCTAATCACAGTTCTCTGCCCTTTGAATGTTCCTTTTTCCCTTTGCCATCATATACTCACATTGCTGCCAGGTACAACTGGACTGCAGAAATCCAGTTGTTCACCAGACTGCAAACTGTTAAAAAGATTCAGTTTTTAACTTCAATTTTTTAACTTTCAGTTCAACACTCAACATTTTCTTCACTCCCCTAAGCCAATATTGATCTTTTCTACCCTTTATTTGATATCAGGTATGTAAGGCCATTCTATCCGGATATGTGAGAATCACAGATGACAAGTGTTCCATTCCCAAGAAAATTCTTTTTTTTTTCAGTGTTGTAGGACTTACCTTCCTCCCCATTCTCTAAGAAAAGAATCAATATCTCTAAGTACATACGTAAATACAAAATTTCTCTAAATACATATATGTCTATATATTGCTCTAGAACACCTTTGACACATCTGTATTGAATATCATTTGGGTAAACCACTGCAACCCGGGAAGTTCAACAACATGCCTAGCTTCTTACAACAGTCATGTATTTTCTTTTAGCATCCAATTTATATATCTGTTGCTGCCTGCTAAATGATTTTTTCTATCCTGCCTGCATTGAACACACGTAACATCTGATGCTTTTCATTTTTATGGCAGCTATATATACATATACATATTTATGCATATACATGTGTATAACATATATATTCATATATATATATGAAGATAATTAGTTATTCCCCCCACAGTCTTTTTTTTTCTTGACTAAAAAAATCACTTTCCATTTTTTACCATCTGTCCATATTTCCAATATACCAACTAGTTTTGATACTGTTGCTATGATTCCATTCAGACTGTTATTTTTCTTCAGGAGTAGTGCCCAAAACAGGACCCCTCTTTTCCCCATTGCTTCCTTTATTATTTTTTTTTCTTTTTTCTACCGAAGAGTTTTACCAAAGCTATTAGTAAGTTTGCAACACATATGACAAAAACATAGTTTTGACAAGAAACCATATGAATTGTGAATCCCACACTTGGACATCTAAGTACCACTTTTTATCTTACAGCTGTGTTGGAGCTGGAATGCCAAAGGACGATACCAAAAGTGAAACATTTTTGTTTACTTTCACTATCAGCTTGAAGCAAAGTGTAGGTTAATAACAGCAAAAACATTCATTACCTTTATTTCCACAGAGGCATATAGCAGCACAGATAAGGACGCCGCTTATCGCACACAGTCCAGCTGATGAGGCTTTTAATTAAGGTTACCCAACATTCTTGTGTGATGTCTGAACTGCATGGCAGTTTTCTAAACTTGCGCCACTGAGCTTATTGCAGTGATAAAAATAGGATTGCGCCATGTGCTACCATCCTTGCTGTGGCTGAAGGTAGCCACTGCTCACTAACAACGGAATGAACAGGAACATTTCCATAGCACCCATATCCTGTATGTCCCTGGAGGGTGGATGTTCTCTGGACAGAAATCTTCTGTGATTTCGCAATTAAAATCCAAACCATAATATATGTACAGTGGCCCAATCTCAGCACGTTTCACATCTTCTCTGGGATGTCATGTAGGTTTAATAGCCTGTATTGCTTTTTGTTTGCAAATGGGGGATGGAGAGCGAGACGTTGAAGGACTCTATGCCTGAGCAAAAGTAAGATTAGTTCTGTCATTGGCACGGAGTGAGGGTAAGTTTTCAGAGACTATGAAAATAATTTATTTTTCTTGTAAGTGCGTGGCATAGAAATGAAAACAGCAACACACACAAGATAGTCACATTTGTAGAAAATAAGGGCAAAGTGTAATTGAGTCCACATCAGAGTGAAATTTGTCTATAGATTCTCCCATGGGCTGGAGAGAATCGTGGGCCTGCAAATAGCAAAGGACAGGAAAAGTTTCATGCTACATATCTAACTGTTCTAAGATCATAGCCTCCAGTGCTCCCTGGTCTTCTTTTTCCTTTTTCACTGTGCGTGACTTGGAGCAAAGCCATCTTCTAAAAGTAGTTTGTTGACACCTTGGTACTGAGCAGAAGAAAACCAGGAATTAAGATTTAATGGGCAGCAATAATGAAAAGAAAAGAGAACTCCTTCCCAACAGCTATGAAGATCTTCAGTTTATGGTGTGCTGGGTGCTAAGGATAGCATTACTGAGGTGACACGAACTTTTAAAATTACGGAGCTACTGGTAATTTACTGTAAGTAGAGGCACATTCTGTCTCTGTCAGGGAGAGATTTTATAGTTTTTATAAACTCTTCACTTATTAAAAAAAAAGTAGCATTAAAAACCAAGTGTTATACACACTGTTTTTACCTTTTGAATTAGCACCATTTTTCATCTACAATATTTTTTTATGGTCAGACTAATCCCCAAACAATTTAACTTCTGATGCTTTGTCCTTCTGGCCCCATTCTGTGTACTTATTCCTGTTGGTATAATCCTTATTTAGACAGGGTAAGCAATCAAGAGTATATTTGGCAGTTGCTCAGCATTGTGGGATATGATGGCCAAATTGTCACCATCTTACCATTACTTTCCATTCCCTGTACAATTATAATAAAGTGTCCTAAACTTTTATGCTGACTTGCTGAACTCAGATGAAAATCTAAGATGCACTGACAGCACCTCATTATGTGCTATATTTCTTTCCAAGATGCAGAAACATTCCAAAATGCAGAAACATTTTTTACAAGAGTGCATAATAAATGAAGAGTAAATAAGTTAAAAATTCTTTAATTTACAGGAGATGAGTCTTGAGATTAGTCCAAATGTTGTGATAGGCCAATATCTGATTTCTAGAAATACTTTAATAAGGTTTGCTTCTTATAAGGACTGATGGTGGGATGTAATTTTATTTTTTTTTAAATTTATTTACTCTGGGTAAAACACTGAAAATTAAATCTATTCTATCAGAGAAGATACTGGCAAGACTGTAAGGTAAAAAGCACTTCACTTAAGCACTTCCTTTAGTTAAACCTGAGTGCCAACAGACACTGCCAAGGAATGAAGACATTTTATTTAAAATTACACTGGCAAGAGACCATCAAATTATCCTTAACATTTTCATTAAATTGAGATACAGATATAGTTAGGGTAGTAAATCTTTTCGATACAAGGAGTTTATTCCTGAGCCAAGGCCAGATTCAGCAGTAATTGTAGGAACTATTAAGACCTAAAACCTCATCTACATTACCAAAACAATTGTTCAAGGCTTTAGCCCAGTTTTGAAAAATGGACTGGATCCATCCTGTACTACAAAACTAATTGGACCAGTGAACTACAATGATACATTTGGATTCCAGTCCGGGGTGAGCATTTCATGTCTCGTTGGCTTGAATCAAGATTTGGGGGTTTCCATTAGAAATCTCTGAATATCTCTAGGTTGTCTGCAGTTCATGCTCCCAAGGCTCTAAAACAATCAAAGCATTGGTATCTTTCATAACACTGACACCTTATTCCTCTACAGGAATGTCTAGCTGAAGATACTAAGGAACCTTACATCCGTAGTTTCTAAAATGAAAAAAAAAAAAAGAAAAAAGAAAAAAAAAATTATTACCTATGGTCTCAGCTCTGTTACAAGATACACATGACAAAATTTCCCCCCAGAGCTTCCTACATTTGATTCACAGCCTTTGATTGAACAAGATAATTTATTTTAGGTATCCAGGCTTCTAAGGAGTGTAGGGATAAGGGCTTATTATAGTTTTATAGCTATAATTGAGAGCTGTTATTATGTTACTTGGCAAGTGTTAGTTAACCATAAATCCTATTTTGTTTTCTGGATTTAAAAATTGTAAACATACTTAATTCCAATACTAGCACTGCAAAGATATTCAGCTAAATAATAAAGTAAAGATTAGGATGGTCTTTCCCAAGTCTGCCTAAAAACATAAGTATCAATTTATTTTAATAGGAATGGAGTGTCCGTGATCCTTAAATGTCTTTGAAAGCCCAATTACCAAGAATAATTACCGTCAAGTGAGCAGAAATATAACTTCATACTTACCTTTGTTATCTTTGGCTCACCTTTAATGTACCTGGAAGCTTTCCCTATATATAAGCATTATAAAAGTTGCCATTCTAAGCAAATTCCAACACGCTGATTTTATGCTGACAGAAACATGTGTGCTATGGGCCAGTACATATCTAACTGTTGTTAAAACATGTTCCACTTCATTTCCTATTTAAATTGGTTGGAGTATTTTCACCCTCCCTTGGTGCCCATGTAAACAAGAGCCTTATCAAAGTCAAATCTTTCATGTGGTTTGAGGAAAACCAGACCAGATTATTTCTTTGGTTTAGGTTACCTGAACTTCTTTGGGATCCACATATATATGTGTACGTACATGTGGATATTTGTATGTATATGTATATATGGAAGCATTTTCTTGCAAAGTTTCCCAGAAGAATTCCAAGAGGTCCTTCATAACAAATAAACCATCAATGATTTTTTTATGGTTTTGTGTGTCTGAAAAGGAAGATCTCAGTACATCCCAACCTATGTTCATTAAGTATGAACGAACACTCGGGTTGTTCAGCGTGCAGGCTCTTGTAACAGTGAAAATAAGTAAGAAAACATAAGCCAACATCATGCTAAGTCAGAAGATAATTATGAGATGGAAGTGAACTTCAAAACATACTAGAAACATGGAAATGGAATGCAGCTGATAAGGTCGTACTGTGAAGACTCATTCAAAAATTATTCAAAGGGCATAATTTAAAATCTTTTGGAAAATAATTAGGAGGAAAACAAGGGAGAAAAAAAAAAAGGAAAAAAAAGAAACCAATTAAGATAACTAAGAGGAAACAATAGTGTTCTGATATTTTAAATGATTCTGAACAATTTAGTACAGCTGCCCTCTGCAGTTCTAGAATATTCTTCTGACTTAGCTTTGTGCATCATTCAAGTTATTCAGATTAATTTTCTGCTTGGGTATATTAGCTCAGTCATAAATGAGGTGTATAGGTTCCTTTATAAACTTAGATTTTGCACCATTGAGATCCATAAATTTAGCTTGCCAGAGGTTGAGTTTGTGCTGCCTTAGAATAAAGTTCCTGGCTTTTACTCCTACCTACACGACTATTTCATTATGAGTGAGATCAGTGTGATCAATTTTTTTTCTGGCTTCTAGTCTAACCTCTTCATCTCAACCTCTCAACAGAGAGAGGCACTCCTGTCCTCTTCTAACCTCCTTCCTTAGACTGCGTTCAGCTGATCCCTCGCTGGGTAGGAGTGGTCATTGACTGCCCCATCGAGATGGGAGTAGGTGCTTACCATGCGCGGGGTTGATGTTAGCCAGGATGAACTCTCCCTCCTCATGGCTAAAGACACACCACACAATACTCAGCCAAGAAGGAGGAGCCATGACGCTTAGGCACTTCTAAGCAGACTTTGAGACCTAACTGACAAATGAGCAATAAAATTGTTTGGGATTATTCTCAGTGTCACACAAGCGTGTTGAGAAAAGAGCCAGAGGCTGCTGAGTAATTCCTGTTTTATTTAGGGCTACTCAATGCAAGAAAGACATTGAAATGCAGGAGCAAATGTGTCAGAGGAGCAACAGGATGATGAGGGGCTGGACCATATGATACAATGAGAGACGGAAAGAATTGGGTTGGTTCAGCCTTGAGCTGCAGGAAAGACCTAACTGCTCATTATAACTAAATATATTAACTGTAACTCATGGCAGGGTATAGAGAAGGTGGATCCAGACTCCTCAGGGAGTCTTGAACAGCTTGAGAGGAAGAGGCATTGGTGTTGCAAGGAGAGAAATTCTCACTAGCTATTAGGAAGTAATTTTTCTGGTAGAGGTGGTCAAACACTGGAACGGGACACAGATGCCTTGTGACCACTCCATCCTTGGTGACATTCAAACCTTCACTGCCCAAGGTGTTGAGCAATCCGTTTCCCCTGCTTTGAGGAGGGGGGTTGGACTAAGCCCACAGATACCTTCCAACCTCATTTTTTTTCTGGGTCTGTGGTTCAGTTCACCTCACTAGATAGAGACAGCATGTCCATTGACATCTGAGCCGGTTGTCCCGGGTTCCCTTTGCCATCAGTGTTGTGACTCATCCAATATTGACTTTAAGATGAGATGCACCAGTCCACGCTCAGTATTATTGCTCAAGTGCTGAGATCTTTTTGATGACAAAAGGAGTCTCTTCTAAGCCACAAGGACTTAGTCGTATCAGTCCTTCACTCTTTGCCTCACTTTGCCATTTGTAAAGCAGAGATACTCCCACCTCAGTATTTTTTTTTCTGTAGTAACACATTCATTAATATTTGAGTATTGCTCAGAGACCATGGTGTTGGCTGCTATATATGGAAATAGAAAAAAGAAATAAAGTTTCCAGATGATGACAGTGCTGTGGCTGCCTCTTCCCCTAAGCAATGCCAACAATAATTTTAAAAAAGCCTTTATCTTCAAATGTATTTCAGAGCCAGTCCGCAGTGAGAAGAGCTTCTTAACATATGAACTTTCAGATGGCTGGGTTGAAGAAAATATGGAGCTTTCCTTTAAACAATTAGAGCCCATTTTGCTAATCAATTTTTGTCAGGCTCCTGGAAACATTTTTCATGATCAGATTCCAAACTGTCTTGAACAGCATGAACTAGCGACCTTTTATCAGTCCAGTTTGGGGCACTCTGATACATCCCTGTTCAAATTAAATAAATCACAAACCTTAATTAACAAAGACTGGCATGACTGCAAAAGCAATGAATTTGTGCGCTATCTAAAAGATCACAAGTGTGCAGTAGTTACAATTAATGGATTTAATTTTAAATGCTGGGGCTCCTGCATGAAAGTGCCTGAGAAGTCCATCCTGGCATTCTTATTGCTCTTTAATTATAATTGATGTACCTGGGAAAGATGTCAGCAGTGTACATTTTAATACAGGTGATAGTCTCCCTTAAGAGCGCATAGTCTTTGCTTGAAACAGTCAATGATATGCAACAAGGTTTTGATGAAATCCAAATTTATTAGGGTTATTAAAAGTCATTAATTATTTGGCATTGTAGAGATGTAATCTGGTACTATTTTTTTAATGGACAGCTTTATATGAGAAGTGAGGTTTATTTTTAGTTTAAAATATTTCTGTCCCTCTTGGCCCCCCTTCTGCCATTCCTGTTTCTTGCAGATTTCTCTCTCCTTTTTATTTTTCCTCCTTAGGCTGAACTCTTATCTTTCAAACAGATATTTCCAGCTATTTTCCATGTTTTTTCCAACATCAAGAAAGGTCTTCACTGCTCCACTATCACTGTTCTTGTGAGAAGCAGCTCCCAGGAGGTTCAACCAGCAATGAACAGTCAAGCCTAAAAATTCAAGCCAGTTAACATCAGCAAAAGATAAATCCATCTTCTGGTGAATGGCATCGAGTCCACTGGCATCGTTTGAGGTGTCAAGCTTGATCTGGATGTAAGTGGCCTGAGAATTAAGTATTTTCTTTGTCCCTCCATCCCAGAGGCAGCCCAGCAAGCAGGGCTGACAGCAGGGACAGGCAGTCATGAGCTGCCCAGGGCAGGACACCAGCTCTGCTCTTGCTGCCCACTTGCCTGTGCCACCTGGAGAGCAAGGGCAGCAGCTCCTTCCTCTGCAGAAGGGCACGGGGCATAAAAAGTGGCAGCAACAAAGAAGGAGGTGGACAGCGCCAAAAGTAGACGGCATTTCCCCAGCCTGTGTGGGGAACAGGAGCGTGGCGAGGTCAGGTCTTCTGGGATCTGCAACCTTCTTCTTCCCTTCTCAGAGCTGGCTGGACCATGCTGCCCTTATCCCGAGGGCATCAGATCTCCCTGCAGGACGAGATTAAAAGAAGTATTTGCACTCTAGCTGACTCTCATAATTACAGCACAAACCTAATGATGACTAGTGATTCTCTTAATGCCTCAACTTCTGCCGTTATTAAACTGGAGGAAAACTCCAGCAATCAGTTAAAGAGGAAAATTAATTTTCTAGTTATAGAGACTGGGAATGGGACATAGGTGAGTCCTGAAGGCTCATAAAAAACAAAAGGCAATTAAAAAGAATCTCATATGGATTTTGTCATTTACTTTATGAAAGGTTTGTCATTGACTTTAATGCAGTCAGAATTTTCTTGATTCCTTTTACAAAAGTGTATTTCTTAAGGGTGCATCATGATTATTGGGGCCTGATTCATCATTTTTAAATATTTAGAGTTGGCAATGCAGTATTTTATGGAACTATGTAACTCACTGATATTACTATTTGGTAATTTTTGTTATTGTGCATCCCTGGAACACAAACCTATCTTTTAAAAATTAGACAAAGAAAATTGAAGAACTGAAATAATGTACAAACTGTGTTTTGTATTAATTATACCTATCATCAGTTCCATTTTCTATGCTTACCAACTACACCTACTGAAGCCAGTATCAATGGTTAATGGTGAAGGGTCGACTACAAATACTTTTCAACTGAGACATAGAAACTTGCCAACAAGTTTTACTTGCTTTGCATTATCTGGTACCATTGTCTTAAGCAAATAAATGCTGTGAGAGATAAGAACACTGGTTTGGCCTCTTGTGTAATGCAGGACATGGAATTTGATCCAGTTCTCCTGCAGTGATACATGTACTCTCAATGAATGACTTGAAGAGGCACCCTGCATCATGCACGCGAGTTCCCTTCTAGCACATGCTCCATATGTATAATCCTTTGCACAAATTTATAGAGCCACAGCCTAGCAAAACTTGGGCTTTGTGAAATAGAAACTGACGGGTTTATCCTTCAGGAATTTGGCCAATCCCTCTTTAAGTCCGTTTATCCCTTTGGCCTCTGCAGCGTTGTCCAAGAGCAGAATCCTAGTGCTGCATGCCTGTTAAAAAATGCTGCCTTCTGTTTGCTTTAAATTTTTTACTTCAGTATTTATTGGTTGTTCCTCAGCACTCAGGACTTTCCCATTTTCCTGACTATTCCCTTTAGAAGCTGTTCCAGAATCTGACTGATACAGAGGCTAAAACCCCTTTTTCTAATTTCTAGCCTAACTCACGGCCAGTTTATATCCATTTGCTCTTGCACCAGCATTGGCCTCTTTCTTATCCGGTGGAGTGTATATATACAAACAAAATTTTCTTCCTACCCAGTCCAGTTTCGCTAGGCTGAGCAAGCCTTGCTTTGCTGGGTTAGGTGATGTTTCCAGAAACCGGCTGAGTCAATTCAGCTGCCTCGTGCCATCGAAGGGGTGAGCCCTGACTTCTGTCTCCTCCTCCCTCTCCTGGCCACGTGTTTGTTTCCTGTGCAGCCTTGTCTTCTCTTCTTTGAAGGCACAACTTGCATTTTCTTTTCTCATATCTCCATAACGTTGTGGTCTTATAATAATGCCGATCTTCCTTTTCCTCAGACATTTTTAGTTGATGAGTTCCATTCACAGCAGAAGTTTCTCTTGGTTTTGGATCCCAGTACTTTCAGCTATCGGATACTTTCTGAAGGATATTCAGGCTCATTTCCATATTGACAGTGCCTTTCAACTTCTTACTATCAGCAAATTACCATGTGTGTCCAAGTCATTAACAGAAATATTATACAGGACAGATCCGAGGCTGGACAAGCCCTAGAGAACATCCCTGGTGACCCTTCAGCTTAGATGGTTTCTGCTTGCCAGAAGTATCTCTTTAACAGATAAAATGGGATTACAGTCACTTTATGGAAAATGGGATGCAAAGCAGCCAGCTTATGCCAGACAGTTTGACTTGGATTTTTTTCCTCACCATCCAAAGTAACTTAAACCTAAAAGACAGGAAAACTGAAAAAGAGAAAAAAGTAAAAGATATACAAGCTAAATATTATCAATTTCTATGATCCTCTTGTTATTTTTGTTTGCTCGTGTTAAGCTTTTTAAATGGGATTTGTTTCTAATGTGGATTATATTTGGAAGTCTTCCTGGAAACTGTATATTTTAAAGCTAACTTTAAGTGTTTCAGAGATTGACTCATGCATCCGATGCCTTTAGTGTTTGCAGCTGGTGATAACGTTTTTCTGGTGACTATACCAGAGGATTTTAGGAAGTTTCTTATTATCCCTTCCCTCCACTTTAATTAGTTTTAAATTATGAAGTTGTGGCATGTTTAGCATGTCTGGGAGTCACCAGATAGTATACCACAGATTATCTATGAATATTTATTTATCTGACTTTAGAGATAGAACAACAAGATCTTGAATATTTGCTTCTTGTTAGTTGCAGTGAAGGGTATTTTTAGAAACTGCAGTGATAAAGTTCAGTTTTTCGTCCTGACTGCACTGAGCTGACTTATTTCTTAGATAAAGCTCCTGTCCTGGGGAGCCACACAAGCAAACAAAACACCATCTTATGCAAAAAAATATACAGCCCACGAAATGTGTTTGTTGGCCTTGCACTGTCCGCTATCTGAGACACGAGACTGAAAGGAGAACTAAATTTTACAGATATGTTTAACTTTTGAACTCAAGAAAAACTGTTTTCTTTGTTTCAGTCTGTTGCTGCTAGAATGACAGTTTTACAGGGCAATCTCATGCTGTACTTAATATGCTTGCAATATGTCACCACTGATCATTAATTTACTAAATAAAGTATCTCTGGTAACAATTTCCCAAGACATGACATCTTTTGTAGATTATATTTTGGTTTTAAGAATGTTAACCTCAAGAAGTCCAATAACAAGGCCTGATTTTCCATAGCACAACCTTGGTATCTAGAAAATATATATATGTATATATAGCTGAGTGAACACAGTGAAAATATAATTATATTCAAAGAGCAATTATTCCTGTACTTGCATTAACCTTGCAAGTCTTATGCTTAAAATGTCTATGTAATGTATTTAACCTTGCATTTGTTAATGAAATATGATGAGCAAATCTCCGGACAAAGTGTGGGAGACAATCAGGGAATCTTCACCACCCAGTGCTTCTATAGCGCTCGTCATCAGGTGCCGCAACATGAAAGCAAGAAAGATGGCTGCAAAAACATACAGTGTAACAGGTAAGGAAAAACAAAGCCAAAGAGACAGGAAAATGTCAAGAACTGAAGTTATTTCTATCATGGTAGTTTATCCAGAGTCTTCCCAAAATTGGACCTACATTGTTTTTAAAGCAGTAATACCAAGTTAACCATACTTTTCATAGTTTGGGTCTAATAGATAAAAGAGAGGATGACAACTTAAAGTATTTCTTACCTTGAAGAGATGAGGTAGAGAGACTGCATGGGTTGCCCAAGATCACACAGGAAAGCACTAGCAGAGATAGCAGACTCCAGCGTGAATCATTTTTAATGGTTGTACCTGATGACGTTGAAGGTCTTTTCCAACCTAAATGATTCTATGATTCTATGACTTCTGTCCTCTTTCCTATGAATGGGTTGGGATGCAAAGGTTTCCTTTTGCATGGACATTTGACCTGTATGACAGAAAATGCTATCGTTATTTTGTGGTAGGTTTATCATTATTTTGTGGTAGCTTTATCTTTTGTTTTCATTCCAACATTCAGTAGCATGACTTACCGAATGCCACATTGATTCTATTTGTCAACATTTTCCTTTCATTGTTAACCCACGATCCCCCCAGATTGCTCAGATTACTGATGTTCAGGTGACCAAGTGACAAATAATTCTGGAATTAGAAGGAAATAGACAGTTGATGTTATCACTGAAATGTAATTTCTAGTCACGGTCCAGTCCACACAGAGAAACTTTTAACCTGATAATGCATTGAACTCAAGTTGAATAATTCACCCAGAGACAAAGATGTTGATTAAGCCTGGTCCATGCTCATTTCTTAACACAGCATCTAGGTAATATGAACCAAGACTAGCTCTATTCAACCAGGGCCTTCTCACACTTTCTTTGTGAGCCCAAAAAGAAATGTTCTCCCATGTTCACAAGGAATGAAGTTGCTGAGCAGGTCAACTTTTACCAGTGCTGTGAATTACAAACATTGGCCTTGAAAAGCTTTGTCAGACAAATTAATAAATGTGGAACAATATGGACACAATTGGAATGTTATTTCATAGAGTAATTCAATTCAAGTGAAGCTAGCTCTACAGAAGAAACATAAAGGAAGATAAATTGTGTTACCTCTGTAGTGATGACACTGCTAAAGCTAGATTAATTCATAGGAGTTAATGGACATCGACCTTTCCTAACATCAGACCGTAATTGGCAAAATGTGATATTTTCCAGCATCTA
The DNA here is from genome assembly GCF_009769625.2 of Cygnus olor. Classification (NCBI taxonomy): domain Eukaryota; kingdom Metazoa; phylum Chordata; class Aves; order Anseriformes; family Anatidae; genus Cygnus; species Cygnus olor. Next base: position 9,659,936 of record NC_049170.1, on the reverse strand, counting down.
GAAAGTTCATGTTTAATATCTGAGCATTAAAACCATGTGAGCTTATTTGGCTATTTAAATTTTGCATCATTGCTGGACAGTTAGTAGCCATCCTGCACGGGAAAAAGAAAATCCAAGACTCATCATGTGGATTTAGTTTCTATGACAAGAAGACAAACAGTTTTGGAGGCAGACTTTAACATGAAACCATCCAAATGTCTCCATTGATTATTTCATTGGGATATGCCTCTGAAGCAGGAATTTAGATATTTTTGTACTACAAAAATGTTGACTACAGTAGGTTTTCTGAAAATTTACAAATGTATTTTTTGAATAGCTTATACAATATAAGAAAATAAGTATGAATCTTTTTGGGGGGTTCACTGTTTTTTTTTTGTTGTTAGCAAAATGCGGGGTTCTTTTGTCACATTTGTCCCATACTGAAGCCTCCATATAAAAAGCAGTATTGAAAAATGTAAAAAATACAAAATTTTGGAAGCTTACTGATGTGAAATATGACTAGGAGACTGTAGCAAAACAAAGACAGAAAGTACATTCCAATTGTATGAATCTGCTATTGTAACATCTCTTATTCCTTGGATTTGTTGTTCATTTTTCTTTTAAATTATGTTTGTAGCAATAGCAGTATACTATTTTTAAATCTTGGCAGTATAAAAATCTTTTAAATTTGGGAAAAAATTGAAGGTTGATTCAGTAATATATTTTTTTTGCTTTGCCTCTGCAGTCTTCAAGTCATCGTGAATGCTTTCACTTAATGTTCCACTGATGATTATTTTAAAAGAAACATTGTCTAATGTGACAAATGGATCCAATCACAAATGGACTTAAAATTTGGATGACTAATGGATCTGATGACAAATACTTAAAAGGCAGCCCAGCACTTCGAGTTTCACTGACATTTGCATTTAAAATAGGAATGAAATTATTTTCTAATATTTGAATAATAAGATGTCTCTGTCCCAAACTCTTACTCATAGGAAACCAAATCCATTAGCTGAAAATGTTAGATAAAGTCATTACATTATGTTCTAACCATTTTTAAAGCAGTTCCTTTGGAAAAATATATTGGCAAATAAAGTTCTTATTTGGATCTGTCTAACAACAGAGTTTCTAAAGTCTGTAGGTTGAAAAATGAGCCATTTGTAGATTATTCTAAAATCTAAGACATGGACTATTTTAAGGTTTACTAATGTGTAAATGTTGGCTTTAGTAGAGTCACCACAATTTTATATTGTGGAGCTTGCTATATAACACTCTTCCCAAAATATATCTGATGCAAATTACTTTTCAAATTAGTTTGTCATAAAGTGTTTTTCGCAGCAAATATTACATCACAGAATTGATTTTGTATTAATTACTTCTGATGAAGCATAAGCTATGCACTGTATTTCTCCAGGACAAGTCACGCAGAGAACAGCAGAGATAACATTTTATCAGGGGAGTAACTTCAGCTTTGCCAGTTGAGTGATTCAGCATTTCTCAGACTGAGTTATAAACTTATCTCCTGCGGGGTGAGAGCCTCTTGGCTGAAGAAGCGTCTTGCTAAGGCTCCATCACCACAGCCTGAGCCCCCACCAGCACAGCCTGAGCCCCCACCTTGCCTTTTGTCCTCTCCCTCTGCCTTTCTGCTGGCTCCTAGAGCAAATGTTTCTGTGGGAATCTCAGCCTTCAGTTACAGCTCAACCAGCTCTAGAGAAAAGCCTGAAATGTATATCAACAAGAACATCTGTAAGCTAGCAATCAGAAGCACTCAATTACTTATGGATTTTATTATCATTTTTAAGTCATACGAGGTCTTGCAAGAGATTTTGCAGGGTCATCCATCATCAGGGTAGGTGTCCCTGCCCATGGCAGGGGGTTGGAGTTAGATGATCTTTAAGGTCCTTTCCAACCCAAACCATTCTGTGATTCTATGATTTCAATGTCTTCGTCCATTCCCATGTGCAGGCTATTTTCCCATGGCACTTAAGCCCCATCATTTCTGATTCAGTGCACTGACCTGGTAGAGCAGCGCTGGGGCTGTGGTAAAGACGCTCAGCCACAGGTATGAAGGCCAGAACACCAGGAGAAATGGATTTGACCCCACATAATGAAAGCCAAGGAAATCCATCAGCAATCCCACAGCAATTCCACACCTTCCTGTGAATGATCACAGGCTCTGTGGTACTGGGAGACTGGTGCCAAAAGTTCACAAAGGCCTACCATGGCTGCTCCCATTTAAGCCATTTTAGATGTATGCAATCTCTTGCTATTGTATGAATCATTCTATGGATACAAGCGTTGCAAATATCATACATGCATATACAGAATAAAGGAAGAAATGTGATAAGGTAGTCTGGATATGGTCCAGGAATTATCCCTTTACAGAACAAAAATGACTTGAAAATTTTTCTTTTAAACTGGGCTTGTATCATTTTTTAAATTTTTTATGATATTCAAGGAAGGCCTAAAATCTGTTGTATTTATGCATTTTGGTCTTCATGACAATTTTTTTTTTTTTTAGAGTATGCTGTTATTTCTTTTTTTTAGACTTAGCTAGCTCCTGCCTGGACCAGAAATCCATGGTGCCTTGCAGCTAGTGAATGAAGACAACACAAGAGACAAGAGACGGACAGCTGTGAATTGGAATTATCAATCAGATGGCTTCCACGGGACTTCAGGGTGGTTTTAGTTCTGACAACCATTTCATTTCAGTCAATGATATTTGGGATGGTGGATGTCAGCTCTCTTTTTTGGAGGCACAGTACTCCCATCCCTACAGCTGCGATCAGAGAAATCACAGCACATACCTTCCAAGTAATCCAGCCCTACCTATGAAAAATAGAAATGACCAAGGCACAAAATCTCTGTTCATTTTAAGGTAACAATTAAGTAGAAGAAGCCCTTTGTTTAAGAAACAAGACAAAGTCTTCAGGTGTTCCTTATAAAGGCCTGTAGTAAAAGACACAAGAGTCATTTCATGTTGCTTTTAGAGCACGAGATGGAGCACCTGAGTGTTCTGAAAGCAGAAGAAACCCCAAAGAAATTATAGAGGTCAATTTAACAACCAAGTCAGTTGTGATTAATACTCCATACTGTTAGACTTTCTAATCCTCATAGAGGAAACTTCATGTGACACAAATGTCTGATGAAAGATGGCCATCAGATGGAGTTTCCTCTTCCTCACCTATAGGTTTTACATGGAGAAGATTAAATTGGCTAGCTTCACAGCCTTATTTCCTCTTAAGCTCATTGCTCTGATCACTCAGTCACTGCCCCCATTTGCTAGTATTATAGCTAGGAAATTCCCCACAAAAGCAAACAAGAATGACATGAGAAATCTCACAAAGCTCTTTCCTCCAAATCAAACAAACAAACAAATAAAAAAACCCTTAAGTAAAATATTTTTTTTAAAAGTATTCAATGTATTCCTCACCAATTCAAAGACACAGAAGAACAACAGTGTAGTACCAATACTCATCCATTGCCTTCTGCCACCATAGTGCTCACCTGCAGGAGCAGGTTTACACCTCTCCAACGCACTTGCTTTCCAGTCAATGCCTGCACTTGTACACCACAAAGGAACAAAACGTGGGGCTTTTCCTAGCATGGGAAGGAGACGTTCTGGCCCTCCAGCCCCTTGGGTGTCCATGGGCTGAGAAATCCTCTGTCCTTCAAGGAGCATTTCTGTCTGCAACACTTGCATTCTCACTCCCTGGGATGGCAACACATATTGAAAAATACATTCAGCTGAATCCACACCCACAGGCATTTTGCCTTGTATTTACTGAGAAAAGCCTGTGCTAAGAGCTGTGCCCTTCCACTGATTTCCTTCTGCCTTGCCAGTGCTTCCCTCCAAAATCCTTAAGAACTCAACTGCTCCAAGTGTTGTCCCTGGGGCCATGGCAATATGCAAGGAGGCAAAAGGAATGATGTTGCTCGTGCTGTTTCCAATACTCCCGATGTCTTTCTAGATGTCTTGGATACCTTTACTCAATTTTGTGTTAAAACACAAGCTTTTGGCTTTGCAAACTCTTACTTTCAGGCAATAGAACCACTTACAATGTAATACTGTCAAATGCAATAATGCTTACAGGTTAAGGTTTACAATATCTAAAATTGTGGCTTCAGTGACCTGGTGGTCTGGATTTATTTTTTTCTCAGTTTCTTCCAGATCACATCTGGTACAGTTTCAACATTTTTTCATCTGCAAACTACATGTGGAATGAGAATGATAATAAAGTTGCAGCTACAAAACTTGGGTTGATAATGAATAAAACAGAACAGAATCCAAGGATCCGGGATGGAAAGCATTGTGACTTTGTTAGCTGAGTTTTTATACTGACTTAGTTCCCAAAAGTTTAGAAGTTGGGCCTCAGCTTAATCCAGCAGGATTTAGGTCTTTTATTATTTTTACTTCATTTTTGTAGGGTTTTACAACATGAAGCTGCCACTCAAGTTTCTCAGCAGTTTGGATAACTCACACAGGAAGGGTGAGCTGTATTTTGTCTGCCAGAAAACATCCCCAATTCCCCTGACTTCAAAGAAGGCAGGGCTGGCTCCTGATGGTCTGTTTTGCTTCTCTGTCAGAAAACTCTGTTTTTCACAAGGTTAAAATACTGCTTTACAAATTCTGTTTGCACATGATGATAGTATAAGAGGGTTGGGATCTCCAGTCAGGCTGAGCTGTGTTCAGCCTAGAGAAGACATGAGGACACTGCCATCCTAATCCTGGGACCATGAGGCTGTTCTTCATTAGTCCCATCTGCCTGTGGCCCCCAGGATTTATGGTTCACCATAAGGGTGCAATTTTGGCTATATCCCTTTTCTTAGAAATGGGTACAAGGATCAGGGAAAAGCTCAATTCCAGGATCCTTGCAATGCTGAATTACTAGAAAAAAATTACGTAAAGTATAAATTTAAATGTCCCCTCTCCTTAAAACTCCCATTTGTTTTGATGCCTGATGAAAAATTGTCAATAGTTCAAACTGCATTCCTGGAACTGATGACTATTGTGCTGTTTCCTTGGGGCTCTTTTTTTTCTGTCCTTTCCGACCTGTCCCTATTCTTCTTCACCTCTCAGACTTAGAACTGCTTTGTCTTGGGTTTGTATAACTCCTAGCACATTGGGACCCAACACAGGCAATAAATAGTATTGCAACAATAACTAAAATTAGAGGCCAGTGTCCAGTACTGCCAGGGAAAAACAGCAGGTTTTTCCATTCAAGGCATTCCTGAGAGAAACAAAAATCAAGATGCCTTTCCTTTCTTGGCAATGAGTCAGTGATGTGACTATCAAACAGAGATTCTAGGAGCAACAAAGATTATGATATGAATGCAGTTTAATCAGTCATTTTACAACAGAAACAGTGGCAATTAGAAGTGTTTTAGTACTTTCAGGTCAAGCTTAAAAATGAAAAAATTTATTGCTGCTGATTTAGAGATTAACATTGTGCCAATTAATCAATTACTCAGTATAAAGAATTGACAATTCATTGACATTCTTCTTCCAGGCTGGCAAACTACGATTTAATAGTTGAGGATTTAAATATATATGTATATGTGTATGTATATGTACATGTACTTGTATATGTATATATGAAACTAGAGCAACAACTGTTTCAGAAGAAAAGCAGCTGAGAGGGTATAGGGAAAACAAAAATTACATTGAGAACCCTGGCAGTTTTCATCAACCTCTGTAGCGACAGGGTTATTTCAAAATGAAAAATTAGATAGAGCATTTGATTATTGCATAAAAATTACTCCGAAGCAAGCATCCTGGTCTGCTGTATAAAGGCAGCCCAGGAATCACATCATCTCAGTCCTGCTTCCGCTACTGCGTTTGTTAATGAGTTGTCTGTAGGCGTTTGGGGAGAGCGGAATGAATGAGTAAAATAACAGGGCAATTTACCTTTAACTTTCCCCTTGGGCTTGGCCATACTACATTTCTTGTCTCAAATAAAACCAACCTGCATGTTAAGTCTAGGCTCCAAAAATAGCCATTCCCACCTGATGCCCTATTTGGAAGCTGGAGATCAAAGTCATCTGGAGAACTCTTTCTAGCCTATATGAAAGCAGAGACAAGCTTTGAAGAGTGCCTCCAGACCAGTGTTTGCACAACTTCTGGAAGAACTAGCACCAAAGGAGTTCCACAGCCATTAAACCTGTGTGAGATGCGAATCTGTCCTGAGCCTCTGGTGTGATTCCCACTAACCCAGAAGGGAGAGAGATTATTGTTTCCAAGGTGCTGAGAAACCTTTGTGTCGTGGGCTGGTGGACTCACTCTGGCTTCTGTACTCAGAATATATTGGTTCAGGAGATAAATCATCTAAATCAAAGTGATGTGGTTACTATGGCTGCTTAGTACTGTGCTACTCAACCAAAAGAGTATACATCAGATATATTTGCATCTGTGCATATTTGCAGGGAGGAAAAAATAAAAAGAAGAAAGTCAAAGGCTCAAATCCCCTTTGATATCAGTATTCACACACCCACTGGAATTGTATAAATTCAATATACCCATTTTTTGTTATTTGAATCAAATCTACGAGTAGGAAATGGAAGAGCAAAAGAGGGCTTTTGCATTTAAATAACTTGTTAATGTCTGGAAACCAAAACAGTCACAGAACAGCAATAAAGTAGCTTTTCAAATGTTGCTGGAGGATGTCCATAAAGAGGATATAATGAAAAGGACTGTCCAAATGTGCACGGATAATATAGTTAATGTATTACTTCTTTTATTATTTTATCATCTTTCATTAATTGCTGGCAACTCTCCTGCAGGAGTTGGTTCCATGAGAAGGGCTTTTAGTCAAATGTCCTAAATGAAACAACTACTTAGAACCCAAGAAGAAGGTTGAAACAAGGTTCACCTGGCTTCTCTAAATCACACTGGAAGAGGGAGAGCAAAATACTACAGTGGTTTCATTTTGGGGCGTCCTAATGTTAGGATTGAACCAGACTCCACTGAACAATGCCCCCAGAGTATAGCTGTGTCTGTATTGTGGACCAGGCCTGAGAGCGTTAAAAAGTATTTCTATTCAGCTTGCTGACTGTTAGTTCAGCTGGGCTTGGGCTTTGACCATCTTCACTTAATTCAGAAAAAAAAGAGCCTGCAATATATGCTGGCCAAGCAGACTGCAACATTTTTCACTCTTGCTAGCCAACAGCCCGGCCAACACTTAGGTACCAAGCAGGCTTGGACTTGCACCTCCAGGGAGTCCTGGGCTCCATTTTGAACAAGCAAGAAAAAGGCCTGGCCAGTGCAAATATTTCTCCTCAGCATTGGCTAATGAATGTCAGATGGCTCTTGCAGACACCCTGTGAGCACTTTAGCAGGACAGGAGAAGCACTACAGAGGCAATGTCTTCGTGTAGAGACTGCTGTAACAATAGGCCAAATGGGTCCCCAAGTGAAGCAATAAGCAACAAAGAGTGGGACCTACAACAGCAAATGTTCATCGAGGTCACTTTTCTTCATCTCCTGCTTGCACACCTAAGCCAGCAGAAGTCTTCTGTACAGAAATGCCCATTAGGAGCCAACTCCAAGGGGTGGGAGGGATGGATGGCATTTGGAAAGGCCTGGTAAAGGCCTAGTGCAATGAAGTTCCCACATATGGGCACTTCAGAAATGTAATCCAAGGAAGGGGACGTATCCCCCTGCTCTAAGCTCTGGTCCGAGTCCAGTGAAGTCTACAGAAATGCACCTACTGCATCTCAAAGGGTGTTGAATCAAATCCTTCATGCAGAAGGGTCAGGAAAACTGGTTATGCTCTCCAGTCAGGGCCTCCTGAATGCTTCCTAATTTATGTTACATGTTCTGGGAGAGTAGGGCAACGTACACTTTTCCCTTCTGAAGCTGCAGTGACCACAGTTACATACCACCCTACCACCCACTTGAGAATATGTCTCTTCTCCTGTAACCTTTGATCCACAATTATGCTCCCAAGCCCAATAGTCACCCCATCTGCTTTGCTAGAGAAAAGTAATGAACGTGAACGTGTCAGGGATATGGAGGTTAACAATCGCATGCAGATGTCATCACTTTTGATTGACTCATTTTTATTAAAACTCAGAGTCGGATATGATATTTCCCAGAATTCAACGCAGCTACTTCCTTAATCGTGAGGTATCAATTTTATGTTCCCATTGCAATCCCTTGCCATTCTTCTAAAGCAAAAACTTGCGGTTGTCTCTCTTCCAGCTACCAAACATTCAACTCACATTAAAAAAATAAAACAGAAAGGATATTCTGAAATTTATGGAGAAAACATCTAGAGAGAAACCCATTTGTTGATACTGAAGTAGGCACCACAGAGACAACTGAGCAAATGAGAAGAAGCCAGAAACAAAAGCAGATTTTTTTTTGCAAGAACAAATTTTCCAAAAATCCTGTGCTTTTGACCTTTAGACCGCAACAACTGATTTTAATGAAATTGCTCCCAGGTTGCTTAACTATAGTTGGGAGAAGAATGAACCCATATGTCTTCACTTTATATTAATTTCTAACACTGTGAGTGAGCCTAAAGGGCTGCTTCACTCCAGGCAGCGTGTACTGAAGGAAAGGGTAATCCCTGCCTCTAACACAGTGTATGTTGCTGCATTTGCTTAATCACCCTAATTAAACTATACTTAGTTAACAGGATTTAACTATACCTAGTTAAACTGATACAAACATATGGAAGACTTGATTATACTGCTTGGGTCTGCACCAGTTTGTAACCTTCTGTTTTGGGTCTGTTTGCATCCCACCATGCTTGGTGAGTTTGGTGAGAGGTTGGCATGCGCCAAAGCTGAGCAGAAGCTTTTCAACAAAATATTTTTTTTTTTCAACTAACAAAGTATTTGCCAGAAACACATGGGTTTAAAAGAGAAATGTTTCAACTAGGAGTGAGTTCTAGATGGAATTTCTGGCCAGAGGAACAAAAAAAATCATTTCAGGACTCATCTACCTCACGAGGAAAGGGACTGGGCATCTTACACCACACACAAATGTCCAAATTGTGTAGCACTCTGGTTTTGTGTCTGGACAAAGTTTAAGTATGGAACTTTGTGCACATGGGTTCCTGTGTGGGGTTGTTTGGTTGCTTGGATCTCTTCTTCATCCTGCTTGAGAAGTGTCAAGTAAAGATGAACAGAACTGTTAGTTTTGGCAAATGTTAACAGCTGCCAGCTTTGATATTGGGTCTGTGGGGAAGACTCAGTGCTTTCCCCTGCTCTCTTCTGTTTATGCTCGCATGAGTACTTTCTGACAGTTCCTTAAACCCTGCCCAGCCCTGGTACATCCATTCCCTGTCTTGTTTTGGGAAGGCTTTTGTGCCATGAACCTAGGTCCCAAGGACCCAGACCTGTGAATGTAGGAAAGCGTCATTACATGTGCCCTCAAACATCATTTTCCCACTTGTCCTGCCTCAAAACACACTTGGGCTTTCTGATGTCTTATGTCAGAGGCAATTGCTGCTCATAAATAGCTGCAAAGGCAATTGCAGTGTCACCTGAGGTAGAATTAGGACCATTAGGTGAGTTAATTTCATCAGATCCAACCCAAACCCATAGAAATATAAGAATATTTAACTGAAATACTTCAAAGCATGAAGTTAACATTAATCCACAGATAGGAAAAACAAGTATGGAGCAGCCATGAGATTTGTCTGTTATAGAATCAGTCACAGATAACTTTCACGTTGCTTACCTGCAGGCAGGAAATAAGAGTTTGAAGGCAGTTTCTTTCTAAACAAATGTAGCTTTTTTTTTTTTTTTTTAATTCTTTTGCAAGATCATTCACCTCTATGCATGTAGGTCATTGTATGACCTGTATGCAAGATCAATGACCTGTATGAGCTGTAAGCAGTCACCAGGTAGTTGGGTGAGCAAGATCCAGAACATACTCAAATTATTTTTCAGGGAGTATTTGCCCTTCTCACCATGGTGATCTTCCTGCCGATTGACTGGCAGGCAGAAAGCTGAGCCTAAGGAACATGATGATTCCCAGTGAAGGTCTTTCCCAGTAACAAAAATGAGGTCTCCCATTGGCAAAGATTCACTATTACGTGGCGACTCAGAACAAGGGCAGACAGACACAAACCATACACTGACCTGGCCCGCAAATGAAAATTTAAGGAGACAGGGACACACCTGGATCAAACAGCTTCTGGGAATCTTCATGATGGTTCCCATATATTGAGGTATTCCCATATATTGGGCACTGGATCACACATTCTCCTTTTAGTATCTGTCTTCTGTTAAGTGCTCATCAGGCACTTTGTTATGTGTTACTTGCTTAATCCATAGCCTAGCTGCATGCTTGTGATCAATTTTATTTTTTTTTTCATCACAGATGCACTCCCAATTAGCTCCTCACTGCCATTGCACAAAGTTGCTGGCAGGTTGCTAGTGCAGCATTAGTGGCCTAGTAAACTCTCGGCCAGCTCTGGGTTGACTGCAGATTACAGAAGATAGGGTGGTTGAGAGGCTCCGATCTGAGCCCGGGACAGGCTAAACACACCTAAGCAATCTCTGGATGCTGTGTTTCTAACCCTGACTGTTTTCAGACTTCCATAGCATTCATTTAACCTACATCCATTCTACAAAACTACTTTCCATTAAGAAAAACAGGAGTTTTTTGTTTGTTTACATGTCATTTGTTTGCTGGAAGATGAGTTAGGGATGTAGCTATGAAAAGAAAGGATTTTCTAAACACATAAGGAATAAAATTTTTCCATCCAGTAAAAAAAAGATTCCTTAGGTTATTGAGGTCAGCAACACACTCCACTTCCCCTTCCTCATCCACAGCAGCACCTTCCACTATTAATCAGACAGAACTGGAGATTTTCCACTTCTTCCTTTCAACTTGATGAGCAGGGGTGTGCAAACATCCTTCTCTAGGGATATGATTTCAAAGCTCTTGCAAATTTTTCTCTCGTGCATACTTTCACTCATTGCCAACTATTTTCTCCTTTTCTCAGCAATTCCCAGTTCAAAGTTCCCACCTTCAGCTTCTGCCTTTTTCCAGTGATCCCTGTGGTCCCAGAGTCAGTTCAGCGATCCTCCTGCCACGGCTTTTCCCCAGTAAGAGAGGCTCCTTCCCACTGCAAATTTTTGCTGACTTTATTGCTTTCTTTCTAAGGAGTTTAATAGTTTTGGGGTTTGATGATTTTTTGCCCTTCTTGCCAAAATCAAAACCATTTAACTGCTCGCCTTGCCTCTCACAGTGGAAAGAAAGAACCTAGCATGTTAAAAAGTGGGTTTGGGAGTTCAAAACCCAGGCAATAGGAAGTTGCCAAGGCTTTAAAGTCATTCATCTCCAAAACGGAGGGAAAAGCAATTCTGTCATGACCTGTATTTTATTATCCATCTCATATTTGCACGCCAGGAAGACAGAAGGGACATTTTCTCTCTCTTGGATTGGCCAGAATAACTCACAGCACTTTTTAAAATCAATTATATTATTTAGCAGGTTTTCAGCAGTTCAGCCTGGAACTGCTGTCAGATCATAGGCAGCAGAGATTTCAGAGACCTTGAGAAGCCCTTGGGTCCAGCCCAAGTGCAATCAAAAATACCTGTTTAATCTCTGATTGATCTTTCGCTAGCCTAATCTACTAAAAATGATTTTGCTGTATTAGACTTCAAGCCCCTCCTGCTTCTGTAGGCATTCCTTCGTGCTTTGCAGGCTGCTCAGGAAGGAGCAATGACTTGCCTTGGTAAAACCTAATCTGTGATCTGATTTCCATTCTGTTCACCACTTTCCAAAATTCTGACTTGACTGTAAACCTGGAGTAGGAGGTCTATTGTTAACACTTTGGTTTCCTTCTGTGAAAATAAAATACACAAATATATTTATATATTTAATGCTACATAGTCATGTTCCTCCTATGGTCCTGTTTCAGTACCGGGGGGTTCTGAATGAATAAGGACTAGGGCTACTCTTAATTTTTTTATTTTTTTATTTTTTTTTTAAATCAGAGCAGACAATTTTGCAGAATCTGAAAGACTGCACAGGCCTGGAATTTATAAAGTTTGAAAGACAAGCTTTCTGAACTGCTCAGAAATCCTCCGCATCACTGCAAAACCACAGGTTGAACATGGGGTTTGCTTTGCTCCTGCACAGGATGCCTCTGAGCAGATCCCCTTCACACAGGGCAGCTACAAAAGCTGACCATGGGTTTGAGAAAAGGGCTGACCTTAGCGATCTCTTGACCCCTTTTTCTTGTGAGTGGGAAGGAAGGAGATAGGTAACATACCGGAGAGTGAAGACGCCTTACTTAGGAGGGCTGCCAGTCCCAGCTAAATGAGGGAATTGCTTCAGAGTGAATGATTCAGCCCTAGAAAGTGAGCCTAAAGACACCTATTTATAAAGGAGGCAGCCTCTGTGTTGGAGTGGGGCAGGTGAGCTGTAGTGGCTGCTAACTGCCAGCTCCCCTAAACAACGCTCCATCAGAGGCTTTGGATGGCCATTCATTTTTACTGCTCTTTGTGCCAGGTTTCAAAGTCCTGTGTTTAGTGCAATAGGTTGACCTAATTCCATTGCTGAATGGCAGCAAAGGTGAAAATCTCAGCAGTGCCACGAAGGGAAACTGTCCAGCTCCAGCAAAGCCGTCCCCTTCAGCAGCCCCATCTCTCCCCATCCTACAGAGGTGGCTGCTGATGATGTGATGGGGCATTTAGCAGTAGGTGACTGTTCCACCTTACCCACCTGCACGATGGAGAATTTGCTTGGGAGTTGACTTAGTTAGCAAGCCCAAAATACCTCCAGATAGCTACCGGCGCCTATTTGTATACAAAATTGTCGTTGTGTTATAGCCAGCAGTTCTGATAAAGGTTAATTACTTAGATAAATTGAAAAATCTATGTTCATTTACAAATGGACATAAAATGAAGTCTCAATTATTATAATTTATTTACACTGTCAACTTAGATGAAAGCATATTCAAAAATATTGCTGAAAGCTGGGGCCCTGGGGCCTGATCCTTCAAAGCCTTAACTGTGACAGTAGCTCTTGCCCCCATGGGGCAGCATTTCGGTCAAGCAAATAATGACAGATAACTTTTGTTTGGTGGAGAAACAAAACCAATGTTATTTAAGAATAATGTGTGCAAAGAATTCCTTCCTTGCCCAAAAGTCATGCATATTTGATTGGAAAAGTCAGGAGCATTTTTGTGCTACAGTAAATTCATAGCAAATATAAATAGACACTTCCATATATTTATTGCTCTAGAGAGACTTGTAGATGGATTTCACCTCACTTACCATACCACAAGCAAATTATGTTGAAATCCTTCCAAGATCTGAGATGATATGTTTATAAATTCTCCTTGTTGAACTCTTGGCCCCAAGTAACTTTATTATAATAAAACATTTGGGTGTTTATTTTATTTTTTTAATGCATTCTGTTTACCGTGAGAGAAATGGCAGCGGTTTGTAATTTCACATTCATCGGCTGAATTTTATGCTGCAAAACAAGCATAAAGCATAAATGCATCAAATAATAAAATAACACCCCAGTGTATCAGATATGTAATGAATTTCTGCATGTGCTGTTGTTTTCATTATGCTGATTTATAGCCGTTTTAATGTACACAGTCTTCTTAAACAACTTAGAGTTGATTGTTCTGGAACTAGACTGCGATTCAAGACAAAATACTGGATGTTTGCCATCTTTTAGGGAGGTTATCAAAAACCCTCCAGAGGCAAACAATCTTGGATTAAAGAGCTTAGGTTATTCAGCATAACAATGATGTTCTGTCCATTGAACCTGATTGCAAAATATGCTGGAAGCAAAACCAACACCACTGGAGCTGGAGACAGGCAAGCAGCAAGGGACCACGATGTACATGTGTGTATCACTGTTTTGCAAATCACACGTCAACCCTGAAATCTTAATTCAAGAACTCCTGGTGTGTTCTGGGCAACTTTGCCTGAGCATATACTTCTAAGTTCACGGTGCAATTCTAGCAGTTCTGTGCATTATTTATGTTCACATGCAATATTGGCAAAGTCCCTTCTGCCAGTGCAGTCCCATTGGTACACGCAGGTGGAAGGACTCCCCACAGACTGCCATGGCATGTCTGAGAGTTGTGCCAGCTCTGTACTCCCAGACCTGCCCATGCTCAGCACCTCAGGAACATCTGTGTGCCAGTTTCCAAGAGGTGGGTGCCAGTTTCCAAGTCATGCTTCTTAACATGTTATTCAGGGATTCCTCTCCCTGATCTCAGCCAATTTGTCGTAACTGTGAATAAAGCAGATTTACCATCTTAGTGGCAATGGCTGGGAAGCCAGGAATAAAACAACTGGAAAACAGCCCAGGGCAAAGCCCACAAAAACTTGTGAACCTCACAACCACCACAGATTGCTCCAGGAAAGAGCTCTGCCTTCTCTTCCCTGCACCGCTGCCACAGACACGCTGTCATGTAGTTCCTCTCCATCTCCTCCTGCTTTGTCAAGATGTCTCTGAACAACAGCCACCAAAACTGCCTGGAAAAGAGCAACGACACCTCTGGTTGATGCTTAGATCTGTCTGTTCCTGCTTAGCTCCCTCCAGTGCTTTGTACCGCGGGGTGCTCAGCGTCCCCTGCACTCACCAGAGCAGCCCCAGGAGCTGCAAAAGGATAAATGCCTGTGGTGACTGTACCAGGAGGTAAAGCAATTCCTGCACCCGGCTTTGCTGCCAGAAATGTGACTGGAATTACTGCAGCTGTTATCTCCTTAATCTTATCTCTCTTACAGGCTCTCTCACCAGCTTCCCAGTGAGTGGTAAGGACTGTAGTAACATCAATTACACATCCATTAGCATTACCAATATCACTTTTCATGCAGCGTTATCGAGATACGGATGTAGAAAACGCCAATATTTTCTTTCCCCGCACTACGTTAATCAAGCTGCATGTCGCCACATGCCCGCTCGTGGCAGAGGCTGTGGTATTTGTGCTGATTTAACATTTACAAGCCGCCAGCCTGCCCAGGCGCTGTGCTCCTCACAAACACGTGTGAAAGGCTAATGGGCTCAACTGAAAAATGTGTCTGACTCCAGTAATCTTACAAACACTTGAAACACATTAGGATACTCACACGGCTTTGCAGACATGGGGCCTGATCCCATTCACCATCAAACTGGTGGTAAAATTCCCACAGCCTTCCCTGAGGCCCGACTCTGCTGGGTGGGCTGAAGGCCTGCCTCATGGAGGAGGTGTTTCCAGAACAGCAGCACTTGGAGCAGGGTTTATTCCACCCCTTCTTGTTGGGCAGGAGCTCGGGGTACACACAAGCTGCCTCGTAGATACTTAAAATTGGGTAAGACTCATCCTTCTTTCCTTTTTTTTTTTTTTTTTTTTTTTTTTTTTACATAGCATGATGCCCTTCTAGCCTCAAGCCTGGACCCAATGGGCATCTGACAGTGCTATTCAGCCATGTTGCATGTACAGAGCTGGGCATGCAGGTGGACTGAGGACACGGTCAAGAGCATTTTGTGAGCTTCACACTGCAAGGAGATACGAGGATGGGGCATATTGACTCAGACTCCTCAAGTAAATGCATTGTCTTCTTAAATAAGAGTTTGGTTGGGAGAGGTGTTGAGTGGCTTCACCATCAGCTGCTCCTTCCCACCAGCATCACCTTGTCCACTCCCACCCCCAGCTCTCCACTCACTACAAGCAACAGCCGTCCCCTTCAGCTCCATGTCCCCACACTGTCCCCAGAGCGCCACCCTCTTCTTTCTTCACCTCTCCCTGTCACACACAGGTGGCTCAGGAAAGCAGAGGCTGCATGCTGTTCTTCTACCTCTTCATATGCTGCTGCATCCCCTGTACAGACTTCTCCTCTTGCCCATCCTTGGCAGCTTTCAGGCCAGGACTATGGCATAGGTACGTATTTGCTCAGCACCAAACACAGCAGGGCCCTGATCCACAGCCCTGACGCATCGGCTACCCCAGTAGCTGCTACTGCTGCTGACAGAGGTTGTAACTGAGCTGTGCCATTAGCCTTTTGTTTTCCCTTAATGAGAGAGTAATTTCTGTTGACATTGCTTGGTTTAAGTGTTGGTATCCCAGTATCGTCCTCATTTCGCACTTATTTCACACAGTCCTGACACGATAACAGTGTCCACTTAATCTTGCATGGAAATTCCCTTTCAGTGTCCATTGGTCTCCCCTGATTTATGCGGACACTGCTTTCTTGTGTCACTATGAACTGCTCTCCATAGATTTTCTGTGTCATTGATTTGCCATCACCTCCACAATCCAATACAATTTTCCTCCACTTGCATTTGATATTCTCATGTTGACACCGAAGACCTGCATCACTAATATTGTATTAACATTGTTCTGATGTGGGAACAAATCCTCGTGCTAATAACATTTACTGATAATAACATCACCATAATGCAGTTACCAGTAATTTGTTTCCGTAGGATTCAGTCTTTGGACTTGACATCCAGACATCCTCTCCGAAGCATTTGTGTTGAGCACCCCCTGCAATGCAACGCTCTATCTGAACGAGTAGCAAAAACTGCAATACCAATAAATACCAATAATTTGATAGATTAGATCTTCAAAGACCTTTACAAGCAAATATTTCATACTCTCAATAACCTACACAAAAAATAAACTTCCCATTCCATACCAGAATAAGCCTGGAGGGTTTCTCAAGACTGCTTTGTGAAAAACTAGCAGAGGATACTTGTAGTAAGCAATAGCCCAAGAGCTATGTCAGTTATATGAGAGACCCAAAGTCCGTCCTCTCCTCTACCTGACCCAGAGAGGCTCCAGATGGCTGCCCTGACCTGCTGGTCATTCCCCATGAAAGGATCTCATTTTTGTTACAGCCAGAAATTCTGGCTCAGACCCTAGCAATCTCTCTCAACAAAATTTAATCAGTACTGATATGTTCCCATGAAAAGTTTCAGTTTCAATAAATCAGCATTTTCCAAGAAAAAAAAAAAAAAAAGCATCTAGCTGGAAAACTCCCAGCCCACTCAGATCTCTGCTATCAGCTACAGAAAGTCAATATTATTCTCCACCATCAGGACTGCCTCTACACTCCAATTTTTTAAGAAAGAGAAACTAAAATACCAATAAAGGGTACGCTTTTTTTTTCCAGTATTTCCTAAGTGATTAAAGACCCCAGGAATTTCATAGGACCTGTGCTCCAAAGTCACTTGTAAGCTTTCAAAAATGCCACCCCAAATCCATCATTCTAAGAACTGATTTTTAAAGCCTGAGGTTAAAAACACAGTAAAAGCTAAACAAAACCTGGTTGAGGACCACACAACAAGAACATACTGTCCAAACAGTAAAGAGAAGAGAAAGCTTTGAGCTCTTCTAGCCAAGGTGTGGGTTGGGAAGTAAATCCAGTCCCTTTTGCAAGCCATGCTGGTGGAGGCAGCTCTTTTTCACCAGCCACGGAGCATCTCATTTGCCAAACCCGTATGAACTGCCTGAAGCCACAGCTGGGGCCAGCACCTGGTGCCACAGGTGCCTTGCAGCAAATTCTGCCTTGAGAAGGCTCCTTCAGGCTCTGCCGGTGGCAGCTAAGGATGAAACTGCTCCTCTGCATATTTCCAATTAACAGAAGACCCAAAGTATTTTTTTTTTTTTTTGCTACTTCCAGTAGCAAACCTTACATATTCGTAGCCGACACAGAAATCTGGGGGAAAACTAAAGGATTTACTGAGTTATCCACAGCCCCTGTTCTGCTCACAAAGGCAAACAAAGTATTCACCAGAGAGCTTTAGAAAAACTCAGTATTAAATTGTCATTTTGTCAATAAAATGTCATTTCATCAATAGAATATCCAGGTGGCCCAAATGTTTCTGCATAATTAATTCTCCTGGTGCATTAAGGAATGTTATACACAATATTAATCAAAAAGCACTGTCAATATAAGGACCATATATAAACCCAGCTAAAAAAACACAAACCTGTTTGAAAGCTAAGCTCTTTTTTTTCTTTTTTTTTCTTTTTTCCCCAAGATGACCCTTCAGTCTAAGGGAGATGTGGATGCTGCTATCAAAAATGCAATTAAGAAAATAGCACCCCTGGAACCAACAGGGCAACTGAAATTTTTGCAAGCATTTTGTTTAGTTCCCTAACCCTTTTCCTTATCAACAGGACTTTGCTGGGACCTGGACTTAAACTGTAGCTTCTGATACATTAGAATCACTGAGAGCAGAGCCTTCGAGAAAGCAGAATTTGTGGTTCTTGGAAAATTCAATGATTTGGGCATTTGTGTTTGTTCTGAATAAAAGAATAAAAATAAAAAGCAAAACGTCACAAAACTTGCTGAGAAGCTCTGGATTTGAAAATATCTCACCAAGGCAAACAAAAGCATTTTTTCTTGGTTTGGATTGAAATCTTTGACCAAGGTGATTTTTTTTCTAAAGTCACTTGCAGTGAAAAGAGAGCATCGCAGCCCAGGACTGTCCGAAATTCCCCTCCGAGCCCCAGTGGGCGCAGCCACTCTCGCAGGGCTCTGCCGCCGCTGCCCTCTCTCTGCTGAAAAAGCCCCTCGCCCCCATGTCCCCTTCCCAACCTGCCCCCTGCCCTTCCTCATCCTCATCCTCCCCAGCCCTAGCCCCGGCCCTTGTGGCTTTAGCATCTCCCTGCTCTCCGCAGGGGAGGCACAAAGAGCAGCCGCAGGGAGGGAAGGAGCATCCTTGGATCCTGAGCAAAGGCGGACGCAGGGAAATGGAGCCGGGGATGCTGCGGAGCTCACGGGGGAGCCGCTTTGGAAAGTTTTATGATTTGGCCAAAGGCTGGGTTTGTGGGATCGATGACAGGAGGTGTGCCCCCGTGCCAGGGGGACCTGATCCAGCCCCAGCTGCGGCTGTAAATCAGGCTCAGTGGGTGTGCGAACACCCTCCCTGGGAAGGCTTCAAGGCAGGCGAGACGGTTGCCGCTGGTTAGCTCTTAACCTCTTGCTTGGAAATGGCTCAGCCCTTTGGGGAAAAAAATAAAAAGAATCAGGCAGATATTTTAGCTCAGGAATTTCAGCCCCCATTCACATTCGGTGGAATCAGAAGCAAGGAAAACCAGCAGGGATATTTTAGGCATATTTGTTTGCAAACAGAGGGGGCAGCCCTGCCAGCAGCAGCGGGTATTCAGGCAGGGCGAAAGCAGCCTTCCTCTCCCTCCTTAGAGAGACGCCGTGGCACAAGGCTCAAGGGAACGATGCAGCAGGATCTACTGGAAATATTTTGATTTTTGTCCTAATGTATCAGAGGAATGTCACAAAACTTGCAATCGTTTTATTTGCTTGAATCATTCCAGCAATCAGCAGATCTGCATGGCCAAAGCAAATCGGTTCTGAGCCTAAGACGAAGCAATCAGTTCGGAAGTTAATAATATGAACTTCCAATGATTTTCTAGCCTTCTATAAACAAGATCACGTTCTACAAAATTTTCATCAGAGATGTTGTTAAATTCCATTACCTTCTTGTAATTATCTCCTATCTTTAACAGGAAAATTGATGCTACAATGTTTTCTCTCCCCAGAAAATCAGAGGTGCCACAACAAGTTGCCATATTCTGCACAAATAATCCAGTAAAGCAAAGAATACACTCAGACTTATCTATTTTATTTGTATTTTATATTTTCAGTGCGTCTGCATTTTAAATGTATTTTAATGTAAAGGTTAATGGAGTTTTAATAAAGGGCAGATGGCTACTCTAATTGCAGAACACCCAGCATACTCTTTTAAAAACCTCTTTAGCTGGCTAGACAGATATTAATAATTCTGAATGCCATTAGAAAAAGCAGAGGTTTGAAACAAATGATTCTTCAAAGTTAAATTTATTATTAAACCAAAACTGCAATCGTTGCATGCATTTTGCAAAGAAAAATTGTATTATCAATATATTTCCCATCAAGTGATCCCGTGAACTCTTTATTATCTATTATCTATAGCTAAATTATATATACGAAAGCACCAAACGTTGAACTTCCCATTATATATTGTTTCGTACCCAGATGTCAACTTTCAGCCTGTTTTTATTTTAATTTCCTAAACACTTCACTGGTCGTGCAGCCTCCTCCCTGCTTGGATCTTCTTTCGCAAGAGCGCGGCTCCTGGGCCACATAGCATTATGCATGCACATCACAATCCCTGGTATGTGTCTTAAAAAAAGAAGAAAAAGGAAATAAAAAGCATGAGCTATTTTGCACTGGGCCCTGCGCCAAGCAGAGCCTCCTTGCCTCCAGAAAAATACAGTGAAAGCAAACCGTGTCCACGAATGCCTCCCGAGCAGCCAGCTCGCTGGGCGTGGAAGGTGGCCAAATGCTGCGTGGGGATGAAGAGCCCCAGGTACCAATCCCGTGGGCTTTATGACCAAAATAACAGGATTTTTTAAGCCTTCAGAGCCTGCTGTTTCAAAGTCCCTGGGTCAGGTTAAACCCTCAGTGAGGGGCAGAGTCCCCGTGCTGGAAGGGCAGGAGGCACAGAATTACTCCAGGATTGCTGCAGGGCCCCATGGGGCTCACAGCCCCCTGCTCTGATGCTTTTGATGATGCTTTTGGGGTTTCTTGCACCTCCGACAGCAGAGCTCATCCCAGCACGCCTCTCCTCGCCGACAAAGAAAGGAAGGAGGGAGGCACGGACTAACCCTGTAACACCTGAAATAATTTAAACCGGACAGCAATTTTCTGCTTTGGAAATAATTTCTGTAACCTCTTCCTGCCCTCGCCGCAGACCCCTCTGCACAAACCCGTGTATGCCATAATCATCACCATCGCCCTCTGAAATTAGCAGTTACATTAACAAGGTTTTGAAATATGGGCTGGAATGCGGTTTGGGGCTCTGCAATGGAATAGAAGTAAGTTTTATATCATTTTATGGACGGACATTAATCAATGCTAAATCACAATGAGAGTCTTATGGAATCACATCGTGCAATCTCCTAAATCGCGAGCAGCTTGCCGTGATTGATGTCCCTCCCACGACATTTGATAGGATTAATAGTGGGAGCGGTCCACATTTAAGATTTTACCATGGTAGGTGCTTTCTCTGAGCCAGCCTTGGATGGGAGGGACCTTTGGAGCCCGGGCCAGGAAGCAGTAGTATTTGTCACATTATTAATCTGCCCTTATGATTCATCTTTTATCCTTCCTGACATTTATGTCGTTCCTCTGACATGCACGTTGGAGGCCCAAACACTTCCAGAACTGAGTGACATGGAGGCAAGGGGAGTCTTCATCTGCCTCCTGAAGAGGTGGCAGGTATCGCACCCTCCAGCCACGTGGACCTGTTGTTTCTCCAAAATTTCCCTTGAAAACCAAGAGCAAGAAGCTTTTGCTGGTGGTAGAGGAGGTTGCAGGGCTCCGTGGAGCCTCCACAGGGCTGGAGTCTGGGGCCACCTCAATCTCCAAGAGCTACAGCCCCAGCATCCCACTAGGATGCTCCTGTCAAGTGACATGGGGTGGGTTGGGGACGGCGAAACACAACTGCACCCAGCTTTCCTTCAGCCACGGGGTAAGGTTCAGCATCACCCCAGACCTGGCTGGGAGGTGACTTCTGCGCCCCAGGTGTTTAAGCACAAGCTGTGATGGGCCACCAGGACAGCCCAGTGGGACGAGGGACATCCCAGGTACCTGCCACAACCACGCAGGCCTCGCGGACAGGGCAAGCCCTGCTCACAGAACCCCAAAATTGGGACTGGCAGACCGTGAGGCTGCTCAGCACTGGGGGCCAGATGGCCCAGGTGTGTGGGGGGCAGCAAGGAGACCCCATGTCCTTTAGGGCAGCCCTCGGGGGCCTCCCCGTGGAGGGGACACGTCCCCAGCCCCATCCACCTGGGGGGCGCACGGAGCACCCGGGGGTGCTGGCACAGAGCGGGAGCGAGCTTTTCCCTAAGCGGCGCTGTTCCTCCCCAAAACCACCCGGATTTGGTGTTTTATTTTATTTATTTTTCTGGCGGGGGCCGTGCGGGAATTCGGCGCAGCGCCGGCGCACGGGGCGGTGCGAGCCATTTTCAGACGGCGCCCCGGTGCGAGCCATTTTCAGCAGGGCTCCCGGCTTGCGCGGGCCGCGCAAACTCCCCGCGGTGCTCGGGGCTGAGGGTTAAGACGTATGGAGCGAGGAGTAGTTAAAACCCGCATTACACAGTTCCGCCGCGTCGAAAATCGCGTGCGCTGACCCATATATTTTAAGCCCGTAAACGGACTCCAGTCGTTTAAAATATTGCAACGTCGATAGGACTAATTAATTGGGAATAAGGAACGCACGGGATACAATTAAACGAGGAGAGAATCATTTTCTAATTTAATAGCGGGGCATTTATAAAGAGCGCGAGCTAAAAAGGCACCGAGCGATCCCATCGGCGCGGCGTTAAATCAGCGCAGCCCGGGGGGGGCCGGGGGGGGCCGTGCGCCCCCGCGCAGAGCCGCGGAGCTGCGTCTGCCCCCGTCCGCAAATACTGCGCGGTTTTATTAGCCCCCGTTTCCCCGGGGTAATTTATTGCGATAAAACAGACACCCGGGGTCCCCTTAAATTGTCTTTTCATAATGAATAAATTTAAGCCGGCTAATTAATATATAAACTAAGCCGATTTGTCAGGTTGATTTGTATTTTAGTTAATTGTGAAAGTAATTACCACACGGGCAAATTAACAGCTTTCTGGAAATGACCAAGGCTGGGGTTTTATTTCCTTCCTGCGTGAAGAAAATTCATTTTTCCCAGCTCTTGATGTGATGAATAAAAGCCATAAATCTGGGTGATTGGTGCAGGCAGAGTCTAAATGGCTTCATATTTCATTTTAGGTTTAATAGAAATATTCATGCTCTGTTTTAATGAAATTAAATTGGAGGGGGGTGGACTGCGAGGCTGGCGGTCGGGGCTTAAAGGGGCAGCGCAGATGCGGTGGGCTTTTTGTTGGCTTTTCGCGGATGAGGCGCTCACTGCTCCAGGCAAACCTGATGCGGGCAGCCCAAATAAATGTAAAATTGTCGCTCGAAGTTATCTGAAGAGAAAGCCCAACGAGAGCCGGGCAAAACTTTGGAAGTCTGCTTGCAGAAATTAAATATATATATATATATATATATAATTTTAAAAAGCGGCATAAAGAAAGCAGCCTGGCTGCTCAGTGCGGGGACGGCTTTTCCCCCAAAAAATGGACGGGTGAGGTGCAAAGAGGATGGGAAAGGGGATTCTGGCAGGGTGCTGGCCGAGCATCCCTTCTTTTTAGGGTCGCCACCCCGGAGGATGCTCGGTGCCCTGCTGCTGCTCGGGGCCCTGCTGCCGGGGGGTGACACGGCCGAGCCCGAGCACGGGGGGCCCCCCCGGCCCTACGAGCACCCCGGGGCCGTCCCGGGCTCCTTTCGTCCCTTTTGGGGCTGATGCCGAAGTTTGCGGGCATCCCGGCGGGGGCCCTATGCCGGGAAGGGGATCCTAATGGATCCGCCGCGCGACTTGTTGATTTCCCCCGAGCAAATACGGCTTTGATGCAGTCCCAGCGAGAGCGGTTAGCTGATGAATTGACAAAAACTAATCAGCTTTATTGGGAAACGGGTTAAGGGCAGCGGAGTGTCAATAATTCTCCGCCTGACCCCCTCATCCATTAAGGGAGGCAGGCTGATTAGAGCGAGGAGCCCCCGTGCTTTTTGCACCGAAATTGCTTTCATAAACTCACCATTATTAGCAGTCAACGCGAGCAGCTAATTTAGAGGAAGACGTCCCGAGGATGTCACATCTCGCAGGGAGGTTTATGTATCATTAGCTCATTTACACAATGTCGCGGCGTAAGATGGGCTTTTGGCAATAAGGCTGGCCCCGCGCCCGCGGGTCGCATCGGCTTTGCAGCGACCGGCCGGGGGGGGCACAGGGGGGACGCAGCCCCGAGCCGACCCCCCCCGCCTTGCACCCGCCCGGCTGTTTCAAAAGGCGAGATAGGGATCTGTTTGCCGGGGGGGGCTGCTGAAAGGAGACCACCCGGAGGTGTCCGGGCGGCGCGCTATCTGCGCCGAGATAACCGCGCATTGTTGGGGCTGGATCAACACAGGTGCGGGAGTGCGGCCCTCCCCGGGCTGCGGGAGCGGCGGTGGGAGAGCGGCCAGAGGGGAGAGGGGGGAATAGAGGGGAAAGGGGGGGAAAGGGGGGAAAAAGGGAAAGGGGGGGAAAAGTAAGGAAGAAAGGAAAAAAGGGAAAAAGGAAGGAGAAAAAGGAAAAAAGGGAAAAAAGAAGGAAAAAAGGGAAAAAAGAAGGAAAAAAGGGAAAAGGGAAAAAAAGGGAAAAGGAAAAATATAAAGGAAAAGGAAAAAAAGGAAAAAGGGAAAAGGGAAGAAAAAGGAAAAAAGGAAAAAGGGAAAGAATGAAAAAAAAAAGAGAAAACGGGTAAAGGGAAAAAAAGAAAAAAGGAAAATGGAAAAAATGAAAACGAAGGGAAAAAGGGGAAAATGAAAGAAGGAAAAAAGGAAAATGGAAAAAATGAAAGAAGGAAAAAAGAAAAAAGGAAAGGTGAAAAAGAAAAAAAGGAAAGAGGGAAAAAAAAGGAGAAAAGGAAAATGTGAAAAGGAAAAATGGAAAAAGAAAAATGGAAAAAATGAAAAAAGGGGAAAAAAGAAAAAAGGAAAATTGAAAAAGGGGGAAAAGGAGAAAAGGAAAAAAGGAAAAAGGAAAAGGGAAAAAAGAAGGATAAAAAGGAAAAAAGAAAAAGATGAAAAAAGGAAAGAAGGAAAAAAATGAAAAAGGAAAAAAGGGAAAAGATGAGAAAGGAAGAAATGAAAAAAGAAAAAAAACACGAAAAATTGGGAAAACAAAAGAAAAAAATCGAAAAGTGTTCAATTTGGAAAAGAAAAACCAAAAAACAAAGGTGAAAATCGAAATTCCTCTCTGAGCACGAGATGTGCCCCCCCCCCGGGCGGGAGGGCAGGGGGGCAGCGGCCGGCAGGCCCCGGCGCGGGGAGAGCGGCCGAGGGGCGGCGGGGCCCGGCCGGAGCTGGGCCGGGGGCTGCGGGGGCCGGGGCACCGCAACGCTGCCGGCCCTTGTCCTGCGGCTCCGTTCCCTGTTCCCCCCCGCAAACTGCACCCCTATTATTATTATTATTATTGTTATTATTATTACTAATTATTATTTTTACCACAAAGCCCCCCCGCACCCCCATGCGCGACCCCCCGCTGCCACCCGCCGCGGGGTCCCGGGAGGTGACGGGGGGGGTCCCAGCACCCTCTGGCTCAGCACCCCCTGGCTCAGGACCCCCCGGGCCTTCTGCCGACGGAGCGGTCTTGAGAAGGGGAGCAGGAAAAAGAAGCCGTGGGATATTTCGTTGCCGTTTTCGGTTTTTTTGCTCGGTTCCCCCTTTTTTTCCCCATTTTCCTTCCCAGTTTTTGTCGTCGTCGTCGTCCCCCCCCCCCCCCCCCAAAAGGGAGGCGGGGACCGCGGGTCGCTCCCTGCTGCCGGGGGCAGCCCCACCGCCCCTGGACGGTCCCGGGGGAGGGGAGTGACAGGGCTGGGGGTGTCGCATGGGGCCGGGGATGTCACACGGGCACTTCCCCGGGGCTCTCGAAGGTTTTTGGGGCGAAAGCGCGCCTGGTTTGTCACCTCCCCTCGCACCGGGGGCTCCCCGCGGCCGCCCTCCCGGGGGAAACGGGACCCAGGCGGGATGGGGGGAGACCCCCTGGCCCCTCTCTTTCCCTTTTCCCGTGCCTGTTTGTGCTAGATAAGCGGCTCCCCCCCCCCCCTCCCGAACACACACTCTTTACCAAGGCGCATTCTGGTGGCAGGCATGACTCCCTGACCTACAGGTGTTTATTCTTTCCGAACTCCTCAAAAAGCGCTTGGCGGCGCGTTTAGGGCAAATATTTACCGTGTGCGAGAAGGGGGGGGGGGGGGGGGGGGGGGGAGGAATAAACTCCTCAACACCTCGCTGGGACCCCCGGTGACGGCAAAAACCACGGGGCGAGCCCCCCCGGAGCCTCCCCGGTCCCCTCGGACGGCGCTTTCCCGGGGACCGGGGGGGGGGGTGGCTGCGGGGCCGTGCCGTCGGGGGGGGCGAGGGAAAGGGGGGTAGGGGGGGCTCCGTGACAGGTGCTCGGCGGGGCCAATAGCGGGCTCGGCCTCCCGCCGCCGCCAATGGAGGCTGCAGAGCCTCCGGCCCAATGGGAGCCTCCTGAAGGCCCTTGTAGGGTCGCACCGCCCAGCGCGGCCCCACAGCCGCCCGCTGCCCGCCGCCGCCGGGAGACGCGGGCCCGGCCCGGGGCCGCCCGCCCGCTGCCGTCCCAATTTCCTCCCCCCCCCCCCTCCCCCCCCCATCCCCCCTCCCTTTAAAATTCCTCCCCCCCGGCCCCTCTCGCCGCCCGCTGCCGGTGCTCCCATGGAAAAATCCAAAAATTTCCGCATCGACGCGCTGCTGGCTGTCGACCCCCCCAAGGCGGCGGCGGTGGCGGCGCAGAGCGCACCGCTCGCCCTCGTCGCCTCCTCGCTGGGTGGCAGCGCGGCGCGCGGATCCAGCAGCTCCAGCAGCTCCAGCGGCAGCCCCCCGGCTTCCTCCTCTTCCTCCTCTTCCTCCTCCTCCTCCTCCTCTTCCTCCGAGCAGCAGCAGCAGCAGCCCGCCGCCGGCCCCGCCGACCGCCTCCGCGCCGACAGCCCCTCGCCGCCGCCGCCGCGCATCCTGGCCGCCCACTGCGCCCTGGTGCCCAAGGGGGGGTTTTTGGCCTCTACCAGCGGCCACCCCCCGCACCACGCCGGGATGGCCCTGGGACTGCACCCCGCGGCCCCCGGGGGGCCCGGCATGCCCCCGCAGGCGGCCCTGTACGGGCACCCCATGTATGGGTACTCGGCGCTGGGCGGGCAGCACCCGGCTCTGTCCTATTCCTACTCGCAAGTGCAAGGGGCGCACCCTTCCCACCCCGCCGCCGACCCCATCAAGCTGAGCGCGGGCACCTTCCAGCTGGACCAGTGGCTGCGGGCATCCACGGCCGGCATGATCCTGCCCAAAATGCCCGATTTTAACTGTGAGTATCGCCTTCCGCAGCCCTAACCCCTCCGCAACCCTAATATCCCCCCCCCCCCCCCCCCCCGCCAGCTCCCGGCTCCTAGGGTTTCAACTGCGTTATATTATTTTAATTTTTATTAAAAGGAGGAAACAGCCATCCGCAAGGGATGCCCGTGTCGCCCCTTTATCCCCTGTCGCCCTCCGGCTCGGTTTTTTAGGGCGGCTCAAACGTGACGGCTCCCAGCCCGTCCCCGTTGAGCAGCCCATCCCTGGGTTCCCCCAAAACTCAGGTCCTGACCCCCAGCCGCTCTTTATTTTATTTTTCTTTTCCCGGCAACGGGCTGAAAATAACTGCGGCGCTCACCCCTTGGACAAGCGGGTGTAGGGTTAGGGGTCAGCGGGAGCTTGGGGTCCCCGGGAGGACGAAGCGACGGGGAATAACGGGGTCGGAGCGGTTCGGGACGGGGGGCTGGGGGCTCTGGAAATGCTGCACGAAATCCCCCCAGCCCCAAATCGCAGCCTCTGCAGCAGAACAGCTAGGCCTCACGGCGACGGGGACCTTTCGTGCATCTGTTTTAGGCACAGATCATTTCCTTAGGTGTGAGCTCTCAGTGGGGACGGCCGGTTGAACAATACCGGAGGTGTAGTTTTACGAAAATCGTGCCAGGAAAAAAAAAAAAAAAAAGAATTGGGATTTCTTTTTTAATTTTTTTTTCGTACTCTGCACACGTTCGCAGACAAAAAAGTCCATTGTTTTCTTTCGGATTGAGGTTGTTTGGGCTGGAACATTCAGGGAGAAAAAAAATAATTAGGGGAGCTGTCAGAGCCCTGCCTCTCAAACAAGGCGCAAGGGGGAAGAAATAAGCGGGGAAAATCGCACGGCGGTGACAAAATCCCATCCTCGCTCCCGTCTGCGAACCGGACACTGCCCTTTTCTCTCCGTGCCCTTTTAGGCAGCCTGGCCCCAAAAGCGGCCGGGCAACCAGAGCATTTTCTTCGGTCCCAAACCAAATCAAACGAAACCCCAAAACGCGCCGGGAAGCGCGGGCACGGCCGAGGCGCGCCCCCGGGTGTCGGAGCCCCGTGTCCATCCATCCACCCCCCTTTTTTTTTTTTGGATAAAATCCCTTGTTTGATTTTTTTAATGCGGAAAACACACCGATATACATATATGTATGTATATATATGTATATATATATAGTATGTATATGTATAACGGATCTATATATTTTAATTTATATATTGTATATTAATATATTATATATGTTAATTCATATACTATTTTTAATTATTTATATTTATATAAAAACCGCATTTTTCGTTCAAAGGCGGTTTCCCAGACCTCGCCGCTCCCTTCCCGCTGCAATCCCGTTAATTACAGCCGGGGGGGGTCGAGGGGGGGGGCCGCGAGCGCGGCGGGTTTAAGCGGAGCAGAGCATCCCACGGAGCGAGCCGCCACCCCCGGCTCCCTTTTATTGCCTCGCACTTGGGCTCCGGGGAAATCAAGGGGCAGATTTTTATTTATTTATTTATTTATTTATTTATTTCTGGCTTTTTATTTTTGATTTCATTCATTTCATTTCAGGGACCCCCTGACACCCCCCGGTGGCACGTCGGGTCCCTTCTCCCCTCTCCGTGCGCTCCCCCCTGGTGCCCCCCAGCATCTCTGACCCCCCCCCCCCCCAGTCTCTGCTCTCACCCCCGCGGTTCCCCCCGCAGCCCAGGCTCAGTCCAACCTGCTGGGGAAGTGCCGCCGGCCCCGCACGGCTTTCACCAGCCAGCAGCTGCTGGAGCTGGAGCACCAGTTCAAGCTGAACAAATACCTCTCCCGGCCCAAGCGCTTCGAGGTGGCCACGTCGCTGATGCTCACCGAGACGCAGGTGAGACCCCGGGGTGTGTGTGGGGGGGGGGGCGGTGGGAAATAGGGGCGCCGTCGGGGCGCCGTCGGGGGGCCGGGGCTGAAGCCGTGCCCCAAATTTCTCTTCGCCCCCCCCCCCCCCCCCCCCCCCCCACCCCAGGTGAAGATTTGGTTCCAGAACCGGCGCATGAAGTGGAAGCGGAGCAAGAAGGCGAAGGAGCAGGCGGCGCAGGAAGCCGAGAAGCAGAAGGGGGGAGGCGAGGACAAGGCGGACGAGGAGCTGCTGCTGCCCGCCCCCGACAAGAGCGGCGGGCGGCGGCTGCGGGAGCTGCCCGACAGCGAGCCCGACGACGACGAGGAGGAAGAGGAGGAGGAAGAAGCCGGCAGGTGCTGCCCCTACCACTCCTCCGACTGCTCCGAGGCGGACGAGGAGGACTCGCAGCCCCGGGGCCGGCACGGAGCCCCCCCGCTGGCCCCCACCCAGCCCCAGTGAGCCCCCGGCCCCAGCTCCCCGCCCGCCCCGTCGGGGCCGCCCCCCCCGAACTCCCCCCCTTTATTCCGTTTTCTCCCCGCTTGGAGGGGGATGGAGAAGAGGATCCCCCGTGTGCCGGGAGGGGGACGGAAGATTTGCGGTGACCACAGTGTTATTATTGACTGAAAAGCAGACAAAACTTGACACCCCCCCGCCCCCCAGTCCCAACCCTCCGTTCGCTGAGTCTTGGAAATGGTTTTGTTCCGACTATATAGCGGGAAAACTGGTTATGTCCTGAACGTTAAAACTGCTGGAAATCTCGATACCGTCTTTATTTTTGTATATCGTATTTATAAAAAATAATGATAATAATAATTGCCTCCACTTATGCATGCTAAATTATTACCCAGCTCCCCCACCCCACCCGCGCGGTGGGGTGGAAAATAAACGGCGTTTTGTACTTGAGACGTGTCAGGGGTCTTGGGGGGGGGGGGCCGGGAGGGGGGTAGGGAAGGAGCGGGGCCGCGGTTTCCCACCCGAGCTTTCCCCCCGAGTGGCATGGACGGGGGGGACCGGCGCAATGTGCCCCCGCCGTTTCCCCCTGGGGACGTGGCATCCTATAACGAGGGGGCGGAGGGCTCAGTGCCATCGGGAAAGGGGCTCCAGCTTCTTCTTTCGGAGGCCGTGACCTCCCCGTCCCTCCCTTCCGGACGAGGGGGGGCGAAGCGGCTGCGCCCCCCCCCCCCTTTTTGCACCCCTTTGCCCACCCCTCCCCGCCGTCGGGGCTCCTCTCTCCCCCTCCTGCAGCACCCGGAGACCCCAAACCGGGGCACCCCCCAGCGGGGAGCAGCTCCACCTCGCAGGAACGGCCTTAATTAAGGTCTTACAAAGGAGCTGCAGGGGGCGAGGGCCCCCCCCCCCCCCCCCGTGATCTCCCCGACGCTGAGGAAGGGCCCCCCCCAGACGGCCGCAGCCGCCGCCCCGGGCTTTAGCTCGCCAATAAATCGGCGGATCAATCCGTCCTCGTCACGGCGGCTCTCCCCCAGATCAATTACGGGGAATTTAAATATCATCACCGGCTCAGCCCCGCCGGCTCGGGGCCACGTCCCGCAATTCATCCCCGCTAACTGAACGGCGGCGCAAGATGCGCGCAGCCAGGGCGCAGCCGCTTGTACGGGGGAATAAAAAGCTCCGAAACGAGGCCTGTTCCCGCTCCCCCACTTTTTAAAATTATCTTTATTTAACTTTTATTAATTAATTATTATTATTTAAGTATTCTTTTTTAATTTCTTTTAAAGGCAGCGTTTTGCAAACCCGCGCTAACCTTTCCAAGGAGAGCTGCGCGGCCCCAGCTTCTCTAAAAATCCCGCCTTGAAACCCAGCCTGGAGCACGCAGGGGGCTTCGAGCTGGAGATAGCACGAAGGAAAACACCTCCCCATCCCGGAGAGCTTCAGGTGCTGCCTCTCAGAGCTGGGCTTTAGGCACGACCCGGTTATTTATGGGTTTACCGGCCCGGCACACCCAGTGCGCCGCGGGACTACGCCGTAAATCACAGCCGCGCACAGGGGAACCGTAAATCTGGCCGGATCCCGTGTGTCGGAAACCTGATCAGGGTAAACCCGATTTAGGCTTGATCGGCGCCCGGTCCGTCCCACCCCCCCCCCCCCCCCCCAATCTTGCAGGGAAACAATCGTGTGGCGGGCTCGCGTTTAAATCGGTAACGCGGTGTCCTTTCGTTCACAGGCCGCGGGGTTTGGAGAATTTAAAGCGAGAAGGCAAAAAAGAAGGGGGAAAAAAGGACGGGAAGGGGGCTTGTGAACTTCCACGCTGGTGGCTGCGGCTGCATCTGCTCTGGGGGGGACGGCTGCGGCTCCCCGGCCCCTAAAGCCGACGGCGCGTCCCGGTGTCACCTCTCTCTGTCCCTGAAAAGAGCCGAAACAAGGCAATCCCCGTCGTTATCCCCAAAATAATCACCATAAGAACAATTAAGAGCGAGCGGAGGTCACCTTCCCAAAAAAAAAGATCTCTCCTTAGCCATTAATTTCCGATTAAATCCCGCTAATTAAAGTGGCCGGCATGCGCCGTCGGGCCAGGATGCGCGGAGGTGTGTGTCCAGACGTGAGAAATCGCCTTGCAGGGCACAGGCAGCCGGTCCTGGGCTCCGTATCAAAGCCCTACCGGTGTTTTGTGTCTGTCTCAATAAAATTAATCTCTTTAAAGCCCGGCCTCTCACAAGAATACCTTCAGTGTTCCAGACTACAAGGGCAAATATGTTTTTCAGATTCTGTTTTTATGGACGGATTAAAGTTTATTTTCCATAATAGGGCACCTAATAAAACTCATAAAGCTCTGTCAGTCTTACAGCTGGTGGCCTCATTTAACACTTTCACTTCGTAAATCATTTTACAGCTTACCAGGTGTTTCCAAAACCGAGAGGAGAGGGGGGGCCGGGAAGAGAGCAAGGAGGGGGGAAGGAGAAATTAAGCTCGCTGAAAATACAGCTCGGCTCCCTTCGTGGTGGGTGCGTTTGTGCTGTCGTTTGGAAGTGCTTCAAAGAAGGTGTCGATCCCAACAGGGGAGAAAATCCCTTTAATCAGGCTTTCCCACGGTCTTTTGAAGTGTCGAGGTTCACGTGCGGCACGGGGAAGGTTCACAGCAATGGATAGAGCCCAGTAATGGGTGCTGTGCTCTGGCAACTGGACCCAATGTGTGCCCAGATGGGCTCGGCAGCATTGCTGCTGGTGGTGTTGGTGCTGGTGGTGCTGGTGCTGGTGGTGCTGGTGGTAGTGCTGGTGCTAGTGGTGATGGTGGTGGTGGTGGTAGTGATGGTGGTGCTGGTGGTGGTAGTGCTGGTGGTGATGATGGTTGTGGTGGTGGCGGTGGTGATGGTGGTGATGGTCGTGGTGGTGGTGGTGCTGGTGGTGATGGTGATGTTGGTGCTGGTGGTGGTGCTGGTGTCCTCAGCACTGTCAGGGCCAGCGTGGCTTTAATCCATCCCCTGGCTGGAACTGCAGCAGGCAGTCCGTGCACAAAGAGGCCCTTTGGCGTTTTGTTGCCACACTTGAGGAGAGGTAAGCACCACCTTGGGTGGACATTTTCCTTGGAAAAACAACGTGGTTTCAGCATGGATGTCATTAACCGGCAATTCTGCGAGCATTAAGTGGGAAAACAAAAGAACCAAAATCGGAGCCATATGCTTGAGGTAAACCTGTGAAAAGTCTTTCAAATGGGAACCCATAAATATATAATCCCCCTCAAACTCTCCACGAAACTTCTGGGGATGAAATACTTCACTAGCAGAGAGCCTGTGGATTATTTCTGAAGTCCGACTCTCACATGCACCCACAGCTAATGGATTAAGTCAAATTTTCCTCCAGGGCTCAGGAGGGCCCTGTCCCCCAGCCCGGCCTCCTGCCGACCCCCTTCCCCTTTACGCCAGCAGGGCCACAAGGTGGGGGCCGTGCCCCAGGGCAGAGGATCCCAGCCTGGAGCCTCTTCTTTTTTCATTTGGCTTTCCCTTCGTGTGCTGTGGGTGCCGGGATAGCTCCACAGTGCTTCAAATGTGAGAGCAGAAATATTAATTTTTAGATCCTGAGGTGTACATCGCTCCTGTGCCATGTGAGGTGCTTTGTGGTCAGAGGTCTGGGTCCCCAACAGGGAACGGGTGGTGGAGGAGACAAGGCTGTGGTGTGGAGTGACCAAATTAAAGTCCTTCTGCCCCAAAAAGCCAGGTTACAGTCCTCTAGCCCCAAAATGCCAAACTACAGGCTTTCTGCCCCAAAATGCCTGTTCAAGGCTGGCCACTGAACTGAGCAACTGGCCGTTGCTCTGAGAGCTCCTTGCTGCCCGTGGTACGGCAGTGTGAATTTTGTTTATTTTTTTTACCAGTGCTCAGGTGATCAGGATCAGAGCTGAGGTGTATTGGGGTTGTCCCAGACTCGATTGGGTGTTTTTGTCTTTTCTGGGACTTTTTGATTTCTCTTTTTTTTTTTTTTTTCCAAGAGAAGCAGGGGGCTGTGTATGCATGGTGCTTCCAAAAGAGCTCAGGCCTGGGGGGTGTTCACAACCCCCTGCCCTGAGCACTGGAGAGCTTTCAGCTGAAGTCCTGGGGCCTCCTTGCATGGAAACGGAATCACCATTTAGGATTTAGGAGGCCAGAGTGGTCTCGTAGTGATTTTCCTCTGATCACAAACTGTTATCAAAATTTGGCTTTCAGCTTCCTTTTGGAAAATAAACAGGTTGAACTGAACTAAAAAACAGGTTTTGCTGAACTAAATCTACCTGAGAGTGGTCTCTGAAATCAGCAGCTAACAGGAGCGATGACCCTTCTGCACTGCAAAGCCCAGCAGAGCCAGTGGCTTGCCACAAATCGTGTAGCTGGGAGGCTCAGCCTCATTTTACTGCTTGCAGGACATGTGCAAGCCAATCACAATTTCCTCTAATTAATTCATTATTTAAAATTATTGTCCACAAGACCTGTGTTAATGTCCTTGGCCAGCTTTTGGCAGGGTGGAAGCCCCTGGTGGAGATGGAGAAGCCCTGTCCCTATCCAGCCCCGCGGCTGCCAGTTCCCTAAATACAAATTAAGGCAGCCAGCACAGATTTTAACCCAGGGATGGGGCACAGGGATGATCCCAATGTGGAACAACATCTCAGGGTATAGGATGGGATGTCCATCGCTGGGTATCCCTGGCTGCCCTCTCTGCGGAAACCAGCCCTGGGGACTCTTTTCCGCCGTGTGATCGCAGCTGGCGGAGCACGGAGGGCTGCACAGACCATCTACTGACTCGTTCCGGACTTAAACATGATGAATCTATAAAGCACGCATTGCTCTAGCAGCTAGGTGCAATTTTAGAAATGTTAATGAGTAATTACATAAAGGTTGTCCACAGTCAGTGATGTTAATCACTGTTCTTTTGCCAGAGATAATTAAGATGGCAATCCAGCAGCGTAAGCCAGCGCTTCCTGCTGTCTCTGTTGCCTTTTTCTCTCCTCCCAGCTCCCTGCTCCTGCAGGGATTTTCTTGCCTTCCCTCCCTCCTCCCATGCTGTCAGCCCCCATCTTCTCCTAAGGGCCTGCTTGATGGAGGCCAGAGCATTTTTAGGGCACGTCTGAGCATCCCACATGTTCTTGTCAGGGTGAGCTGAGGGTGTGGGGAGAGGCAGATTTGGGTGATGGGAGGCATGGAGCTGCTGCCTCCATGGTCCTGCCCAGAGCATCACGGCACTGAGCTCCATTTACGGGGTTTGTTATAATAAAACCTATAAATTTATTCACATTTTCACTCTTCAGCCCATATTCAGGTGCTGTTCGGTGTAAGGCAGGTTCCATGTGATGGAAAGCCCATGGCAGGGGGTTTTAGAGGAGGAGGGAGACCTTCAGCCCACAGGGACCATGGAGACACCTTAGAAGGGAAGGCCAGTCTGGGTGTGCAGAGCTGGGGCTGGACCATCCAGGAGCTGCAGGCAGTGAGCTGGTAGCACCCTGAAAAAGGCTTTTTCTTCTGTTGACTTCTAAGCCGTCCAGAGAGAATGCCTGTCATGCTACAGATCCTCATGGGTACTGTTTGGTTTGGGGACAGGAGGGTGCAAGCTCTTTTATCAGCTAGAAAATGACAAAACATTTGAAGTACTTTCTCCTTGACTCTCCCAGAAATTCCTCTTTATACATCCAGAGCTTATGTCTGAGCATCAATTTTAGCAGCTGAGGAATAGGGGATAACATTGAAAAAGCTTGCTGTGCCTCAGAGGGCTCTCCATCAGCCTGCGGGCAAATGCTTCACATTCACATCTGCTTTCTATGCCCTTGTGTGCTAATTTGTGCTGCACAGTACCTGTGTAGTCTTTGGTGTAACGAAAATTGGTGACAGACCAGCAGGTTTAGCTTCATCTTCATCTGAACAAAGCATTTCTGTAGAGAAGTTTGAAAAGCGAACACCATCTAGTCAATGCTTTAAGGCTGAACT
Source organism: Cygnus olor (assembly GCF_009769625.2). Taxonomy (NCBI): domain Eukaryota; kingdom Metazoa; phylum Chordata; class Aves; order Anseriformes; family Anatidae; genus Cygnus; species Cygnus olor. The sequence goes on along the minus strand of NC_049170.1, from coordinate 9,624,752 downwards.
GAACTACAGATTAAGAAAAAAAAAATCCATCCAGGGTTGAAGGCTTCAGCTGAGGAGGAGAGATGATTTTGTGCATAAAATGCAAGCCTAGGAAAGGAGAGCAGGATGACTTTCTCCCCTCAAGGTGTCATTGAGACTTCTCATCTCTTCTGCTATAAACGCTCTGAGCTTCATCCCCTGGCCATACCTGAAAGGCTGCTCCCACAGAGTAGCTCGCTGCCCCCTGAAATACTCCTGGTACTTCATGCCTGCACACCCCAGGGAGGTTTGAGGATACTTTTACCATCGTAACGCTAAAAGGTCCGTAATGGATGTTTAATGACAACTGCCATGCCTGGAAATCTGTCAGAGTTGGTACTGAAATGACCATTTCTTGCTACTGACAGAAAACCTTAAAAGAACTGCTCATAAAGGGTCTCTCCACAATTTTTCTGCGTAGCTCTCCTTCTAGTGACATCAGGTTTGTCATTTTTGAATGCACTCACTTTAAAGTCGTCCATTCACATGCTGTTTTTGGTGTGTGAACTGCTTTGTCCAAGCCCACAAGTTTTAAGAACTATTTGGTGCCAGCTGGCACTTCCTAAATTTCTTCTTGATAGCTGCTCATTTTATTTCCTTAAAGTGCTGTTAGGGAAGCGATATCTGATTCTGCGTTGTATGTGCATCTAAATCAGGGGAAGGCTCCTGTAATTCACAGACTTCTCAAGCAGGGCTGCAGCTTGTCCCGGCCGTGGTGATAGCGCAGCTGTTTTTTGGGGGCAGCTGTGATGTGCACGCCCGCGGGCCTCCCGGTGAAGTAAGCTTTACTGGAGGCTGGAGGCAAGTTTCCTCCAGGAGATGAAATCACGAGAAGCGGCATCTGGTAAAAGAGTCACATCTCTACCTACAATTTCCTGACACGGGTCCAACCCCACAATGTCTTTAGGTAAACGCGCTCCGCCACGCCTTTGGAAAAGCGACCCTGCGGATCGGATTGTCTCATCGAAATAAAAGCTTAAAACTGCCTCATCTGATTTAGTAAAAGGTCAAGAGCTGCTTCCCATGCACGGGGGACCTGACAAGGCACTGAGCTGCTGCTACGCTCACTGCAACAAGACACCCGAGCACGGGAGCTGAAACTTGTGTGTTTACGAAGCCGAAAGCACCGTCGTGCACGTTTGGCACCGCGCTGCTCCCAGGCTGGGCCCGCTGGCGTGCAGGGTTCACCCGCAGCACGACGCAAACCAAACGATGCCAGATGTGCTCTGAGCACGGCATCGAGTTGCACACCTTCGCGGCGGGGCAGAGCTGCTCACGTTTGCTCTTTCAGAGCGCCACCGATACCAGCTCGTCATCCCCGGTGCGAGGGACGGTGGAAAAAGGGGAAGTTAAAAAGCCCTGCAGAAACTTGGACAGTTCAGGTGCGGCGCTAAAACCCTGCCAAAAAGGACTCGCGTATGATTTATCAGCATCACACTCCGGCCAAAGCGAAAAACCAGACTTTACTGCCCCGTTAATTTTGATACAAAAACCAGAGAAAGTTAAAAACAGCATTGGTCAGCTTAAAGGAAAACAAAAATTGAAACTGCGATAATAGCTACGGGGGAACACTACTGCTTAGCTTAAATTTTCTGCTGTATGGCTTAAAAAAAAAAAAGTCAAGCATCCAGCTTGTTGTTGAACATATCTAAACAAATTCCCCTCTATTTCCCCCCAGCTTGTCACGTGTAAGGATCAGTGCTGTAACCGTAGCTGCTTGGTTTTCCAGGGTAGGGTGTTTTTATCAATTCAAAGCCCTTTTCTGCTCCTGAAGCACTAACCCCCCAGCCACATTATGGAAGGATTTTGGACACTTAAAGTAGCATCTTTCATATTAGATACGTCCGGGAACATTTTAGTTTTGACTTCTTTGGCTCGCAGGAAGAGGTCTCTACAAGCCTGTGGATGAGCATGCACGTAAATAGTAAACTGTGCCCTGCCTCCCACTGCTGCCAGCAGAAGTTCAGCCAGTCGGACCACAGACAAAAAATGTCAAGAATGGCTGTGCCCAAGGGTCACGCGTCCGCATTCATCCTGAAATCATCCCATTTCTATCTGACGCTTGTTCCCTCCCTGAATCGCAGCTCCATTGCGTGACTTACTCCACATCTCCCCCCAGTAATTGTCCTTGCACCACGACTACGGCACCGTGGACTGGCAGCGCCTTTTGGCTGCTTTCCACAGAAAGTCAGTTTTCAAAAAAAAATTTATGTTTACGCATAAATATGACAAATGCAAAAGCTGCAGGCAGGTAAAATCCGCTTCCTCCAGAAACAAAGCAATAACTGTAATAATTGACTGTAAGTTGGAACAAAACGTGCTGTTTAGAATAAATAATAATGCAAGTCAGTTTTTAAAAAAATAGCAATTGTTATTTTAGACTGTAAGGTTCAAACCGTCTCCTCTAATTGCACAGCAACACCTGCATTGCACTGCCTCAGGCAGCTGCAGCAAGTGAATGGACTCAGACCCATAAAACACTAGGCAGTATTTCCATGGGCAGAGCGTGGTCAGTACTGATCAGCAAAGCACTCAAACCAGGCACTGACAAGCCTGCTGCACTGAATTTAAGGAAGATGTCTCAAGATTTGTCTTTAAAAACAAAGTTCTTCAACCTCCCAGTTGGAGCAACGTGTTTGGGTTTATGTTATTAAACCACAAGCACATTGAAATGCTGGGTCTCCCTCAATCCCTGCAAAAAAGGTAATTAATTATGTGGCTGCTGCAGTTCAGGGGGAGTGATTGTTACTCGCCTAGACCCACAGCTCCACAGCAGCCGGAATTTCTAGGGGCTTGCACAGATTTTCTCCCAAATCCAGCCACCAAATCTAAGCCAGGAGGTTTGGTGTGGTTTGTAAAGGCTCTGTTCATACAGGCTCTCAACATTGTGACTTTTGTGTCACAGTCCAAGAAAATACAGTGTTGCTTCTGCTGCCCCTGCTTCTGCTAATTTGTATGGAATTTAAAAAAATTTAATGCAGCATTCTTCTACTGCCATTTGTTGCATGCAAGATCCAACTGAGCAAAAATGTCCGGTTTTGTAGGCTTAAAGCTGCCAGTGGTCTGAAAGAGGCAAACGAATGCATCTTGCTTTGTTCATTTGTTAGCAATCTCCGTGTGTTAGTTATGTGCAAGCATAACCTTGGTTTTTGACACTGGGTCTCTCAGATCCCAGGATAACTTTTGTTCCCTACAACTTGCCCTCCCCAAAAGAGGAAAGGCCTGAAAAACAACTCCTTTGCTGATGGGAGAAACACTCCTCTTAGTGGAAGTGTTACTCATATCAAGTATTCTGTATTCAACTATGATTAAAATAAACAAACAAAGCCTCACACATCTTGGCCAGCTCTTTTGCTGCAGAACTCAAAATCTTCTGGTGGATGCTTTCTGGAAATCATTTTTCCCCAACAAGGCCAGATACAAAGATGGAGAATAGATCAGGTGATATTACATGCAGTAAAGAGGCACCATAACTGATTGGATTACTGACCACCAGAGGTCAAGTCTGATTGCAGAAATAAGGCTGGTATCCCTAGTACAGGCAGTTTATGTAGATGCAGTACATACTGCAAACTAGGACGTGCCCCCACACATTTGCAGTCACTCCCTTGCTGGCTACCCAGATAGAATAAAGACAACCCAAAGAGCAAAACCCTTTAGGAAATCCCACTTTAATATGTGGTTGTAAGGTGACAAAAGAAACTGAGTGTTACACAAAGAAATGTACATGATTTTTTAAGACAGCTGAATGGGAAATGAAAGCAAATCCTTAGAGAAGGTACTCTAAGTATTCTTACTAAAAGACTGATATTGATATTCTTTATGCCTAGAAAATCTAATTAGCGCAGAAGGTAAGACTAATAATTCCAATTTTAAAGCTGAATAAAACAAGTTAAAATAGCATAAAACTCTACTGTGATCTTTAAGCCCAACATAATTGGGCAAAGTCAGATCTTCAAGTCTTTTTATTATAACAATTCACAGAATTAACTGAGAAATTCAACACTTTAAGAAAAAAGTCGATCTGTTCCAAAACTGACTCACCAGTACTTACGCCACCTAGTGGCCCACTCCTTCAGGCAAGCGCACTGATGAGTTATTAAAAGCCTTTGGTTAAGGCTGATTCTTTAAAATACAGTGGTCAGTTTTCTGCAATTACTTTAAATGAGAGGGTGGAATATGCAATGCTGAACATTTCTACTGACTGGAGTATGATAGAAGAGAAATTCAACCTCTTCTCCAGATTCTAATCTGCATGAACTAACCAATCTTAAAGGGACACGTCAAAAAAACAAACATTTTCCTTTTCTTCAGAAAGGCCTTGTATCACCTTTGATTAAACTTGTAACTAGTACACTGAGCAGAGTAAGTGTTTCCATCAAAAAAAAAGGATCCTTTCCAGTAACAAGGCTCCCCTCATTCCCAATTATTTGGGTCTGAAAGACTAACAAAGTCTTGCATCTTCATGCAAACCTAGTTTTAACGTGTTTTATTTGAGAAACAGACTATAGTTTGAATTTGGATTCTTTTGCTTGCAAAGCTCTGCTTGCTAGTTCAACTCTTTCTTTTAATAGGCTAGCTTCTTCACCACTCTTTTGGACTTGTACATTTTTCAGTAGGAAGTGGGTAAGGAAAAGTTTCAAGCCTTCCCGCAGCGTTCCCAGTCTGGGGTTGTCAGATATCCTGTAAAAACAGACAGAAAAACAGTATTAGACTTCTACTGTTTCAAAAGTTTCTATGTTTTTTTTCTTCAAATAGAGATGTTAAAAAAAAAAAAATCAACTTATAAAAGCTGCTTTTCCAAAAAGGCTTTCAAATTAACAGCATGTTTACATTGATTTGGCAAACAGCCCAAACATACTCAACATACAATTGGTCCTCAGCAATAAAATGAAATATTAGAATACTAAACTTGTTTTACATAAACAATTGCATTCCAGAAAAGAAAAACCAAGGCAAACACCATGTTTTAACTTCCTTGTGTTACAGCATAATGGCTGAAACAACATTCCCCCCCCAGCTTTATGTGACATTGCAAGTACAGTATAACTTTCTTCCTGGAGTAAGTTGCAAATTACAGCCGTCTCCACGACAACTGGAACACTGGAACTCAATTTTACATGGGTCACAAGAAACCCGAACTGTATGGGTATGAATCCAATGAACTGTGTAATACTTCATAGATCTCAAGGATGTTTACAGACACATTTATCACTTCTAGGGGATTAAGCAAAACAGAAGTGTCAGAACAACATTTTAGCACCTTCAATGAAACTGATGTCTTTTGATCACTGTGAAAAAGGATTAAAAAAAAAAAACAAAGTTCCCCATCCATTGTATAAAACCAAGACTTTCCATACAATATTGGCTTAAAACATGAAAACAAAACCCACAAACCTTTCTCACAGCAACGTAAAAAGAAAAAAGGAAAAAGTACTAAAGCAATCTACCAGCAAAGACTGCTTGGACACCAAACCTCACTGCACACAGATGGTAAAGCAGTAAGGAATGCAAATAATTACAGAGCTCTGCTCATGAAAATCCTAAATGATACACCGAATATCTGAAAGCCTTATGTTGTATATTATACTTTGCACAGCTGTATCTAGATCAGAACCTGTGCTAACAAACAAATGCTACACGCCTGCTGGCCCGCCACCACCTTCCCCCAACAGAGCTTGCTTTTTAAGGGATGGATGTCTGGTATTTGGAGAAGGCAGTGTGCAATGGCAAACAAATAAGCAGACTTCTTATCTTTCTAAATTACTATAAATGAAGTATACTCTGGAGATCTCTCCTATCACTTACCTCCCAAAAATATCACCAACATCTTCAGCATCTGTTTTGACTAACAGCATGCTTAATACTTGTCGCAAGAAACGGACTTTGGGTTTATCTAGTTCACTGAATTCAATTACCTGGTTTTAGAATAGACAGAATTAGATTGGACTCCCATATATACCAAGTCTGAAGTTACGCACAGAAAAATTAGTTGAGAACACTGCCTCCCTAAAGCCAATCAATAAGGAAGCATTGAAGTTTTTAAGGAATAACCTGTCCAGTTGCACGAGAATACAGAGACATAATTATTCAATTAGACAAATACTTCAAAAGTACAATCTAAGACAATCCAGAATATTGCCTGTTTAACACACTTCAATTATTCTTTTAAGTAAGTTCTATGGACTTCTTATTGTGAAATTTAAGCCCCCCGGAATTTTTTTTTTTTTTACTGGTCTAATAAAAAACATCAACTAATAAAACGCACGGTACAAAATTCACTAACAAAACCTGCTAATAAAAGGGACCTCAGTTCCAAACTGAGATGCTCTAAAGAAAACAGCAGTCATAAACTGTTCCTTATCTAGAATTGAACAGGGCATCCAAACCATTGAAATCCCTACAGATGTAATGGGGTTTTTCACTAACGCTGCCTCTGATAACACGAGAGATCCAAATCACCTGCTTCGAGGCAGTTTTTCTTTGTTTGGGAGCAACGCTGCTACTGTACAAGGATGTTTCTACGCTGTATTCTCCAGGATTTCTGTATGCTTGCATCACCCCCGGCCCCCTTTTCCCCAAAAGATAGCATTACTATAGTTGATGAGATTAATCTGGTAATTTTAGAACAAGTTTCATCTTTGTTCATGACAATGAACAGGTGAAGCACCAGATAAGTACATATACCTAATAACACACGTCTTCCACAGAACTTGCAAAAGTAAGAACATGTATTTTGAAAAGAAAACACCAACCTTGAGAACTGAAAGCGGCAATGATTTTGTCCTTAGTAAGTGAACCAACAGTGAAACCAAATTGGTGATGGCAGACGCCGACAGATTTCCTAAGTCTTTGATTTTGTCCCAAATACTAAACTGAAATGTCACCTAGGTGTCAAAGGAAAAAAAAAAACAACTACAAGTCAAGGGACCGTTTAAGTAAGAAATTACAAAGCCTTTTCACCTTCTATTCTTTGTGTGCCCCGTTAATCAGGAGATGTTTGATCAGATGGTTCAAGTCCTTTTAAACGTGTGAAACAGAAAAAAGCAACGTTCTGCAGAAGTTACTTAGCGTCAGATCTGAGCAGGAAACAGAGCATACCTTACTGAATGCACAGGTATACCAGGAGAATTTTTCCTCAGGACCATAAATGTAAACATGCACACATCTACTCTCAGGTGTTCGGTAATTGTCTTTCTAACCATAATGGGACTAAAAGTAGAAATGCATTTTTCTTTACCTGAAATCGTCTTTCATATTCACAAAACTTGCCAGCCAAAAATGCGTAGAAGGGGTTATATGTCTTCTCCTGTAAGCAGCAATAAAGGATAACATGAACAATTTCTCTCTCCTGCTGGTCTTTCAGTCCAAGCCTAGAATTTAGAGAAGAGAATAAAAATAGTAAGGAAAATATGACTGTCACTAGGTAAGAGCTAAAACAGTCGATATTTTTAATACCTTAAAAAAAAACAAAACACATTCAATTCTGGTTGTCAGAAGTTCTTAAAGTCCTTAAAACACTGAATGGCATCAAACCCTTAAGATTGTAGGCTAAATCAGCACCCTGGTACAGCAATATGGAAATGCTACAGCATTATCAGCGTTAGAGAAGTGGCCGCAAAAATACGACCACAATAGATGGAGGCAGAACGACACAAGTATAATTACTGCCTGGAGAGGGAGAAGTAGCCCACTCCATGTTTGCAGCTCTCCACAAAGTAAAACAGAGGAGACAACCCTGTAATCATGGAGTCTTGTCATTATCTGTGCCTTTGAAAGCAGCAGTACCGCAGCAAGCACTACAACTTGGAGTACTAACACAGAGGATGAACATTGAGACAAGAACTGCTTGGACAAAACAGACCACCACCACCTGAAGAAAACAGTACCAATAAGTACTTGTGCTGGCTGTCTCCCAGCATAAAGGCCAAGGACTGAACAGCCTTCCCACTTGAACATTTGACCACTCGAAAATAGGGCCGAGGCACTTTGGCGAGGAACGGTAACTAACTCACAATGCACCTGTTCTGTGAATAATATGATTTAGCTTCCAGGGCTGTCAGATGCTTGGCAGCATTAAAACCAATTAAAATGAAGAATGCTTAATATTATAATCTGCAAAATGTCAAACAAAATTATTTTCATTGCTTCAAGCTCAAGTTTCATACGGCATTAGTATAACTCAAATGTATTTTCTAACAAAGTTTGACCCCACTGGAACTCGCTCTACAGTCTGGAGAGTACAGCTTGTCATAGCTTGAGTCTAACGTCCGCTGATTGTACACCCTTCCAGACATCTGTCATTGCATTTGATCACAGACACGTACTAGAGAAAATACTGTCACTCAGCCAAGAAACAGAACGTAAGGTTTTACAATAGGAAAGTCTGGGATGATTTCTAGGTTGACTGCTAATGAATGGAGAAAACTTCAGTCTGGTTCCCCAAAAGAAAACAGCACTCTAAGTGCTCTGGTCTGCGATATCATTCAGTGCTCTCCCATCAGCCAAGGTCTGAGTTTGTCACAGAGCAACAAAAGTTTGTTCAGAAAACATACGTAAGTTGTCAGCTACCTGGCATGTATCTAATAGATGACTTGTGAAGTTACATCGCAGTCACTAATTTGGTACATTCCCTTTTTCCTTGCTCATCATCACTTGTAACGTAACTTATTTTGGAAATACTCACATTGCCAGACAGTTGTAACCAAGTAAAGCAGCATTTGATGTTCAGTTTTTTTCTTACCTTCAATTCTTCACAGACCTAGCACTATTTTCTCTTTTCAGACCTGATATTCCTAAACAACTAAAATGTAAGTGTTGGGATTGTCTTTTGCTGCTGAACTTCACCATAAGTCTGCACAGATTACATAAGCCTGGTAACTTTAGCTAAAGAAGCTGCAAGCACCTCACCTATTAAATCATTCCTGAGGTACAATACTCCCAGGGACTCGCATGTCTCGATCAAATTAAAAGTTTCCCTCCAAATACAGGGTAACTGCCTCTGAAGCAGGTTATTTCTCACCAGCAGAAGCCTGCCTCCAAGTAGGTTAGTTATCATCAGCTGGAGCCCAAGATTATCACTGGCTTTAGATCAAAAAAAAGCAACATTCAATACCACCTATTAAAAGTCAATTCAAACGAGTATAGTAGATGCAATCCCATACTCACTATCTGGAATTACACAACACACTACAGCGGGATACCTAAGCCTTCTACCCTTGATTCAATTTTTGTGAGATGTGAAGTGTCTCAAGTTCTTCATCTCCAAGAAACCGCTTAAAAAATTGCTGGCCCAAAGTGGCCAAAGGGATGTCCCACACCACACGGCACCGTGCTGAACAATAAATATGGGGAGTTGACCAGGGAGGGGAGTGGGGGACGATACTGCCACCGCTCAGGGTCTGGCTGGGCATCGGTCAGCAGGCAGTGACCAACTGCACTGTGTGTCAGGTTGCCCAGAGAAGCTGTGGATGCCCCATCCCTGGAGGTGTTCAAGACCAGGTTGGATGGGGCCCTGGGCAACCTGATCTAGTGGGTGGCATCCCTGCCCACGGCTGGAGGTTGGAACTGGATGGTCTTTAAGGTCCCTTCCAACCTGAGCCATTCTTTGGCTTACTTTTCCCAAAAGGAGGAGAAAGACAAGCAAACTATAACAGGCTGGGTTTAAAACGGTTAAAATTACCATTTAACCACAACTCAACTCTGCCAGAGATGTAGCAGCAGATGAATCAACAAGCACAAATGAAGCACATCTTTATGCTCTTCCTCAAGAGTCTGACATCAAATATTTGAATATAACCTCCCATACACTCTGGAAAGCATGTTTGCATTAAAGTTAATTCCTTCACCGACAAGTCTGTGTACTTTCCTTTATACTCTGCCAGATGTGGGCAGATTTCAGAGTCCTCTTCTCTCTGCATTTGCCGCATAAAAATCAGAATCAACACGCAGCAGGCAATCTGCAGACACAGTTTTTCTGCCAAGCCTGTATGTATATAGATTTGTATACTAGTTTAAATAGCACAGATGAGAGTCAAGGATCAATTTGCAAATTGAGCCACCAGGCCTTGGCAAGAACTGCAGCAGCAGCAGCTAATTTCTTTTAATTGAACAGGCCATATTAAGATATTGGAATGACTCCATCACAGTCTTAAATCCAAGCTGTGTTTTGCAGAAGTGGCATTTAATCAAACATTAGTTGACTTTATTACGGAGTCTGTTTCGGTTTGGTTAGCAAATTAAATAATTGCATGCCATCGGGGTAAAAACAATTCCTTTGAATTACAAGGCTGCAACAGGAAAGTTCAGACCTGATCTCTCTCCTCCCAGTTACTACAGACTTGCAATTAATATTCTGACAAACACAAAGAAGAACTTATTTTGAGCTCTTCCCTGATCACATACTCTTCTAAAGAGAAGTTTGCCAAGTGTTGAGGAAACCGGTCTTAACATGATATGGGACCCTGGAGCAAGTCCAAAGCTAATAAATTCTGCAGGAGAGAAACTGAGGTGCTAGAACGCTACCAGGTCCTGCAAGAATGGACAGAGACATGCAAGGTGGCAAGAATTAAAAGAAGCAAGCCTGGAGACTGGGAGACACATCTTCAATACAAAAACATATAGGCTCCTTAAATCAAAGGATGCTGTAAATAACAGTTCCAGGCTTAATGACAATAACAGAGGCTGGTTTTTTTTCCTCTGGCTGCCAGTCAGTTCTGCCTGACCCCTAGTAGTCCTTACATCAAGGATTTGGTCCCCCTCATACCCTTACACTCCATCCTCACGTGGATCCTAGTTACACACTTGGATCCCATTTCAACTAAACGGTGAGACCAGCAATGTTATTCTTCCTTCCCAGCTATCACTATTTTTAGTTCTGGGCTTTCTTCTGACCTAGTCACTACTTACTTCAGAAGCTTTTCAAAGGCATCCAGGAAATCTTCACTTGTCATCAATACACAAAAAATACTTCTCCTGATATCAGTGTTCATTCTCTGCTTACGAGCAAGCTCCATTATCTTTGAACTCACCTGAAAAAAAAATGAAAACACTTGAAGAGAGCTATTTCTGTGCAGCCTCTAATACGACCATTAATAAAAACCACCAGTAAACTGTGAAGCATGAATCCAGAGGTCCCGAACTTTTGTCCAATAAAGGCACAGGCACCATCAGGAGCTTTTTCAATTAGGGAAACCTAGTTTAATTGTGCCAATTATCTTTAAGAAGTGCTTTCCTAATGCATGTGACCACAACCATCTCAAACTACTTTACACTTGCATAGGATAAGAAAAAAAGTATATCATAATATTATGATAATAGCTCTTTTGAAGGGCATGAGTCCAATATTTTGAAAATTTTAATATCAGATCTTACAACCCAAAAGCTTCGTCTTACAGGAGTCCACCAAGGTTTTTTTTTTAGGTGGGCTCTTAAATGAGCTTATTCATCTACATCAACAACATTCAAAAGATTGCGGACAACAATCAAACTTATTAGTTCTATTAGTCCTACTTGGATTTACCTTCCCAATGTGCAGTTTTTGCTGAGTCTTGCTGTTTGTATTATCAATCATTGGTGCTCCGCTCCAGGATGACCCAATGATCCACCAGCGACCAACCTTATCAGCATTGAGGAGCGATTCCAAGGAGACACGGAGCTGAGTTTCTTTTCCAGAACTACTGCTGTGAACCTTGAATAACAGCATAATAAGTAGCAACAGTTTTTTTTTTTTTTTTTTTAATATATTTAATTACTTAGAATTACTTTTAAACAAATACTTTAAACAAATACAGGTAAGTTGATCTCTATAAAGATCTTTAAGTTTCTTTCCCACAACCATTTCTTTCAGGCAGTAACCTGAGAATAATTCACAGATTTTTCCATTTGCTCCAATTTCTCAAATAGATGAAGTTGATCAAATCTATGCTTAGAAACTTGTATTACTTTTTTTTTTTTTTTAAATCATCAATAAAAAGATAGCCATCTTCCACTCACAAAATTCAATTACAATTTAGATTTGATGACAACATTTTAAGATGCTCTAATTAAGTTTCCAATCTGGTCATGATTTTCCAATTGCACATTTATGATCAAACGGAATGACAAACTGCCAGAAGTTCTGTACAATTCAAACTAAATGTATAAATTCTTTAAACAAAATAAAAATTTTCAACTAAAGAGTCTAGAAGTGTACTAAAAGACTTGTGAAAAATTGAAAGGAAATTCTACAGAGCTAGGTTACCTATCATTGCTGATTTGCGCATGCTGGACTTAAAAGTTTCTGAAAAATAACACGTTGCAGATGCATACGGTCTAGAGTTAGATTTAAATACTGTGAAAATTAATTAGCTCTCCAAAGAGACAATTATTTTTGTGCATTTCATACTGGATTGTTCTAGACAGCACCAATAAGGCTCCCAAAAAAGAAAACAAAAAAACCAAAACACCTATACACTTTAAAAAGTGCTGGACTTCCAAAATAGTTCTGGTGAACTTTCGAACAGGTGCCTGCATTTAAAATCTATGGAAAAAGAAAACTTGTCACGATGACTCATTCCATCTGCACAATCATTAAACATTCCACAATCTCTTTGTCAAATACAGGACTTTGCCTCAAACCCTTTGGCCACATATTACGTCCTTTCCCAGACTGTTCTGCAGAAGGTTGGTTGATGCCTGGCTAAATTTAAACATGTGAAATTATCAAGTACTATCTAAGAAGTAATTTTTGTCCACAAAAGCATCAGACTGTTAAACGAAAGTATTTATATATATATATAAAATTTATGTATTATATTAGCATATAATGTACCATCAAGCTGACATAAAGCAGAGTTGATTATTTGTAGTGTAAGAACAGCTATACTGCATACATCAAGAAAATTCTCACCAGTGTTCTTTGCAATTTGCGGAGTTTTTCAACTGGTTCGGGATCATAACCGGGAATCTTACGCATGTCATTATTCCTCAGTGCCAACATAGTCTCTAGCATAAAACGAACCTATCAGGAAAAGAAATATTTATGTGGATTATATGCTGCAAGTTTAATACATAAAGTAGAAAGGGTATTTTCAAAGTACTAATCTGTGAGGCTAAGCAACTCATCTGGCAACGTACACTGAAAGTTAGAGTACATGAATACAAATACAGAGAAGGATGTTTACTCTAACTCCTATTGTGTTCGTGTTCAATCTTCAATTCGAAGCCTTATCTGCTAAACGCCAGCCCCCAGTGACCACTTTTTGAAGTGTAAAAAGTATGAAACAGAAGAATTATTCATTGCATAGTATACGTGACAGCTCTAGTTTCCCCATTTGCAAGCATTTTGGTGTCTGTGTCCTAAGAACTAATGGAGAAAGACAAGAAGAAAATAAGTAACTGAATGCAGCGACTGAACTCTAATGAACTCTAGAACCTAGGGTATAATGGAAAACATTTTGGTAAATACACACACGTACGCAAGCAATGTTGATTCAGAGAAGAAAATCCTTAATATACACATACCCTAGTCTGATCCTTAAAATTCTTCTCTGCTGTGTGTGCTTTGCTCTGGGCTTCACTGATCAGGTCCTTCAAAGCCAACGCGTCATCTTTTCTTAAGGAAAAGCCCACGTTTTTCAGAAGAAACAAAATCAGCTCAATATCTTTTTCAGTGAAAGTGCTCACAAGCTTCTTCAGAATATCAAAGATCAGCAGGGAATGAACTACGTGGAAGTTATACAGATGGGCAATCAAGGCAAGCAGATTTTCACATTCTTTCCCTTCAGCATCACTTTTAGAGACTTCATCAAATTTCTTCACCACAGCTTCCAAAAAGTGAGCACCGACCTGGCAAAAGTTCCATTAAGGAAAAAATAACAATTCAGCAGTTAATCATTAGCAGATTTTAAAGACAACTGTAAAATAATCATTTTTGAGACACTGCCATTATTAATTTTAAACAATATTGTTATTCCTCTCAACAAAAAGGGATGTACTACATGTACATGTACAAATAGTACCTAGTTTGTGCCATATTTTCTTAAAGAATGTTAGTTATATGAATATGCCATCCAATTGCCTTTTAAAGTCCGTGCAAACGTTATGAAATTACAGCACGCATATCAAAATTTGTTTACACAATTTTCATGAACACATTTTCCCAGCTGTCAAGCTAGCATGCTGTTACTGCTAGTCATTTATCCAGTAAAAGCTGCATGTCCAAAACCAAATGCATTGCTGAGTTTACCATTCCAGAACAAAATACTTAAAGTGCGGGGCAGTAAAATCACAACACACGAAGTTTTCACAGTTGCTGAGCATGAGACTAGGTTGATTTTAAAGTGGGAATAAAACTTAGCTGTTTGTCAGAGATACAGCTGGGAAAAAATCCTGAAATTCCAGCATTTATGAACTTATTTATGAATAAAGGTAAAGACTGGAATGAAGAAGCATACCAAAATATAGGTAGGTAAAGAACAAATTACTGATAAGGTTCAAACAAGACACCCACACCATTATTACAGTAGTAATATTAGCCTTTTTTTTTTTTTAATTGGAAACCGGAAATTTTATAACAGTGACCAGTGTTAATTTACAAAGTAATTAGTCAGATAAAGCAACTCAGTCCTGTTCACTTGTGAACAGCAAACAAATAAGCTACAAAGAGTTCAACTATCGACTGAAATATGCTATTTAGTGACATATAATCAGAAGTTAAAATGCAATCAAGAAAAACACTCCCCAATATGTATTATTAAACAAAATTAATCCCAGTCACAAAAATTACCTCAATTCCTACTGTATGATGAAGAATGCTGACCAAAAGCACATGCTCCATCATCAGTCTTGCAGGCATGGCAACCGCAGTAACACAAGCATTCATAAGAATATCTGTTAGAGTTTCATTCATGTCCTTTCTACTGTTGGCCATGTAGAGCTCTTCCAGCTGTCCGCTAATGGAGGACAAATTTGGTTCGCTCAACCTATTGAGAAAAAAAATCCAATGTTCACTGTTTTGCCTCTTTGCATAGTTCCACAATTTTCAATTTATCCAACATACAACCTGTTTGTAAGCCGAGCTAGCTCTTTTAGAAAGAATAAAGATGAATGAAAGGAACCTTCCGTATTTTACTGAGTTCACTAAAATAAAAATGAAATTCCAGAACATTTTTTTTTTGAAAGCATTTACATGTAGGAGCAGATTAGCAGCAATATTTACAAAACACTATCAATGTCCCTACTGTCATATTGAACAGCCTTATTAAAATATTGTTCCTGCTCAGTATTAACTATGGCATACCACAGTCTTTGGAAAAACTAAGTACAAAACCACTTCATACTTCCGTAACATATCAGGTATAGCAAATTCTAAATAACTAAAACTGTATTCTGTAGCCTGCATTTTACAGATAAACAGATAAAAGAAAGTATCAACAGATTTCTCATTTTAAGGGTACTCTAAAATTAAAAGCACATGGAAGTGTTAATTACTTTTTCTGGTCTTCAGTGCTTTAAGCTATAGAGTAATTTAAAGTTGCTCTTCCTTCACTACAGTGTTAGAGGAAATTTAACTTCATTTAATTTATAAAAAACATGCTAAGGGGAATATAGTGGGGATCTCACACTGCAATTTTATTTTTTTCCAATAGGCATACTCCAACTGACACTTAAGAGAATTATTGCTAGCATTTGCAGGCAACAGCCATGTGGAATTCAGCCCAATCTTAAATTTATTTTCCATTTTTTTCAACTTCTTTAACTACCAACTTTGAAGAATTTCTATCAACAAAGATAATTATTATTAAGGATAGCAGACATGACTGCCAACTTAAATCCAGTTTGAAAAGACAAAAGTCACATCCATGCCACTTTTCTTTGAATGATGATCACTGTCACACAGAACCAGAAAGATTAATTACACGTCCTCATTACATTACCTATTAATGAGGCCATTCACCATTTTCTTCAGTCTTCCCAATTCTTCTCTTTTCTTGTCATCTAGTGTCTCCTGAGCTCTTCTCACTTGAGGGGGAACGTACTTTGTAGCACTGTGATTATGATCCTTACCAAGAAAACAACAGGATAGCAAATGAGACTACCATTTTAAATATTTAAGTATTTTAAATAAACACATACATTTCTATTTAAGATGAACATATCAGTCTTTTACTTAAACATACATTCCACTGTCCAATAACCAATGCCAAAGGAACAACTTCATTCATAAACAACACCAACATACAACAAGTTACTGCTTATGATCAACTTGACAGCAGCAAAAAAATCCCGCCTCCTCTTCACGTGAGATTTCATTTAAGTTATTAAAACTGATATATTGAATCTTTGTTTTATCCAGGTAGACAACAGAAACCTGGACAGGTGAAAGCCTCAGGTGCAGGGGTACTAACAGCAAAACTTTGTGCCATGTGACTAAATGATCTGTTTGGCTTCCTCTTCTTCACTTTGCTACAGAGCCTATTACAGGCAGAACCTCTGGGATCATCTGGAAGAAGAAACACTCCCATTCCCAGCTGATATTCATTTTTAACATAAACTCTTCATGGTCTTAGTGGAAAAGCTTAATCTGGATCTTCTAGAACTGAGATAATCACACTTCTTTGTTCCTTTTATTTGCTAATCTTGTATATACAAACAAGGCTTTGTGCTTTAGGGTGCAACCTCCTACCACAGCCTCCACGTGTGTTTGTTCTTAGGACTTGGCAAACCTCAGAAGCCAACACTTGCTAGACCCAGCGCTGTTTTCACCCACATTCCACGTGCTGGTTAGAGAGCAAACACTTTGCAGAGGTGATGTAAAGTCTATTTTGCATTCATGTTGCAACAGGTGCTTTGAGAAGCAAGTTTGTGCTATTTCAGACAAACGCCCTACCTCCTCTTCCTCCTCCAGGTCCGGGGGCTCGCTTGCCTCTGGCTCACCCTCGGGGGCCGAGCTCCCATCACTCTCCCACTGTTCTTCCACATCTTCCCCTTCGGAGGCGTCAGAGGCGTCCTCCAGCTCTTCATCCTCCTCCGGGGCCTCCTCCTCCTCATCTTCCTCCTCGTCTTCCTCCGGTGCCTCCTTGCTCGCCCTCGGCTCCGGTGCCTCCTCCCGGTCGCTGTCCTCGCAAAGCTCAGCGAGGCCGGCGCCGGAGCCCAGGACTCCCAGCACGTAGTCCAGCCCGTCCCGCACGAAACTCTGGGGCAGCTCCTCTGCCCCGGTGTTCCCTTTCTTCCTGCGGCGCTTGTTGAGCCCCAGCCGCCGCTCCAGCCGCCGGATCTCCTTCTCCTCCTCCTCGTTAGCCTCCAGCAGGGCCCGTTTTCGCGACCAAGAGGTGGCGGCCGGCAGAGGGGCCGGCAGCGGCGGCCGCACCGCCTTCTGCTGCCGCGGCGGCTCCGGACGCTGCTTTACAGCGGCTGAAGGCGACGCCGGGACTTTGGGTCTGGCGACAGGAGCCGGCCGGGCAGGTGCAGCGGGGGCTTCCCCCGTCTCCCCGCGTCGGAGGAGGCGGCGGCGGCTCCTCTTGAGCTTGCGCTTCTCCTTCCTCAAGTCCCGGCGGCTCTTTCGGCTCGATCTCTCCGACCCTACCGACGCGGTCAGCGGTGGCTGGTCTCCGGCTGCCTTCACGAACTCCTGCACTGCCAGCCGCAGCCGATCCAGCTTCCCCCCGCCGCGGCGAGCGCGGCCGGCCGCTGCTCCCCGCTTCTTCATCCCCCCCTCAGCCACGCCGCGCCGGGGCGCCGCCATCTTGTGGAAGGGCCGCGCTCCCCTTCCGCCGCGCGGCCGCCATTTCGCGCAGCAGCGCCCTCTGCTGCCTCGGCGTCCCGGGGCGGGCGGCAACCCTGCTCGAAACTCGTGCTGAAGCTGCTAAATCCGGAGAAACTCTCCCGTTTTTCGTGTTTAAGAAACTATCAGGGTTGATCTTAGCATTACAAAAGGGAATGGAATAATTTCTTCCCCATAAAGGCTCTTCGATAAACTGCTAATGCCTCATGATGCCACAGCAGCCCACAGACCGCAGTGCACCTGGGCACTTCTCCACCTGCCTTGTCCCCAGTTTTAAACCCTTTCCTACACTGCCAAGCACCAATATTTCTTACCGAGTATGCCCAAAACAGCATCGCTGTCAGCTGCTAATATTTCCCTCCATGGCAATGCTTGGGACACAGTGATGTTGCTCCTGGGGGCTGGTGGCCTGAGCCATGGGGACAGCATCCACACAGTTCTGCCAGGCCAGAGTGCACAGTAGACGAAAATTTATCTGTCATTTCTGTGGTCAGATGGAATTAAACGTCCCGTGACACTTTGCCAGTGTCAGCAGTCTGCTGGGTATATGTGCCTGGACCTGTGCGTGTGTCCTCTCCTCTGACCAACTTGGAAATCTAGTTGCTTCAGTCATCTTTGGCAGATCCTGAAGACAGTTCCCCAAAACACCAATTTTCCCCAAATTTCTTGAAAATAGGGTGACTAGAGGAGCTTCTCAACTAAATGAAACCTAGACTTTAACAGACGCCAAAAAAATTTATATATATATATATATAAATCCACAAAAAATGAAAGCCAGTGTAAGCGTACAACGCTGAGTTTCTAAAAGAGGGTCAGTCTTGAATCTCCTATGGGAAACAAATCCATAGAAAGTCAGGCTTCATTATTTTGTTCTTTCTTATTGCACTCCTGACCTCTCTTGAACAATGACGTACTGGGTAGGACTTGAGTTTTAGCTGAAAATTTAATGTGGCATTATTATTCAGAAGATTATTTTTGCCGTTCTGTGCATGCTTCCATGCTCTCTCATTACATCATATGTCCTGGATGACCCCATGCTTCAGAAACCCAGCTTTCTCAAGGCTGATGCATAATGAATCTTTCACACTCAGTGACAAAATATGTTGCGTTGACTTGTCAAGGCATTCCGTTTGCTTCATTTTAAACTATATATTATGCTATAATTTACTGCTGGTCTGCTCTTTATTCATGCACAGACAGCTCACATGCATTTTGCATCCTATTTATAGATTTATTGATAACACTATTCCAGCAGCATGCTAGGTAAGTACAGCTGAATATAATTTGAGTAAATATTAGATGCTTTTAAAACTCTAAGATTTGCATCCTCCTTCTGTTTCATCATGTAATTTGTCATTCAGGACAACGGAGTTTTCTAATAATGAGAAATATCATCTTTCTTCAAAGAGAGAAAAAGTCAATATTTGCCATCATCATCACTTCACATCTCATAGGAAAATGTGGAAAGCATGTATAATGCTGAACTATATAATCCAAAGTTTGGGTGAAAATGGATGTGCAACTTCAGCAAAAAATGTATAAATATAATTATTATCATGTGTTGGTGAAGTACAAATATTTTCCAAGAATTAAAGTAAAGCAATATTTCAGAGTAAATATACATTTAATCATCAAGAAAAAGCTATATTGAAAGAAATAACAATCTGCTTAGACTAATTCATCATTCAAATCTAGCAATGCCATATCTAAATAAATAAATTATGACAAATATTTCGGATACTATCCTAGAACATTGCGGATTATCATTTTACATTTACCAGTTTGGCTACCAGTACCTAGTAAATGCAGTCTTCTTGTTCATGAGAGTATAAAAAGCTCTTAAAACCTGAATTATACTCTTCCAACTTTCTCATGTCATCTAAATACAAGAAAAAAGGTGAAATCCAGTTTCCATTTTACAAATTTCACATTTAGATCTCTGCATCATATTGGCATCACTTAGCGAATAGGAATTCAGAATCGAGGGAACATTTTATAATTGTTCTTTGTTTTGACAGTGATCCCACAGCAGAGAACAAGCAGTAAGGGCAGGTTTCACATTTAGAATGAAATTGAAGATAATGGCATGATTCATTGGAAATGAGACTTCATATAGAATTGTTTCTTCAGTACTATTTTACTTCCTGCTGAGGTAATCTCTGTTAACAGATTTCCTATGCTATTCAATTCTATTCTATTCATGGATTTCTTTTTAACTTCTCTCTCTCTCTTTCCATCTCTTTTCATACAGAATGAGTGGAATAGTCATTCTTTCGCCATCTGTCTGCTATTTTTCCTCATCACCTCCTATAAGTCATGAAAATGTTATTTAGTAACTATATAATACACATAGGTAGATACTGGCTCCTTAGTAATTTGCCACTATTGAGCATGTCTTGCTATTTATCACCACAGGAAATATCAAAGCAGCACCAGAAAGATTTTGAGACTGATTTCATATGATCATTTTTTGTTCTTGTCAATAATAAAAACAGCTGGCTTCATGTAAGAATACATAAGCCTTTACATCAGGTCTTTTTTGACTATACAGACTGAAAGCTTAGTACTGGAATGAATTTATTCTGAGCAGTGAGATCCTCAGAACAGTGCAAGCTACTTGAAGGCTCTGCTGTGACTTTCTAGCATGGTACCCGCCTATCTGAGCCATTGTTCACCCCCATGTCATACTGCCACCACTGTGATCAGCAGAACTGAAATTTGTTCTTGGATGAAAGAGAAAGGCTGCAGGGAGAGATTTTCTGTGAAAGGACACTTTTCCTCTGGAATACATTTTGCAAAGTCTTAAGGCAGTACAAAGTTGCTGGCTCTTCAAATGTGCTTCAGTTCAAACCGTTTCAGAAGGAACTGATAGGTGAGAAAAGTGATTTCCTTAATGTTTTAAAGACACATCCCTGTTGCTCAGAATTTGTATTCTATTTATTTATTTATTTGTTTGTTTATTCAGAGCCAGGTCCTCCTGCAGCTTCTTAAGTTAGGCATGATGAAAACTGAACTACACAAATACTCTAGAAAAATTTCTGTCCTGACACTTCTAGAATTTCCACAATCTTTGTATCTGACCCTGGACCAGTGATTTATCTTCTCCACACTGCTTTTGAGCAAAACGAGTTATCTTCCCTCATTCTGACACTAAGACCATTGAAGTACGTCCTCCAGGTGTATCTCCAGGTATGGCACCAGATGTTACCACCTGCAGCACCTTCCCCTGTAGGTACTTATTACTTCCTCTTTTCTGAGGCTGCCCCGACAGATTTGCTGACTGAAAGCTGTTTGCTGAGTTTTTCATATAACTTCTGTCTTTTAGTTTGTGAGATCAACATACTATTCAGTCGGTGCTCACTGGTGAAACTTTTTAACAAAAATCTACACGGTTTGTTTGAGCTAACCCAGGCTGTTTTAATTGAAGGAAATTGGGAAGTAATGATATGAATAGCCCTGCCAATTGGTAACTACACACCCCCATCACAGGAAAAAAAAATAATGAAGGAGATGAAAGTGGTAATCTCAGAAGGCATAACCAGATTAGGGAGAAGATGTTTTCACTGAGTTTAAGCATTAAAATGTCTTAGTTCATTGAAAGGAAGGAGTGGGTACTGACAGTTATTATTTAGATAAATGATCCGAAAGACAAGCATAAAAAAGACAGATATGATGGGTGAAAGCAGAAACCCATTTCCCCAATCCATTAACATTTTTAGTTTTAAACTATAAGGAGATTATCCAATACTTGACACAGGGATAACTGAAGGAATGTAATTAAATGACTTTTTTGTTATTAAAAGGAAGAGGTAGATTGCAACTAAAATGGGCTTTTAAATTAGTGCTTTGTGCACATCACAGTTCAAAAATACACAATTATAAACCAGGATAACATCATTGATCAAACTCCCACATTATGGCACTTTGCATTTCCTATATGAAATTTACATAATCAATGTTTCTGTGCCAAGAAACGTAAGTCTCCATGGGAGACTTAACTCTGTGCTGAAAGTTGACCTTACAAGTTGACCTTGCTCTTATAAGAACACTTATATTGTCAATGGCTCCACGTCCAGGCGGAGGCTGGTGACAGGTGGTGTTTCTCAGGGGTCTGTCCTGGGACCAGTACTGTTTAATATCTTTATCAATGACATAGACAATGGGATCAAGTGCTCTCTCAGCAAGTTTGCAGATGGCACCAAGCTGAGTGGTGCAGTTGATACACCAGGAGGAAGGGATGCCATCCAGAGGGACCTGGACAGACTGGAGAAGTGGGCCTATGAGAACCTCATGAGGTTCAACAAGTCCAAGTGCAAGGTGCTGCACCTGGGTCGGGGCAATCCCAGACATGAGCACAGACTGGGAGAAGAACTCATTGAGGGCAGCCCTGCAGAGAAGGACTTGGGGGTTCTGCTGGACAAAAAGCTCGACATGAGCCAGCAGTGAGTGCTTGCAGCCCAGAAGGGCAACTGCATCCTGGGCTGCATCAACAGAGGGGTGGGCAGCAGGTGGAGAGAGGTGATTGTCCCGCTCTGCTCTGCCCTTGTGAGGCCCCACTTGGAGTTCTGCATCTGGGGTTCCCAGCACAATAAGGATGTGGGGCTGTTAGAGTGGGCCCAGAGGAAGGCCACAAAGTTGATCAGAGGGCTGGAACACCTCTCCTATGAAGAC
Organism: Cygnus olor; assembly: GCF_009769625.2. Lineage (NCBI taxonomy): Eukaryota > Metazoa > Chordata > Aves > Anseriformes > Anatidae > Cygnus > Cygnus olor. Next base: position 9,602,299 of record NC_049170.1, on the reverse strand, counting down.
AGGCTGAGATTGCTGGGGATGTTCAGCCTGGAGAAGAGAAGGCTCCAGGGAGACCTCATTGCAGTTTTTCTATACTTAAAGAGGGCTTAAAAAAAAAATAAAAAGAACAACTTTTTACTTGGGCAGACAATGACAGGACAAGGGGAGGGAATGGTTTTAAACTAAGAGTGGGGAGATTTAGATTAGAGGTTAGGAGGAAATTCTTTGCTCAGCAGGTGGTGAGGCATTGGCACAGGTTGCCCAGAGAAGCTGTGGATGCCCCATCCCTGGAGGTGTTCAAGACCAGGTTGGGTGGGGTCCTGGGCAACCTGATCTAGTGGTTGGCATCCCTGCCCATGGCAGGGGGGCTGGAACTGGATGATCTTTAAGGTCCCTTCCAACATGAGCCATTCAATGATTCTATGATACTGTCATTTATAAGGCAATTTTCATCAGAAAAGAGATAAATATAAAACAAGGGACATTTCCTTTTCCCTCCATTTTTTCTCCACCCACCTTTTCTTTTTTTTTTTGTTAATTGCTTAGCTTCAACATATCAGTTGTAATTCTCTTCTCTGAAGATCACTCTTTGTTTTATTTGAATTATTTCTTTAATTCTACTGAGGCAACTTTAAAAAATAATGGTTAGAAGTAGGAATGATACTCAGGAATATACACTTATGAATGCACGGATTCGACAAAGAAATCTCCTAAAACTGACAGTTACCATTACTTTGTTAAAAATCACCCTTTACCTATTTGTTTATCTATAAAAACTGAAAATACTGGCAAGAATAAGTATCAATTCACTCACAGGAGCAATTGCACCAACAGTAATGTGCAATGTTACAGTTCATCCTACTGCTAACACTGTCTTTTTAACATGTAAGTTAATTGTTTTCAGGGACAATTAATTTCCAGCAGCTTTTTCTAGCTCAGTGGTTGTTCTTAGCTATTGGCAAAACTCTTACTCCATTATTCCTGAAGCTTTGTTAAGCACACAAAATAAATATGTATCGGAGTCAAGGTACAATGAAATACTTGGAAGTTTTTCCAAGATGCCAGCAAACTTTGGATCTGGTAACTTAGACTGTAACAGTATCAGTCTATACATGTTGGCTGCTATTTCACATCTTACTCTGTTCCTATAATGTATTATGTTATTGTTTATAGTATAACATTAATTTAATACACAGTTCTTGTTCAAGAACTCTACTTGCCCAACCATAACCACAGTGTAGTAATGGATACTCCATTTCTAGTTAAAGACTTTTTTCTATCTGCTTGGAAGAAAAAGATGAGCTTTGCATCTATTGCAGTTTAAATAGAAAGCAGAGGGTTCACCAAAACCATTCGTTAAAATGTAATAGCAAATCAATGTATCTGAACCTCTCAGGCTTTTCCCTAAGATTAGATCGTCTCTGCTCGCCTTAATAAGAGAATCTTCCCAGCTAACGTTAGTTATCTGTGCACATTTACAGCTAAGCAAATTAACCTATCATCCCTCTTGACTCAAAGGGAAGAAGAAGTAGCTCCTAGATGTAATGATCTATTTTAGAATGAGATTAATCACTGTATAGTCTATATGTCTATAAAGAGGGTCTGGAGAAACCAGTCCAGCTGAAAAAATCTTGCAGATATTTGATGTTGAGTGAGGCAAATCCCATCTTAGTTTTCTCATGTGCAAAATTGGCGTAAAAAAAGCTATCTCATCTTTTGTGATGTTATACCCACTGTCTTAAAGCTCTGAGATCACTGCCTGGAAGGGCTGAGATTCCTCTTGACATATCCAGATAATTAATACGTCATCTTGTAGATCAATTTCTATTAGGAAAAGGGCTAACATATGTATTAGGCACTTTCTTTTCTTTTCTTTTCTTTTCTTTTCTTTTCTTTTCTTTTCTTTTCTTTTCTTTTCTTTTCTTTTCTTTTCTTTCTTTTCTTCTCTTCTCTTCTCTTCTCTTCTCTTCTCTTCTCTTCTCTTCTCTTCTCTTCTCTTCTCTTCTCTTCTCTTCTCTTCTCTTCTCTTCTCTTCTCTTTCCTCTCCTCTCCTCTCCTCTCCTCTCCTCTCCTCTTCTCTTCTCTCCTCTCCTCTCCTCCCTCCTCCTCTCTTCCTCTCCTCTCCTCTCCTCTCCTCCTCCTCTCCTCTCCTCTCCTTCTCCTCCTCCTCTCCTCTCCTCTCCTCTCCTCTCCTCTCCTCTCCTCTCCTCTCCTCTCCTCTCCTCTCCTCTCCTCTCCTCTCCTCTCCTCTCCATCCCATCCCATCCCATCCCATCCCATCCCATCCCATCCATCCCATCCCATCCCATCCCATCCCATCCTATCCTATCCTATCCTATCCTATCCTATCCTATCCTATCCTATCCTATCCTATCCTTTAATCCTCAAAAATATGAGTCCTGGTTCCTTGTTCATGGAAAGAAACACAGGCTTTAGCAGTCAGATTTTCTTGTTATTGTTGTTTGTTTGTGTGTTTGTTTTTCCTTTTCTACATGGATAGCTGCCTGGTCAATTCCATACTCCAAAGAGCTCTATGGCAGGGCTATTACATAAACTGAACCTTGTTTCATTCTTTCAGCAGCAATGCCTTCATCCACCATTTCTGACAGTTTGTCCCCCTATCATTTTTTGATAATGACCTGTGATTTACTAATGCAACTGTGACTATACTGAGAGCTAGATTAGTGAATTTATGTGGATTAAAAATAATACTTCTGCCCTCATGGATTATTTTATAATCATCAGCAGTTTTAATCTGTATCCCTGCTATCTTTGATCCAAGATGTTGATGATGTCTGCTATCATCAGCACATTCCAACCTCTCAATGTCATCTCCTTCCTGACCATTCTCTCAAAGTACTTTAAAACAGCAACACCGATTTAGCTCTGACAGACAGGATGGAGTTCTTCTCTCTGTTTATAGTCATATGGGAGAAGTAGTCACTTTTAGAGGAAAACTCATCTAACCCATTTTAGACTTCTGCTTCAGGGTGAGATGGACAGTGCCTTAGCCTCCATTAACCAGATGGTTAGGTCTTTGCTGATTTAAGAGGGAGCTTTGCATCACTGGCTTAGGTGCAGGCAGCCACATTGTAGGTACCTAGTCAGTGACCCTCTACTACTTAAAGGACAGGGCAGTGAAACAAAACCATACACATACAAACTTGAATAACCTCATGTTTCCGTCTGGTACATATCTGACACTGGAAACCACCCCAATCTACTTCTACATCTGTCCCTTTCAGGCAATCACTGTCTTTCAAGGTCACAGTTTTGCAGCTACTTCAGGATGACATCAACCTGCCACTCACTTGTCCTGGCAGTGCATTTCCTTATCCTTATCTTGCTGAAACTGGGACTTGTGGCATAATCCACTAAATCCAAAGTTTGATCCAAATGTAACCAATAAGCTTTTACTTTTCCAGGATTAGTTATTTGGTTTGGCTGCAGAAAGAAGCAGACAGCAATAGGAAAGGAAAGGGAACTGCTCCTTCCAGTGGCAGTACAGGCTACAACTAGGCTAGATCAGTTATGAAATTGCACCATTAGCAGATTACAAAAACGTATTGCATCAGGGTATCCTGCTGGTGGGACAGTTATTTCCCATATTGCTTTAAATGAGAATTTGTTGCTCTCAGGAGTATAGCTGGTCCTTCTGTTGCCCCCATCTGTATCAGCACCTGTGCCCAATATGAAACAGATTTGAAACACAGACCATGAAAAGAAGAACAATTACAAAAAACATTTTGTAATTACAGTGTTTATCATAAGAGGGTTTGTGTCTCTTGTTCTCCAGAATAATTTTGCAAAAAAAAAGCATACGCACATATAAAGAAAAAAACAAGACCAAAGCTCTACACAACAGGATATATAAGTGTATATCTGGGGAAGTGGCTGGTTCTGTACAGCTTGAATCTTCTTTTTCTCGGTATGAATTTTCTCCTCACTATGGTAAGGTATCTATTTTTAGGACAATCCACATTTGTCTGGATTCACTTTCGGAGTGGTAGCATTAAAATTATTGCATTCCATTCCTGTATATAATCATGGGAAAACATATGCTTAAAAGAAGGCATGTGCTAGTTTCACTTTAGTATTATGATTATAAACTAAAGGATTTTATTCTTTACCTTATAATGGCAGTTGTAAATTCATAACTACAGGTGTTCATTAGGTGTTTAAATAAATCCTCATAATATGGAACCCTGATCTATGATGGGAGGCTCCTACCGCACCATAATGAAAAAGAAACAACAGCAGGAATATATAACTATGCCCTTGCTTGTAAGCCATGTCAAGATGTTTGTTTGAATTCCCAGCTCTTTAATTAACCCTGAGTCATGCATGTGAGTAGTTCCAGTTTGAAGACCTGTTACCTATGTGGTGTAATATTTCTGCTGATTTTTGAGGTCTGCAGATGAAAAGAGTAAGCTTTAGAGGAAGGCAAGCATGGCAAGCACACTGGCAATTTGACTTCCCCCCCAGTACAAAGGATAACTAAATGTTTAGTAATAAAATGGCCATAACGCTGATGTTATTTGTCTGCAGAAGAGATGCCTACATGCAGGACTCATTCCCTTCTTTGGCATTCACAGAAGTAGAACAACACAGGTTACGTGATCCTAATGCTGTTTTGTAAATTGGACATGGCTTCTTTCCATTTCAATTAAAGGATTGCAAGAAACTTGATCTTATGTGTTTGAACACAGGACCAAAGACAAGGTGAAACTGAATTTCAATCCTGACATAATATTTGCTTCTTCGTAGCCTTAAGCCACTCACTTAATCCTTTTCTGTTGATGTTTTGCTATGTAAAATAATTATAAATATGCTGTGGTGTTAACCTGCCCCACACTGATGACAGGAGAACTGTTTAGATGTTCTTTGTAAAGAATGGTGAATAGGCAAGGAGTGTTATGAGAAATACACCCAAGCAGCAAAACTCAAATACTGAACCTAATCTAGGTTTCCTCAAGATGAAGAAGCACTTGGATTTAGGGTTCAATATGATGGTGATTATTCTGCGTTCAGAGAAGCAAGCAGTTGACCTATTTCGATAGAGATTCGGAATTCCTTATTCTAACACAATGTTCACACGCTTATGTTCAATTGCTGTTTCTGCTCAGCAGAAAAGGTCATTCTCATTAGGAGACAAATAATGCAGATTGAATGTATTGACTTTGCATATTTAAACATGCAAATGAGTGTTCTCATTTTTCTTTGGAAGTACTGACCTCTGAGTCAAGTGGAATTTATTCTACTCTAAGCTGAAAGTGAACTTCTCTACAATAAAGATGATTGGGTGTCACAGGGCATCTGACATATTTTATCTAATTGTGATTCCAGATATTCGATGGCAGACAGAAAGCCTATGGCTGGGTTTCACAAGAATGAAAAATGAGAAGTCAGCCTGGATTCCAGTTTTTGTGTAGAAACAGAGGTGATTAAGCAAAATTATTAGACCTATTCGAGGCCAATATAAAAATTGTTTTAAAGACCAATGTTTAAGATTGATGTTACCACCGGTCTCTTGATGCAGACTGGGAATGTAGCCATGGAACGATCCCAGGCTTCAGCAATAAGGAAACAGATTCAAGGTCACTGCAAGCCTGGGCGCTTTATATAGCACATCTCAACGCCTCCTTAGATGCTAGGCTGACCATAAGATCTTATAGTACCAAGAATTGGCCTTTTATTAGGTAATCACCGTGAGTGATTATCAGATGAGAGAAATCTTGCCATTATTATCTGTGATGTACAATACAGTATTATTCAGCAATAGAATTTAAAAATATTGTCACATTTTATTCTTTAGTAACTAGGTTGAATAAGCATGTGATCCAGCACTGCGCTGCAGTTCCTTCAAAAATAATTACATGCTAAAAATTGCAATACATCAAAAATTAATTACATTAAAAGTGCTTACTAATGTTTTGTTACTACTCTGTTTAATCTTGGCTTCTGCACACCATCCATTAATTTATTTTAGTAAAGACTGCAGGTCACACTGTGAAGTTCTTACTATATTTCTATGTAGACAAAGCTCCCATTTCATTTTTTCCAGAGCTTGTCTTCAATAAAGACAATAATTTGGGGTAGGCGGTTCTGTGAATGCAGTGATGCATGTAACAGAGAAAAATAACTAAGAAAATACTTTCCTTTATGTATATTTCAGATTTGTACATGAGCATATTTTTTTCAGTTTACATTACTTATACTTACCAGTTTTTATAATTAATTCAAGCAGTCATTAGAATATTTCCTACATGTTAAATGAATGAGTTTATTTGGGGCACAGGCTATAAACTGCATAGTAAAATAATAAGCTGAAGAGACACGTTCCAACAGTAATTAAATTACATTTTTCTTTCTTTTGTACGCATGCTCGCACAAACTCATATGAAAGAATACTATAAGCTGCTGCTTCTTTGCAAGGGCAAATGCATCATCCTCAGTGAAGTCTATAGACAGTGATTTTGTCAAAAAAAAAATAAAAATCAGTATCTTAATTCAAATTAACTCAGCTACCAGTCAGTGTATAGTGACTTGTAAAGAAATTCCATAGAGGACACTATGCAATGCTGTCTTGCACAGCAGCTTATTTTTATTGCAGGATAACAATGTATTTCAGAGAACTTTAAAAGTAAGTGTGCTTGCACATGTATAAATACACAGACGCATTATGCATAAGTATATGTACAATATAATGTATAAATACAGTTCATGATTTTAAAATGTACATTTTAAAATTTATTGCATGAGTGAACCTTTACATAAATTCTTCATAAAGTGAAATATGCACAATGTCAGCAGGACAAGTTTAAGTATTTCTTATTCCACAACATAGAACAGGAAGGACTACTTGAAAATTATGGTCTATAGTTATTTCTTGACTCATGAATTCTTTATAAGGACTGGGCGTGTGCAAAGTAAAAGGACAATATAGCTTCTCACATTTTCTATTACTCTCAGTACTTAAAATGGCAAGGGCCAGACAGAAGAACATATTTGTGATTGCTTTGAGTATACTGTGTAGTTGACAAGCATTTTTCTCTGTAACACTGGTGTCTGGAGTAGCTCCCTCTGCTCAGTTACATCGCTCGTTGTGTTCTGTGAACACATAACAAACTGGCTTAGAGAATTCTTTCTGATTACATTTTTTATTTTTACTAGGTTATTTTCCCCAAGTCTGTCTAGCCCTGTACTGTTTTATCAATACTACTGGAGGGTTAGTTGCACCAAATCAAAGAAGAACAAAGCTGGACAGCATCAGAATTACAATTACCTAAGAGGTACTTGCTCAGGTACTTTTACAAAGTGCTAAAATGAAATCAGCACTTGGGCTTTCGGAAGCTGTACGGAGATTATTAGCCTGCAGTAATATAAAAATAAATTAGATATGGGGAACTTTGAATTGTGCAGTGTCTGAGGCAGGATTGCTTCACAAGTGCCAAATTACGTGATAAATTTTATAACATGAGTAGACAAAACAGTTTTTGATTCATTATTCAGTAAGGTTTTTCAGGCTGCAGAGAAGAAATCTGAGGCTTCCATCAGAGCTGTTTGACAGGTAGGCTGTTGTTCCCTCAAACCTGTCATGACCTGAAGTGGGATTAGAAGTTAAGGAAGGACGTACCAGGACTACAAAATAAGGAGGGTGGAAGGATGTACGGGTGGATCCTGCTTTGTCAACGGTGGGAATGTAATGCAGAGGAAGGGAAGTAGCATGGCTGGCATTTCAGCCACTGAAAACTCTATCTCACTGACTGAGGTGCTGCTAGTATTTTACTGGGGTGTGTAGGGTGAAGAGAGCCTGGAAGGGTTACGAGCTCTCTAAGGTGCTACCTCCACCACTACAAAGGAAAATTCAAACACAGTACCATTTAGGAAAACAGCCATGTTCACTAGCAATTTCCTCCACAGATTTCCTTGCAGCCTGAATGCATTCAAGACAAAATGTCGCTTTGGTAATAGAACTGAAGAGTCAAGAAGACCCATCTGAAAGAGGTTGGTTGTTTTCTTATTTTGTTGACGATATCCAGGTGTTAAATGCACAATGAGACAGTAAGTAGGTCTGAAATAATACTCTGTTTTCATTCTGGGAGCATGCAACTCTACATGGACCAAAGCATGCTATTGGCCAGGGTTTAAAAAGGGAGATGATGCCAGGTCAGCCTATGTCCTTGGATACCCAGAATGATGACAGGACAGGGTATGGCATGGGAAGGTGGCTGTCAGGCTGCAGAAACAGTGCTCAGCATGGATGTGACTACGTAAATAGTAAAACTCTGTCATATACTATGCAGCATTACTGGCACTTCAAAGAAAACTACATCCTATTGTTACTTCACCAGTGCCTACAAACTGCTGAATTATTTCCTGTGAGTTGTTATTCTTACTATTCAAGGTGAAACAACTGTTTGTATCCAGGTTTCCCAGTGTGCTGTGTGCCTTATAGTGACTTTTAATGTAGGTTTTTCAGCATTTGAAAAGATGTGAATGTTTTGCTTTTGGTAAAGTAACCAACAATAGCAAAAATACTGTTTCTGTAAAAGCAAATTATACAGGTTTTGAGGCATCAACACACAAGATTCAATACAGTATGAATACATCCTATGAAACCTTGATAGCTTTGTACTATCCTTAAAGTTTAAGTAAGTGATTAATCGCAAAACAACAGGGTTTAGAAACAAAAGACCATCTGTCTCAAACAGATGACTTCTTTGTAACCTTAACGGTACTGAAAATAGATAAAATAGATGCAAGTTTATCAGTAACCAGTTTGAAGGGAACAGGCCTCACAGAATAATGAGTGAACAGTACACTTGCCTTTACACTGGAGAAACTCATTGTCTGTGTGTCTGTCTGGAAGCCCTGCAGTCTTCTGTCCCCCATGGATGATACAGATTGCGGTGAGCTAAGCTCATCAACAGCTCTGAATTTGCTACATGATGTGCAGTATGGAGCTTTATGCATTTTTCTGTATAAGGTGGGACCAGAATGTTGGAAAAGTCTGACTGCAACAGAAATATCAGCTTGTACCATGTAGAAAACATGGGGAATTGGCCAGAGACAAGAAAACTGAAGGATACTACAGCAAGGGCAAAGGTATTTCCTTGGGCCAGGAAGAAGATGCGCTCCTGTGTCAGGTAGTAGTTGTTACAGGTTGACCACATTGTTGACGTGAAATGGGATCAGTGACAATGACCATACACTGATGAAGATGAGAAGATGAATGTTGACATTTAGTGGATAAGGCTGGGAGTTGTCCTGCTCTTCTCATTTCAGCCATTAGCAGCACGTAGAAGAGCAGGGCACACTTGGCCAGGCAAAGAAGGCATCACATGCAGTTCAACGAGTTGAAGATGCAACTTGAAAACCTTCCCCTCTGCTGCTCTTCTGTTGAAAGACCAGGAAGTATATCTCTCCTATGTGCAGGATTCAGCTGCCAGTGAGAAGACTTGGGGTGACTTCATCCACACCATGCAAGAGATTTAACAAGGGGATGGCAAACAGGCAGGGGAGTAGTAGCATTTTCATGAAGAACTGTTGACCTCTGCACACCTCTGGTTTGGAGCACAGGAAAACCTGAGACAGTAAGATGGTGTCATTGTATATCCCTGGTACCCCAGGCTGAACCTGATGTACTGGGGTAATCACCAGGGTCTGCTTTTATAGTTTACCTGTCCTGGATTCAGGTGCCTCCATGAGTCCTCTAGTCTAGAAAACAGCCTCAGATATCAGGCTGTTAAGAGGCTTTCAGGTATCTTGACGAGACCATCCAGGCAGAAGGTGGTGAAGAGAGAGTATCTGCAACATTTTTAACCTAGCTGGTGGCATTCACTGTTTTATGAGATCAGAGGGGAAAGGGATATGCCAGGCATGGACACCTGGCAGTATAGAAGCATAACAGCATGCCCATACCCCACCACTCTTAAAATGTGGTATCAGACTCTTTCTAATGAGGATGTAGATGGGCATCATCAGAACTGAAGTCATGGAACAGTAGGTGCCTCATTTAGAGTTGCTGTACCTGTAGAGATGTATGCACAGGAGCTTTGCAACAGGGTTGCCAACAGCTCCAGGTTAACTTCCAAATCCTGGTTCCAAACCCCAGCCATAGAGGCAGATTGCAGCCCTGGAGGCTTCTGCAACACCCCCATAACCACAGTAATTTCCCCAGAAACTTCAGCGGGGAACCAGTTAGGGTGAAGATTTTTTAGGCAGATGTGGCTAATATCTGCTGCCTACCCAGAGGTCAGTGGATTGAGGGGGCAGAGGTGGGGGTTCTTGTTGAAGCTGGACACAGCAATTAATGCCCGTTGGGGTTTTGAGGGCCCTGACAGCCTGCCCCAGGGAACAGGATAAGTATGGTCTCAGCTTAGTCTGAATGTACTTTAAGAGATTCTGGGTGTCCCAGGGAACACAGGAGGCCACAAGTATGTCTTTTGGTGGCTGGTAAGTCACTGCCTGCTTTCAGCAGGCTCTAGGAAGAAGGGCTGACCATTATGAAATCTTTTATGAATTTTTTTTATCATGTATGCTTTTTATTTTTTACTTCGAAAGATTTTTTGTTTGTTTTTGTTTTTAGTATTCTTGTTAAGAATGGCCTGGCATCCAGGGTATAGCTCTTGGCAACAACCTCTCTATGCAAACTGGAATAGGTTGAAGTGAAGAACTCAGATGGCAGATGAGATGTGTGGACAGTAGTCTCTAGGCAAACCTTGGGTATGAAGGGTTTGTAGGATAGCTGCATCTTTTATTTTATTTTTATTTTTTTATTTTTTTTGTGTAGAATGACCTTTATTCTTGCCAAGCCCAAGTAGCTCAGAACCAAGTAGAAGAAAACTAAGCAGGAGCAGTGTGATAGACTTTCAAAGGGGAGACTTATGTGATGCACCGCTTATAAAAACGGTCAGTATCGTATCGCGCCATGTAACATAGACACGTATAGGACATTCAGCATGGGGTATCTCAGGAAGTGCAATCACTGGCAGGGTGGGTATACTTCCAGTATGATACATGGCTTACAGGACCTAAAATTAGAAACGTGAGAATATTTTGAAGAGTTGGATGAATCACAATCTATTCCTTGTTCTATCCTCCCACCAGCAAGACAGTATGAAATCTCTGGAGTCCTCCATTCAACTACTTAGAGATACCCAAATGCTTCAATTCACGAGAGATGGCTTTTCTTTCATATGAGGGCCAGAAGACTATAAATCGTCTCAGGGCTTGAGAATCCTGCCATATTTTCATCACTTAGCAGTGTAATTACTATAATGTAATATCTACTTGAGAAAGGAAGCTAAATTCTCAACCAAATTAGCTAATTTCACATTACTGGCATGATTTTTGGTAAAAGGCCTGCTATATATGAGCACAGTTTCTGACAGGAAGTATTGGCTTATGTTATAAAATCTATTTTTATGATTTCAGCTTTTTTCTGATAGACCACTGGTACAATGGATGAGTGGCATATGTTCTGTGGATCAAATACTGATCGTTGGAGCTCAACTTAGAGTGTAGGTTTTGATGGAATAACAGCATAAAGTTCTCCTGGTCAGGACATCACAATTGCAGTGGCTCATTTTGGCCTTCCAGCCTCTAATGCTAGCAACAACCTTATACAGCAAAGAGAAATTTTAACAAGGCAACTGACAGCTATTGTGAAACTCCATTTTACGTATGACTGTTGCATGAAGAAATACCTGCTGAAATTTATTTGGAATGTCCTTGTGCAACATTGAATTCTCCAGATTAGGTGATGCCTGTGGAGCAAACCTATTCATTTTGCAAATGAGACAGAGGAGAAAGATAAAGATTCAAAAAATGCCTGGCATCATATTTTATTAGTCACCCAATATAATTATTGACAGGGATTGAGGCTGTTAAATTTCAGAAAAGGACTACTTATTATCTTAACACTCCTGAGATGCATTAAACACATTTGAATTTAATTAGAAAGGAGTATCCATGATTTAAGAATAAATCTTGCCCCTATTAATTTTAGAAATTAAGATGATTTATTTCCTTTAAAATTCCTAGCATTTTGGATAAAAGTCCTTCATAAAAAGTGCATGGCTTACTGTCAAAGATAAAATTTATACAATGCGATTTTGTGAACCCGACTGAAAAATGGCTGTAGTTTAATACTGGATAAATTTTTGAAATGCCTTCTGTGTGGTATGTAACAGTACAGTCATCTTAGTCATGATGAGTCAGAGACTGAATTTAAGAAAGAAAAATAAATTGATTTAACTAATGCAAAAATGTTTTTCATTGTTTACGGATTTGGCAATGAAACCTATTTTCTCCAAAAAATGTTGTAAAATATCATTTCTCAACAATACGGAACTAATGAAAAGTAACTTGAGGATAGTTCAGAATAAACACAGATGGTCCAGCTGACTAATTATTTTTATTTTTTATTTGTTAAAGAACAGTGAGTACAGCCATGCTAAGTAGTCATAAACTGATAATATGGGTGGATATTTGCATTTTCATCACTTATAATACAGCTGAGGCATGGTCACATTTTAGAGTCAATAGTAAATTGGCAGAATAAGATGTCTCGTGAAATGTGTTGAATGGCCCACAAGTCAAAGGAGAGTATTCAAAAAGGAGAAACAATGAAAAGTAAACAATCAGCAAAACTTGCAAAGAAAGCACAGACATAATGGTGAGTGAGACTCTAAAGTCGATGCAGCGTATTGTGTAGATGTAATGCTATAGTGCTACACAAAAAAACATAGCAGAACGGGGACTGTTGTCCTTTTAAAATGTACTGTGTAGGTACTTTAAGAATGGGAACCAAACGTAGACCGAAGAGAAAGCACAGGAGCATAGAAAGCATCTGTTTGGTAAGAACAGAAAACCTGTTTGTGAGACTGGTTTCAGAGATGTATGCTGGTGCTGTCATTCAGCCAGTGGTAAAACAACACTAAAGCTTCTAATGATTATTTGCTAACTCAAAAAATATTGCTTCCACTATTAAGTAACTCTTTTGAATCCTATTATAATGTTACCATGGAACCAACCCATGATATTGGCAAGATCATGTTCCATATGGGCAAACATAACATTCCCAAACAGTAAAATAAGCATTATATGCACTTACTACTTCAAGAAGTTCCCAAAGATGAGAAACAGTATGAGCAAAACTGTTTTGGATAAAAAAAAATAGGTAAATGATTTTTTTTCAAGCATGTATTTATTCTGGTTGACAAACTATTACTAATACCGCTGGCAGATGACACAAAAAAGGTTGGCAAATACTGGAAGGTAGCAGTGATAAGTTACAAAGATGAGCTAATCATACAAAGCAATCTGAAATGTTTGAGGAGCAGAAAACAAAACAGGCTCAAATTCAGTCAAATGCCTATGGACACACAAAGAACAAGGAATCAAGGTCCTGTCTACAGAACCGGAGCTGCTCCTGGAAAGCCAGGATTTGGAACAGAAATAATGGATTGCTGCTGGTTGATACGCAGTCTCAGTGAGAAAACACTTTATACATACATAAGGTGGATTTACTGGCTCCATATAAATTGGATGGACCACAAAACCTCCCTGGCTTTCAAACCAAGTCCAAGTGCTCAAGAAGACATCTGCAAACCACTGTTTTCCCCACAGACAGCAGGCATCCAGCCTAAGCTATACGAGAACTAAAAATCCATGCCACGCTACAGAATATGGGCAGCAAAATACAGATGTAGCCACTATTTTCTACCTCAAGCAAATGATTGCTGCAGTGTTTGGATTAAAATGACCCTAAAATTGGCTTTACTCTATATAAGCAAGCAAATGGACATGGTAAAACAAAACAAAAGATAAAGAGCCATCTTGCTTTAGCCTTCTGTTACAAGGAAGACTTTTACCTACAGCCAGACTTCTGTTAGCAGGAAGAGATGAATAGACACAAGTTTCTTCAATTGCACATTCCTTTTGCTTCTGGGAAGTAATCGTATTTTTCACGTTTCTCTGAACCTATGCGTTGTTTTGCTTTATAATGACTAAAGTGGTCGATTATAGAGAGCATACATTAAGGAGGTGATTTTACCTCTGTGTAATTGCTGAAAGTGAGACTAGAATACTTTCAGTTCTTTTTCCTATGTTAAAAGTTTGGAAAGAATTCAGGGAAGAAAGAAAAAAAAGAGTTCATGGTTGAGAAAAATCCTTAGAGAGTAAATTTGCTTAGAGTAAATCTTTTTAACAGACTGAAAAGGAGATTCTGAGGTGAGTTGCTGTGATTAACAAGAAATATAAAGTATTAAAGTTCTTTACTGTAGTTGGGAAGGACAGAACAAGAATCATAGAAGCTGAAGGCAGTAAAAATGAAATCAAAAGTAAGGCACGTTTTTTAATATGGATGTTAATTAAATATTGAATACACCATGAAGAGAAGCAGTGAGTTTTAATTCTTTTCATCCATTCACTCTAGCTGAACACCTTTTGAGACTGATTTAATCAGACACTAATTTCTGGGCTCAAAACTGACAGAATGGTGAAAGTGAAGCTCTGCCTAGAGCCTTACTTTTGCTGTTGTTGTGTGTGTTTTTTTTTTGTTTGTTTGCTTGTTTACTTGTTTGTTTGATTTTAAATGATTATTCAACTCCGCAAAAGTATTGATCCTGGCAGAAATGTAGATATTCTGCCAATAAATCCCTACGTAAAGTATCAGCTGATTCAGCCATAGATAGGTAGCAGAGGAGCAGATGTCCTTAGGCTTGTTCATCTCTATATGGTAGGTGAACTTCGCCCTATATATGAAGCCAACGTATCCCTCTTGGGGATATGTTGGAAGTCTTCTGGTTCTAGGTTCCTATCAGTGAAGCAAACCTACTGTCATATGAAGGCACAATAGGACTAGAAGAAATTTTAATAATCACCAAATCCATTTCATTGGTTATTGAGAGCAGTCTCACTAAATTATTAATGTACGTGCCAAGCTCTAAGTTGAAAGTAGGGGAGATATTTTACTCTCACGTTCATTCTGAAAGCTTGTTCAAAACCATATTACTTTGATGCATTTTTTAATTCTACTTTTAGGGGTATGCATTCATCAATATATTGATGAATATATAGAATCATAGAATCATTCAGGTTGGAAAAGACCTCTAAGATCATGTAGTCCAACCTTTAACCTAGCACTTAAGTCCACCACAAAACTATGCTATTAAGTTCTAAATCTACATGTTTCTTGAAGACCTCCATGGATGGTCACTCAAGCACTTCCCTGGGCATCCTGTTCCAATGATGCACAACTCTTTCAGTAGAGAAATTTCTCCTAATATCCAACCTAAACCTCCCCTGACGCAACCTGAGGCCATTTCCTCACATCTTATCACTTGGTGCTTGGGAGAAGAGCCTCACCTCGCTATAGCCTCCTTAAGGTAATTGTTGAATGCACTAAGGTCTCTCCTGAGCTTCCTTTTCTCCAGGCTAGACAACCCCAGCTCCCTCAACCGCTCCTTGTAAGACTTGTTCTCTAGACCCTTCACCAGCTTTTTTGCCCTTCTTTGGACACACATCCTTGTATATATATACACACAAAATCCATCACATACTTATGTGGGTCTATACTGAACTAGTTTATATCCATTTTTTGTGCCAACATTCTCATTTTTAATTTGAAGTTCTTTCCCTTGGCTGTTTCAAAAATGTATAAATTTTATGGCAAATATATACATTTTAGCTGGGGAGTTAATGCTACTAGGTTGACACGATGAAAATATATAGTCTGGAGCTATACGGAACAAAAAAACCCAACACTTTCATAAAGAAAAAAGAAAAAAAATAGAAAATAGAAAGTATGAAAAGAAATGAAATGCCAGTCAGCAATATTTCAGGTTGAATCCAGACTCAAGACTGATTGATCTAGCTTTTGCAGGTTATAATGCAATTGCTGCCATGCAAAACAGGCTCCTCAGAGATGTAGTCAAGGCACCAAGCCTGCTGGAGTTTAAGAAGCATTTGGACTATGTTCTTAGTCATATGGTCTGAATTTTGGGGTAGACCTGTGTGGAGCCAGGAGTTGGACTCGATGATCCTTGTGGGTCCCTTCCAACTTGGGATATTCTATGATTCTATGATTTTATGATTTATAGGATCATAGAATATCCCGAGTTGGAAGGGACCCACAAGGGTCACTGAGTCCAACTCCTGGCTCTGCACAAGACCACCCAAAAATCAGACAAGATGTCTGAGAGCACTGTCCAAAGGCTTCTTGAACTCTGTCAGCTCGGTGTCATGCCCACTGCCCTGGGGAGTCTGTCCCAGTGCCTGACCACCTCTGGGTGCAGAACCTTTCCCTAACACCCAGCCTGACCCTCCCCTGTCCCAGCTCCATGCTGTTCCCTCGGGTCCTGTAGCTGGGCAACCTGTGCCAGTACCTCACTGCCCTCATGGTAAAGAATTTTTTCCTAATGTCTAATCTAAATCTACCCTCTTCTAGTTTAAAGCCATTCCCCCTTGTCCTATCACTACATTCCTTGAACAAGAGTCCTTCTCCAGCTTTCCTGCAGGCCCCCTTTAGGTATTGGAAAGTCGCTATAAGGAAGATCTCATTTAGCTTATAAAATTTAACTTATATAATGTAGTGACCTTAAAATGACCAACCAAGAAATAATCTAGATGTGCATAATTATGATAGTGTAAAATTTGTTTTATATTGTGATCAAATTATTTTAACTTTTCAATCTTTTTTTCTTTTCCATAATTAGGTTTTGAATATATAAAGAGCTGGGTGTCATCTGTGGCATATGTCTACCCTAAATTTTCTCTAAAATCAGTGGTCACTCTCGGCAATGTACTAAATTGGGCTTCAGGCTTCAATGTGGCCAATTTTTAGGCAGTATCTTCAGTATTATTATTTATTATCATTATCATTTGAGTAGTCATATTAACTGAGAGAATAATGTACTATTTTTTTTGTTTAGTCCAAACAGCATTTAGCTGAATGATGGCTGGAAAAGAAAGCATCACTTATTCAAATCTTGCTAGGTAAATGTATATTTCAAGTCATGGTGCCAATTTCACATTTACAATCTGAAAGCGTGATCTAAAATCCATTGTCAAATTCTGTAGGAACGTTTGCAATGAAACAGTTCCAAGTTTAGCAACTTCAATTTAAGCCAGTTCAACTAAGCTTGAATATTGCAGCATCTTTTCTGCAGTATGTCAGAGTTAACCCAGTGCACATAAAACCTTAATTGGTGATTCAGAATACCAGACACTTACTGTGTTATCCTGAAGTAGAAAAACTCTTATTTTAAAATGAGGCTAAAAAGGAACAAAATGAGCAAAATATATTAAATCCTCTCAACTTTTACACTGAGGGGTTAGGCACCACTAACAGTCACTTTAATAGAAGTCTGTATTTCATTACTCTCTTTGTGTATGTACACCTGCACATTACCAGCTTGAGAAAAGTTTTTATTTACAACTAAGTGATATCTCAGTTATACATAAGCCAAGCTCCCTAAGGTTACTGAGGTGGTCTTAAGAATTGCCGAGGATAGTTCCTCCAGCACTGTCTTTGTTCTCTCTGTCTAAAGTATGGAGGAAAAGCCTCCAGAGGTCTTTCAACTTCTCTCTGGTACAAAGTACCTCAGGCTTAATTTTTGTGTTCTTCTTTTGGTATGCTTCAAAATACTACTTTTGTACTCCCACATCAATGGGTTCATTAGTAAGACTTCTCATCAGTTTACAACACCTGCTTATTCAAGACCGCATTTCCTTCAACATAAATAGATTTTGCTGTGGTGGCTACCATGACCTTCCTTTGCGATGAGGACACCTCAGAACTAAGCAATAACGTTTGACCAAGAAAGAAACAAGGCTTTTTTTTTTTTTTTTTCCCTCTTTTTGCAAATATATCAAGTTTCTGATGATTCAGCTGCTAGAAATGAAAAAAAACAAAAACAAAAACCACTTGTCAGTTTGTAACATGAGACAAATTATGTCCTGTATCTGCTCCTAAGGCATATTTCAATTTCAATATATTAAAAAGAAAACATATTTCCCGAGTGGAAGAGAAAGGTTAAATTCTGCTAAATCTTAAACCTAATTTTGTTTCCGTAACAAAAGTACTGCTCATTTTCCTTAGAACCTTCTGTTTCAGAGCAGTGTTTAATATGTTTACACATAAAGTTAGAAACGTATGAAATCTTTGGCACCTAGACACAACTCTCAGACCTCGCTAATGAAATATACTTGTTTTTAGATTCAATGAGCTGTTCCTTACCAGTGGGTGAACCATTTTCCATGTAGCTCAGGAACTAAATCTCACTTCAGACCTAGATTCACAACCACCAGTACATATAGAGATTTGCTGGAAGAGATTACCCAAGAGCCAATGGATTGCCCTGCCTTAAGCTTAGGTCCTTCTCTTGATTCCTAATCATGGCTTTCACTGTCCCTTCTTCCCCAAACTGTTTCTCTCTTCCATCGGCTTCTTGTGGGTCCTCCTTGTTGCTTTGATCAGCTTGCTGCTTGACTATGGTCTGAACTCCAATTATATTCCTCTTTTGTCTTGGTATTAGTATGTATATTTCTGACATATGGACTGCTGGTCTGATCTCTGATTATTCCATTTTTCTTCTTCGACGAACCTTCATGCTGTCCCTGGTTCTTAGCCTTCACTCAAGCTACAATGCTTACTTTTGTCTTCATCACAAATCTAGCGAAGGCCTAAATACTAGGCTCCTCACACGCTATTTACCATACTATTGCAACTTACTGTGTATTGTGTAATTTATAGTGTATTAGATGATGAAAGCTAGGAACCTATCTCTTCTGCACAAACATTAAGCATATATTTTAAGAATAGAGTTTTTTGATTCTACTGACATACTTTCCATAGACATCTCTCAGAGCATTTGATTTCTCTGAGAACAGGTCCTTGCATATCAATTACCTACTTTTTCCAGTTGTGTTTGTTGCTATATTAAAATACATTACATCTACCCATAAGCAGTGTCTTGAATTATATTGTCCTCTCTGGACCAAGTCCTGGTAAAAGAACATCAGTAGCAAGTCTCACACACCAAAGACTCATGTCAAGTTTGTCTTGGCAGCTAATGATGCTTTCACCACTTTCAGCATCCCTAGAAGATGACTGAAGTGGGAAAAATTGAAAAAAAAAAAAAACAAAAAACAAAAAACAACCAATATTATCTGTCAGACTCAATCTAGTGCTATACAGTGCAGGACAGCATTTCCCAAGAATTATCTCAAAGCCCCTGTGCTCAGTGCTCCTCCAGATTAGTGGTCCTTTCCCATTCCTAATGCCTCAGTAAATACTGAGAAACTCTCCCTCCAGGAGCAGTGGACTTCAGATGGGCAGAGGGAGGGAATTTTTCTGACCTCCCACACCTGCAGTGCGATTCTGCCTGCAAATAACTTGTAATCATCAAAAGGACGTTTTTAACCAAGGAAATGGGCCAGAGGCTAGGGAGTAGATATAAGCTGAATTATAATTGGCATGGATATCGTGTGTAATGTATCAATAGATGTAAGAAGGCAGAAAGCAATGAGCCTTACACTTGAAATGTAAGGGGGAGTGGAGGGCCAGGTACTGACCTATTCTCCTTAATCACCAGTGATAGGACCCGCAGGAATGGTGTCAAGCTGAGGCAGGGGAGGTTTAGGCTAGACATCAGGAAGAGGTTCTTCACCGAGAGGGTGGTCACACACTGGAACAGGCTCCCCAAGGAAGCAGTCACTGCACCAAGCCTGTCTGAATTTAAGAAGCGTTTGGATTGTGCACTTAGACACATGGTCTAAGACTTTGGGTAGACCTGTGTGGAGCCAGGAATTGGACTCGATGGTCCTTATGGGTCCCTTCCAACTCGGGATATTCTATGATTCTATGAAAGTTGTAGAAATGCAGTAATTCTTGAAGCAATGTTACATATTTGGATTGAAACAAGTGTTAATTTGGTAAACCATCATCTATAATTTATAATGCATCCTAGATGAATAGTTTTTGTGTATGCTTAGACAATCGATCTGCTTGCAAACCCAGAAACGAAGAAAATTTGACTTAACACATAACCCCCCACGCTGCTGGGCGCGGAGCCGCCATTTTAGGCCAGCCCTGCCTATAGACCCCGCCCCCTCCCTCAGACCCCGCCCCCGTTTGCCCGTTGCCCCTCCCTCCCTCGGGCGGTTGCGGGCGGGGCCGCGGCGCTGAGCGGTGACGCAGCGGGGGGGGGGGGCGGTGCTGGCCTTCCTCCTCCTCCTCCTCCTCCTCCTCCCCCCCCCTCCCCCTCCCCCTGACGGAGCGCCGCAGCCCGCCCCCAGCGCCGCCCGCCGGAGCCCCTCGGTCGTCCGGCAGGGCTCGGGGGAGGTAACCGGCCCTGCCCCGGCCATGGTGGGCCGCCCGCCGCCGGGGGGGCAGGAGAAGCAGCAGCTGAGGCGGCAGGACGAGGACGACGAGGAGGAGGAGGAGGAGGAGGAGGAGGAGGAGGCGGCGCGGCGGCCGCCATTCCGCGCGGGGGCCGCGGGGCTATGAAGGATGGAGGCGGACGAGGTGACGATCCGCGAGCAGAACTTCCACAGCCAAGTGCGGGAGTACACGGTACGCGCCGCGCCCCTCACCGTCGTGTGACACCCCCCCCCCCCCCCCCCCATCCCGGGTCCCATCGTCGCCCCTTCAGGCTCCTGACCCCCGGCTGCCTGCCCTGATCCGGTGATCTCTGTGACCCCCCCAATTCGGGGGTCTCCCCACCTTCCCCCCCCCCCCCCCCCCCATTCGGGGGTCCCCCTTTCTTCTTCACCCCCCCCAATTCGGCGGTCTCCCTGCTTTCTCCCCCCCCCCAATTCGGGGGTCCCCCTTCCTTCTTCCCCCCCGCCCCCCCCCCCCCCCAATTCGGGGGTCCCCCTTCCTTCTTCCCCCCCGCCCCCCCCCCCCCAATTCGGGGGTCTCCCTGCCTCTCCCCGGGGGTCTCCCTGCCCCTTGGGCGAAGCACGGTAGGCGCACACCTTCAAATGCAGCCTTGCAACTCCCACCCATTGCTGCTGGCGGTCCTGACACCCTCCTGGCTTTAGCTGCTGGTTGTAAGGCTGCACCCTTCTCAAGGGACACGAGGAACCTTCGCGTTTTCCCCCAGCCCTGGGCTCGCTCTCAGCGCCACTGCGTGCCCCGTGCTCTCCAGGTGGAGAAACAGAGCGCGCATACCCTGCGCACCCGCGCTGTCCCACCTTCCTCAGCCTCCTGGGGTCAAGTGCAGCGCTGCACCTTGTGTGCGGGTGGGGAGAGCTGTTGTGGCTTCCTCTCGGGACTGCCTGGTTCACGTTTTAAGGACTGTTTGAAGCCCACAGAGGTGTTTCGATGGGGTTCGTCGTGCTCCTGCTGCATGCAGGAGAGAGGTGGCTTTGGTCGGCCACTTACCATCCTAACGCCGCTGGGTTAATTACATGCACTGTGCAGTTACTGCTGGGTGAGAAAGGGGAGACTCCTCGGATGAAGATACCATTTCATAATTTAACTCTGAATAATTTTCAGCTACTTTGAGAGGCAATCTTAAATATCGCTGTTAACAGGGTTAGGTAGGCCTACAGCAAGGGTGTTTGATAAAAGAGACTTGACTGTGTCCCTAGTGTGTGAACTTCTTTTCTGTATCTTAAGAATGCATATGTTAAAACCTTTCTTTTGCTGAGGTATTATACTGCCAGGATATTTTTTTTTCTTAAGAGTACATACCACATCTATATGAAGAGAGCTGAAAAATCTAGTTTGCTGGGGTTTTTCTACACTTCTGCATGAGTGGATGTGGGGTATGTCATGAGAACCATGACAAGTGGAGGGGCATTGAAAGAATAATATTCTGCTGTAAAGAAGTATTTAAATGTTCTCCTAATGTCTTCTGTTTGATGAAAACAGAAATTTATATACATCATCATGCAGCTCTCCTAGATGTTAGGATCCATCTTTTCCCCAGTGTCCATTTTTCCTTTTGTAGTTCTTTGAGCTCTAGGTATCTCATACTTTTGTCCCCCAGGGTCTTGTTCTGATGTATCATGTGCTACGCGTTGTGGTTTTGTACCTAGTAAAGATGCACTATCAAATTCTTTAATCTACCTTTAAATGTAATAAAGTCTATTAAATTCTTAAAGAACTAACTAACGTATACTGGAACTACTTCTGTAAAGTTTTGCAGCCCATCTGAGAGCAGTTAGTAATTCTTCCTATTGGTATAGTCATAAGAATTCACGTAAGACATCAAGAACATGTATTTTAGAGGTGCAGTGTTGCTTTACGTGGACATCGAAGGCAGAATATTCAGTAAAAACTTCTTGCTTTTCAGGCTATACTTTTGATATGATAGGCCATCTATGTTATTGTTGAGTAGGTAAGGATAGAAATAACAATTTTCCCTTTTAATACATGCACTCGTACAGTTGTGTTCTTGCCTTTCATTTGCGTATATAGTATATATAAAGTATATTTATGTATATTCATTTATGTATCTGAAGCCCACAGGGTTTTATGAGTGCATCGACTGCTGCCATCCCCAGCTGAGCACACAACCTTCTTGCAGTGCTCACGTGGCTGCAGGAGCATATTGCAAGAATCCTTGTTTCACAGTCTCCTGTTGCTCTTGTCATTAGCCTAAGCGCCACCAAGTACCCAGAGCACGTTGTTTACCTGTATGGTGATGTTAACATCCCCCACAAGTAGTTCTGCCCTCGCTGGTCACGAAGTTGCACAGTGAGTATCCTTTCCTCAGAGGTGCAGACAAACAGTTGTGGCTAGGCCGTTGGTACAGCCGTCGGCCCCGCGGCTGAAGGAGGGACCGTGTTCCACTTTCTGACATGCACGAGGCTTTCGTTCCAGCTGCAGGTGGGGTAGGAGCACTGGAGCGGTGAACAAAAGGATTTAGAGTTTTCTTCCACTGTATTACAAAAACTGCATATGCCTGTTTGTAGAAATAAGTCATGTTTATGGAATGTGTTAGTGTCTTTGGAGTTCTAGTTGTGTGGCACCATCTTTACTGGAAGCTGAAATTCATGAGAGAAAGGAAATCAGCTTGGTGTGGTTGAAAAGAAAACCCTCTTCTCTTTTGTTTTGCAAATTTTATTCTTCTCCTTTGAATGGCTATAGAATTTCTAGATTGTGCGTCCTGAGGGATTCCTAAAGGCATGCTAAGCTCAGCTTCAGTGTGATGTGATGATTAATTTCTGTTATATGTATCTTCTGAGTGGGCAAGCGAGTAAGTTTCTATAAAGTTTTGGTGTGTAACAAAACCCAAAGGCCTCTTACCCTTCTGCTGGTGGTACTTACCTCTTTTTCTGTAGGTGCCAACTTCTGATAATTTCACCGCTGAAAGAGAGAAGTTTCTGTCACATGTTTATAAATAGAGCAAGATTAATGAAAGACTTTAAAGATCTTTTGTCCACTTTCGAGTTGACTGTCTGTGGTTTAATGCATAAAATTCAGGCCCGTTCACCTCCTGGCCTCCTGTTTGGCGTGTCAGCGTGGTGTCTGGTTTTTCAAGAGCGTCCCTGTTTGCTGGGACGCAGAAACCTGCCTTGTGTTTTGTTGCTTCATGAGATGATCCCTTACTAACAGGAGGCGAACTCTCTAATCTGGTTTCAGCACGGCTCCTCAGACATGAATCAGCTGCTTCAAGGTTGCTAAATGTAGGAGCACGTGTGCTCTGCCTTTGGTCAGCATTCATGTGCAAGTCTTGTAGTACGTGTGAAGGCCGGGTGATGCTCTGTGATTGCATGCTACTGCTGTTTTGTACACTTATTTATTTTGCCTTCCTTCATCCTTTGATCCATTTCTAGTTTGCTGAGATCTCACACATCTATGGAAGATGCTTAATCTCTTGGGGAATTTCTTTTCCCTTGTGTCCTGTTAGTCTGTCTATTTAAACAACATAACGAAAATGTTCCACTTGTCGCTAGTGGTGCTGTGAAATGTTTATTTCAGGCTCAAAGTAAGCAAGCACAGTGGTGCAGGCTTTATACTCCTCTGGCTTTACTTTTTCCTATGCTCCTTTGTTCCCCTTTGAGTCTTCTATCCTGCACCATTAGTTTATATACTTTTAAATTAGTTTATATGCTTTCAAATTTAGATGTACTTCTTGATTTTGTTCCTCTATTTACAAAACATAGGTCTTTCAGTTTATAAAAATACACGTACTCTTCTGAGGCTTCCTTGGCAAAATAAATAGTGTGCTCATGTTTATGGTGTGTGGGGAAAACTGTGGAAGAAAACAACTTGGTGACTGTAAAATTATTAGTTGGAAGGCATGGTATATTTGGAAATGACTTAATTGCACTTAATAGGACATGAGGGAAAACAAACAAGCCCAAAGTCCTGGCAGAATCAGTTCCAACACAAAAGTGCTGTTTTAATGGTTTCATGCAAGTAAAGGCAGACGTTAAAATAGGGTAATATGTGTCTTTAGGTAGAGTGTCAGATGCTTCCCTTTGGAAGGGCTGTTTTAGGAGGTGTAGGCTTCAGCTACTACCGAGCTGGAGAAACTTTGTTTCTCTGCTTCTCAAAGCAGTTCCCTCTGTAAGGGAATTTTGGCATTTTATAGTTTTTTTTTTTTTTTTTTTTTTGGAAATCATACTCGTTTAACATTTATTTTTTTATTTCAGCTATATTAAGGAATTTTTCTTGCTACAGGTGATCCGATCTTTGTGTAACAGGGAGAAAAAACAATCTGAATATAAAAATAACTTCCAGCAGTTTAGAAAGAAACTCTTTTTTGAAGACTTGTGACAGTGTCAGTGGCTTCGATTTCTGTTTGTCTCTCCACACTACCAGCACTAGCTTGTTTTCCTCTCTTGGTTTCTCGTTGCACCTATGTAATCCTGTCGTATTTTGGGGTCGAGATGTGTCCGGGACTCCTCTTCCTCCTGAGCTGGCGTGTGGCTCTGGCTCGTGCTGGCGTTTGTCCCTGGTGGCTGCAAGGTGAGCGAGCTGATTAGGGCGCCGTGGTCCCGCGGGCAGCACACCCTATTGTTCCCGACCCGTTCTGCCTCCTTGAGCCTTGGCCCCGGGCGGTGCTCACGGTGCTCGCAGAGCAGCGCTTCTGCCAGGAGTGATGGTGTTCTGAGCGCGGGCCAGGAAGGAAATGCTGACTAGAAACACTGGGAATTTTTAAGATCAACTTCTTACAAATAACTAATGTTTGTGTGTTCTGTAAAATGTCTCCTCGTTTTACAGCCATGCAGGGGATGCGTGCCAGCAGGAACCACGCTACACTTCGTACAGGAGAAGAATCCTGAAGTTTATGCAAGTTTATCTTTTATTCAATAACATGCCTTTCTTTTTTTTTTAATCTATGCTCTGAAAATTTCAGGAGTAATTTATATCTTAAACTGCCTCTTGTATCTCAAAGATAATTTTGCTTAGGTTTCTCAGTATTGCCTCTTTTCCAAAACATTCGAAAAAAAAAAAACCAACCTGTAATGACGGATAAAGCAGCACTTGTAGTGACGTGAGGTACGAGGCAGAAGATTGCACATAATAACATAACTACAATGTTGCCAACACTTTTTATAAGTATTATCTTAAAAATATACCCTCACTTGTAAACATGGGTGCTGTTCTGTTGGTGAAGCAGTGAGTCATCTCCTGGCTGCTGGTACCGAAGCGCAGCGCTGGTGGCTCCATCTGGAATCAATAGGCATCTCTCAACACTTGGCTCAGGCAAGCGGATGGAGATATGCTTATTTTCAAAACAAGCAACTTTTTGCGGAGTTCCACTTTTTCCATTTACGTAAAAGAAACATGAAAGACCCAAGTGTAAAAAGTTGCTGTTAGTTACAGGTCAAAAATAATTCCTCTTGAATGCTAGCGTGTTTGTTTGTAGCAGCGGTTGGCCAAAAGGCAGACACGTTTCGTGGAAGGTACAGACAGCTGTTAAAGAAAACTTAGATTACAAAATAATTCAAGAAATTTTGTCTGGAGAACATAAACTTGATAATGTCAAGGTGCAGGCAGGATTTGAGACAAGGTTAAGAGGTGGTGAAAGAATGAACAGCAAACAAACCCAGCTACTGATCACAAGACCCCAGCCAAATGGTTCCAAAACCAGGTTGTGTTTGGGTAGCTGGCGGTGTAATAGGTGGAGCGGATGGGATGGCAGAGGTAACTGGGAGAAAGCAGCGTTGTCGTGAATGTCTTTTGCAAGCCCAAGAGGCTCTGGAGAGACACCAGGAGGTGGAGGGCTGGATGGTGGGCGCAGTAGCAGAGGGGAGGGGGTGGTGGAAGTGGGAGTGAGGAGAGAGACAGAAGCATGTTCCTAGGGAAGCTACGGTAAGCAAGGGAGTTCAGTTGTGATGTAGCTGGGAATTTGGGTTGAGGAAAACCCAAACAAAACAATCTAAACAAAACACTTAATTCAATGGATGCTTACTGCTTTTATTTGAAGGCTGTAAGTGCTTATTATTTTTTTGTGTCTGTGTAGTATTTTCCGTTTCTTGTCTTTTTATTCTTCCCCTGCTTGATTTGGTAGTTATCCTCATTTAGGAGGGCAGGGATAACTCTTGGTGAGAAAATCTTAACTTCTGCAATGTTCTTTACTCTTTACAGCTCCTCTGAAGGTTCCTTGTAAACGTATACTTCTATACTTCTGTCAAATATCTAGGGACACTGACTTCTAGGTAACTATTAACGTGCAGGATTTTGCGTAACTTGTCCTGTGGGAACAGGAGAGCCTTTGAACATCCTGACTGTCATTTGCTTTTATGCACCTAACAATTAACAGCCTAGGCTGATGCATCACTGTAAAAGCCAAGCGTGCAGTGAGGTGGAGATGACCTGGAAGAAGTCACTGCTGTACCCTCCTTACTAGTCATTCGTGGGACAAGTGGAATCGCCTCCTACCTTCAGCAGCTTTGATCTGTTGCTCTTTGGGGCCCAGTTAACTCTCATGAAGCTGGTGACAGAATTCACGCTGACTTTTCATCAGCTTGCTGTTGAATACATCTCGTTGTGTTGCTTAGCTGCCCCCCCCCCCCCCCCCCCCCCCCCCGAGGCTTCTAGTTTCTTGTCTAGCTGAAAGAGGTGGAAGTTGGTTCTAACTGCAGTCAACGTGGATGCAGGAGACCCCAGTGCTTTGTCTGGTTTTAATATTTGGACACTTTGATAATTTGGCTTTGAAAATATTGTGATTAGTTGTCACGTTATTCAACAGTGCTCTGTTGCATTTGATCTGTTTCCATCTCACATAGCTCCCTCCAGCAAGCAGCACGTGTATAGATGGCACTGAAGTCTGTCATGGCTGAGTTTAACATACGGAAGAAAGAAGTAGCATCCTTCACTTGCTCCCTGTTACCTCCAGTGTCTGTGGCTCCATGACCATCATTGGAACATGGTGCTTCTGTTTTTCACTTGTGATCTTAAGTGTCTGGTGATGCCTTGATTATCCTGTCTTTCCCATTATCTAATTATACTTTCTATTTTAATGTGTTTAGCTGATACGAAGGATCAATGAGTTGGTGCTGAATTTGACAAAAGCAGTATGTCTAAAATATTTGCTGAGTTTAAGACAGGTAACTTACGTAAATGTCCAGTTTGTGTGGAGAAGAGAATCTGTAATTGGTGAGAATGATGAAAATGTACAAGTGTTGCAGTTTAAAAATGGCTTTGGTTTGCAGGTGGGAAAAATTGAGATGTACTACTTAAATTCTATGGTATGTATGAGAAGAAAAAGGAGAGGGTTTTTGAGTTTGGAGGAGAAAATTCACTAGCTCAATCTCCTAAGATACAGTTTGCCCTAGAAATTAATATTGGCCCAAGAAGCTGGCTTAATGCAAACAAATAGTTTAACAAATTTATGTGAATGAGACTCCCGAGTTTATTTTTTCCAGATAGCAACTTTCAGTGGACTGACTCTGAATTCAGTTTTAATGTAACTGGTTATTACAGTCTGGCTGCAAAATGTTGGATAACGCCTTTATTCAGGGCCAGAAAACTTTGCATGACCTAGGTTGGTGCTATTGGTGTTAATTCTAGGGGGTGTTTTAAATCCTACACTAATGCTGAAAAATATTCTTGAGTCTGATTTTTAATGGTGCTGGTGTAGCCTGTCCAGGTCAAAGAAACATGGCTTGGGGTCACTTTTTCGGGGTTTCTGAGTGCATTACTGGCTACAGAACCAGTAGCCTGAACAAAGGTGTCTGGGGCCTATTGGTGAGACTCGTAGAGGTGTTACAAAATACTGTTCCCCTCTTTACTCTGCAGCATAAATACATTCCCAATAGGTATACAGAAGTGAACATAAAGCTAACAAATCGACAGATTAACCTGAGTTTTCCCCTCAGTTTGAAGTGGGGTTGTGCTGCAGACAAAGCTACCACGAAGTTAAATGTGTAATGCCCAGAAAGCACCTTCTGAAGGGTTGTAGCGGCTGGTTTTGTCTTCAGCTGAGCACTATTCCTAGCGCACAATGCTGCTGGATTTTTTTCAAGCTTTGTTAGATCCTGAAACTTTTTCTAAGTGAGCAACTCTAGACACCCAGCCTCTTAACCGCTAAGGATTTCCTCGTGAATTGGACACCAAGAAAAGCAGGGTGGGCCAGCCTCTCATATGGCCAGAGGAGACTGTACAGGTAGGGAGAGTTGTGGGTTTGGGGTGTTGATGGGTAAAATTTATCTGTGGTCATAACACACTTGACACTTTTCTCTTAATTTTGAAATTTGCATGTCACACTAAGTGTTTAAGGCTGTCTGGCTGAATTAGACTGAACTAACATGACTACAGAGCACAGAGCTTAAGAATAAAGAGTTATCTTCATCTGAGGAAAAATAGGTCATCCCAAGCAGATGATATTATAAATGCCAAGGTCAGGCTAAGAGCAGAGCTGAAAGTTTTAGTTTTTTTTTTTAAGTCTGTATTATTTGTTGTAGGTAACTTATTGATGACCCTTGCAAACAGCAGTGGAGCTCAGTGCTTCCTTTTTGGATGTCGGTGGGATAATGGAGTTACTAGAAATAGACCAAGACTGTTTGTCTCCACCTGTGCTTTCCTGCTCTTCATCCTTGCCATCCTTTCCAGGTGGAAACAGAAGCAGTTGCCAATGCAACAGCAGGAAGAAGCATTTCAGCTGCTGTGGAGCATTTTAATGCACAATAAAATGTAGTAGCAGCAAGAGTAGTAAGTGTGCGTGGTGCTATGCTAAGTTGTTTTATGTTACAGAGATTAAAACTCAAAGGTACAACGCTGCTACTTTTCTATAGGTAGTAATCAGTCAGCAAAACCACTGCCAGTTCTGTTTTCAGCCGTTAAATGTGTTCTTAGATATGTTTTACAGCAGTGTTGCACAGTGCCTTCTGCTTTTTCTTTCTTGCTCTGCTTTTTTTCTATTTAGGGAAGAGGACGTGCTCTGTGAAGCAGCAGCAAGAAGTGAAGACTGTTGTGTCCGTAGCCTTTTTCTTGCCTATCCTTTGCATAGAAATGCTGGTAGATGTAATAACAGTAGCTTTTTTATTTTTAATTCTGGCATAGTCACTACTTCAAAGCTATTTTCTACACTTCTTCCGCAGTTCTTCAAAGCTTCTTGATTTTTTTATTTCAAAGATAGCATAGTAAAATGCTGTCCTGTCTGTTTTGCTTCTCCAGACTTGCTGTACTTACTCTAAATACTAATTGAATGGGAAGAAATGATCAGTTGTCCAGTCGGATGCTGTTCTAGAGACAAGCTTAAATGTGTGAAATCAAAGAAATTTGCCAAGGCCTGTGACGTTTTGCTTCAGAATAGTTCTGTGGTGGTTCCTTCCTGTTAAAAGCCGGAGCTGTGTGAGGTTTTTAGCTTTTTCATAGCAGGAGGGCATCACTGGCAGCTTTACAGGGGGTCTGTGCTTAAACAAATGCAAGTGGAAAAAGGTATAAATTATGAGGTGCCAACACTTCTCACCATGCTGATTTGTTCAGGGTAGCAGAAAAGAAGGCTGACTGTGCCCCAGCGCCCTGTTTGAAGCAGGGTCTGCTACGAGATGATGCTTGCTCAGGGCTGTATCTGGACAAGACCGGCTTACTCGGGGCTTTATCTGGCTGGCTCCTGAAAACCTCCAGGGACGGAGATGGCACAACCTCACCGGGCAGCCTGTTTCCCTGCTCCACTTTACCCGTGGAGGAGCTTTTCCTTACCTCCTAGTCTCATCCTCGGCCATGCAGCAGCGTCAGGAGCCCAGCTCTGCCTTCTTAGTGACCTTGTAGGTACCCACAGGCTGCTGGCAGGACCCCAAAGGCTCGTTGTGTTCATGGGGAACAAACTGAGGTCCATCAGCCTGCCGGCACGGGGCGAGCATTTCAGCCCCCTGACCATCTTGGGGTCGTCTTGCTGTAATTTTCAACGGCTTTCCTACATGGGAGGCTCGTAACTGGATGTGATCCCCTGAATGCTGACTAGAGAGGGTAATTACTTCCACAATTATTGGCTTTGCTCCTGGTAATGTCGCCCAGGATGCTGTTGGGGGGCTTTGCCAGGGTGCAGTGCTCCGCAGTTAGTGGGTGATTACTGCACAAATTCGTGGTGTGCTTTTTTCTTTCTTCTTACGCTTCCAGCACAACTGGGGCGAATACGGTGCAGTATGTACAGACCCTCTCTAAAGAAGCTGTTGCTCTTTCTGTGCACAAAAATACAAGTCTTCATATACACACACTAATTACAGTGGGGAATAGTATCTGTATTCTGTGTATCGGGGAGAGGAGGGGGAAACCCTCGTGTATTTTGAGCACTTTCTTTCTTACAGAGAATGTGTACCTCTAGCACTTGCAACAGCAGATGATGCTTTATTAATCCATGGCATGAACTTCAGTGCCAGAGTTTTAAAGGTCATCAACACGGACAAATTAATGTCAGCTGATCTTTAGTAGCTGTCAGGGGGATAAGCACAAGGTAACTTGAGTTAGTTCAGACCTTTGTTTGTGTTTAATGTTAGACTCTCCAGTGCCAGCGCCTCAGACATGCACGGTTACAAACTGGAATGCGTGGAGTTTATCTCCAGCTCCATCCTCACAGGAGTTGAGCTGCCTGGTACGGATCCAGAAGTATGACTCTGTGGCGGAGCTGGATACGAGATACTTAGGAATGCAGTGCATCCCCAGAAGTAGCTTCTCTTGGTGTGTCCTGTGTGTAACCTCAGCAGGCAAAACAGCACATCTTTTCCCAAATGAAGATGAACTCCAGGGGAAGATGGGTTTCTTTTGCTTGTCCGACCAGAGGTTGTGTTTCTTTCATGCAAAGAGATTTAATAAATTATATGCTTGTCGCTGAAAGTCTTTTTAGTGTGCCACCTGCTAAAAGGGAGCCCCTAAATGTAGCACAGATTTCACACGCTTTGTTTTCAGCTGCTGGGTGGTGTTTGAAAATAATACTAATAAAAAAAGAAATGATTTGCATAACTGTTTCTAACCATAAATTCTCACACTCATCCTTTTTTTTTTGCTTTATATTTTGATGCAGCTGGTCAAACAAGGACTCAGGGTGCTTCCCCCATAATGTGAGAACATAGGTTTGAAGTAGCTTCCTAGAAGCAGTCTAGCTATGGCAACAGATCTATGACTGCTTTGCCCTTCTCTAAAGTTAAAATGAATTTAAGGAAATAAACTTTAAAATTGAAAGGTTTTTTAATCAATGCTATATCAGGGAGTGTCAGAAGTCCTGATTAATCACAGCTGGGTACACTTTCTGCAGTGTCTTCACTTTCCCCTCAAGTATGGATGAGCTTAATCTGTGCTCCAGTGGAAAAGCAATTGTGGAAGGTTTGGGGTTACGAGGAATGTAACTTGTACCAGATTTGTTGCATTCGCAGCATCCTTACCTGTTGTCAGATCTTATTGCAGGGATGGATGATGGCATAAAATGATGCTTTTTGTTGAAAACAGGGCTTGCAGTATGGTTAGGATTTAACAGAATATTCCAATATTAGCTTATACATATCACTGTCACATATAATAGTTCTGGTTTTTAGATGTTTTTTAAAGGATATAGGTTCTTCCTTCACTGGAGATACCGATGTGTTTGTGTGGTGTGCTTTTTAGACGAGTGTCATATTGCACTATGACTACCTGGATGCATTTTAATACCTTTGATTAGAAATAAAGGTTAACAGTTGGTTTAGGACACTAAGAACTTATTTATATGTGGATAATCCTATTCTGAGCCTTTTTAAAGATAAAAATGAGTTGCAAAGACCTATGTTTTTGAAGACACCTGACTATTGTTAAACTTTCTTTTGCATATGCCAAGGGCTATATCCAGATAACACACAGAAAGGTATTATGTAAACTGGGGCAGAGCTGTAAAGTGAATTAGAAGCTGGTTGTAGTGTACATGATGATAGGTGTTTGAACAAATCTGCTATTCAGTTTCCTAAAGTGTTAGTATTAACAGCCGTCTTGCTCAACTATGATGAAAATGATGTAAAATATGCCGCTGTTAGCACACTACTGATTCCTTCGGAGGTCTAGCAAACGCAGTGGATGGCTGGATCACTGTGCAGAAGGGACTGGATTACCCTGAAATAGAGGTAGTGTAAAATTAAGGTGTGGTTTCTAAAAGGAGGAAAAAAGAGACACGTTTATTCACCTTAATCCTGAAAACAGGTTTCTACTGTATCTTGAGCTGCTCAAGTGGAAGCAGTTGGGGAGGACAGCATGGATGGGTTTGGTGATCGGAGGAAAACTAATGTGACTCTTGGGTGAACAGGTTTAAGTACTTTAAGTAAAGAAGGGATGGCTTAGTGCTGTTACATACAGCCACAGGACTGACTGTACCTGGAGTGCTGCATACAAGCCCAGTCATCATCATTAAGAAGCATGAACTGAGACAAGAACAAGTACAAACAAGGGCCGTGTTTTTATTGCAGTGCAAAAATATCACAAAACAAAGAGCAGCGTGAGGAGTAAGAGCCCAGGATTGCAGCGTGACAGGACGGTGGAGTCTATTCTCCGGTTCTCATGGGCAGCACATTCCTTTTCCCCAGCTTAACAGAGTTCCACTCTAAAAATAGTTAGGATGCTGCTCCCTTTAGTTTTGCTGCTCCCTTTCGAAGGCTATTTGGGACGCATGGATACTCACACTTCAGGATCACAGCTTGCACTGAGTGTAAACTGAGACCGAAGGCACATTTGAGTTTGCTTAGTGATTTGTTTCGATTACTATGAAGAAATTTTAACTTCTGAATACTCTTTTCTTGTTAAATTCCTAAAGCTTTCACTGGTTAGAATTTACTTCTTTATTCATTAAAAAGGTGTTTATTAGTGAAAATACATAATTTTCATCAAATATTTACAATGATACAATCGTTCTCAATTCTGACAAGTAGAAGGATAATTACACCAAGATATGTAGTTACACATTATTGCTGAGTTGCAAAGTAGCTGTCATCTAAAACTAGAAATATGGCATCTGACAGTTCATGTTACTGGACAGTTTTCTCCTGCTGTACTCTGCAAATACCTCACTTATCTCGGTGGTACCGTATAAGTAGAGACCCATGCTTTCACTGTAACCTTGCTGTCACAGATGGAATAGAGGACATCTACTCTATTTGAAGGTAATACAAGACAGCAGTCACCCTTTTCTTGTTTTAAATAAAACAAGAAAAAGAGATCTTAACTGTATTTTAGACAGAAGCAGTGTTATTTGGGTCTCACAGATTCTTTTTAAAAAGAATTTTACTGACCCTGTCTATGTCACACCTAATTTTCAAAGGTGGGTGCCTAAAATTAGATGCCTCTATCTGTAGGCTTGGTCTAGTTTTCAGGGAAACTGGAAACTCGGAGAATGACTCTCTTTCGGCACTGGCACTGTTATCTGTTACTGACAGGACAAGCTCTGAAAGCCCAAGGTGGTTTTCAGATTTTTGTTCTTTCTGATTCAAAAATATACCAGCTTTTTAAAATTAAATCCGATTTCTCTATCAAAAACCTTTCTTCTTTGAAGCAACCTTTCAAAGAAAGCAATTTAGAATGGTGAACTCTATTCAGGGTGAATGTTTGAATACAGAGACCTAGTTATGACATCTGATTCCTGGCATCTGTATTTCAGACATCCCCGCTGTGGGTTACCTGCTCAGAGAACGAGCTCAGTTGCCTCTTTCAGACCCATGGCACAGTGATACTGCTGGGGGGAAGTCTGTGGGGCAATTGTAGGCACCCAGGTGCTGTGCTTTGTTTCTGATCTAACGTGTCTGACTACATAATAAAAAAAATAAGCTGGGAGAGTTATTTCATTTAGTATTCTTCAAAAAGTCTTTCCTAATTACGTGATACGTCCTTTTCTCTTCCCATTCTCCCCATCATTCTGCCTGTTTAGATGTAATTTGGTTGTACATTTGAGATGTAAAACTTTAAGGACTATCATCATTACCCTTGCTTTGACTTTTTTCCTTCTCTTAGGGCAGTTGTTCTGCTCCTGATTTTCCGAGACAGTAAATTGTTAAAGGCAACAAATCTTTAAACGACTGATTAAGGAAATGGCTTTACCAGGCATGAGTTAAACTGTTTTGCAGCTTCAGATCACAATGGAAATCAACGCTCAGATTGTAGTAAAACACACTGGGGGGCTAATATTGTGAACTGCAGATCCGATTAAAACACCTATGCAGGCAGTAGAACAAACTCCCTTTAATAACAAAAACTGCTAAAACAGTTTCATCTGACTGAGTTGGTCAACTGCTGTGTTAGGAGACCTGCTTGGTGGCTACTAGTATTGTGCACAAAACAAAAGCATCGTAATAGAAAAGGATCTTAATAATCTGGGATACATCACGTAGTTTCTCAGCTTGTGTGTGTAGGTGATCTGTTTGCTGCAAGCTAATAAAAAGAAGAAAATACATTGTTGGGGTACAGCAGTTCACTCTTATTGCTCAAGTACTAGTGAAGATGAAGGGCTACAGCACCTTGGGGTGGCGTGCTTTGCTGTTTTTACTTCTGACTCAGGTTTTTAATAGGCGTCAGTAAGCTAGGTTAAGGAAGCAGTGTTGACCCTCTGGTATTTCCTTCAAGAAAAACTTGATTTTTTTGTTGTTATTGTTGTTACCCCAAACGATTTGAAAGGTTAAAACTGTATTGTCATTTGATTAATTTCCTCTGTATTTGTAGCTGTTTGGGCCTTGTCTTACTGTATTGAAGTTCGAGTGCCAAATCTTAGAAACAATTTGATGCAAGACACCCTGGGCCTACTTGTGACCTAAATAAGCTGTCTGCCTTGTGAGGAGGGGAATTGTGCCCTTGGCTTCTCCGACTATAGAGGAAACTCTGTTTGACTAGCTCACGCTCAGGCATCCACTGTGTGCAGACTCTCTGGTCTGTATTGTTGCCTAGAATTTGTTGGGCTCAGACATGATGGAAATAGTAATCCTAATTACCTTCTTCTTTATGTATGTTGATAGCTTATTCCAAAATAGATCTTTAGGAACCCATTGTACCATTACCCCTACATCACTTGTGGCAAGGAGTGATAAATCTTATGACTTGAATATGTTCAAACTTGGAAAAAAAACAAACAGCACAAAACAAACATAAAACACTGGCATTTTCTTCATTTTAGAGTAGAACTTGTTAGTTGTGTAGTGGCTCTAACATCTGTTACTTTGAGCTGTTCTTATTGGTTTAACTTTCTGTTAAAGAGGTATAAACCATAAAACCAGCACTGACCTTTATATAAAGGATGCTTGCATTGATCTGAATTAAACTTGAAATTGTTGATAGTGTATTTTCTGTTCATTCTTATTATAATCCAGACATTTCTTCACAACCTAATTAATGCAACTTTTTTTTTCCAGATTTGTTTTCTCCTATTTGCTGTTCTCTACATAGTTTCCTACTTCATAATCACAAGATACAAAAGAAAAGCAGGTAAGCGTAGTTTTTGATGTATTCAAAATTCACTTTGTTTTTTCAAGTGAGTAGGTGGTTCTTTTCCTCTCTGCCACCACAAGAGAAGCAGAAGAACCTGTCCAGGTCTCTGGCCAAACGTGTTTCTCAGGCTGCAGCAGCCTGAGCTGATCTGGTTGTATGTGCTGCTGTCTTCCCCTCTATCTGCTCCCTTTGTTCCCAAGCCACAAGCTCTCCATCCCCTCTGTTGTGCCAGCTCTAGCACTTATTAGACCCTTCAGCGCGCCTTCTAATAACACCACGGATGAAGCACACTGAAGCATCTCAGAAGATCAGTGAGTGCTGTAGCTGGCACTCTGTGATGGAGTGAGGATGTGTGGTTGGAGGGAGGTGGTGTGGATGGCTGCAGTTTGTTCCATAGTGGCTCCATGTCAGCCTATATTTCATCTGTTTTGAGGTTGAAGAAAGGGGAGAATTTCAAGTAGGCACTTCTGCCTCTTTTGCCTTTAGATCTTGTTCTCCTTTCACGTCAACTTCTTTAGAGTAAGTGTCTTCAGGCTGTACTTTAACACCAGAATCAAGTTCCAAGCTTTAGCTGGTAAAGTGAAAAGGTTGCCAGTTCTACTGGAGGGAAGTAGTGGATTTTGTCTAATAATTCTGCGTTGTTTAGGTACAGTTGTTTTATTGTTCTTCCTTAATGTGTTCTTTATGACCTCCCCATTGAAGCCTGATTCCTTGAGATAATTGATAATCTTTTTTTTCCTACTTTAGAAACATTGTCTGTCTGACACTAATCTGTAGGGACCCCTGTCATTTTTTTCTCTTTCTATTCTAAAGGCAAATACCATAAAAATCTGTATAAAATGGCAGAATCTTTGACTCTTGACAGCTTATCCGAGGCTTTGATGCTCAGTCAATCATTCCAGAAAAGCATTTGCATGCATTAAGACCTTGGCACTTTGAATTTTGATAGAAACTGCTTATTGAACTTTAATGACCCGTTACTTTCACAGATGGACTTGTATGTAAAACATAAAAATCTTCAAGAAATTTAGTGCATCTTTTAATAAAAAAAGTGTGCCTCTTTCAACATAGTGAATAAAACAGATGTTACCTTGTGATCCTAGTATGTATTCTGGATGCTACAAAGCTGCTGTTATATGGAGGTATGGAAGAATGGGAAGGGAGAATGAGTTTGGCAAACTCCTGGATGTGAATACTTTTTACCTTTTTGGCAGTTGTTCACAACAGCTAGTGAGAGGAAATGCTCTGCAGCTGTCATGACTTTCTGAAAGGTTTTTGAGCATTTAGTTAGGCAAACTTCATTGCTTGCTAGGATCTTCCTGATGAGATTAGTTTGGAGAGTTAGCACTTCTGGAGTTCTTTCAGGGGAAAAAAAGTTTCCACAACAAGCTCTCTAGCCAGGGTAATACATAAGGGACTTGTACTTGGTCTCTGAAAACACCATGAGATTCCCATCAAAACACCATCAGGTTCCACTCAAAGAAATGGAAGCAATAACCCCCCCATTCTTATGAAATTATTCTGTGAAAGTACAGTATGTTAATGGCTACATGTTTATTTCGAGTGTATGCATAGTTCGTAAAAACTTGAAACACCTGGTCTATTTTTCAAACCAAGAATAAATAAGGGTTGAAAAATAGATTTTGAGTTACCTGATGGAAAAGCTGGGAGACTTGAAAGATTAAAGAAGGCTGACTCTAAAATGATTTAAAATGTAGGAATAACACCCAGACACGTATAGAAAACTGTATAAAGAATAGATGAAGAACATGCGATTAGATCTCTGAGCCAAATGTTGAAAAGACTTAAAATTGTTGGAATATGCAACAACAGATCTTCTCTTCCCCTACCCCCCACTCAAAACAAAAAGCAAACCAAAAAAACCAGGAGCAGGGCGGAGGAATCAGTAAGGAGAAGTAACTGAGTGAAACAAGTGGTCATTCCTGTATGCTTTCTTTGTCTGTGTGGTTTTCTTGCTCGTTTCTTTTTGTTTTACATAACAAAACCCCATAAAAACACCTCACCCCCAATATTAATACTGAAAATAAAACATCTATTTAGGAACTTACAGTAGTAGGTAATATGGACCTGAAGACTCTCCTGTAGCTTTTCTGCTCTGTGAAGCTTCAGATATCCAGAGTGACAGTTTGTAGCAGCAGCTGTAGTAGTAATAGTCTGAAAGCTTGATTGCCATAGAGCCCTTTGGAAGATATTTTAAATATGCAGGTTAAAGCTTCTTGAAATAGAATGAAATAACTTTGTAGCTAACTTGATTGAGAAGAGCTTAAGACTAGTAAAAAAAAAAAAAAAAAAAAACATTTGTAAAAGGCACTTTTAAAATACCGATGCTAATAAATTTTTGGTTTTAGTAATCCTAAATTTTAACTAAATGTGTTCCTATGTATGTTTAACCTGAGGAAAGGAGACTACCTATTGAATATAACCTTCTATAATTTTTTTTTCAGATGAGCAAGAGGATGAAGATGCCATAGTTAACAGAATATCGTATGTATAGCTCTTTAAGAACTTTTTACCTGAATATATTGTTTTGACAGGAATCTTGTGTGCTTTCAAACTAGATAACAGTCCCTTTTAAATGTGATGGCAAATTGAATGTGCTGTCAGAGGGCAGAGGAAAAGATACTTGATCAGGTGTCAACTTGGATTATGGAAGACATGATGAGAGAAGGCAGTTTGGTCTAGGGATTCTTCCACCTGTGGCTTTCCTGGAAGGCACTAAGTTGGTCAGAATGTCATATGAGGATCTGATGCTAGGGTAGAATCCAGTGCAAGACTGTCACCTGAAGTAAGGTGTCTAAATACAGGTGAGTTAAGTCCCACCGCAGTAGTCAATGGCAATTTGTCAAGGGAGGCAGTGGATCCTGGAGAGCAACTTAGCTCACCATAAAGTAGACATCTGCGTCTGATCATCTGAACAGGGCTTAAAAAAGAATAGTGAATGGAAGTCAAACACTTGCCAGACCTGCTGGTCTGCCAGAGACTCTGTCCTCTTCCTGTTCCTTTGTAAAACTAGATATTAATCTTTCCTATTTAAATATCCCTGAAGATTTACAGAACGTCTGTGAGCTGTTGCTGCCCTCTCAGTTTTGTGATTTGCTAAAACATCTGGACTTGCTACTTACTGCAACACTCTTAGCTCTTTGGTGGTGGTACTGTCATCCTGTTGGAAGGAGAGCTCATTGCATGTTTTATTGATTTGTCTTGTACCCTGGGAAAGTGCCGAGTACATTGCAAGCTGTTCACTTTTAGTTGTGTGTTTGTGGCAAGCTTGGAAGATGCGCAAAGATGATAAATCTTACACGCTTTGCCCAGTAGCGTCTGATATTTTTTTATGGATTTAAAATACTCATTTGCCACAAGGTCTACTTCAGGTCAAGAGAGAAAAAAATACATACTTGAATGCCGTGAAGGTCTCAGCTCTAATGTAGAGAGGAGGTACTCTTCTGGTTTTCAGACTGCAGTGTATTAAGGTTCTTCTAGATTGAATGATTCTCATAGCAGCTGTGGTCTTAGCCTGCCTTTGAATTTTCCAACATTCAAAGAGCAAAACTTGTCTGGTTAACTGTTACCCCCGAATCTATTTTCTAGTTTAGCTTTAAAATACAACAAATATCAATTGTAAATAGTGTTCTTCATAAGACCATGGTGTAAGTCAAGACAAGATTAGCACTTCAGAATAATATCCGTTCATTGAAAGTGTTATATATTGCTTCCTGTTTTTTCAGCCTCAGCTTTCTTGTTTCTGAAGTGGGCATGTTATTTTTCAAACAGCAGTAACTGTCAAACATATACAGATAGATGTTTCTTTGCGTAGCGTAATTGTCAGGACTTAAAAGAGGTAGGTGGGGGAGAAAACCAAGCCAAACTCCCGTAGCACCTTAAAAGACAGTGTGTTAAGTTTTGCAGTTTTGGCTTAGAGTACTTAAACATCTTTAAGTGAAAGAAAAATATCTCAAAAACCAACAACAAAAGCATCGTATCTTTTTCTGAAAGGAAATTAGTCACACTGACTTTCTTCATTGTGTGAATGACAATTAGATTTGTAGAGACAGTTAGGGAAAAGTAAGATTTCTGTAAGCAGCTCATTGATGCTTCTGTCATAGGAATGATCTATTTAAGTTTATTTTTCTTATAGAGTTTTGAAAATTATTTCTTATTTTGTTCTAGCATTGGATTAGTTCTGTGAGAATATTTTTACTTTGCTTTTTGAAGAACACAGTTCTTTTTAATGCCACAAGATGGCAGTTTGTATAAATTGTATTTGTGATCTAAAGAGAGTAAGCTTAAACATTTTACATAATTCTGATGATTTCTCAGTACTGACTTTAGTTATCACAAAACACTAAGCTGTGAGATACTCAAATGTGTACTCGGTGAAAGAAAAGCAATAGTTTTTTCAGTTTGGTGTTAAAATATTTGTGTAATTATATCCACTTTGTGAACATTAAAAAGCTCATCTGCTTTTTTAAAATAAAATTATAGTAAGAATTTAGAAATAGAAAAATTTTTCTAAGTGTGTATGTGGGGAATGAAAAGTAAAATATGAATTGTCAAAAGATACTGCATAAATTCCAATAATTTTATAACGTTGAATGCACACCATTCCAAAGAGTGTAATTGTGGTATTTAGTAAAAAGCAATTATTTTTACTGGATTCTGTAAACTACTTGGTATTTGAATTTGCTTTTTTGAAGTGAAATACTGTGGAAATCACAGGGTTACCTTCAGACGCTGTTTTAATAGATAGGCTAACTACTTTTTTTAACCCCGTTCAGAGCATGTTGTTGTTGGTAACAGTGGTACATTTCTTTAAATTTCAGGCTGTTCTTGAGCACCTTCACTCTAGCAGTTTCAGCTGGTGCAGTCCTGCTTCTGCCTTTCTCAATAATCAGCAATGAGATCCTGCTTTCTTTTCCACAAAACTACTATATTCAGTGGTTAAATGGCTCACTAATTCATGGTTAGTACTCAGCATAATGTAATTAAAATTGATGTCTTCATTATACATTAACAGATATGTTCTTATTTTTAAACTAAAAACCCCATTTTCCTTTAAAATGCTAAATGAATTGTTGATATGTTATCGGTTAGTTGTTTTTGCTGCTGGGTGATGCGTCCTTAAAATCTGTCTTCACTGTTCTGTTGTTTTTTAAAGAAATATGAAGAGTTGGAATTAAACCAAATGCATTGCTTTGAATATCAATGTAGAATTAGAGCTACCAGAAGCTAACTAACTTGAAAATGCACTGTTGAAACGCCTTCCTTATGAGTAACTGCAAGATTCATAAGCCCGTTTGTATTTAAAGAATAAATTTATCATTATAAGCAAAATTTGTTTCAATAAACTTTCTATCTATGAGTAGTTGGGATTAGATAGTTAAATTCAACCTAACTTTTTGTAAGCGAGGAAAACTGTAGAATATGTTTTCTGAGCATAATAAAGTGTCACAATAAAAATACATGATGTTTTCCTTGAAATAGTTCAAGACAAGTGTAACTTCTGCAAATATACTTGCAGGAATGATGCCTTGATGCCCAGCAGAGTGAGTTTTGTTTGCTTTTCCAGACTGGTTACATGCTTTGGTGTATGTGAACATGTATAATGGGTACTAATATTTGAAAGTTTTTTTCCACACTTCTTTGTGTCTGAGGGGAAATAACTGTGAAAATGGGATGTTCTTCAGTAGATTTGGGGGGGGGGGGGGAAGAGATAATACGTCTGCTCCCAGAAACAATTTATTTAATCTGAAATGAATAAATTCCAAGTTAACCCTACGGTTCTTTTTCAGTTGTTGTGAACAGATGGTACTTGGGCTTTGCATGAAATTTTGCTTTTGTTTGGTAATACTTCTGCAAAGTATCTAATAATACTCATGCACAGCTAACTCAGGAATTTCCAGATCCCTGATTTGCAGTTCTTTAATAAGACTAAAGAAATTTACAACAGATTAAATGCAGGTAGGTAAAGCCAGGAAATAAAGCATATCGATGATCATATTTCTGAAACTAGTGGAGTATTTTTTGTTATCTGGACAGTAAAAGGTTTTTTAAAATAACAATTAAGGAGGAGCTGCTTATAGATATGCTAGTTGATGGCAACCCTGATTGTGGTGACTTTGAATAGTTTAAGATCTAAGGAAGAGCGAGGAAGAAAAACAGGATAAAGACATTTTAAGAGCTGTTCTGTTGAGGAGCTGCATATGTGGACTATTCATTGGAGAATGCCCTCAAGACAGAGGAACCCAGGAGAGATGCTTATTTTCAGGGATACCCTCCTTAAAGTCCTGTAACAGTCCACCTCAGTGTGCAAGACAATGAGCAGGAGTGGTGTGGTAGGAGGCTGGCCTGGCTTAATAGGGAACCCCTGAGCTTCAAAACTAAGAGGAAGTTCACAACTAGTGAAAGTAGGCATGAACTACCTAGGAGGAGTGCAGAAACATCACCTGGTTTAATATTCTGGGGTGAAATTAGGAAAACCTGATGCCCTAACAGGGAAATGGTGGGGTATGGCTGGAGTTGCAACTGGTGAGGGGCTTGTGTAGAGCAAAATCCAGGAAAGCACTCTTCTGCTGTCAGCCTGAAGAAGGCTGAGGTAGTCGAGATGGTCTTTACCTCTGGCTGTGCTGTCAAGGTCTGCTCTAAGACTTCACAGGTCTGTGCCCCAAGCTGTGAAGTATGGGGGAAAAGAGACCCTGGCTGTTGTAGATAAGGGCAGAGTTAGGTAATAAAAGGGAGCAAACCAGTCACTGGGCTATGTCCCAGGGTGCAGAGGTTCTGGAGAAGAGCAAGCTCAGGGGGATCTAACACCAGTATTCACTGACCTGAGTGGGCGTGTAGAGAAAATACAGTTTCTTCTCTGGCGCATGCAGTGTGAGGCAAGAAGCAATGTTTGCAGGACGTAAAGCAAAAATTCCTCACAATGAGCATGGTTAAATGCTGGAAAAGGTTGTTCAGAGAGACTAAATCCTTGGAGACTTTTTAAACCTGAACTGTCTGAAGCCCTGAGAAGCCTGACTACACCTACAGGTTAGCAGTTTTAAGCAGGAGATCAGGCTCTGTGACTAGAGAGGCTCTTTCTAGTCAGATTAATTTATGATCTATCCTGTCACACATACTGTGGGGTAACGCTAATTTGGTGTGCCTCCTACATGGGGGGGCGTGGGGAGAAATTATAGTTTTTCAGAGATTTAGCTGTTCAGGCACATTCTTCACTCCAAAACATGGGAAAAAAACCTATTTAATGGAGAATAATCCTTACTTCTGAGCTGACGTGGGAGAAACTACAGCATTGCAGAGTGAAAATTCTTCTATTAAACAACTCTGAAATACTCTTTCTATGTCAGGGTTGTTATGTTACTTAAGAAAATGTGAGATAGTTGGAAATCTGCTTGAAAAAAATAACTTTCACATACAGAGGCATCTGAATTTTCCTGTGACTGTCATATTTTGCTTTAAGGATAGTCTTTTGGAGGAGAAAATAAAGCAAGCACTTTCTGCATGCATGGTATAACTTATTTTCAGTCCAGTAGCAATGGCTAGCATGGTAGGAAGCTCAGCATTGTTGAGTTTCCAAGTTTGACCAAAGCTTACATTAGGGATAGAGATGACAGAACTAAACCAAGATTTTCTGCAGTTGTTGTGAAGCTGTCAAAAATTTGACCAGATTTTTAGATCTGACCATAGGCTTCTGTTAGTGGAACTTGACAAAAACCTGCTATTTCGAAACTTTATTGTGGTAAGGAGCTCCCTCTTGTGGCCTTCACTAGGTTTGCAGAATAGTGTTGCACTGCTTTGTAAAAAAAAAAAAATAAATAAAAAAATAAATCCCGTGTAACGGCCCAACTTTGTAAATTATTTACATTATGGTCCAACTAAATAAATCATGAGATATATGTGCAAGTTTTGAGAGTTGATAGAGCTATCACAAACACTCAAATTCAGAAAGTGTTCATATCTCCATAATTGTCTAGCATAGACTTTATGTATAGTTTGTGTAATGTTTTGTTTCCCATCAAATCGAAAAATATTTCATTGGAGTGCTTGTATTAATTTATCAGTTGCAGATATAGTCCGTGATGCTTGATTGTGATACTAATTTTTTGTATTGTGGATTGCTGCATTGGTTTTGGCACTTAGAGAAATGGAAAGTATATTCCTTTAACTTTTGAAACTAGGCAGAAGGCCCATAGCTAGATCCAGTATAAATAACCTTACCTAATGTGTGTTGAACTAAACCCAGAGCTACTTCTGACAGCTGGATGTGCATTCGTGCTGTTGTTAAATACAGCCACCAGGTGGAGGTAAAATGTAATGAAACTCCCATGAATAAGAGAAGAAAAATTGCTGAGGCTCTAATCTGTTTGCCAGAGACTGAGGGGTTATTAATTTTTGTATTAT
The DNA here is from genome assembly GCF_009769625.2 of Cygnus olor. Classification (NCBI taxonomy): domain Eukaryota; kingdom Metazoa; phylum Chordata; class Aves; order Anseriformes; family Anatidae; genus Cygnus; species Cygnus olor. The sequence continues at coordinate 9,558,060 of NC_049170.1, read as the reverse complement.
TAACTTATTTTATGGGGATTTTCTTAGGTCACTACAAATGCATGTAAAATAAACAGCCCCCCCCCCCCCCCCAAAAAAAAAAAAAAAAAACAAAAACAAAACAAAAACCCAATGACTAGACTGCTTAAAGCTTTTGTATATGTTAAAGTCTGCGAGTGTCTTTCACAGTTTTATGATGCAATCAGTGGAGTAAGAATTATTTTTGGGGCTGTATTTTAATTTGATTTGAGTTATCAAATTAGGATTAAAAATATGGTAGGGGAAGAAGGCCCTCTATGTTCTTAAGTCAGTGAAGTGGGTGGGTAGGAAAAGAAAAGGGAACCTATTGATATTAAAGGCTATTACATTGTTATGATGATTATTATACAATATATTGTCTATTAAATCTAGTGTTCCCTTTACTCTGAGGAAAGTGTGTGCGTCATCAGCACCGCAGCTGTCCTTACCTCTCATAATGTCATGTGTACATTGTAGTGCTGTAATTTAATATTCTGTAAACGTGGTTCCTATCAGCTGTTAATGTGTACATTTTGGATTTCAACTTAAACGTCAGCCCAGATGTGCACCACCTTCCCATCCTTTAAAATGCTCTGTATGTACTATTTGCATCTCTTAGAACTGTTCTGTACATATATGTGTGATACAATGGCTGAAATTTGGACAAATGGGTATTCAGCTTTGGGTAACTGAATGTACTATCTCTTCAGTCAGAGAAAGCCACTGAAATAAAATATACACCCCTGGAGGGAAAAAAAATATATATACAATAACAAGCACTCTTAGTGCATGTGTGTATCTCTGATAAGGGCTGCTGCTGACAGCCTTCCTGATGTTGTGTGTTAATGTTTCTTCAGTGGTAACAGGAGCTTCCTGACAGCAAATTCTAAAGGAAAAATCCCCCTCTTTGTTAACTCAAGTTTAGCCACCATGAGGCAGTCTGTTTTCTTTAGCATTTTGGTATTTTGTGCATCTTTTGGAATGTTGTTTTATTGTCTGTTGCTTAGCAGATACCCTCCCATTTTCTCCTTGAAATTCAAATAAGGGGGGAAAAACGTACGTGATGAAAGTCTTTTAAGGAGGAGGTAGATGAAGATAGCTGATAAGCATTTTACATTTGGAACTAAATGCAGGAGTTTCTGTCAATAATGAATTCCCCAGACATGCAGTAAATGCCTCCTTCTTTCCCTATGCTTTCCAAATGGAGGAATTTTTAGAAAGAGAGCTGGTCTGAGGATTATTTTTATCGCGGGGGATGTTCTTTTTGGGATTTCAGGTGATATATAGTCCTGTAGGACTGGAAATACATGTTTTTTGGGGAATACGTTTTTTGGGGAAGGTGAGGGACTGAGCTTGTTTCTCAACTACAAAAGAGTTGTGTTTTCAGGTTGCAGTACATGTAACACTAGTTAAATCTGTTAGCTCTGCTAGTAGTAAGTTGCAGGTAAGCTAATGCTTTTATAAAGAAAAAACATAGCATCCTACAAATGTTTGATAGGATGATGATAGGGACATGTATCAGAAATGGGCTGTTTAGAAGGTGTCTGGCTCAGAAAATCCCAATAAAACAGTTACCCTTAACGGAGATCAGTTATCACTTCAGGTTGTTTTCCAAATCTTATCCCTTCCTGCAGATGTCACATGTGTCTTACAGATGTCCTAGTTTTAGTCGTTGGTTTTTCTTCAAAATCACAGAATGGTTGAAGTTTGAAGGGACCTGTGGAAACCGTCTGCTGTTCCCCCCTGCTCCACGTAGGGTCTGCTGGATAAGGCTGCTCAGGGCAGTCTCCAGTCGTATTTGGAGTACACCAGAGAACAGAAGTTATAAAAACCTCTCTGGGCAACCTGTTCCAGTGTTTGACAACAGTCACAGTGAAAATGATTTTTCTTGTGTTCTAAGTTGGTTTTCCTGTTTTTCATTTGTGCTCACTGCCTCATTTCCTTTCACTAGATACCCCTGTGAAGAATCAGGCTCTGTCATCCTTACCCACTCCACATCAGATACTTACATGCATTAATAAAATCACCTCTTCTTTATGAAGATGCTTCAATCCTTTAAGTTGCAGTCCTTTGCTGGGCTCGTTCCAGTGTGTTTGTGTCCCTCTTGTATGGAGGAGCCCACAGGGGAATGCAGCACTCCAGATGTGCACACAGTGAGCAGAGGAAGGATCACCTCCCTTGGAGTGCTGGCAACGCTGCTTCTAGTACAGCTGAGGATGCTGTTGGCTTTCTTTGTTGCAAGGGCTCCTCTTCAACTTGGTATCTAACAGGATCTCTAAGGCATTTTCTGCAAAGCTACTGTTGGGCCAGTTGGTCATCGGTGTGCACTCTGCCTGGTTGCCCAGCCTGCTGAGGTTTGTCTGAATGACAAACCCCTGCTCTTCCCCGTTCTCCTCCCCATTCTGTATAATAGGCAGACGTGCTGAGGATGCACTCTTTCCCACTCTCTGTGTTGTTAATGAAGACAATTGTTAACTTCTGGGGTATGCTACTGGTGACTGGCTTCCAGCCTGACTTTGTGCTGCTGATCACAACCCTTTGAGCCCAGAAGCTCAGGCAATTTTAGTCCAATGCACTCTTCACTGAGCCCATATTTCATTAATTATAGGGATATTCTGGGAGATGAAGTTGTAAGTGTTGTACTGGAATTGTGATAAACATCATCTACTGCTCTCCAATTGACCACTGAGCCAGTCAGCTCACTGTAGAAGGCTGCTGTTGCCTTTACTGTGTCTTCTAATTTGGAGGTGGTGATGGTGTTTTTGTCTTGCCGATGTTAAAACCCATGATTTGTCTGAGATTCTCTCATGGAAAAATATGGGACGTAGTGAATACACAGAACTGAATTTTGTGGGACTCACTGTTGATAAAATAGTTTTCTCCTGAAAATGTTAAACACATGTAAATATCCTTGAGTGGATTATTGTGGGAGTAGTCCACTGGAGTTTGCAGTCTCTCTTCCAAGATTTCAGATAGTTTCTGCTGTTGAAGTTGATATCCAATTTGTGTCAGTAACTTATTGTGCAGAGAAACGAGTATTTTTTTGGCAATGACCTGGAGGTAACTCAGTATCCATAAAACTGACTGTGTAGTACTAATGTATGCTTCATTGTTATATGTAAAGAAGGAAAATGTGACATTAATTTTTCTAAAATTGAGAAACTTACAATGTACACTTTCTTGTTTATTGCAGGTTTGTGGAATCTTGCTTCTCTTTTTTTCCAATTTATGTTTGTTTGTGTTGATGCCCTTTGCCTTTTTCTTCCTGGAATCGGAAGGATTCGCTGGCTTAAAAAAGGTAGGAAAATACTGTTAAATACATATGGAGTGATTACAGTACATATTCCATTTTCAGTCCTCATTTCTGATGGAACAAATTACAGATTTGGGAGGGCTATACTGGGATGTGTATGCGTATGTGCGTATACAAATGTACAATATTGAACAGGCAGGCGAAGTTAGTATACAATACATGGCATGTACACTGGTATCAAGAAAATGGGTTACCTTGTATTTTAAAATGTTTGAATCAGTTTTTTTTGAGGAAAAGGATTTTTTTGGGGATGTTAAAACAAAAGAAGATTCAGTATATATACTAATAATAAAGCAACAGAAAGAAATACAGGCTTCTTATTAATGGAAAGGGTGACTTAATAGATGACCCAAGGAAAACTTAAAAAATAAAACAGCCACCTTGATTTGTGAGTTATAAAAGTCTATTTATAATGTAAATGAAGTTCTCCTTAGAATAGAGTAGAAGGAACTTTCAAAGATCATCTAGTCCAACTGCCTGATTGTCAGTATTAACAACATGTTAAGAAATTTTTTTGTTATTCTCTACCCATTCAGGATAATTTAGTTAGGTATGTGAAGGTTGGGAGGGCTGACTATTTCAGTGAAGCATGGAACTTGGGAAAGAAATTTCTGAATAACATCATAATTATATTATGCGAACTAAAGAAATTAACAAAAATACTGTAATGGGAGGCATGGCAAATTCAATTTCAAGTGGTAAATATCAAATAACTGAAGTCAATTGTATGGGGACCAGCTGTAGCATGCTTTCATAAATCTTTATCATCCAACTGATTACACTTTTTGTTTTTAATGATACTAACAAGAAAATTCCACACCCTTTGGATGATAGCTTTTAGAAAGCAAAGGATATTGGAAAGTGGCCTAAAACTAGGAGAATGAAATCCGCTGAGGGCGGATACAAAAGATGGAGTCATTGGTGGATCATATATAACATAAATCAGTAAGGTGATGATTACGGTGGGGTAGGAGACATAGTTCTTAGTTGTATTGACAAGAATGCATCATGGAGATGAAGTTGCCATTTTTGTTCTTCGTGGAATTGGGAAAGTCTCCAATGAAGTACTACATCCAGTTTGGGATTTTAGGGTTCAAGTAGACCCTTGAGAGAACAGGAGAAAGCAAAGAAAAAAGGATACTTAGAAAGCACAGCATGAAGAAAACCTCAATTTCAGAGAACAGAATGTGAAGAAATAGGGGTTTTACTCCACTGTTGAAGCTATTGGTAGATTACATAGACTGAATGAGATAGCTGTGTCAGGAGGGACCTGTGGCACTCAAGCATGATGGTGTGTAAGTACTTATTTGATAGCCTGGTCTGAGCTCACCGATGCAGCTGCAGTGTTATATTTTACTGACTGCACTGGATGTATGCAAGTTACTTCAGTATGACCACGCTAAGGAGTTTGACTTCAGAGGAGTCTGATGACGGGCCAACTGTTGTCCATAGTACTATATTTAACTCTACGTATCCCACATGGCTGGAAAACGGTCTGCTTTCCTCTCCTTCAGGTATCCATAGGCCTGAGAACATTTTCAGCAACTCGGTTTGACCTTTCAGTTTCCAGGTGGAGGCTGTTCCATTTGGCTTTTGTCTCTAAGCGTCTAGTTACAGCTAATGTGTAAATTAGCTGACTTTAGTGGGATTTGTCTTCTGCAGTCCAACCAAAAACAAGTGTTTTTTTCTTTAACATACTGTGTATGGTACTGCCAGTGTGTCCCTTTGACCTGTAGATTTGTCTACAATAAATGCATTATGCAACCCAGCTGCACTAAACTTGGACTTTACCTAAAACTTCAAAAGTTATGCTGTAACTATTGAACATATGAATGGGATGTATTGGTAGCTGGTATCAAGAGAGTTAGGGTCGCTATTGCATGTTTACACTTGGAACCATTTATAAAGCTAGATGAGAGAGAACCATAATCTGTCTGCAGATGTCAAGAAAGGTTTTCTGTTATATTTTGGCACATTGGTTATCTTTCTCTTCAGACAAGATTTTGAAATGATTATTACCATGTAGAATTCTGGTACTTTAAGAAACTATTTTGGTTTTGATTGTACTTATGCTATTTCTAAAAAAAAAAAAAAAAAAAAGTCGTCATATTTTGTCATTGATCACATCAGACTAATGGGCCAAATGCTATTATTGTTAAATGGCAAAATCAGATTTTAGTGATCTCAATTTAAAAAAACATTTCATACGTTTGGCGAAACTTGCAGCGGTTAAGAGAAGAACGATTTTCTTGTAAATGTGAAGATCTTGAATAAAGAAGTTTGGCACAGGATATGTAGTCTTTAATCTTTCAGCTGGGAGTTGTGTATATGGAATAGGGGGAGCAGTTGATTTTTAGATACCTGTTCGGGTAAAAATTGGATGAAAAGACTGTTCCACTGGAAGCTTCTATGCAGGCCATCTTAACTTTGTCATTGAATTACTTTTGTTATAATGAATAAATAGGTCATTTGGGATTTGGGCGTGCAGTCAGGACATCCATTTGAAGGTGTTCATATAAGAGTTGCTTGTTGGATTTTAATAAAGTTCTGAAAAATGAATGAATAAGAGGTTCAGTTCTGAAATTGAATCATCTTTTTCATTTTTGTATTGGATTTCTTTGTTCAGCTTAAGTCGTGACAGTGATGTTTGTCATTATCACGTATGGGTCTAATCCCCAAAGCTTTTGTCTGAGTGTTTATCACAGATTATGCTAAAAGTTGATTTTTATCTACTTATTATCATGTGAACTTGTTGCGAGCTTTATTTCAGATTGCTCATAGGTTAGCGTTATCAGTTTTGTATAACTTTTCTTTCCGTGTTCTTTTCTGGAAGCATTGCCCCCTTAACTGGTTAAGTTTCATGAATCTGAATGGGATTGATTAACTATCTTCCAATTTACCATGGCTTTTTTTTCTTGGTTGCTAGTATACTTCCTAAATGGCACATGGCCCCTCTTACAGACTCTTTGCCTTCCCCAGGGCAACAGTTTAAAACAACCAAGCACTTGTGTATTGCACAGAGGAGAGAAATACGGAAATTAGGCACTCACCGTGGACGGATGCAATGTTGTACTGGAAATCAAACTGATTCTCTGCCTAGTTTTTAATTAAAACCACTATGGTAATTCAAAAAGGGCATTTTGGGCCTAAGGGGGTTGCCCATGCCCTTTTAAAGAGCTTAAGTGCTTGCTATAGTTTATTTCCATCCTGGCAGATGCAGGCTTCTGTTAACTGGAGTAGTGTATGTATGGGTGTATGTATATCTGTGTATATCTGTACCCATTGTGTGTGAATTTGTGCACACGTGGATATTTACATGGACTTGTGAATTAGCTTTTTCAAGATTATTGAAATAGTCAGAGATCGTTGCAATATATTAAGCTTTAGCCAATGCTATTAACTGAACTATTGGGATAGCTTGAAGTAACTTTAATCTCCTGCACCAGTCTTAAAAACATTTTGATGTCGTTCTAAATTCTTCTTGTCTTCCTTTGTAGAGTCTGTGCGTCAAGTTATTTCTTCTTTAGAGCCTCATTCAGTTCTTTGCCACCGACCTTCACAAATTCTGTAGTACAAGTACGAAACAAAGGTGTCAGCCATGTTTCTTAATGTCATAACTAACCTCATCCCTTATTATTCTGAAAAGGGAAAGTTGTGGTATTTGTAGTTGAGTCTCTGTAGTTTACGGTGCTGGTGTTTCCTTGGGTGATAAGGCTGCAAAGAAAACTACGTGCATGCTGCTGGGTGAAGGAGGCGAACCTTTTTGAGGAGGTAATTGCTGTACCTTTTCTTGACCTTTAAAATATGCTTTCTCTTGATGTAACTTCAACTGAAATTTGTATTTGTTTGAAGTTGACAAAGACAAAGATGTTTAGGAGTAATTTCCTTGTAAGAAAATACAAATAGTGCCATTTACCACCGTGAGAAACTGGTATAACTAGATATTGCATGATCAGGAGTGCAGAGTTTTAAAAAGGCTTTATGAAGCATTTTACCTTAATACTGATCTTTGAACTTGAAGTCATGGCATAAAGTTTAACATGAGCGACAGCAACATCCTGACCAATTATCCAAATTATCCAGACATCCCAAAATGTTCAGAACACAGCACACAGAGTCTGTGGATTAAGAGGTTAACTCCTGGAACATCAAAAGAAGTGCATGATAATAAAAACAAATAGTACAAAAATTTGAGGTAACTTCCTTGCTTAATTAATTAGGTAGACCAGGTGGAAGCGAAGAGGCCAGAGCTGGTGCTCAGAACGTCTATAAAGCTGAGCAACATGACAGCACAATGGAGGAGGAACAAAGATTTTTTTAATATACTTCTATCCTGTGTCACAGTTTGAAATTGTCCTGGTTTATGTCCCTTTTGGCAAACTTACATAAAAGTGACCCTGTACTGTATTTTATGACCAGATGACTTTTTTCCCAGTGGCTAATTTGTATCAGACCCCCATCTTAAAGAGACACAGAAATGAGTAGGAAGTCCAAGCCGGTTTGTCTCAATGAGCTTTCATTGCATGCTTTCATTATTTTTGCTCGTTTTTGCCACTGATCATCCATAAATTGTTGGAAATGAGTGATTAAGGAAGTGCTGCTTAGTGTTAGTGGCACATGCACATTCTTGGTATGTTTTTTGTGGGTGAGAGGAAATCGCGTACTGCACAAACAAAAAGGAAAACTCCTGCTGGGAACCTTTCAAGGAAATTTAACTTGCATAATGTTTTGATCTTGGTGTTTATTACAGAAAATAAGAGTAATATTTCACCAGCTATTGTTATGTGTCAGCTAGTCTCTCCATCTGCTTGCCTTCCCTTGATATCTCTTCCCGTATTCTCATTGAGTTTATTTTTAATAAAAACCACCACTTAAACATGTAGCAATTTATTCATAGGGTTAAGGCAGGTGAGATGGGCCAGTGCTCAGAACAGTTTATTGCATAGTGCTTGCTACTGTATAAAACTTGGCTATTGTGACTGCCAAGTCCTGCCTGTGTTAGCAGTTGCAGCTTAGCCCTTGCAAGTAAAACCTGGTACATGGGTTCTGTCCCAAATACTGAAAGACGGAGATTTCTGCTCTTAAATGCTCCCTTCCCCTCTTTCTCTAGAGCACTACTTTTAAGAAGGTGCGTTGTAAATAAAATTATATATTTGGGGAGGGAGTGAAATGTTGGAGCTCTGCAAAAGTACAGTTATGAGCATTTTTAGAGAAACAGCTTTATTTTTGCTGTAAAGATAGGCTGTAACTTGCTGAGTAGCCATGGTGTGTACATCTTCCATCTCCAGTGTTCAAGTTGATAGATGCAAAGACAAATGTAATTGATAAACATATTTTCCTAGTCATGTTAATGAGACTAAATAGTAAGACTGAACTCTGCTTAAATTTCAAATGTATCATGTTGCAGTGCATAGCATTTTCAAGCTTCGGGAAAGTAAACATCACAAATGGAGATAAGTAAAGCTGCCTATTCCCTTTCTTGGTGGATGTGGAAATTCTAATTACCGTGCTTTTCTACTTAAAATAAACTATCTTCTTGTGCTGTACATTTAGTTAAACCAGAGTCCTATAGATGCACACAGCAAAACTAATGAGTATATTTTTTTTTGCCATGTGATGAAACCAATAGAAGAAATCTGTTCACAGGTAGTTTTGAACTGTTTACTTTTAGAAACTGCTTTGCTAATCTCAGCAAGTATTTAATAGAAAGCAATTGTTCCTGTAATATAATCCTGGGGAAGTTTGCTTGGAAAATCTTTCTAATATGAGATTACCTTGAATTAAACAGTCAGTTTTCTGCATTTGTCCTGCTTTTTTTCTGTGAAAGCAATCTGGAGCATGCAAGAGACTTGAACCTTGTTTGGAAACAGCATTTGACTTCATGTTTTATGCTTGCTTGTACCTCCAGTGGCAATAGCCATGGGCCACTGTGGGTAATGGCTCACCAAATAGTCTTGAGGTACCCTGTTGACAGTGTATGTTTATTTGGTATTAGCTCTTATTTATTTGTCTATAAAATCATTCAGCATGAACTGAAACTTTAGTGCTCTGATCTCCATGAAATGTTTACTAGTATGTAACTGAATTATTGTACGTTATATTGCAGCCCATTTGCTCATTCCATTAGTAATACCAGAGACAAAAGTTGTTTAATCAGTCACATCAAAGGCAGCTGTTTGGTTTTGTATTTTTGACATAAGCTAACATCTTAGTTCAGATATGAAGTCTAGTTCGTTAAACCAGAGTCATTTAAAATGACACCACCTAATATTTATTAGACATTTTTTGTTGTTGTTTAGAAGCAAATCCTGATTATTTTGCAGTTCTGATTTGGCAAGTAGCTTGATCAGGGCTTCTCCTCCCTTAATAATAGCATACTTAACTGACAGTCATACAAACTTGTAATCTGTAAGATGCAAGGTGGATAGTTAAGGAGTATATTTAACGGTAAATTTTGCGTTGAAAATAATAAAGAGTTTAAATCTTCATATGCTTGCTGCTTTCACTGAGGTCTCAGAAACAACTTGTGCACGGCTGAACTTGGTGTTTTTATAATTTGTGATGCAGAGGCCAGTTTAGGCACATCTAATACTGAATGTAAGAAGAACTTTTGAAATATCTGGGAGTGGAAGATGAGGAAGTCTGCTCTACTTGTCAGCATGTCACATTGACAAGTGTCTACACTAGACTGTCTGAAAACATGCTAAAATTATAGTATTACACCACTAGGTCCTTTATTTGCAGTTCTGCAGAGGAAAAGAGAATTTCTTACCTTAAGCATATATTTCATGAAATTAGTCTGAAGAGACTTATGTGAGTGCATGGACTGCTTTTGGGGAGCTGTGATTGGAATATATAACTATACTGGGAATTAGTAGGAGAGGAGAACAGCTTTGTGTATAAAAGTAAAGCAGGGATCTCTCCTGTCCTTTCAGAATGAGTGCAACTGTGGTAAGATAAAGACAGTAAGAACCTGAAAATTGCTCTATATATAGGTCAAGAAGAAGTTGGGAATGTTTGTTATATTCATTTTTGTATTTCAAAACCTAGACTTCCACATGTGTAATTTTGCATAGTGTCTGTATTTAGACATTTAAGAACAAAGTACAAGACAGCATTTCTGTACAAGACAGCAACTTCTAGGTAAATAACATGCATTCTTTGGCTATTGAGGAAGAACAGCTTAGCGTGAACTTGCTTTTGTACGTATATAAAACATTTCATGTGGTTTTATAAAACATCCTGCTTAACTCCACGGGGGACTTCATAAGCAAAATTTGACCTTTTTATGCTACCATAAGGAGATCTATGGTTTGCTGAATATATGTAACAGTTTGTATCTGAGGACAGCTGAGGGGGGAAATAAGTGGATATTGGTTGTCGCACACATTGGATCAAGATGTGATGAGATGTGATCTGCGCTCCGTTTCATTGAAGTAGTTAAATGTCAGTTGGTTGCTTCCATAAATTAGAATGTACTTCTTTTAAAGATGCCTCAGAGCAACTTACAGAAAATAAGGTAACAGGAGATAAACTAAAGGTGTAGTTTATTCGGCATAGCTTTTTGGCAGTACCTGCCTTACTGTGACTTCATAGCTGAGCAATGGTTCTGTCTTTCTGCAGTAGTTTATGGGGTTAAGATTATAATTACTTTTTGAACAGCTCTTCAAAGCAGATAGAAAAGGAAAATGTCAGGTTAATGTATGGTCTTGCAACATTTTCATGTGTTTCAGTTATAAAAATCCGTACAATAACAGAATGAAACAAAGCCTGTTAGTAATATTGGGATAAAAATACTGTGCAGAGAAAATCCCAAACAAGCTTAGTGTTATTTCAAAATGTAGATTCCTGACCATTACTTTGCTAGCACACTGTAAGAAATTGTATTAGATGACTCCTGCATGAGTAGGTAGTCATCTGTGAAACTAATTAGGCTGCAGAAGCTAGCACTGGAGCATTAGTTATTCCACCTTGCCTGAGCCAGGAACGAAAAGCATTGCTGAACTCTTGTGCTTTCCCCACTCCTACATCGTTCTGAACTTGTACAGTTCAGCTGCTACAAAGTTCTGCTGTATTTAGCATGCTTATATTTTGTGGAATTTCCATAATTTTTCGCTAAAAGCTTTAACAGGTAGCTGCAGCCCTGCAAATGGAGTAAATTGTGAATCTTTGGTGCTCTCTTAGTGAATGCATCTATTGTTTGTTGTTTTATTTTTTACCGTTACAATTTTTGAGTTTATCCTAACTTAAGGAGTTCTGTATGAGTAAAAATACACATGCTAAGTACTTCTGTTCGTAAAGGATACAGATGGTAGAGCTCCCAATACTGTGCTGGGAGCTCTTCATTTTAGACTGATGTGAATTGAAGCCGGAGGTTCTAGAAATGACGTAGTCCCATGGGAGTTACATTTTATTCTTGTTACTGGACTTTTCATGCAGCAAAGCATTTAAGTTGGAATTGAAATCTTTTGAAATGACTGAGACAGTGTAGATGCTCTCTTTTAAGGCAGAAATGAATAATTTTATTATTTCTTTTTAATTTCAGAGTCCGTAGACTCTTTTGTGGTACTGATAGCTATATATCTAAAAATCCTGAGATGTATTTCTTGTTCGTTTTTTAAAATCCTCAGTTTATAATAAAATTTATGTAATTATTTCAATAGAAACTTGCGTCCTTCTTCGAGAAGGAAGGGAGGAGGTATTTAAATGCAAGATGCCTAAAATGACTGTGATTCAGGAGATCTGGAAGAGCCTTCTTTCAATCAATGGAAAAAGGCAGGTGTCTAAGCATTAAGCATGTCTGAGTTAAAGGCTTGAAGAAGGCAATGAGTTTGTCTCTCATCCTTGACCTCTTTCATGTTTCTTATTTGTTTTGGTGCAGCTTTTTTTGAACAGTTTCCCAGTTTATTAAAAGGGAGTTGTAGCAGTCTGGTGCTCTTTTCCTCATCTTATTTACCCATGCCAGGGGTAGCAGAGATTGACACCAAAAAAACTTAATGTTTCTCTTTATTTTAGAACTTCAATAGTGATCTGTGTTCTACGTGTCATTTGCTTCTGAGAACTAATCTTTATGGTTTCTTTCCACCAGAAACACTATCACAAATTCCAAGTCTTTATACTTTTAGGTTACTTATTTTAATCCTCTGCCAAGCTATAAAGAAGATGGAAAATATCTATTTTTCTTCCTATCACTCCAGTCTAGCAGGAAAGAATCTTTCTCATCCAAAAGTAAGTGACCGTAGGGAGGCTCACACTGTCAGAAATCCCACAGCTCCCATGTTGTTGTTGCAGGTGGCTTCGAAAAGTCTAGGAAACTTTGTAGGCGGAGGGAGTGGAGCACCTAAGAGCTAATTAGCGAGGGCTGAGCTAGCTAATGGAACAACAGAGGAAACTTGGGGGGGAAAGGGGATACTGATGGGATAGCCATAATTTCATTATATGTGTGTCCTTTCACTTCTTCCTGCCTTTCTCCCCCAAACATTTGGGTTTTATGCTTTTACTATTGTATCAATAGAAGATGTGCATTTCTCCTTTTTACTAAGAGCTTTGTGACATACCCCCCTTTTTTTGTGTTTAACAGCTTTTGCACATGAGGGAAGAGCAGGCCGTAACATATGAAAACTGCAGGCTGTAATTATTTTCTTCCACCTAGTAGATATCTGCTTTTTCTCTGGTATCCTGTCTAGCTTTTACTAGCTTTTAAGAGACTGGTATGTCTTCTCTTTTAAAATTTCGAAGGACTTTTTTCCCAGTATGTTATTTCTATGTTAAATGTTCAGGAAAGATGCCTTGATGTGGAAGAGTCAGGTGTGTGCTCTTTCCTAAAGTAGTTTGAACCTATGCATTTGAAACAACTCCACAGGCAGCAGATGACTCATGTTATCATCCTTACTGGAGTTTGTCTTGTCTTGATAGTTCAATAGATCCCAGGGGGTAAAAAGGTGAGAAAGAATGGTTTTCCATCCTTATAGTTAGGATGTGAATCTGCTGGGAGCTCGTGTTGGTTCTTAGGCTATTTCAGCAAGTTATTTGCGTGCAAGCATGTCAACAAGAAGACTGGACGGGTATGGAACCCAGAACATATGGTAACACAGTGGCTAGGGCAGCCTTCTGGGGCCCTGGAGAAGAGGGTATAGGTGTTCTTTGGTACTCCAGTGGGTGTGCTGCATTCTGGAGAGATGTCAGCTCTACCAGTCTACTAAACAGACATCTTTTTGGTGACCTCTTGTTATGCAAGTTTAGTCCTTCGTTTCCAATTCGGCACGTGTAGTTCCTGTACTTCTTGCTTCATGTTTATAGCCGGTACCCAAAGACTTAATAATTTCTTTTTCCATCAAGTTTCTTTAATTTTCGCTTGTTTTTCTCTCTCCTATTCTGTCATCTTAATTTTTTGGATTTTGTTAATTATACCGTATAACTATTCTATAGAGTAAAATGATTTCAGTTACCTCTTTCACTGAACAATAACCATTGAGTGGTAACTGCTGAAATCATTTGGGAAAAGATACTGGCAGAAATCAGCTGGAACTTGCTGGGAATGTTTTGTGAATATGAAATTGTAAGGCTTGTAATGAATAGAAAATAAATACAAGCTTTAAAATATACTCGCGTTGTGAAAGAGGTGTGTTCATCTTGGTTTTGAAGTGCCTTCAGGCCAGAAAGTTTCAATGTTAAGGGAAGAGGCAGTGTGGAGGAGATATGGTCAGTGCTATTTAGTCTTTAATTCTTGCATGGGCATGGAAACTTTTTTGCTGTTGCTTCAGTCTGTTGCCTGGATGTATTATTTCTTGATCAAAAATGTTTAGTTTGTTCTGTGAGGGTTCTGAGGCATTGGCTGGTTTTGATTCAATAATTTATGTTAGCTAAATATCAGTATGCTTTTGTGTTTCCTTGATACCTGTTGGAGAATGCCTCTTCTTTACTTACAAAGAAATGCATTTTGGCACTATCTTGAATATGTCAGAGCAAAGGTTATTCAAAGTGTAGTTTCTAACTGTAGAAATGATTAGAGTGCTTTAAGTTGATGTCTTTTCTAGTGCTTGCAAACTGGGAGAAGAGGGTATCAGGTGCTAAAAAGATAGCAGACTTCAATATATAACATTTCCAATCCGATACCTTCTGTAATTCTACTTTTTTAGTACTTCTGTTTATTTTTTCCAGATGTTAGCACGCGTGTTTGTTGCAGTCAGTGTCTCACTAAGCAAATCTTAAGATTACTGAGACTCCTTTTTGTCACATGAAAACAATAGGCTTCATGTGTATTATAAGTGTGCCATGATTGCAGAAATGTTTCCCAGGCTTTCCCTATGGCTCAGGGCATAGTGTAAAAAGTAATGTTTACCTACCTTGCAAGAGGTCAAGATGTCCAAGCAGAACGGTGTTTAAGTTTTCAGCACCATAGAAACATTGTTAGGACTCTTTGTTCTTGTGTGTAACACATTGTAATTTGTACTTCGTTGATAATTGCCTTTTTCCTCTGTAAAATTTGCAAACAAATTATGGTGTAGAACTACCCAAAATCCATGTAATGCTATGTATGTGTAATGTAGTTCCAAAAATGTCCATCTTATATAGGATCTACCTATAGATCCTATATATATATATATATATATATATATATAGGGATAGGGATATATATATATATATATATATATAGGGATAGGGATATATATATATATATATATATAGGGATATATAGAGATATATATATATATAGGGATATATATATATACAGGGATATATATAGATCTTCTAGGATCTATAGGTAGTAGTTTGTTCATCAAAATTACTATAGCCAAGAAGTGTTCCAGTGAAGAAAAGTTTTTACTTGAGGTGGGGCTGTAGTTCTTTGGTTTTACTAGCAGTTTTGGCTTTTATGGAAAGTGAAAATGATGTTTTGGAAGCTCTTCTGCTCATTCATTGGTGTTAAAACACAACTCTTGGTGTATATTATCTGCACAAGCATGATGAAATCTTTATTTTATAAATTAATGCTTAAACTGTTGAAAAATGTGTTCCTAATCACAACTGGAAGATCAAAAATGAGCAAGTAATGTCTCGATTGCTATCATTTATATGATCTTTTTCCAAAATGTAGCAGCTTGCGAGTTGCTGGCACAGGGTTGTGCCATCGCTTGGAAGACAAACCAGTGTGTTCCCTGGCCATATGGTGTATGTTTTATCCTAGCTTTGCAAGAATGACAGTCATCAGAGATGTCCTTTTGAGCTTTTCCAGATTTTGTGTGTGACTTAAATAGAGAGGGGAGTACTCAGCAAGTTTCTTGCACATGCCCTGTCCCTGTGGTTCATTGTGGTCATGAAAGATCCCTGTGCTAATTGCTAGTTAGGCAAAACACCTGAAACCTTTTGGACAATTGGTGTGCAGAGCAAGGTCTTCTCTTGTTACTTATGCTAACTTAATGATGAACTATTTTGGATGATATAAATGTAACAATACAAAATAGTTATAAAATAGAAATAAAAAATCTACTGTGTCAGCTATCAACAAATCTCACTTTTCTTTATTAAGAAGCTGCAAGAAACTATGACCAAACACACATTCTCTTATAAAGTAAAACCCAAGCTCTAGGTGTTACGTGTAAACACACACAATGTAAAACAGGTCCTAATGTGTTTCAATTGCATAATCGTAATCCCATTTATTACAAATTTATTGGGGAATTTTTTTCTTAGTAATTGTATGTTTTACCGTTCTTGTATGATATCTGTCATCCCTTCAGAACTGTTGTTGCTATTTGTACTTCAGTTGGCTTTACAGAAGAATTCACTTTTTAGGCCATGTGCTGTTTTTAACACATTTTGGTTATTTATTATCCAGAATGAAGGCAACGTGGCAAGATTCTGAAGATGCCCTTCAGAGTTTAAAAAAAAAAAAAAAAAAAATACAGAACACTTAATTAACCTTTCTTGCTAAAATACAGCATTTCTGGAAACATGAGCCCTTAGGCCCACTGCTACAGGCAGTGTAAGTAGCTCAGGATTAAGCAATCCGTAAAAACTTCTGAATGTCTCAGCAATTGATTTTTAAAGAAGCCTGAGAGTCAGACATCTCCAAGGCTTTACAAACCGCAGGATCCTTAGAATGTGTTCTTAGGATAGCTTTTATTTGTCGGCATGCCTTGGAAGCTTCAAATGCTTTTTTTGTTCATCTTTTGGTTTTGTTTTTTTTCCCTCGTTAGTGTACACAGAAGATGACAGATATTACTAGGCTTCTGGCAAGTTCCAGGCTGCTGGGATTGATGTTTTGGACATCTTTTCTTTAACAAAATATTTCACTTGGTTAAGTGCATGCTTTAAAGAACTGGATGAATTTTGAAAATGTGCTGTGAGTAAAAGTGTAGGTGAGCTGTTGAGTCTAGACTGGGAAGCTTTCTTTGAAGTTGGAAAAAATAAAGGGGTGTGGGGCTAGTGGGTATCATCTGCCAGTCTTTTTTCCCAATTGTCTTAATTCCCCAATTGTCTTAATAAACAGTTTAATCGTAGTATCTATCAGATTATAGTAATTAGTTTCTGAAGTTTTTGTTGACCACATTGTTTTCCATCCTCCGTCCAAAAAAGATTTTTTGCGTCAAGTTGGCCTCCATGATGCCAAGCTTCTGCTTTCCTGACAACAGGGAACTGTGCAGGTAATTTACCTTCAGAAGCCTGTTTGTTTTGCTTTATGGATGATCTGAAACTTGAGGAAATAGCGAGCTGTTTGATGTGTTTTGATTTCCTGTTCAGCAATTATCAAAGATCATCGCGTGCTTGTAGTGTTGGAAGCAGTGACAGTTGATCTTTTGTCAGATACCTTCATGGAAAAAGACTTTAAAATTGGTCTACCAAAACTAAAATTACTGTCTAACAAAAATAACATTTATTTTGCTAAAATTGTGGTTTACAGTTCCTAAAGGATGGCGCTAAGTGGATGAGTCCATGTTGGGAACAATGTTCCTCTCATTTTTGGGCCTACAGAAGAAATTATGCACAAATTGAAGACTAGAGATAGGTTCTCCTTCCCAATACTTCCAGTGCATTCTTTTAACTCACGTTATAGCTGTCCCTTTCCCTTTTACTTCTGTACTTCACTTCCAGTTCATCTTCCTCCTTTTAACATTTTATATAGCCTTATCTTTTCTCTCCAGATCCCTGGTGTGCAAGACCAACCCCTACAAAAGCGAGGATGCCTTCTGAGCCCCTTCTCTATAATTTCTCCATAATAAATCAGTTCCGTTCACATCATGCTTGTTTTTCGAGATCTTCAGGGAGTGTGTGTTGTTTCATCCATTTCCTTTTTGGGACTTGTGTATCTCAGTTAATAACTTAGTTTTTCTACTCTTTCTGACTGGCAAATCGTTTTTCATATAGTGTAAAGCCTAGGATTAGAGCTTTTTAGTAAAAGGAATGTATTTTTTCATAGGTCTTCCTTCTTTCTTTCCCGCTCCTCTTTGTGCCCACGAATGGAAGCTGAAGTCACAACAATACACTTAGTATATAGCAGTGAATGTAGGAAATCCACCACCACCTTAACATTTATCTCTGTTCCCCATTTCATTACGTCAAGCACAATTGCATTTTTATGTATCCTGTGGTTTTTCTTTTCAACATCTGATATTTTTAACTGTTAAAAAAAACTTGATAAAATCTTTTGTTGTTGCCTCTCCAACTTAACCAGCTTCCCAGCAGCTAACTAGCTAAGAGAAAGCAAAAGATTTGACGGCCTTAAAATGTGCGTGCTAATAGAAGTACTGCAGGGTTTCAAAGTTGCAATAGACCATCTTTCTGAAAAACCTGATACAAAGATGGTTGATTTTTTAATGTGTACTTTCCTCGTTCCTACCTACCTGTCAGGACTGTTAGGAACGAAGACCAGGTGAAGACTTGGACAACTTCATTTTCCTTCTTAAAAACAATATGCAAAGTTAAAAATATGAACTATTTTCCCATTCTTCTTTCTTGTTATCAGTTTAGCTTCCATGGGAATGTTAAGCAGTGATGATAAGTGCTCTCCCAGTTCAACAATTGAACTGGAAAAGCCTGAAGTCCAAGATAACTATTGCACCTCCCTCCCTTACGTACCCAGTACTTGCGAGTACATATACATGTGCGTGCACAGCTTGCTTGCAGGTTGCCTCCTTCATTTCTGTGATAAAGGTTTCCATGGTTTCCAGTTGCACACCAACGAGAAATCAAAGGACTTTTCCAACTTGTCACTTGCCAACAAAAAGTGACAAATGCAGTCACTTTTTTTGACATTCAGATTTAGCACTGTATGACTTGAGCTTTTCCTTGCTTAGTTGGAATGTTAATTTGAAGTGGTCCTGCATACCTAAGCTACGTGTTTCCATATTGTACTCGTTTGTTAACTCTGCACTCTGTCTACATCATCGTATCTGTCTTGAACAACAAATGCCCTCTTACAGGCTGGTTTGAAATCTCCAGTTTTAGATGTGTTTGCTGCTGTTTTTGAAGATGTCAGACTCTAAACCTCATGTCCCATTTCCCACAAAGAAAAATGGGGAGTAAATAGATTCAAAAAGTGCAACAAGTATTATGTGAGGCAGGAGTGGCAATATGTTCTGTGCCACAAAGATGTGCCGTGACATTTTGTTTGTCTAAGAAAGCTGAGGAATATAATGGGACTGTGGGAGAGAAGGCAAGTGAAATGACTCAAAGAAGAAATGTTAAGCCAGAATGAAAAAGTCAGTGGGGGGGTCTTTGCTCACAAAATCAAAAAATTCAGCAGTGAATTTCAAGGTTGGTTTGCGTAATTTTGCTTTCTTTGAAATAAAAATGAAATGTTAAGTGTTTCTTGCTTGTATCTACCTCTTTTTCCTCTGTTCTCAGTCAGTAGTACAGCGTTTGGTCCAGCTCTTAAATTAGTGATGTTACTAATTTTAATGTGCAAACTTTAATTTTTTGAGGAAAATTATGCAAGAAAAAACACCAGAACAAACAAACCTACTGTCAGCAAAAAAAAAAAAAAAAAAAAGTACCAAGTATCTATAGCTCACTTCCCCAGGAATTTTCTGTGCGTATGTAAATATAGCACAGTCCTGCAGGCATATAAATGAGTATTTACTGATGTCCTTAAGCATCTTTTCAAAAATAAAAATAAAAAGTCCTGGGCAGTTACCAGGTATTCATTTATGCCTATGACAGAATGTTTGTCTACTCACTTCATTAAAGCTTCTCAAAGTATTTTTTTACTGATCATCAATTCTTGAATCTTGTATCTCGTGTTCGTGATACAAAAATAAAATCTGCTTTGCACTTGGAGTGAACTGTCAGTTGTGCTTCTCAGTGTGTACATGAGGCTGCAGTACTGTTCACGCATCATGTAAATGTGAAGAGAAGTGTATCTAGTGAGAACAGAAGGAGATTGATCTCATTTTCTGAGGTCAAAAATTAATCAAAGACCTGATCTAGTGGGCGGCATCCCTGCCTGTGGCAGGGGGGTTGGAACTAGATGGTCTTGAAGGTCCCTTCCAACCCAAGTCACTCTAGGATTCATAGTATGGACGACAAAATGCTAACGGGAAAGACACATTACGCAGGTAACTTGTTTTTTCTATAGTTTGTGCCAATAGTCCTTTTAGCCAGAAGGAGTGGTTACCGCTCAGTACTGGCTGTGGTCGTCTCCCTCTCTTGAGTGTGTGTTATTTGTGTTGTCCTAATCTTGCTCCTCTTCAGAGGACACTTGCAGTAAATATGGAAGAAAGGCATTTATCCGTGGTGTTCATCACATTATAATTCTTGCTTTTCTGTTTTGACAATTGTGCTCCTCCATCCACGGGAAGAGAAATCGATGTTCCAGGCTCCACATAACACAAAATATTTTCCAGGTTTGCCCAGAAAAAGCCATTGCTGTGAAACTTGAGGTCAGAGGCTGACCTATGTTCACATGGTAGGGAAGTTGCCAGGAGTCCGCTTCTTGTGGCTGAGGCTGTCAGAAACCCAGAAGATAGCATCACATTTTCCTTTGCCAAGGAGAGGATTCGTCGAGCTTTTTGTAAAGCTTGGAGCAGATCTCTCTGCATGCATGTGTCCTTGGATGTTTTGGGTTTTCTTCTAATCTTGTGACTTTCTTCTGTTGTAAAGCGAAGGCTCTGTATCAATGCTCTGTACTGAAAGGAGGACAGATGTAGATAAATGCAGTAGGTTTGACAAGTTTTAGGTACCTCTTAAGTTCAGATTGCTGTTTTACAAAGCTGTTTTTAAAATCAGTAAGAACTTTGAGGTTTTTTTGGGGGGCGGGGGACGGGACTACAACACAAAGATTGGACTGTAATACGTTTGTTTTCTGGTAACCTATTGCTTAAGTTCTAGTACTTAATATATGGCTCTCATCTTCATCTTTCATCTTCAAATAAATATATTTGGCTTAGATGCTTACGTTCAGAATAACTCATAGAAGACAAAGCTAATTTATGAGCACTGTAAGAATTATTTTTAATAACCTCAAAGCAATGTATTTTTTGTACACAAAATACATTCTAGGAACAAATCCATATCTTATCCATACTACCTTTAGTTTGAAATCTGGTGTTTGAGAGCCTTTATGGAGTTTGGCTTGATCTGCCCACATGCTCCTTCAGGGGAGTTGTGTGAAGGTCTCTTTGATTTTTCCTTCGTGCTACCTTCATGCCAGCTGTTTTGTAGGGGACTGATGGCAGAGAGGAATTCGTGTATTATAGGAGATAAACGCACACGGTTAAGATAAATGCACGCGGTTGAGATGTCTAAGATCTTCATTCATTGTTGGATGCTGTGGTTGTGTCAGGAGCCTAATTTTCGGTGGATATGTTGTGTGAAGATTATTACCCTCTTCTGTTAAGCAGTGTGAGAAGGGGTAATGAGAGTGGGTAAAGTAAAGCTCCCTTCTTTGAACTCTAAAGTAGATTTTTTCAAGTAGAACATGCACAGGTTCGGGTGAGCTTGTGTGAGAAACAGGAGATTGGGTTTGTTTGTGGAGACACATAATAACAATTGAAGAAAAATAGTTATATGAACAGCAATTCTGTTAAGGGTAAAGATATCTAAAGGAAGTGTCCCAACCACACTGTTGATTAAAATCAGAGTTAAAAAACAGTACTTAAAGACTTCTGGTATTATTTGGTATATTTAGATTTGCAGATGTAACACAGCTATTAGAGTAATTACAGCATTTGCTCATGAGGAAAAATGTGATTAAAACCTCGTAGACCTGTGATTTGTGTGGCGCAAGGGAGAAGTTGGATTCAGCGTGGCGCATGCAGAGCTGGGAGTTATAGGATGCGGCTGCGGCGGTGTGTGGGCAGGCCAAGCAGGAGCAGTTCTCTGGCCATACGCTTGAGGGCTCTGTAGACTGCGAGGAGTGGTGCAGAAGCAATTTCAGCTGAAGAATGTATTTTAACTAAATTGGTGCATTGTACCTACGCGGGGTTTAATGCTTGCTGGGCTATTTGGCTATTTGCCATAATTGGCTTTCCATTCCCTTGATTGGAATCATAGATAAAAATTTGCTAATCCACTTTTCTTTGCTGAAAGTATTAGAAAAGTAATCCATCTTTTAAAAATGCTCAGGCAAAATCATATGGTATAAAGAATATTTTATGGAATAATGAGATTAATGAGAACTGTAAGGCATATGCAATTTAAAACATCTTTCTGCCTTTTTAAGGGGAAAAACGCAATTCAGGCATTATAAAGCCATAAGTACTTCCTTTTTTTATGCACACGGAAGGCTGTATTTTAAATGTACATTACATGTTATCCTTTTGTCTATGCGATAAAACATGGGTATATATTTAGGCATAAGGAACTGCTATCTATTTGTATTTTTCTTACGTTTGAAAATATCTGATTCAAAGTTTTTTGCTGTGTTTTTTTCTCTCCCCTCTTCTGCCCACAGGGGATCAGAGCACGCATTTTGGAAACCCTTGTTATGCTCATACTTCTTGCACTGCTTATCCTTGGAATCGTATGGGTGGCTTCAGCTCTCATAGACAATGATGCTGCCAGTATGGAGTCTCTGTATGGTATGGAATTTAAAAAAAACAAAACAAAAAAGCCTTTGTCTTGTTTTAATTATGGAAATGGATGTTTTCAAATAAAAGTACTTTCAGTAAATGCTGTGAGTATTGCACAGGTTGAGAAGTTGTATTAATTTAATACATATCATTTTTTTTCTCTTCAGTAAGCTTGTTAAGTCAGTTTCTAGCATGGTGAGACAGTTTTTGCTCCTGTGGATGAAATGTTGTGTATCTATATGTTAAAAGCAAGTGATTTAAGCAGGATAGGAATAAAAGATGAAGATATTTTTCAAGCTAAAGTGCTAGGAGATCTTGTTGCCTGCATATTTATTAACTGCGTAATTCTTATTTTATACTTCAAAACATAGAAATTCTTCAATCCTGGAGAAGAAAGCTTAGGGAAAGAAGCTAATTCAGTTGGATTTGTGACATAAGTAGTCTATTCATAATGAGCTAAGACTGTGCTTAATGTGTGCTTTGCAGACCTCTGGGAATTCTACCTCCCATATTTATATTCCTGTATATCACTGATGGGATGCTTGTTACTTCTGTGTAAGTATTTCCATGATTTTTTTTCCAAAAGATGAATGTTTCTGTTTGTTTTTTAAAGATTGAAGAAAACTGTTTTTCATTATGAAAGTTGAATATAAAAAATTATATATTTTTATAAGCTAAAATCTTAGTATAAACTTGTTACATTTGAATTCTGAAGTTGGTAAACCAGTGCTACGTTACGTTTTCATAGAATACTTAGTTTGTCATATGTTTAGTAAACTATCCTTCTCCCTTTTCTAAATAAAAATGTTCCTGTAAAGGCAGAAGTGAGAACACAATACGGCTAACTTTCATAATCATGGAACTGGTATCTGGCCAGTCCAGAGGTCTGTTACATGGTTTTATACAAAACAAATGCAGTGTTTTTTTTGAAACGACAACAACAAACTTACTCCAACTGGTCCTAGCCAGAGTTCCCTCACCCCTGTTTAGGGGAATGGGAGGCTCCAAAATTGCACATATAGTTTCATGCTTCCACTGCCCCCTGAATTATTTAAAAAAAAAAAAAAAAAAAGCCAAGGAGGGTGGGGAGCACAACATCTCACTTTCTAGATCATCATGTTTTCACCTGCTTTCTACCTTTTTAAAGGTTTACAGCTAGCATTTATAGGGCTGTCACTATGGATAAAGGATGGAGATCAATGGTAGTTTGAGGCATTTACATAAAACTAAGCAGATCAGTCTATGAAAGGTGTTACTGGGAGAACTTGGCTGAGTCTCCTTAGGCTCTCTGTATGTGAAGATTCTTAAATTGACAGTAATGGAAGGGGGGGGGGGAGTAAAAAAAAAAAAAAAAAGTAATTCTGACCATCTCATTTATGAACACCTAGACTCTTTGAGACTGATTCACAACAGTCGCTCAACCTTCTAATGGGGAACTTGGCGTACAGACTTCCTACGTGTGCCTTGCAGTTGGTTTCAGCAGAGCTGAAAACTCAGCATGTGTTCTGGGGCTACTGTGTAGCAGTTCACCCCAGTAATTGGGATCAAATGCCAGTTTTAGAACAGTCATTTGTTAATTTAGACAACCAAATCACTGAAGTTATATAAAGCCCTCCAAGCTGTTACCCGTGCAGCTGAAAGGGCAGCATACAGCAGTTGGAAAGTGGTGGGTGCTGGGGTAGAGCTTCATTAGATCTTCAGTTGGCTTAATTGCTGAAGCAGTGTATTGGGAAGTAGATGATAGGTTTATTGAGGGGGTGACTTGCAGCACTGTGTCTTCCCTTCTCTCCTTTGCCTGCAGGCTCCCTCTGTAGTCAGGGAAGACTAGCTAAAGGTAGTCTTTATCAATACTTTTCTATTCTGTATTTTTCCTGTAATGTGCAGTAGCCATAGTGAAACACTCATTGATAAAAATGAACATAATCCTCACTAAAGTCTTCCGTTTGCTGCTTCTTATTTAACAGCACTACTTTATGATCATATAAACTATAAATATATCCTTATCCATGCTGTTACAAATCCCTTCCATCTCCTACATGCTTCAGTATTTGAAGGCTGTTCTCCCTAAACCGTTGATAATAAATTATTAGTGAAAGATCAGAGTCTAATCCATTCTCCCAGCAAGCGTATGTGCACCATACCTGGAAACCATCAAGGCTACTATCAAAAAGGCAATCTGTTACTTCATAAAAAAGAAAGTAGCTTAAAATCTGGTAGCTGAGCCTACTGCCAACTGAAATTACAGCGAACTTTTACAGCAAGGTAGTTTCATGATCTCTTGACCTTACAGCTACACCTGTGCTAGCAGATTAAATGTCAGAAACGTTCACCAGCACTGTGGCCAAGCAGTGCCATTCCATCCACATCCATGGTCCTGCAGTTTCCAGAAGGTGGCTGTGTGCACATTACCTTGTGATAATGGTTCCTGGACTGTGTGAGCTCCAGAACTACACCTGGGAATTTCTGGGGAAAGTGCTAACTGGCCCAGGGCAAAATCACACCGGGGATAGCTGTAGCAATTTACTTGTGTAGACAATCAAGTCTTAGTGCCCAGGAATGTTTCCTGGCACGGTTGAACATGCGTGCTAATATAGACATAGCCTCTGGTGCCACATGCTTTGAATAAATAATTATGTAAGCAAGTGTAAGATATTTGTTTATATGGTGTTCCCTGATGACAAAAAAAAATCAGCTATGCTCTTGGAGAGATGCTCGTCTTGTTTGAAATTGAATAATAGCAATAAGTTTTAAAGTTCAGGTTGGAGTTTGAAGTTCTCTGTTCTTTTCAGAACTGTACCTAGTTTTATGTGGAATGTAACACAAACACTGTACTTGCAAAGAAAAATCAGCCTTTGACTTAGAAATCACTGTTTTGCGTAATCTTCCTTCCTCTGCAGTATGCACGCCGGTGGGACTTTCGCGGATGTTTACAGTAATGGGTCAGTTGCTGGTGAAGCCAACAGTAAGTGTTACACAAATCTGTCCTTGTGTGCCATCTGTTAGATCGTACAGTGGCATTAAAGTGTTTTCTTATAGAACAGTTGTACTTCTACACAATTCTCTCTTTTGTTCATCTGATTTTGTATAGTCAATATTTATATACTTGTTTTCAATTTTGTCTTATAGCACAAAAGCCTGCTTTTTTCAATTTTTTAATAGTGTAGACTTTCTCTGGCTTACCAGGCTGTACAGCCACTATTAGAGTTAATATTAGTTGCCCGTATTGCCTACTTTGTTTTGCAAATGCCTGAAAGGTGTGGTTTTTGCTCCGAGTCTAGGAGTTAAGGGTATAAGACCAAACTAAGGCTGGATGGCAAGAAAAGTACCTAGGGGTGTACTTAAATTAGTGAAATTGGCTTTGCCTGCAGGTAGTTGGCACCTGTAAGAACCTTTTAAGCATAGATAATATATTGTAATTGTGCTGAATGTGTGAGGGAATGGAAAGTTTGTACAGTATGCAAATCCCCCAGTGACCTTGGTGTCATATTTCCTAGTTTGTATTTACTAAAATTCGGGTGTGTTTAGATCTTGCATTCCTTTTCATTAGTCAAGTCAATCCCAAAAATACAAAGAAAATATGTACCAGTCTTTTGCTATTTATAAGCTTTAAATTCAAATTGCCTGACAGTAAGGTAGGTAGGCTTCATGTATTTTGCTTTTAACTTCCACTAGCAACTTTTTTTTTCTTGAAATATTGGCATATGAGTTTTTTTAATTTACTCTTTCAAAATCTGCAATTAGTTTTGTTTAAATTAAATTGAATGTGAAGATCAACAGGTTACTTATCTTCTCCCTGCCACAATATAAAATGACCTGAATATAGGTTAGATGTACTGTCGCTCCCCTGTTCCCCAAATAGCTTCTTTAGGCTGAGATTGAATATAAGAGTTTTAACCTGAAATAAGAACTTAACAGAAAGTTTGGTTGCACCGAAGAAACAGAACTGTAACATAATGGAATAATCTCCTATGGCATTTTTTTTGTATCAACATTATGAAATTGCAGAATATATATTTAAATATAAAGGTTATTCGAACAAAACAAACCCACGTAGATCAAAAAGGTAAGCGACTTTCTGTTGATGCTAAGGTCGCTTTTCTGTTTCCAAATACAGATCCTTGAAGACTTAGATGAACAGATGTATATCATCACTTTAGAGGAAGAAGCAATTCAGAGGAAGCTCAATGGTACGCTTGTTCAAATACAATAGTTACAGTACAGTAAATATAAATTCTGCTTTAAATACAGTATTTCGAGTAGTGATGTGTATTGACCTTAATGTTATAAATATAATGTCATATAAATATTCTCTCGGAACAGCAGAGTTCAAGATTTTCATATGTAACAATCATTACAAGCTTACATTTGGTTGCTTACTGTGTACAAGATTGACCTGCGTGTGCTTTGTTTTTAACATGTTCATCAGTTCTAATGCTGAGAATATTCTGAGACTGAGAATCCAAACTGAGTAGTTGACCAAACCCACCACCCTCACTGTAAAATAGTTCGGTTTGCTAAATGTTGACGGTATTCTAGCCTTGCCTGAAAAGCAGTGGACGTACTCTATTAGGAAGAGGCTCAATGTCCTGAATGATGAATTTTGTATATTTGGAGGACTTTTTCTGATTCAATGATGGTATAATGACTTGTTAGCTTAAATTTTAAGTATCAGAGCGGTTCTTTATATTCTAGGAGCTACAGGGTAAATTTAATTGTTGTGCCTCCATTAACGAATAATTACAATGAACGTGTTATGTAAGTGTTTTAGGCTTTTTGTACTTAGCATTACAATTCAGCGGTTCTTTACAAGGTGTTCTTCTTTTGAAGTATTTTAAAAGCAGTATTAAGCTTTCGTTTCTAAGATAAAGAATATTGCAGCATAGAAGATGCCAGTTGTGGAAAACATGTAAATTCTCTCTCTTCAAATCTAGAAATCCTGTTGTACAAATTGTCTTCTAAAGTGCTGTTAACTGCATGGGTAAATCATTTATCTACAATTTATACCATTTCTTCTGGTTGGTAAAACAAAGATTATTCATGTCACGACTTCCATCCATTGTTATCTTCTCTGGAATGCGTATGACTTATTTTAGCCTTAATTTTCTTTGTTTCCTGCCTTCCTCTTTTCAGTCATATCTCAGTCTTTCTTCTTTCACTTCTCAATAAGTCTCTGGTAAAAATTGGTCAGAGAAAGTATCTTTCATAACAAGAGATCGTGGGCTTTGTCCAGCATTTAAACTTGGTGGTGGAGTAGTGGCTTCTATGCTAAAATCAGGCATGGTTCCCAGTTTAAAAGCAATGCTCACCTTTGCTATTTTGGAAGCTCTAGGTTTTTTCATACTGACATGCGTGTGTGTATATGTATGTATATGCATATACACATACAAATATGCAAAAAGGTGTGTGGAGTGAACACCTTTGAAGCTGTGATGGGGTAATTATAATTGTTTTATGTGTTTGATGTTAGCTAGCAACTGTAAAGTATTTGTTACTGAATATTTTCTGTTGTCATGGTGATGGTGCTTATGTATGAGGAAAAGCGATACAGAAAATGGACAAATAGCTATTCAAGTATCTATTGGGCGTAGTGCAAAGTGGTTTCTGCTGGTCAGGTGGAGAATGTAGTTTAGATGATTGTCTATTGTTTTTCTATGTAGGTGTCTATGTTGCAGTTTAATAATACTTGTGAGATGGACCTAGTAGAAGTCTATTCATTGGATCTGGATTTAGGACGTGTAGTTAAGGCAGTCACCTGCATCAGCTGAAAGACTGGATTCTTTTTCAGTGGATTGTTAAGAATTTAACATAAGCAGAACTGCAACCTAGCCAAATTCCATAGAGCTCACCATCCCTCTCCTGAGAGGTGAAAGAAGTGGGGCTTCCCTCTTCTTGGAAGAGGGAACTGAGTTCTTCTGTTTCACGTGCTGAGGGAATGACATCGGCACTGCTATCTGACGGGCTGCTCAAAACCCTCTGGTTTGGTAT
This sequence comes from Cygnus olor, assembly GCF_009769625.2. NCBI lineage: Eukaryota > Metazoa > Chordata > Aves > Anseriformes > Anatidae > Cygnus > Cygnus olor. The sequence goes on along the minus strand of NC_049170.1, from coordinate 9,529,755 downwards.
ACAGAGAAAATTAATAGACTTCAATCAGATTTTTATCTGCTTTTTAGCTTAACTTGGAAATAGCATGTAGGTGGAAGGGAATGTTGTATGCACAAGAAGATATTCTGCAAGATTTTTGTGAGTAATTATTTACGTAATTTTAAGTATGGTTCTCATTTATGTGGCAAGACTGGAGAGCTTCATCCTCTCTGCCAGAAATCAGAAGGACATACAAATTATACCAGAAAAATAAATACCATTTTTGCCAGAACTATGAAGACTCAAGCTTATCCTGTTTACTGATTCTTTTTTTAAATGTGTACAAATACAAATATGTGCTAACTACATTAATTAATGTAGTGCTGTGATGTTAGGCGGAATAATTTGATGTTTAACTTACTTACACATTTGTGTGTTATGGTGCTATATCAGATACGATGTTAGGCTACAGACTTCCTATGCCATGGCTGCTGCAACTTTCCTGCAGTAGTCATAGTGGAAATATATGTGCTTAAGTAAGCCTGCTGGACAACTTAGCAGTGATGTGTTTTAAAATATATACTCCATTTATACGCATAACCAAAGAGTTTGTATTTTATTAGAACTAATGAGGACCAGATCACAACCTTAGGCAATGCTTGGTGATAATCAGTGCTGATTATTTCTCGGTGGGTTAACTGCTATCACGCTCCTAACATTGCTGTGGCCAGTCCCAGTTGATGTTGCCTCAGACAGTGCCTGGACAGAGCAAGGTATTGCCATGAATCGCTGTCCCCGCTGAATTGGCTGGGGAAGACCTCTGCTTTTGGAGGAGGGAAAGAGTTTAGCTGTGTGAGCTGTGCCCTTTATTAGTACAGATGTAACTACTGTGGCTGTGGTGCAGTTGATAGAATTTTCTTTAAACCTCCTCATATTTCAACCTAACTCTAACTGGGAAACTGCTTGTTTTCTTTGTGGAAACTAAATTTTCTTCCTTCTCAGATGTTTCTAGTGTATAAGTGAAAATTGGAGGAGGAGGGAGGGGGAAGTTTGATCGTGTTATCTACCATAGTATTTTTATCTGTTGAAGAGGTACTGGGCTTCTGGAAAATGTTTGTTTCCAGTATATTATATTTCAGTACCCACAGCACTCCTACAGTCAAAGAATAAAGCTGGGACTTTTTTATATTAAAAGAGAAAAGTTGCCTTCAGCTATTAGTTTTCCTGAATCCAAAGAGACGGGTGGGGTAGGATCAAAAATACTTACTTGATCAAAGTTATTGGCTCTGAAGGTATCCTTACCTATGTAAGAAAGATGAAAGGTGTTGTTTTTATTGCACGCTAGTAACAGTGTAATTTTGAACTAATTGGTGTTGAACTGCCAATCACCTAGGGGGAATGCAAATAGATACTCTTACAATTTCCTTTGAGGTACTGAAATCTTATGTCGGGGCTGGAAGAAAAACAGAATAATACCGTTAAATTGACCTTAAATGAGCTGCTTTGTGGCTTTCTCGGAGAATCCCTTCTAACTTTTCATTGCTAGTCCAAACAAGTCTCGTCTACCAATTTGATTTATTGGCTAGACAGCGCTGACATTGAACTTTGTGCATGTTTGAAATAAAGCTAATGGTATAGAGCTTTTAAGAATTTAGCTGCATCCTTTTCAAATACTCTTTTGACTGATCTGAAACTTTGCTTTCCCCTCTCATAAAATATTCTTTTGTATAGCAACCTGTTTGCTACTAGTTTTAAGGAGGAACCGCAACAGCACTTAGATATGATTCAGAACGTGTACGGAAGTGTCTCTTTAGGGATCTAATGTGATTTCATTGACTTTGCTGGAAAGACTCCCATGGATATCAATCTTGAGCTCTGAATTCTTATATCCAAGGGGAAAAAAACGCATGTATCTTGAATGAAGTTTTTCCCCAGAGACCCCTAAATCAATTATGGAGAAGAAAACGTCAGATGTTAACTTAAATTTTCTTATTTTAACTGCTTCCATTAAAATTCTTGAGACTGTTTCCACTGAACTCTATAAAACTCTATAAACTGTCCTTTTTATTCACTTCATAGTAATCAGTCATTCCATAAAATAGCTGTTATAGGCTTTTTGTGGAAGGAATGCATCAGCTTATTTTTATAATGATAAAGAGACTTGTTTAAAAACAAAACTTTGTTCTAAAAAAATACACATTTTGATTACTTATTTAAAATACATTGAGAAATTGACAATCACTGCAGGTACTTCAGTTTAAGTGAATTTGTAGATGTTCCTGGTTAATTCTGGGGTTTGAGATGTTTATATATTTGAAGCCACTGTAAATATTACTGCATATGTTTTATGTCACTGATATGAAAGATAAGCGCAGGCATAACACAGAGGAAACTTATTATATGCAAAAACGTGTGTGAAAGAAGCATGCAATTAAATCCACCCCCCCAATTTTTTTGAAAGATGTGCATGCCTGGTTGAAAATTTGACTGCATTGAAAAATAATATACTCTGAAATAGAGAGTAAAAGTTTCCAAAAAAAATTCCGAGAGACATATTTGTTTACCTTGGTTTTCATGTAGGACTTCACTCTGTTGGATGCTGCAAGAATATACGTGGGGGCTGGATGGGATGAGCAATTTACCTTGTTATCTTGTACTGAGATTGCTAAGTGGATCAACAGACAACAGAAAATAAGGAAATAATGAGACTGGACCATAAAGTAGTGTTAGCGTGCCAGCAGCCTAAGTGCTATTTAGTTTTTGTAGGCAAATGATCAAGATATGAGATAAAAGCCTGGACAAGACTATTAGTCTCATAGAAATTTATTAGTGTTTAAAAAAAAAAAGTCTGCAACATTGTTATTATGGGTTAGCCTGCAATCAAAGGCGAGGCCAAGGGTAGGGAATGGCCAACAAGCAGCAGGGTGTCAGTGTAAATCAAGAAAGAAGATAACTTAATAACTTTGGGGTTATTAAGACCTTGAACTGGCACAGTGTTTTGGCAGAATGAGATTGGTCTGGAATAGGCAGGAAATATATGAGCGCTCTACTTACTATCAGGTGAGACTATTGAGAAATTAAAGGCATGTGAATGAGAAAGATGAGTAGAGGGTGTTTCGGATTTAGCCCAGGGAGTGTATTTCCAGGGTGTGATTGCAGAGAGAAAAAGCTGAAGTAGAAATGACGAGAGCTGAAAGAGCAGATCTCTCGTCAGCATTTCTATGTTGTATTGTTGCTTGAATGCTGGGCAGTGTTTGAAGAGGAACTGGAGTAAAGGAGAGAAACCAAAGTGTGCCTGTGCTGGAAAGGTTGGCTGGTTGAAAGAGACTTGGAGGTTGAAGAGAAGAGGATGCAGAGGGAAATGGGCTGGGCTCCTTAGTTGTGGTGGAGGGAGAGGAGGAAGAGTTGATGAGCAACTTCTCTGCCTTGCTTGTTTTCTGCCTAGAACTAATATTACAGCTGCCAATTTTCAGCTGGCATGGAAGAGAGAGTTTGAGGAGTTACCATGTAAACTAAAAGAGTCAAAGAATTCACAGGAACAGGCTGCCCAGGGAGGTTGTGGAGTCTCCTTCTCTGGAGATATTCAAGGCCCATCTGGACGCCTACCTGGGCAACCTGCTGTAGGGAACCTGCTTTGGCAGGGGCGTTGGACCCAATGATCTCTGGAGGTCCCTTCCAACCCCTATGATTCTGTGATTCTGTAATGTGGTCTCGTGGTTGGTTGTGAGGAGGATCCAGCCGTGGTTGTCAGAGGGAGCTCTGCAGCACAGAGAGGCTGACTGAAGCTGGCAAACTGGCTGGTGGCTAAATGAAGGTAAGAGCAGAAGGTACTGCAACGAGCAGGTTAGCAGCACGGAAACAGAGGAGGCTGAGTATAGAAGACTGAGGAAAGGGAAAAAGAGGGACACACTTGAAACTGGAGGTCCAGTCACCAGCTTACTTAGTTTGGAGGAAAAGGTACATTCTCTCATTAAGGTGCTAAATAATAATGCCCTTGAAGGGCATCCAGAGATTCTTTGCATCTTGATATGAGTCATATGGAGACAAAAGGATGACACATTCAAGCCATTCAGTGTCGGGCTGCCACACCATAACCGGTTTTTGAAGAAGAGTTTGAAAAATCTCAGAAAAACAAAAACAAAAAAAACCCTGCACTTTAAAGCCATAAATGTTAATGTGTTGTGTCCTAAACATGGATTTTCATAGTATGTCTTCCAGCACTGTAGTTAGTCCCATCCAAAACAAAATGTCTTGTGTTTTAAAAGGTACATCTTCCACAGTTGAATACCAGACAGTAGAGTTGGAACAAGAGCTTGAAAAAGTGAAAAGCAAGAAAACAAATCTAGGTAATATATTTTTTTCATACTGTTTCATGCGGATTGCAATTTAAATGACCTTAAGATATTATGTTCAGTTTTAACAGTTGCTTGATTCATCCCAATTGTTTCTAACCAAATATGTACATTCTCAGACCTTTCAAACTATTATAGTTTCTACAAGTGCATCATATGGAATCATTGCCCCTCACCTAACAAACATACTTTAAATAGGGAGTTGGATTTGAATCTTACTTTTAACATAATTTTTGAGAAGTTGTGACACTTCTTGGCATGGAGATCAGTAGCACAGTCTTTTTATGTCATGCTGTATTTATGATTATTTGGGATAGTCTAAGACATTACTTTTCTGTCTCTTTGGTTTTGAATTATTTCTCTTAAAGTCAAATTGTTGAACAGGAAAATTCTTGGCACTTTTTATGTCTTTTTGTGACACTTCTCATAATGGCAGCTACTCAACAGGAATCTCCCTACTTATTCAAAGGCTTGGAGTATTTTGCATTTGTTAGTGTATTATGTGCAAAAGTAAAGATGGTAGTAAGAAGTTGCTGGGTTTTCTTTTTAGACACTCTAGTGATGTCCAATATGTTAGTCTTGTCTGTCTTCATTTATGTCACAAGAAGTAAATGCTTAAATATTTGAAATTCCTCTTTTTTTTCCCCTTTAGGTTATATTAATATATATATATAAACAAATTCTATTCTGTCTTTTATATTGCAATATTCATTGGATAATTATGGTGGATTATGGTGAAACATGCCTTTAAATAAGAAAAACTTTCTTCTGTATGTCCCCCCATTCTTTCTCTATAGAGGCTTTTTTTTTGAATGCTTTGTACAGCTCCTCAGAAGAGATATTTTTATGAACTGGTTGATGTTGATTCACAATAATATTGCTTTGTTATCTACAGTTTATAATGAGTTTATGGGTATGTAAATAATTGTTACTTGTTTTACTCTAAACTTGATCTATGGTATTGTATTTCTGTTCTGAACAGAACGGCGGAAAAAAGCTTCTGCTTGGGAAAGAAATTTAGTTTATCCAGCTGTTATGATATTGCTGCTGATTGAGACGGTAAGAATTTTTGCTTTTTTTTTTAAAGAAAGCAGTATGGGGAATTCTTCAGTCGTTTGGGGGTGTACTTTTAAAATTTTTGAGTGATGTCTTTAAGCAATAAACTCAATACTCCCGTGATCATTTTAGTAGAACTTACTTAACATTACGAAGTCAGGTAATGCTATGTACTTCTATTGTTCAATGTGGAATACTTTTAAATAATGAGACTGTTTCTCGTTCTTTACAGTCCATCTCAGTCCTGTTAGTTGCTTTCAACATTCTTTACCTGTTGGTTGATGAGACTGCAATGCCAAAAGGATCAGGGGTAAAGTAAACTTCTCTTACATAATTTTTATAATGCTAGTAATGCTTTGGAGCCCTTAGAGAAGTTCAAGTTAGAACTTGACTTTTGTTTCTCTCTTTCAGTCCTGCATAAGCATTTATTACATGTCTCGTTATAATGACTTCTTAATAAAATCAGCCCAGAATCTTTACAGTAATTCAGTCAAGTAAATAATTAATCTGGAGTTTTGCATTGTGTGTGTTTTACTTTAACACTATTTAGCGATATTCAATTTAAGAAAATAAATGTATTAAAAAGCAATATGAAAAACCTTTTTTTGTGTTCCTCTTTCAAAACGCGAACATTTTCTTCCTTTATGATAAAGCATAACAAACTTTAAGAAAGTAAAGAACAGCACATTGAGTAATAGTGTCTTTAATCACAAGGGAATTTTTATTAATTTGGTAATGCTTTTACCTGACTATAGCTCTGTATGAGCTTGTGTAGCTATAAAAGCTGATTAGTGGTGATGACCACTCTGTGGCATTGCAAATAGCTAGTCTTCTGAGATCTCTTATTTTAGTTTCCAAAGCGAAGGAATATGTATAAAATGTGTATTTTAACTTCTGCCTTAGTACATTTCACTCAAGTTTGAAAGCAAGCTGATAAAATGGGAAGAGATGTTACAAGCTACAAGTCTTACATCAGGATGATCCTTAAATAATTAAGTAAAAGCTTTATTTCATCTAGGAGGTCTTTTTGGTACTTGTAAAGGTTAACTTTATGCTTGTTGCATGAACCTTATTAAATTATGCAAAATATTTTTCTCCTTCTAGGGTCCTGGAATAGGAAATGCATCCCTATCCACATTTGGTTTTGTGGGAGCAGCACTTGAAATCATTTTGATTTTGTATCCTTTCTTCAAAAATTCTGTTAACAGGTATTCTGTCTAGTTTTCTGGGACACTGGTAATTTACTAAGACACTTGCTTGGAAAGAAGAGAGAGGTCTGTCCTTCTCAAGCACTCGAAGTGTTTTTTCGTTTTGTTTATTTCTCCCCCTTCTGGTTCTTAAGACTTTGAGACTGCTGAGAACTTGAGTGAAGCATGCATTCTTTGGAGGTTGCTTTTTCCTTGATTCTCACAGCTATCTTATGGTGTCCTCTGTCGTCGGCTTCTACAGCCTTCGTTTTTTTGAAAATTTCACTCCCAGGAAGGATGACACAACTATGACAAAGGTAAGGTGAAGTCTGTGGTGGTGATGGCCCCCTCCTCTCTCTTGCCACCCAAGACAACCTGACTCTTTCAGTAATTGCCCTGAATGGCTCATTTGCAGTGATCAGTATTTGTTTGTAAGCTGCGTAAACACAAACTGGAAGATTTTCAAAATGCTGAATGAGTGGGAAAAAGGATGTGCTCTGTTTAGTTTGGATGGCATCCATTCACTTGTAAAAAGCTGGGAATAGCAGAGCTTGTTAACTAGCTATAGAAAAGCTAGTGAAAGAACTTTTTTCAAAGGAAACGTATTGCTAATGAGTAACTTTGATTGTGCTAACTGTACTTCAGGGAGCTTGTTTGAAATCTGAAGAACTTGGTTGCTAGATGTAATACAGACAAAGTAATTCAAATTTGAATAATTAAACTAAGACTGAGGAGGTCTATTCAGCAACATTTTGTAGTTTGAGGCTAATTTTACTTTTTACAATTTAGCATTGGCTTCAGAATAACCTAATGCTAAGGAACGTGCTTAGTTTTTTGGAAAAATATTCCCACAGCTGACAAGGGGAGGTGATCAGTAACCAAGGAACGGATGTTGAATTTAATTATTTATTCAATGTTTCACTTGAAGAAATAGAAAAAGAAGTATTTTTTTAACCATATATTATTAGAAGTGAGAAAGTAGGTAAACACATAGAATGGGTATAGTAGATTAGGGAGTTGAAATGTTATTAATGCCTTGTATAGTTTGTTTACAGTACACCAGGAGTAGCGTACTATTAATAAATATTGAATGAATAAATATCTATGTACTTTTAAGAAGTTTTATTTTTTCTTTTGAATTCTGATAGAATTAGAGCTGAAGAAAGTGATCCCTTGTGAGAGGAAGAAGTTTCAATTACTCTTTACTCTAGTTTTTGTGAAGCCTTTATAATATCTAACAGCTGAGATTTTTTTCATGCTATTTAAAGTAGTCAACAGGCATTCAGTTGAAAGGAAGCTCTTTGTTGTAATTTTTTTAATAATGCTAATCCTAAGCAGTTGCATACAAAGCTTAAGCTGATGTATCAGTCATCTATTCTAAGCTCATGGAATAGCTGTTTTATAAAAAGTTTGCAGGAATTAAATAAACAGTTGATGCTTTGCAACATGCTAATTTTGAATTATTTTGAATCCAGCCATACTTAATACTTTGATTAAAAGTAAGTGATTACATATTTGATTTTTTTAACTCTTGGATGATCTTCAGTTGTGTAAAACCATACGGAGAAGTGCGACAGAAGTAAGCAAGACTAACAGTATGTTATTGTGAAATACCTAAGGTTTATTTTGAGCAATGATACTTTAAGGATTTTTTTCTTGATCTTGACCGGTTTTTCTTTTTTTAACAATTCCATTTGTAATATAAACACCGTTTCTCATTTTCAAACAGATAATTGGAAACTGTGTCTCTATCTTGGTGCTGAGCTCTGCTTTGCCAGTGATGTCAAGGACACTGGGTAAGTGAATTGTACAACATAATATAGAATATCATAATAAAGGACGCTTAATAATTGAGTTTTTTAAAAAGGAACAACCTGTAGCTGTAGCTTATTGTCACCTGTGTTTGTGGCCATACACATGGGTTGTGTATGAAACTGCAGAACATACATTTAAAAAAAAAAAAAAACATATTTTCTAGCAAACTGTATTTTAAAAAGGCAGGTCAGATTTTAAACTTGAAAGAGGAGATTGTGAGATGAATAGATAGAGAGACTGTGCGTTTAGGGCAGTATTTCATGTTCACTGTCAAATTGCAGTTAGGTTTTACGGAAAAAAATACATTTTAGCTATAAAACTTGAGATAAGTGGAAATGCGTGTTTTTTTTAAACAGTGACTTCTTAATGATTTTTGTCAAGAAAGTAGCCTGGTTTTCACTTTGATTTTCTGTAAGTTCTGCTCCCATCCTGTGTTCCTTCAGTCTTCAAATAGAAAAATTAGGAATCCAACGTAGTAGAATCGAAATAATTCTGATTTTGTTAAGAACTGGCAGTAGCACTTGAAGTAAAAAACTATTTTAGCCAGTTAGAAAGACACGACGTTTTGTATCTTGACAAAATTGTTTAATTGGTTAATATTCAACTTGAATTCTTGAAGTTAGACTGAAAGGGTATTACTAAGTACATAAATGTACATATTTAAGTAGTGCAAGATACTTGCAGCTAATGTGAATTTAATTAGCAAAATTAAAAAAAAAAAATTAACAAAAAGCTTTACCTCAGGCTGTGTGTCATAAGTAGAAGTTTAGGAGTTCAAGCTTAGGCTCACTGACTACTAATGTATACCCAACAGTTTTGTAGTTGATTCTTTTCAACCAGAGTGCTGTCAAATTGAGAGTAGCTAGTATTTTCCAGTAAGCCATGTTGTATGTTTTTGTGTTGTGTATCTCTCCAGATGACTCTTACTAAATCATTTTTATAACAAAAAAAACTTGACGTGATTAACAAGTGAATGACTGTAATGTAATATATTTTGGAAAGCTGAATCCTAAAACACATGTTCTAGAGCTCACATTTTAAAAATCTGTAGCAAGACGTCTTAAGAATGCAGTTTTAGAATATAGCCAATTTAAGATCTTAATAAAACAATGCTAGCATTGAACAAGATATTATATCAAAAACTTAGTGTCTTAAAATAGAATTATAACATTAATGCAGTAAGATAGTGGACAATACTGATCATTTGTTTAAAAAAAATCATTGTTAATGGTCTGTGAGATTAACAGTTGATAATAAATGGTTTCAGTGGAAGAACGTATACATGCTGGGTGCATTGTTGTCTCATAGGAAACAGATTAATGGTAAAACTCGCTTTAAAAAAAAGCCAACAAATGAAATTCCTGGATAGTTTGCCATAGAGATAAATAAAAGAAGAAAAAAGATGGAACAATTAACACACAGCTAACAAATGCACAGACACAGCTGTCCAAACAGGATTAATAGAGTGTATTAGAGTACAGTGAGTCATGTGGTGCTTTGCAGAAATATCAACATGTGTTGCTCTACATGCTACCGCCCTGTGGGACTGAATAGATGAAAAGAAAGAAATATGTTAAGCAGACTCATAGTCTTTTCACATCATTAAAAAAGCAAGTTTCTAGGCTATGGAGAAAAGGCTAGAGTTTATCATTATAGGAAAAGTAAAATAGCAGAAGTTATCTAGTACAAGTACTGACCTTTTTCAAGCTTTAAAGATGTAAAAAAATTCTGGTATTTCTATGTTATATAGCACTGTCGTGTAGGTGGTGGATGTCTGTAATCTTTCACTCTTTTAGAACTCCAGGATAAGTTCACTCATTTAACCAGAACTCTTCAGCCTTTTGGTAGTCCCGCTTGAAACTTATTTCCTACCAGCACCATGTTGCTAAACACTAGGAAACAAATTGGGAACATCGGGCACTTAATAGCCAGAAACATAGAAGCAAGAAACTGGAAACAGAATTGAGTTTTCTGATATATAAAAGTTTTCCTGGAATTCTTCTCTTATCATGGTTGAATAAAAAGTGATATGAAACTCATTTGTAACAACAGGTCAAAAATATAGTATTTCTTTTTTTTTTTTACCTTGAACAGTTCTTTTTTTTTAACCTGATTTTTTTTAAACCTAAGCAATTCTTTAGTGTATTGTTTGGTAAATTATGATGAACGTTCTTGGACATGTGTCCACTAGAGACGTAGTTTTCTGTTCTGAGTTTTCCATATTGCAGTCTTGGGAACTGTTTTCTCTATGGGCTGTGTAGATTCTTATTCTGTAGGAAAGTCACAAAAGTTTAACCCTTTTCTCTCACAAATGTACAAAAAGGTACTGTCAGATTTTTTTTCTGATGAGCACTGACCTTTTTTTATAGGAGGAAAATGAATGTAACTTATGTCACAGAAGTGTCAGGCTTAATTTTTGTTTATCCTTACAACTCCTGCAACATTGCTAGCTATTCTTCCAAACCCCTTTGTGTCAAGGGGTATTTTCTCTTTCGCAAATAGACTTATTATGCAGTGCTCTACGTGTTTTGTTTCTTTCCCTTTAAAGATCCAAAGCCTGTACATTCAAACTTGATGTTCTCAGTTTTCCTGTAGCTCTGCAGCCTGAGTAAAAGGCTGTTTCTTTGAAAATGTTCTTAAGGACACTGTTTTGCTTCAAGTGTGAAAGCAACTCATGTTTATTATTTTTTCATCTGTTTACCTGTTATTCAGTCAGCCAGTTTATTCTTGTGCTAAGACCTTCTGTGCTTTTTTGGAATTTTTACCTGCCTGATTAACTTTAGTCTTATTTTGCTTTTTCATTTTAAACATCTTCTCATTTTCTTCATGGTGGCGTGTTTTTCTTTAGATACCATATTTGATTCCCATATGCATTTGTATGTATGATATTTTTTAATGAGTGGTGCTGAGTACAAGAAGCATGTACATCTTTAACATTGTGATGGTTGGCTGAGGAGTGTTGAGGACTGAGCCAGGATCACGGTACAATTAGATTCGTAAGTGCCAGGTTTACCTTTGAAAAGAAGATAGCTGACCTTTAATTCTGTCTCTTCACTTACTATCACTGGTGATAGTTTTCAAAAAAAAACCCTTTACAGTAAGATGATAGAAAATTTGCTTCCAGCAACTTGAGAGCCAGGAGTAGTTTCTCACTGCACAGTTTCCTGCTGCCGTGAATGTGAAGAATCACCAATTCTAGACAACTGATGTTTGGGTATCATCTCAATATTCTGTCTTTTAGTCAATGCAGTCTTTGATGTAGACCTGGCAAAGGAACAACCTGTGACTCTTCTGCCTTCTGGGGTGTACCCTATAGCTTATAGACACTTCCACATTAATGACACATTTTGCTCACTTAGCTTTAGTGATTGACTAGCCTTTGATCAGCACAAAGCCCGAGTGTCATTGTTTAGAGGTCCACTGTGAAGACCACCTGTCAGCACTATCTTTCAGCCAAACTCTTTTCCTTCTGTGCAAATACTCTGTGGCTGTAGAGGTGGATAGCTCTAGGAGAAAAACTGCCCTTGGAAAGAGGTCTTTACAATTCCATTTCAAAAACAGTGGTCCTGAAAAACATACAAAGGCTTACTGTTAGATGTTAAGGATCTCATGGAAACCCATTTAACTACTTGTATTGTTTAATAAGAAGGCCTACAACGTGCATTAGCGTTATCTGGAATAGATACAGATTTCAGAGAAAACGAAATTTCAATCAGGTTTTATACTATGCCAATTTTCCTAGTTATACTTATTGAAATAATAAAGGCAGAATTCTTACCCAGAGTCAAAAGTTACTTTAACGTACCACTATTCAAGTATTTTAGTAGGAAACCCAAGAAACATTTTGAAAAGCGTTTTCCAGTTTTATAGTAGTCAGTAAGTGGGCAAATGACTTTGATAGCATTTTCTTGTGTATTTAACCATGTGTCTTACCATATGTTGTCTTAAAGAATTTTGTGTAATGTATGTAAAAAAGAATATGTAAAAAGTAATAGAGTGAAACTCGTGTGTTTCTTCTATAAATGTAACCAACATTTTAATCCAAATCTCAAATTCAATTTTAACAGGAATTACTCGATTTGATCTGCTTGGAGACTTTGGAAGGTTTAACTGGCTGGGAAACTTCTATATTGTACTATCTTACAACTTGCTCTTTGCTATCATGACAACGTTATGTCTGGTCAGAAAGTTCACTTCTGCTGTGCGAGAAGAGCTCCTGAAGGCAATAGGTAATTGTAGCACTGAAAACTTAGTTTGTGCTTGAACTTTTCCTTTCTCCAGCATTGATACCTTGTTGTGCTACTGTTAAAGTTCTTATAACCCACAGAAAACTTTTTTCGTGTGCATGCAAGTTTTTGTAAATTACGGTGTGAAAGAATAGCCGTGTGTTATTTCTGAAGAGTTGAGAGCTAGGTATAATGATCTTAATGATGTGTACATGTATTTATTGATGTGCAGTTAGATTTTTTTTCCATTTTGTGAGAGTATAAAAATTGATTGGTACTCTGAGCATGCAAACGAAGCCTGAACATGTATCGAAGTGTGAGTGGTGGTTGTCAGTGACCTCTTTAGGGGAACTTAGCATTTGTTGGCAGTTGAAAGATAGCAGTAACAGGTTTTTAATCTTTTTTTCCTTCGTTTTTTATACTGATTGAGACATCTAAGCCTTAAATTCTCCTTGTGTGTATTACAATGGGCTGTTTTCATAGTCTACATTCCAAAAAGATTGCATATGTTTTTTTGTTTGTTTGTTTAAAGGAAATTATTAGTTCCCTAACAATAGTTTAGTGGAAATCTCAGCTGCTTTCTTACGACGTTTTAAAGTGCTACGTGTTCAGAAAATTCTTGTAGAGAATGTATGGAATTTTTAATAACTGGCTGAGTAAAACCTATAGCTGATCTAATCAGAATTTTGATCGAGTGGTGCATTCATGTTTAAGAATTTGCAAGTATGGTAGTATGAAAAAAGCTTAAAACATATCTGATACGAAGAGGTTGTTACTACATCTCTACTAATGACGATGAAGCTCCTACCTTTGTACAATAGAACTGTATTTGCTTAAGTCGAAAGGACCAACAGTGAACCTTTGGTGTTTGTTTATAACCGCAGGTTCAGTTTGTAGTGTTGAAAATGTACACATGTTAGTTTTCACTGATTACTGCTTTCCAGCGTTGTGAACTTGGTAAACAAAATCCGAGCGCTTCCTAGAGTGCGCCTCCTGGAGTGCGGCTCTGCTGGTGGCAATAAGTTAAATTCAGAGCTACTAAATAGTGCAATACAATGAGGAGACTCTAGGGCTGATAGAGTCCGTTCTGTCATTTGTGATGTTGAGTTCTCAAGCTCGGAGGGAACAGATTAGTAGGCTGGGGTGTGTAAATCTGTCCATTGATTTTTATGCTAAAAATAATTTCATAGAAGCTCTGTAGTTGATCGAGATTGATATGTAATGTGGGTTGATGTATTTATCATTATTCCCCAGCATTTAGTTAAGGTCATGTTATGAGAAAAGGCCTCAATTCGTTTCTTGATTTATCCCTGTCAAGTGACTTTTATTATCTTTAATAAAATTTCATAATGTTTTTGTGTAATTGTTTTAACCGTAAAGGGATTACTCCATATAATGTAATGGCTGTTGCAGAGCTCCAGCGTTAGTTAGCATGGGCTTATAGCAACAGGTCAGGTGAAACTTCAAAGTTTGTCCTAAAGCAAATGATGTAAAGGACTTACCTTGCTAATTCATGACATCTCATTAAACTTGTATTGTTTATTATACTTATTATATAATTTATTTATTATATATTTATTATATAAATTGAAAGCACGTTAACAATACTAGTTTGCATCTGTCTTTCTGAATAGCTGTATGCATGAAACATGGAAGAATCTTAGTTTTTCCTTATTGTGTAATGTTTTGCAGGATTAGATAAGCTTCATCTGTCAAACAATCCAAGAGACTCTGAGACAAAGCCGTCTGCAAATGGGCATCAGAAAACACTGTGATTAACAATCACCTGCAATCAACAGAGCTGAAAACATCAACCTCATGGCATTCCTGTCATCTCATCGGCGTTTTTTTATATTGATTTTATTTGTTGATGATCTGGGTCCAGCGTTGTCTCATTTTTTTGATGCTGGTGTGCCTCTGTGGAAGTTAGCGGTATCAGACTCTTCTCTTTCCAGTTAACTTTTGGTCTGCTTGTTTATTTCCCAGTAAGTTAATGCAGGAGGTGCCTTGAAGACTGGAAGCTGAAGAGAATAATGCATTCCTTTCTGTTGACGGTCTCGTATCTTTAGATGCAAACCTGCTACCATTTGAATGCACAGTACCTCCTGTGTAATGCAGACACAGCTACGAAGAATAAGTTTGGGACTTGGTTTAAAAAAAAACACAACACTTGAAGCCCAATAGGACCCTTACTGGAAATGTAAGCTACCTGGAACATGTATCCTCAGCAGTAGATAATCAGTTCCACTAAGAATGTGTTAAAAACGAAAGTAACTGGTAGAGACCACAGTTCCTTTCGTGCTGGAGTCGGTAGGCAGTTCATAGTCTAATATCATGAAGCTTTCTTGGAAGGCCAGCGTTTTCAGTTTCTGTTCTTCGCTATAAAAGCCAGGTTGCTTTACTGGTAGTCAGGCAATATCTTATCAAATAGAGTGAACCACAATATGAAGATTAACTTCAGTGTTAAATCTGAGCCTAGTATGCTTTGTAAAAAGCTGCGTAGACCCCTTGTCACAGCTCTTACAGTTCTGTAAGCTATTGTGCCGTGGAGGTCACTTACCCTACCAAGAACAGCCCTGTAAAATTCTATATGAACTACTGTGTATAAGCAGTACTTCTAATCAATGCAAATAGCACAGGCCTAGGAGGCTGAGGTTGTAGGTTTTTTTTTTACAATGTTCTTTAATTTGAAGTAAATTATTTCTCTGAATTTATACTATAGTTACCCGGATTTCTGTTCAGTGGTAAAACACAGCATCTTTCACTAATCCGTTTTTTAATGTACACGTGAACGTGTATATAGGCCTACAAGTGTAGATATAAATTAAATTCTAAGCTTATAGAGATGATGTAGGTGGCTTGGTAAGTAAAACTTGTGTGTTCAGTTTGGTAGTATGAATTTCCACAGTGTTACAATTTAACTGCTCAGAGGCCTTAAATTCAGAGTGGCATTGGCGGGTGGTAATGTCCTTTTTCTTAGCATCACTGCAGCCTTAGGAATCCTATAAGCAGTCTGTAATAAACACAAAAAAAAGGCAAAAACAACACCCACCAACAAAAGTATTCAAAATCTGTTTGCGCTTTCGTCCTGCTCTGCCACAAGTAATCTTCAAACAGATTGGAATAAGGACAACTTCAGTGTGCACCCCATACGTAGCGAGTCAGTTAATGTTCTTGGTTTTTTCCAGTTTCTGTAAAACTGAAGTATGTCTGTCTGGACTTTGAGGTCTTACATGCGATCAGGCTGTGACAACTAACTCTCCAGTGTGGTTCCAATATGGGGTAAACCTTGTGTCGGAAACTTTTGGGCTGTTCTCCTGAGATGACTGCTCTGGGCTGTAGACCTTACTACTGTGTGAGTGTGAATGTGAGTTTTTTTTGTTTTGTTTATTTGTATTTGTTTTTCTCCAAGTGCTTCAAAAATCAAGCTCCAGTGCACATGAGGATTTCTCGGTTTTTTGCAGGCTGCCGTTTCTGACTTGAACTGGGGCATAATGTAAATACTGCTGTAGTAAATATGAGAGAGTTACTTTTTGTGTGATTAGTATGAATTCAAGGCTTATTAAACTGACTATTGATGTGTTGTACTGAGTCTTGGAAGACTTAAAGTAAAATTCGTTGATTTTTATGAAGATTTCCAGGCATTTTTTTTCTCTTTGACTTTAATGCTGACATTTTAGTGAGAAATCTTTACCTGCGTCAAAGTTCCCCAGCCAAGAACAGGGAGCTAGAATTAAAAGCTGTTTGAAAATGTGTTTACATTTAAAATATTGGGAGACTTTATTATTAGGGGTGTAATTCAGGTATTCTCAGAGCTTGTAGCCTTATATATTAACATTATAGTTGAAAATAACTTAAATGTACCCACTTTTCCATGCAAGTGATAGTATGACCAAAATTGTCCTAGCGTCTTAATGGGGCCAGTGAATTGTGGAATATGAGGCTAGTTAGCTTTATTAGAATATTATTGTTATCATCACTTTAAGACAGTCATATAAATACTCTCTTTGAAGAAATTTAAGGAATAAATTCAGGGAGCGTGAACCAGTGTAGGTCTTGATCTTCACACTTTTCTTACTAGTTAGACTGACAGGGTGTTTTGGGGAGAGATCACTGACGTCAGCGGTCCAGGAATATAGAAAGAGATGAAATTACGAAGTGTGTGTGATTTCTGAAAGTGAGTTGGGCAGTTACCTAATGGAGCAGAGACAGTTCCTGCTGATAAGCATGCAAGTTTCAGGCAAAACTTTAAAACTCTTCCAAAATAAATGTGAAAGCCTTGTCTGCTCCCACCCATTCTGGATCGTGTAGTCAGAGATGTGTGGGTTAAGAGTATGTAAGTGAAGATTTTACACCAAAATATGGCATATGGTTGAGATGCTGTGTGGTTTTACGTTGTGGGTAAGAAATTCAGAACTACCCTGTATAATTACTGGCAGTGTTTTGTTTTAAAATCAACCACACATATTGTGGCACTGTCCACATCTTGTGTTTGGCCTTGGAAATGACATGCTTATGCAAAACCTCTTACAGACACAATGCTACTTTTAGATGTACTAAGTGTAAGATACAGGTCACTGTATACTTTTCACAGAAGCATATGGTCACTTAAATACAAGCAACTGGTAATTCATTAATGGATAGTGACGATGCATTCCTAGTATTTTGACTCATGTAGAGTCAGGTGGTCTATACCTTCAAGGTATATACAGCTGATCTTAGTAACATTAACACCTGCCTCACTTCTTATGAGGCGAAAAGCACATAAATGCTTCCATCTTCAACTAGATACCACACAGGACCAGAAAAATAGATGTAAACTAAGTGTTTTAGGTTAGCCTTTTCGTGGCTATATTCCGTGTTGGTAGCATAATATCGAGTGCAGTGGCAGAACTGTAATATTGGGTTTCTGAGTGTAAAGCACACCATCCATATGTAACACCTTAGGCTAATAAATATCAGCACTGGTTACTGTACGAGTAGCAGTTTTTGCGTTCATATGAAGCTTTGTTTACTGTCCAGAACGTGATGTTTCTCTTTGGCCCTGCTCCTCCAGTATCTCTTACCCTGTTGGCTGTTTTACAGTGTCATAGAAATTAAAGGATTTGTCAAGCTGCTTTCCTTGTCTGGTTCCAAGTACCGCCTCGAGCACCATGTGGAGACCCCGCTCTGCACTGTAGCTGTGTCCGTGCTGGCAGGACCTCGTGCAGCCCTGTGCTTAATGGGATCAACACACACAAACGGGTGCTGCAGAGGGACGCTTTCCTCCTGTATGTGACCTGGCACAAGTGCCACCAGGATTGACAACTGCAAAGAGGGCTGCAGCCCTTGTCTGTCCTGCTGGTTCTCTCCTGCTCACCCGCTTGTCTCTGCAGCAGCTGAGGCTACTTCAGTTGCTCAGGGGCGCCTGCTGCTGTGTAAAGACAAGCTGACCCTGCTCGTAACAAAATTACAATCTATATTAGATAGGAGTAAGATAAAAGCAAAGAGCAATTGGCTTCTTCGTCCATGTGACTTTCCATGAATTTTGTAAGAATGGTCTGGGTTATTTTTCCCTTCTTTCTTTTCTTCCTCTTCCAGAAGTGAGATGGGCTCAGGTAGGGTTCAGTAGCAGAGCCTTATGCTTTGCGGATTCCAGCAACATACCAACTGCAGGAGCATAGCTAAATCCTGTTGTTTTACATATGCTCAGATTTGTAAAATAACGATTCTTTATCTTGGTAAAGCCACTTAAGTAGGGACAGAACACTATGGCCAATTTAATAACCTCTTTAAGAAGAAATGAAGTCTTTATTTAATTTTAAAAAGTGTTGATATGAACTGTGAACCTTTAAATGCTTTAAGTAAGGAAATGACATTCTCTAGCCCTTAGAGTTAGTATTTTTTTTGCTTAGTGCTGACTTGAAACAACATTGCGTTAGCATTTAAAGGGTATCTAAGATGCAAATAGATGAACTTCTCACCAGTATCTTTCAGGACCTAATATTTTGAATACGGAATTTGCTGTTGGTAAACTAGCAAGCTGTTTTAGTTACATTAATAGCATTTGAACTTTACAAAAATTCTGCCTTTGAATCCATCCCATTCAGTGAGAGCAATCAAAGCCAGGAGCTGTCCCCCACCTGCTTTGACATGGATTCCAAAAACTCGTGCACAAGTGAAGACTGCAGATGCTGATAACCTCTACCACCTTCTCCTACCTTGCCCAGTGCCCTGACTTCAGACACAGCCTCCTAACACTGTCCTAAGAAGCTGCGATGCTCCTTCTTTGCTCTAGGCATGAGGAGATCAGTCCATGGTTTGTCCCTCTGCCACGCAGTCATAGTCACTGAATTAGGTTACTTGTGATTACAGATTCTCGGTTTCTGGGTGATCACTGTGCACGTTCTTGAACTACAGCTCTTCGCTGTCAGCTCCATTTCATTGGGACCAAGCCATTACTTTCTGATTGTACTCCTTCTGTCCACGCAATTTGTTTGAATGATTCCTTGCTGTCCCAAGAGTGCTGTGTGGTTCTGCAGGGAACAGCGTCTCCTCAGCTCATGTTGAAAGACAACCTCTTGCATGTTTCAGTGTAACGATTAAAGCTGGACAATATTGGTCAAAATCATTGGAAGGAGATCACATCTTGTGGGAAATCAACACTGGGTGTGAATTCCAGAATCCCCACTCTGCACAACAATTTTGGGAAGTTGGGTGGAGGAAATGGCATGGAGACATCTGTATCTCACCTATGGAGACAGTCTGCTTTCTCTTCCATCCTTTTTCTAGTTGGTCTTTAGATTTCTGCTTTAGTAAAAATAAATAAAATATATATTTAAAATCTGTAAGTTGATGAAATTCAAGAGCTGTTGAAACTTTTTGCCAAATTTGGCCTTAATTGTTAATCATTAACATCTTGGCTTGCTTTCATTTTCCATGTTTTCAAGTCATTTGTAGTCTTATTCAGTGGCATTGATATTACTAATAGATACTCTTCTTGGTGTATAAAAAATGTGAAATAACAAAAAGAAAAGAATCTAAGCAGATCTGATCTTTAACAATATATACCAGCAGAAAATTAATATGGTAGGTTTTTTGAAATGTTTCACAACTGTAGCTTCTCAAACTCTTCTTGCAAAGAGAAATAAGCATTGTGTATCATTAGTATATGAAAATTGTCTAAATATGCTAGTATTTCACTGGCATTGAAAAGATTTCATAAATTGTTCTAAAAATCTGTTTTGTGATTCAGAGTGCAACACTATCCTTGACTTTATAGAATCTTGTGAATTTGTGAAGGTAGCTCCATGTTGGTAACAGAGAAGCTGAGGATGTTTGCTAGTTCTGTGTTAATTTCCATATTTTTCTAAGTATCTTTTTTGTTGTCATTTATTGCTCTTAGATTTTAATATATGTGACTTTAAATGTTTTAAGAAATGCAGAAGCTGACTCCAAACAGGCAAAGTTGGCAGTATTAGAAATATCCTGTAAATGTTGGTAATCCTGGCATATCTAAATCTAAGCCATTAAAAAGCTGTATTTGCATTAAGACCTCACATCGACGTTGAAATTAGGAAGTCCCAGTTCTTACAGGGTTCAGGTATCTGATTCTTCATTTGCACCTACACGAACACCTCAGGATACTGTGAAATGGCGTCCAAATATTTCTCGTATATTTACCTCAAGTCTTTGCTCTTGCTTCCCTCCACCCGTCCCCGTTAACCAGGGTGTGTAGTGAAGGCCACTGGAAATGCAGTGATGAAACTCGTTTCATGAACAGCACCTTACTTTGCATGCCTCATACTCCGTGCCTGTGTGGACACCAGCTGTTGAAGAATCAGGGCACTTGTTTTGATTTTAACGTATTTCTTTTTCCACTTGGTACATGCAGAGAAATTCTGTAATTTAGAAATGTTCTGTTGTGAAAAATTAGGATTTATTCACTCATTTGCACTTCATGTTTTCTGCCATTGAATTCCATTAAAACAATCCTGTCATCGCAGTGTGGGTGCTCTAAAAAATTACCAAGAGCTCACGTAAGGTCTGACTTTGAAGTGAGATGGAAATGCTTCAGGCACAGCACGCGTGTGTGCCTTTAGTGTGCAGTGCAGCTCGTGGTGTGCCCTGCTGCCTTGCTTTATGTATCGCAGACCATTCTGGTGGCAGCAGTCTCTAATTTCTATGTTTTGATCAAAGTCAAACCTTGTGTGGCACCAAGGTGAGACACTTCACGTGTTTTTCTGTACCTTTTGTATTTCGTGTGTATGAGCATGGTTCAGACCTTCTCCATGTAAAATGATCGTTCAGAAAAGCAGCTTGAAGGTGGCACCTGTGTGGTGAATAGATTGGATGTGTTTACGGAGAAAATTAACGGATGCATGACTTCTGTTTTCCCCTTAACTGTAAGCTTTCCCAGCCTGGGTCAAAACACTTAGTTTCATAAAACTGGTGTAACTGTCTCCTCCGTGGCTTTAGGTAACAAAACGAAGAAAAAAATTATTATTATTATTCTTTTAAGGTAGGCTTGTCCTGACTCCTATTGCTTTAAAACAAATGGGTAGAAAAGTAAGATATGTTTGGGTCACGGATTTGAAACCTTAACGTGTATAAAACATACATGTACACAAAAAATGTGGATAGATTTCCCTTACTTTCTTGTGGGGTTGGAAACCAAACCCTGCACTGCCTAAATTAAAAAATAGAAAAAAACAACGATAACAACAACAAAAAACATTCCTTACACAGAAAGGCTTGTCATCATCAAGTGTTGTTTCTAAAATCCCCACCGAGGAGACTGAGAACATCTCAGGGTGCTGCTGGCCACCTCGTCATGTTGTGTCACCTTCACGTGGCCGTAGGTGACAGGTACAGTTGTGGGCTAGTGCTCCTACTGGTGTTGGTACTGATGGCACTGTAGCAATGACAACAGGTATTTTCCATCATGCACTTTTTTTTTTGAGTAGTGTTACTTTTTTTTTTTTTGTAAAATGAAATCTTAAAAACCAATTACACAATCTTAACTGTGCGAGGCTGAGTGATGTTGAGTGAATTTAGTGGTACCTCCTTGGTCCAGTTTGTGCTTAAGGCTTTGTAGATCCTGTAGTCTTGAGCAACAGGTTTGCTTTCACATGGTTGTATATTGGACCACAATAAGATGTGGCTGAAAAAAAATCACGCTCTTAGTGTTAATACAATCAGAATGACATTCTGTATAAATACCTTCTATCACCAAACCTTTCTTAGTGTATTTTAGGTCATCCAGAAATATGTTTTATAATGTTCTCAGTTGTGTATTTTTTGCTGTGTTAAAAAACCTTTATGAAAATAATTGCTGCCTTGGAGTTTGTTTTTTTTTTGTGAAAAGCAGTGGTAGTGGTTTTTTTTTCCGTTGTTAGTGATGTTACATTGTTTTTGTAGGAAGATTTTTTTTTTACTGTTTTCAATAAAGTTAGTGTGATTCATAGTGGGTTTTTTTCTTTTATTAATTGAAGCAATGAAGAAAACTTGTGCTATTCTAAATTACTCTGTCAGTAGTTGGTGTGAATGGTTGCATTCCTACCTTCCCATCCTATTCCCCCCTCCCCATTTGATGTACTTTTGAGATTCCCAGTTTTTCTTAAAGTTACGTGTATGGCATGTGATGGAGATTCGTGTACACTCAGAGTTATTGCAGCCCTGTTCTTAAGGCAGACATGCAATTAATTCAAACACCACTTCAAGGAAGTGGGGTTTGTTTATAGAAGAATATCCTGATTTTATAACGTACAAGTTATTTTCAATACTTTAACAGTCTGACTGAAGTGCAATTTTTATATATTAAAAACCTTACCACGTTTCTTAAACTTTGAAACTAAAACAGATTCAGACTTTCTGTACTGTTTCACTAGAGACTTTAGTCTTTTTATATTTTTATTTTTTAAGAAAAGTTCAAGCACCATACAACTGGAAAGGACCTGCAGACATCCATTCAATTGCACAGGATCAAAAAATCTTGTTAGGGACTGTTTTTTTTTTTGACTTCTGTGCTGTCTATAGGCAATATATTCCAGCGTTTAATTGTCCAAGGTTTCCTAAATGTCAAATGTGAATGGCCCTTGCTATACTTTAACCTTTAAATTGGTTCTCAAACGTCCATTTTGAGACAACTCTTTTGGCTTGTATCAGCTCTTCTGAGGCTCAAAGGCTGCCATTCCATTTTTATTCTCTCCTACATAAGAAGTAACCTCCAAGTTCTATCAGCAGTTTGATGCTGGCCTCTCATCCTTTTTGCTTACCTGTGGGACCTTCGTGTGTTTCTAGAAATGCACTGCTCAGAACTGGACACGGTGACCTCCAAGCTTGAGGCCTCAGATGACAGCAGGCATGTCTTCGATAGTTTTTTGTTTGCTTTTGTGGTCTCTTTTGTAACACCGTTCATTCATCCTGAACAAATATAAATATATTTCTGGATGTTTTTCTAGACAAAGCCTATATATTGCTACATTGATACGGGCTCAGAGGGATTGCTCTGAGGGCTGGAGCACCTCTCCAGTGAAGAGAAGCTCAGACAGCTGGGGTTGTTCAGCCTGTAGACAAGGAGGCTCTGGTGAGACCTTATAGGCCTCCTTTTTAGGTACTAGAAGGCTGGTACAGGAAAGCTGGGGAGGGAGGAGGGACTTTCTGTCAGGAGTGTAGTGATAGGACAAGGGGGAATGGCTTTAAACTGAAAAAGGAGAGATTTAGATTAGATATTGGGAAGAAATTCTTCACTATGAGGGTGGTGAGGCCCTGGCCCAGGCTGCCCAGAGGAGCTGTGGCTGCCCCATCCCTGGCAGTGCCCAAGGCCAGGCTGGATGGGGCTGGGGGCAGCCTGGGCTGGTGGGAGGGGTCCCTGCCCATGGCAGGGGGTGGCAGTGGGTGGTCCTTAAGGTCCCTTCTCAACCCCAAGCATTCTTTGATACTATACACAGGGTTATTCCTATTTAAGTGTATATTTGCTCTTGGACTTTGAATTGTATTGCACTTGTAGACCAACTTTATTTCTTCTGATACTGGTATTCCGAAGCCTGCTCATTAAAGTATCATGTAGGAGAGTTTCTGAAGTCTTAAAGTGTGACACTTCATGGGTTCTGCTACATCTGTGGGGCTGTATCCTGTTGCACAAATGAACTAAATTGGCTTGATATTTTTTTTTTCTTGGCAAAGCCCATGTCACATACTAGTTCTTTTTAAGTAGCACGTTACCAGTATTTTTTAGGAAACAAAGTGAAACTGTGCAGATCCTCAGGATTTCTTTTTCCCATCCCTGGTTTCAAGATAGGTTTATCAATTACTAGTCCTTTAGAGTGTCACACATTCTCCAGAAATTCTTAACAATAACCATCTCTGAAACCCCTATAGACAGCTTTCTGGCTGCCTTTCAGTTGAGTTATTAAGCAGCTGATCTGTAGAACACACAGAAACAGAACACAGTACCTGTGCTGCAAAACATCAGGCATAAAAACACACAGGTAAGGGCTAACAGTGGTGTTTTGCTGAAGGAACACAATGCTGAAATCAACTGTGCATCATCTTTGGGAAGGGTGGGACTGACGGAGGGAGGGAGAAGAAAAATGCTGAGACAAAAGGTGAAACTGAATATAAAAGTGAAGTAACAGCACCCTTCTAATTTTTATTTCTCTAAATACAGAGTGAATACCATAGTACATATAAAAACTGTTTGTTCTTGAAAGATCTGGATCTGAAAAGGCTCCAAAGTTAGAAGTACATGTGTTGTCACATATGTTCTGCTAGAAAGTTCATTGAGCTATATGGATCAACATTTGAGGACCTTCTTTTGGTAATATGAGCGACATAAAGGGCAAATATGCCGTACTCCCAAGGAAAACTCTTCAAATGCTTGAAGACAGGTATGATGAAACAGATGTGAACAAGAAAGCAGAACAGCCTGTCGTGAAAACTGATTGCTGTTACCAGAAAGGATACTGGCAGGATGAAAAGCCGAACTGAGTGGCATGATACAGATAGGACAGTCAACTATCTCCTGCTGCAATGCCTAAATAAAATAAAAACAACGACAACACAAAAACCTGTAGAATAGCGAAACAATAGAATATAAATATATCAGCAAGATTGCTAATTAGGTTTATCAAAATACACTAGTCAAAATTTGAACATTCTAAGAACATTTTCACTCAATTTTGTCTATGGTCTTTTCGGGATATTTAATGGAATAGAAGAGAGATGCTGCTGAAGTATGAGTAAATCTCTGAACTGTAAAACTTTTTTTTTTTAACATCCCTGATTTGGAATAGGTTATTAAAAAAAAAAACACAAAGAAAAGAAATCAAGAAAATCATAGTTGTGCTGAAGATTGCTGTGCCTTAAAAGAGCAAATAAACTTATATAAGAGTGCAGAACTTCTTGGTTTTAAACAAACAAACAAAGCCAACCAACCTGCATCTGGATCTTCTCCCAGTCATTTTCACTTATAAATATCTCTTTTCCTTCCACCTGCTGAAACACATCTCGACTTGCAGCTATAGTGGAATCTATCTCGGAAAAAAAAATCATCTAGGTTTATGTCATAAGAACTCAACAGATGAGTTGAATTCAACTGATCTGTTGAACCTGAAAGGAAAAGTGACCTGTTAGACCTGGAGTTGCTTACGAACAGTTCATATGTGGAATTATCAGCTCTTGGACAAGAGGGCCTCGTTAGCTACATGATCTACGGACTCTTGTTACAATTTTAGCTGGTGTCCAGTGCTGATTTAAAGGTTAGGAACATCAAGTCCCCCGCCTCTACTGATGGACTATTATACTTTGGGAAAAAAAACACAGTTTTGAATGAACTTTCTGAAGATAGATGTAGCATTCTTAACCCATTGGGTAGAGCAGCGAGAGTACAGCTGTGTTATAGTGAAAGACTGCATAGAAATTTCTCTTGTTGCTACCACACTATCTTGAAGTTCTGTAGGGAGTCACACGAGTTTTAGACTTGGCTGTGGAGAGACTGCCTGTAAATAGTTAAAGCAGTTTTGTAAAGCACTGCCTGGTCATGTTACAGGTGTTGGAATGTGACCCTTCCTCTCCATACATTTCCTTTGAGTGAAAACTCAATAGGAAAACAGTGAGCCATCTTTTCAGGGAGGAAGGGGTGGGAAGCGACGGGTGAGGTAGTAGGAGTTGTCAAGGTCAGGCACCTCACTGGTGCCTGAACACTTTCTTATTGCTTCATTTTACTTTTCTTGGCAGCTTTTTATACTAGGACATGCTCCCTTACAACTGCTAAAGTGACCTTTCATAGCATACATCAGAATATTCAAGGCAAACTTTTCTAGACCTGAGGGACACAAGAAGCCAAATCCCTCCTCTGCCTGCCCCCCTACACTCCCCAAAACCTAAAGAACCAACCAAAAAGAAAAAAAAAATCACCATAGAAACCATCCAACCAAAAGCCTATCTGAAAAGCTCACTTAATGTTCTAAGTTATCATTCAAACTTTGAACTTCCTGTTTCTTTCTCAAACATGAAAAAAACATAGTAGCAATTTTTTTGTTAATAATATATTCACATAATGTATGAGAACGTGTTCCAGTGAAACCCGTTATTTTCTCAATAGAGACTTCAAGGAGACAAATATTGCAAGTGTCCAGATGAGAGAAATCTTGAAAACCATCACATAAGATGAGTTATTTGGTTCTTGCTGTTAGCTTTGATCCTGTGTATTCTTTTTATTTTACAGTTTAATTCGGTGATAGCTGAGACCTATTATGACTTGCTGTATTTGCAAGTGATCTCTAGCACAACAGCATATTGTGAAAGGACGTATCTACCTGTCAGTGCCAATTGGGCTTAGCTAAAGTGTTACGTGATGCTGATGTGTGAACTTAGTGTAACTAAATAAAAATGAAATTCCTCTGAGACTCCCTGCATGGTGTATGCATATAAATCACAGCCTGATATGAAACGAAGCAGTACTTATGAATTTTGTGGGAGAAATTCTATATCTAGCAGAGAGCAGATGGGTAATCGTGTGCTTCCTTCATGATTGCTCACCGACAAGGAAGCAAAAGGTAATTCTGTTCCATGCAAACACGCACACTGACCTTTAGTGGTATGTGTAAAACAAAAAATAAACAAAAATCCCACCACAGGCCTCCTTCAATATTTACACTATGTGGTTTCCAAACAATCCCAAATAATGACTGAGATGTGAAATACCAATGCACTACACTTAATCAGAGTCGGTCTTTGATGGCTTGAGGTGATTATATATTTAACAAAAACTAGGAATGTCGCTGCTTAATTTGAACTGTTATTACCTAAGTTCTAAAACTGGATCTGCATTGGTCCTGATTTATGCTCAGTCTTAATTTATGTCAGTATCAAACTTGAACAGACCTGAATTGTTTTCATAAGAAAGCTAGGGCAATGTAATGGGAAGCTAGAGCAGCCATGAAGATGCTTTATCTTTCACTGAGAGCCTCTCAGGACTCAAAATTTGAGGGAAAACAACCACATTTTAACTTGGCCCTGGTCCAGCGTCTATTTCTGCAAATCTGAGAGCAACACAAACAGCATGTGGTCAGCTCCAGGACTTGGTCTGTCTTTGTGAACTACAGTATTACTTGACAGACCGCTGAGGAAAATTAACCAACAATGAGAGCAGAAAGCAGGAGGCAGAGAAAGTGGCTGGGATTGCATTAAACTAAGTAGTGCCCACTTTCTTTCTGTGCCTGCACTGTTTGTTCCCTTTTCCCTCAGCAGGGAGAAGCCCTCCACTTCTCTGAGCTCTCACTTGTGTTTCTCTAGCCCATTTCACTAAGTGATCCTGAGAGTCCCCCTCATGAGCTTCCTTGCACAGAAACTGTAAAAATAGAGAGGAACATTCCTGCCTAAGACAGTGTTCTATTAAGTTCCCCTGCTGCTAAGATACTATCTGCTTTGAGCTACTCCTGTATTTTCTGCAACATGACCTGACCCAAACCATATTCATCAAACAGCAAATAGAGTCCAGGTTTGGGAAGGAAAAAATTGAAACTGAAACATAACTCAAAATTTATGTTAACTGGCAAAACAGTACCGTCAAAATGTACAGAAAGGAATAAGCATTTTGTATAAATTGCTAATGTTGTGTTCTAACATTTAAATATTAAATCTTGCTGTGTCCTACTGCATAACATGGAATACTTTTTTTTCCCCCAGATCTGAAACTAATTGAATTTATTTCTTAAAATGCCATACTAGTGTATTGCATCTGTGACTTCTTACAACTTGAACAGCATGGCATAAACAGAATATTTGAAATACTCTGCTGATATGCAAAACTACATCAGTCATCTGTACAGCAGCATAAGACTATGATAAAATAAAACGACAAAACAAAGCACCGATGTGAACTTTGTCCACAGGGAAGCCTTTTTAAGTGATCCAATGTCTGCAAATTGCTTACTAATGTGTTGACTTATGGCAACCCTCAAAAGTAAAATGAAAAGGCTGGAATTTACAGCATATCAATGAATCAGTTGATAAGCTTTTACTGGTTTAATATCCTCCTCTTTTTGCTGCTTGGAGTCACTTCAAGTTAGCAACAGAATGTTTACCATCTCCGTGTGATAAAGGAAGTCAAACGACTAAACAAATTCCAGGACCATTATACTGTTTGGTGAGATTTAAATTAAAATCGTTGGGAGAAATCACGTGGAGGGGGAGGAAGAAACTAAAGCCAGCTACACCATTTCACAGTGACTTACCTTGCTTCCTAAACAATGGTCAACACATTTAGCAAAGCTGAAGAAAATGTAATGCATTTGAAAAGATTTAATTGCACCAATAAAAGGCTATATACCACAATTAAATGACATACACAAGTGACGTTTATAGAAAGGATCAAAGAAATTCACTACCTAACATGCTGAAGCAACACCCTACTTTCTGCATATACTAGCGCTAAAAAAGCAGCATAGTTTGGTTTCTGGCCTTTCTTATCTCCTTTGATCTAGATTATTAAAAAATTTAATCATAGGTGTAATAAGGGCTACTGTATGACCCTGAAACAAGTAATGTATGTCCTTCTAGAACTAATATTTCAGACATTTTTTTTTATTTTGTGATATTTATTTAAGAGTATGAAACCTGACATTTAACTTTTGTCATCCTTCCAGAAGGAGAAGGGTTATTAAAATTTTGATTTTTTTTTTTTCCAGTTGTGATGCTGTTTGATTATGCTAACATTTAGGAAGTGACATTTTAAAAGCACAGCACAAGCTTGAGAGGCAAAATTTATTTTAGAAAAGCTTTTTAGCTTCTGGAAATGGATAGCTCCTTGTGAAAAATTTCTTTAGTGTTTTCATCAACCAACACTTAAAAGTATAAGAGCTAGCAGTAGGAAAACTCATCTACAATTCCCACTTGAGAGCCACTAAGAAAAATGAATGTATATCCTTTAATTGTAATTGGCACTGAATTCATTTAAACCTAGCTAATCCATATAAGAAGACTTCATAAGTTTATTCTTAATAGAACATGAAGAATTAGTTCCAATTTTGTTCCCTACAAAATACTGAAGTGTTATGTATGAGAATTATTTCCTAATGCTTAAAACTATACATGGACACAATCTTAAAAGAAGATTATCCCATGGCTTACTATCATCTGATAAAAAGTGAGCAGTTTTATCTGTTTGTTTCTTCCTAAAACTGTTACCTAAGATAGGGTCTCTAAAAGCTAGCCCATCGTAGGTAGCTTAATAGACAGCTATTGCAGACATCAGAAGTCTGGTGAGAAAAAAAATAATTTAACCAATAGCACTCAGCTGAACTTTCAGCACATTTAGAAGCTTTCTTCAGCTTCCCATTACTGGGACATTGTGTGTAACTAAGCATGGTATCTTGAGCCTACAGAAGGTTGATAACCTTGTTGGGAAAGAGGCATACAATGTTGTTCCCCAGTCCTCCATGCAGAAAAATCTGTTTCTGTTGTCTGTTCTCATCATGCTACTTGAGGACAGTCACAAGCCAAAGTATTCACTTCTTTCAAACTTAAACGCTTAAGTACTTTCATGTGTAACATTAGCCTTCTTCAGTTACCCCCATTTCTGTTTTCAACTAAAGAAGGACTTTGCATTAACTACAAGGCAGCACAGCAACCACTGAACTGTCTGAGTAGCCAGGCTGAGAGCAGTATTTCCTGTCTCCCATTGCCACCAGCACCACAGAAGCAGAACAGCGGTATCAATTTCGCTGCAACAGTCTGCAAGATCATCTGTAGGGTATCCATCATACATACATATCAGACATAAATGTATAATACAGCAAGAGAGGGTCCCTGCCTCCAAAGCTGTGCTCTAACAGGATACAACCAAATAATGTGGCAAATGATGAAAGGATAGACAGTAAGAAGCATTTTTCTGCAAGCACTCTTCTATTTGAATATAGTAGTGATTAAAAAAAAAAAACAAAACACAAACAGCCAACAATAAAAAATAAACCAGATTGTTTCAAGTATTGGTTTAAACCTACCACTGATTTAGCTTGCAATGTGGGTTATTTTCCTAGTTGTAAGCACTGGCTACATTGAAATTAATGTGTTGTGGGGCTTTGTTAATCTCTGTTCATCAGGCTGTTTCGTAACCTGGACTGGAAGATGGCATCTCTCGCTGTCTGAGGGATGGTCTTGTAATTGTTCACCAGTGTTTTTTGTTACTGAAAAGTTGCATTGGATTGACTGTTATTAAACTGGGAAAGGTGGAAAATTGGCAAAGAACTTGAGGATAGCACTGGGACTTTGCAGCTGCATGCTTAAAGGGATGCAGGGTCACTGCAAAATCCTTGTACCTGATACGGCCTAATTTGTATGGGGTCAGGACCCCAATTTATTATAGTCTGACTTGCATTTCAGCAGAAGTTAGAGAAGAGCAAATCTACAGGATGGAACTATCCAGTTCCGTGCTGAGTGAAGGAACACTGAGAGTGTAAGGAGGATATGATTGTTTATGCATTTATTTGTTTCTTCCCTAACTACACCCCCTCATGGGTAACAGATTACTGTGATTTATCAGAAAGGGAAGGGAAATAGAGACTCACAAAAAGCCTTGTTGTTGTTGGCCAAGGCAAAAGGCAGGCCTTAAATTATTTTTCCTGCTTTTACCTTGAAAAGAGGGTGGCTTGAGGAGACTAACAGAACAACAGAGTGTTTCCAGTGCTGCTTGCTTGGTACAAGTGACAAGGAATAAATGAAAAAGTAGAGAGCAGATACTCAAGAGTTTTGATTTAAGGCAGCTGAATCACATCAAAGAAATGGACCACAGAAGTGAGTCCAACATACCTTTTCCTCAAAGAACTGTTTTCTTAGTTTGCTGTCTTTAGGAGGCACAGTTTTTCTCAAGTTTTTATACTATTTTCTAACAATATATCCCCTCCGGGAGGCTTGAATTCTGTAAGAAACAGGATTGTTCAAGAAGAGGAAAATTATATAATTTTAGTATTTACATGAAACAATCATTTTACATTTTTTCCCCCAAACATTAGCTTCTGTACTGCATTCATTCTGTCTAGTTTCTTATTAAAGTTTTAACAAATTTGGAACATTATTTGGAAATAAGTATCATCCAGTGATGATGCCTCTAGCAGAAGTAGGGCTTACCTAATAGCACACTTTATTTTATACAAGCGGGCCCCATCATGTATTACTCTGGTCTGGTACTGCTTTTTCCTACACATAGGAAAAGACTTTTTACCTGTAAATTTTTCAAAGGCTTTCAGGCGTGCCTGAAAAAAATAACTGCAATTAATTACAATATATTTGATATCATTGGAATAGGCAAAACTGCTTGGATTACAGAATGTAAAAGGTTCATGCAACAATCTATGAAAACTATACAGAATGTTTATTTTTATAATTAAAATATTAGAGAAATTTGCAAATGTAAATATATTGCTATGAGTTTTTTTTTTTTTGGTATACAAATACAGTTACAAACTATGATTTCCCATACAGCTTTAAATAGATAATAAAATGGAACGAAGGGACTCATCATAAAATAGCCTTAAGTTATATTTCTTACTGTAAGAATCTGGAAACAAAATTACTTCTCAAGATTATATTTAATTTATTAAGATATTCACTTAAGTAGTTTAACACACATATATGTTTGAACTGTTAAACAAAAGCATACTCACTTTATGGAATACATGGGAACATGAAAGCAGCACCTATTTTACAAAGGAAAAAAACACAAACCCAACTTAAAGCCATTATAAAAGCTGAAAAGTAAAAAATGTTGACAACAAGAAAAATTCTGACTGCCTGAAAGGTCATCACTTTCTTTCTGTGACCATTGCATTCTTTCTGGTGAAAATAAAATTAGTCTTCTATACAAATTACTTAATAAATAACAGCTTAAACCAATTTGTGAATTTTTGCATTGACAACACATGGAGTGGCAGAAAGTAAGAAATGCCAACTGCCATTGACTTGAGCAAACGATTACGGAACAAGTACTTAAAATGAAAGCTGATTATTTTTTTTCTGTTTTCCCCATAAAGACGTTAAATTTCAAGAAGTGATATACATCAAATGCAGCATTTCACACATACAAAAAAGAAAAAAAAAGAAAAAAAAAGAAAAAAAAGAAAAAAAAAGAGAAAGCATGTTCACAGGCTACAAGAAAACTTCACCTTTATCTGACCTAAATTCCCACCAAATGCTGATGATCTCCATCCTGACAAAAGATACAGAGTTGGACAAAAAAGGCAGTTGGCTCTTAGAGGAAGGAAAAACTGGGAAAGGAGTGAAAACCAGAACAAGTAGTGTGCACTATTGAGCTTGCAAACACAAAAGGATTAATGGCTAGCAGCCAGCTGAAGGAAAAGCTTTCAGATACAGTGGCTTTTTTCCCTTGAGGGATGAAAGCTAACGAAACACTAAGGACAAAAAGAATTCCAGAGGCATTTCCCTTTTTGTGCCAAATCTAAAGTAACCTTCTTAATGAGTGCTGTCTTTTGCTCTCTCTTGTCAAGCTTTAGACTTCTAGGTAGCCAGAAATTGGCAGAATGGTCTTTTGCCAGATCCATCCCACCTGTCTTTGGACAATTGTACACCTCCAGTTAATGTTGATGTAAAAGGAAGCAACTCCATTTAAGGTTATTAAAGACCTTGATTCACATCACAGACTTGGCTGTAAAAAATCTTAAAGGAAAACAAATTAAAAAGGGGGAAGAGGCAGAAAAGAAGCACCCTGAAACACACTGTGGAAAGAAACTTGCAAGCAGTTCAGGTAATTCTTCTAATTACCATCATCGCCTCTCAGGAGCTGCACTCCTCTTCAATCAGTCACTTGTCCCTTTTGCTTAACATTTTCAAGATGATACATGAGAGAATCTAATAAAGCATGATGCTACACACATGGCCACTAAGGTAAAATGCAAGCGTTCATTCAGATAACTGAAGTAAGTGACGGAATGGTATTAAGAGTACACCTACTTCCATTTTCCACAGAGAAATAACTATTGAATTAAACTACAAAGTAATAAAACTTGTGAGAAAACAAAACATATCTGAACATATCTGAAATTGTATAATTAGTGAATATTTACCATTCTGATGAGCAAAGGATAAGATCAGATCTAACAGGAGTTTAAATGGAGCAAAAAAATAGTCTATATTTGCTTTGCAAGAGCAGACAAAAATTGCTGACTGCCTTCTCCTCTACTGTCATAACATCATCAGCGATCAAACAGTAGCAACATTTCTCTAACATCTCATTTCCAAAATACTTTCAGAATAGGCCGATAATAGCTAGGTCCAGCTATTAAATACTAGATGGTGTCTTACGGTTGACCTTTTAATTTCCTTCCTTTCCTCCTTCACCTAATGAGTCTTAGCAGTAACTCTGGAAAATCTTAATTAAATTGTGTAGTCCACAGATACATACCTGAGGCTGAAGTGCAAACTCTTCCCTGCATATTGCACAAGGCTGTATGGAATCCCCATGCTGTACGGATCTCTGCTTTAATTTTGCCCATTCTTCAGCAGTTAGTGGCAAGGAAGGGGGCTCAACTAGTCCTAATTTCTGAGCTGCAGACAGCAATAACAACAAATCACTGAATAATGCCCACTGGCAGATACAGACAATAGCTTTTCTTCATGTGAAATTCATTGATAATGCATTTATTTAAAAATACTTATACAAATACTTCATATAAATTTACCATCAAACAAACTACTGGCGGGCAACATACTTCCTACTATTAGCTAGCTATTTACTAATTTTGGAACTTCTTTTAATTACGGGATTTATATAGGAATTTTAAAAATGTAAACTTATTTGCTAAGTAATATGAATTTGATACCTGTTCACAGCTATTAAGAGAGGGATAACTAACTAGACAATGTAACAGTGCACAATAACATAATTTCAAATTGTAAGTATAAACCAAATGAGGGGGAATTCATTTGTAATGATTTCTTTAACATTGCATTTCTGTATTCTTGAAATAAAATGAAACATGAATGAAAGAGTATAATAAAAAAAGGTGGTGAGAAATGCTGAAGTGTAGTATGACTGTGATGGATGCAAGAGAAGGAGCTTGACAAAATAAAAGAGACGGTCACAGGACACCAATGACAGTGACTTTTTCACAGGTCACCAGTGACTTTTGGTAGCTGATCTAGTCAATCTTAAACAATAACTGTGAGGTGCTTTGCTGAACATCCACAACAAGTCCCCACCTTCTCAAAGGAGGACTTAGTGAAAGTATTACAATATTTCCCACCCTACAAATGCCAGATAAAGGCCAGGATCAGTATCTCAGTAGTATAAAAAGGATGCTAGTGGGTACAGCAAAGAATAGATTTTTGTCATCTTTGGACGACCAAAGGAAGCAGCTTCTGTGGACTGACTATAGTCAGTGGATGAATGCCCTAGGTATGTGTAACAAGGCAAAGCAAGACTTCATAACAGGACACCAATAGTATTTTCTAAAACCAGAAAGGAAGAGGAACATTAAAGTAAGGAAGAGGAATAGTTAGAATGCAAGCTGATGATGCCTAGATGAGAGATTTAGTTGTAAATGGGAAGGGTCAAGTCTTTCATTCACACCAGAGAAAGGATCCTACCAAAATCTTTGCATAGACCTTCCTTATAGCTTCAAACATGCACAACAAATTTGATTCCATATCTTAGAACAACTGGACGGCTTTGAGATTTCAAGCAATGTCAGCGTACTTTGGAACTACTTGGAAATTCCTTTCTGCACCTAGGGTTTGGTTCACAGGCACACCACCTTGTTACTTTTGTTGCCCTTGTAAAGGTATCAAACCAAATGTCAACCAGTGGTTTTGCAATGCATATAAACCTAAGTAGCAAAAGAAAATTTGAATCAATACCATAAATTGCATTGGTGGTCATATATGAAATATCTTGGCGGCACACTTTCAGTTCCCACACAATGTGATACCTGGAAATGATGGCAGCACATCCACATGTCCGGAAGGGAGCTCACAGCTCTGCCTGTGGGTTATGGGCTACAATTCAAACCTCTCAGTCTCAAGCAGTACTGTGCATACATATTTACAGCACTGTATTTTCAAAACGTAAAATATACTTTAACACTGCATATCATTGTCTTTCAATTCTGGTGCAGTAAAATGTACTCAACTGGTGATACTGATGGTGAAAAATAATGTGAGCTTGAAGAGAATAATGAAAGATCCTGCAAACTTCTTAGATGCTGAACTTTTTAGACTTCTGAACTAGTTTTTAAGTTCAGAACATGTATTTTACTTAAAGCTTATGCACGAATTGCTGAAAGTGGCATCTGAGTGGCAAAAAAAAATTCTAACTAGGTGCTTTCTCTCTTGAAGAGTACATGCTGCACAGACCATCCAACTCTTGAAGAGCACATGCTGCTCAGATCACTGTGTTTCTGCTACAAAAGAAGAATCAGATTATAAAATACATGATAAAAGTTCTAGTAAAAACATATATCAAATTTCATCTGACAGTAATACCTAAGAGTATCAGTGAATAAATAAGGAAACAGGATCCCACTTTGATAGTCCAATATACACAGTGCCAGTCTTTATGATGACAAAAACTGGATATACAGGGAGCGAACAAGATAGCAAACCAGTCACAGCATGAAAGACAGTATCACAACACAAAAAATGCCTGCCCTTGATTTTCTTCCAAGCACTGTGGTCAGAGACTGTTTTAGGGAAGACAATGAGATGGCTTTGTGGAAAGCCGTTTGTATACGCCCGGGGTAAAAAAAAAAAGCTTATTAAAAACTTTCACAAGTGGATGATTAAAGCTGCCAAATAGGAAGAGATTGGAGGCAAAACCTAACTTCTAAATAATATAAATCAGATGGGATATTTGTGAGGGACAGGTTATACAGGTGCTTAGAAGGAAAGCTTTTATACAGTGTAGTTGATGAAGGAAAACTGGCAGCAGGACACACAAGAAGTGATATGTGGTTGATGCAAATGGCTCTGTGAAGATATTCTTGAAACACCACTTAGAATAAATGCAAGTAATGAAAGCCTACCTTTATTACAGCTCAAGACATCCAAGAGTTTTCAGCCTTATGCATCATTTACAAGCTCAACCTATCTGCTGACACACCCATTTTACATCTGAGTTATTTATGTCAAAATGAACGTTAGCAAAGTGATTATACACAGTTACCTTCAAACCCTTATTGTTAGCTTTTAGGACTCAAGCCCCTGTTGAGAAAAAAAATAATGATAGAAGCCTCTGAGACTGTTTGATTACCCACAAACTCGAGAAGAGAAAAATGTATTCAACTACGTTTTCAAAGTTGTTTCACAACTGTATGGTTTAAAACAAACAATTCTTCCTAAAAAAAAAAAAAAAAGAAAGATTAATATAAGCATTATAAATTCATGAGAGATTATAGGTGAAAATACTAATAAGCAAAACACAGAAACAATTGCAATGACTTCTTAAAATCTTTCAGCACATTCTTTGAATCACTTGCACAAACATTCATATGGGACCTCTCAGTCAATGCTGTGATTTAAAGAGAAAATACTTCGTCTTTCTTATAATTGCAGAGAACATGCTCACACTTGGGCTGCATTTTTTCACAACCTTTAGCCTCCATAATCACTCATTATTTATATTTGCCTTAACCCCAGTACTTCTCTGCTTTTCTCCCCCCCCCCCCCCCGTACACTCCTCTTTCAAATTCCTCTTCAAACGGAACCAAAAAAAAAACCCTCTCATCTTTAGAAGTATAACCAAGCAAACATACTAATAATAATCTTGTCTTACTACCTTTGTCCTATCACTTGTTACACTTGCTTGTTGTGTATTATCTTAAGTTACCCTCTTAACCTTCAGATGATTCCAAAAGGCAGATGCCTGTGCTTGTATGGAGCCTCATTGATTTACATGGTTCTCTTTAGAGCTGGGACTACTGTGACAGTTACTACAGCAAAGGCAACATGATCTTCAGAGAGGCCTAAGGGCATTTTTATGAAACAGAATAAATAAAACAATTATTAATGATGATGAAAGTTTATTATGCTTAAAAGTGTAAACTGTTGAGCTGGAAGATTCTTTCAGAGAAGTGTAATCAAGGCAACAAAAAGGATGGAGACAAGATGTTCATGGTAAGAATACTGTAGAAACCTTTAGAAAAGGACAAGAGAAAATGGAAACTGACCACTATGAAGCACATTTGTATTCCTGGTCTGCTAAGATGCTCCATGGCTATGTTTTTTTTTTTTTTTTTAAAGCAATATTATCTGTCACTGCTGTACAACTGTATTATTATAATACTATTTAAAAGTGAGTTTTCTCACCAGGCATCATTCCAAGCCCTCACATCTGTGACTTTTATCTTGCTGCATGTTTGCTTCCAAATTTGAAAAAGGTATTTAACTACAGGTGTTAATTCTTCCTGGGTTTAGCCCCAGGACCATTGTAAAAACAAACCTTTTTAACTTTGAGTAAAGGTGGGTATACATTAACACAGAATATATTTAATGCGGCAGTAGTAAATGTCTTTTTACTGAATAAGGAATAAAAGAAACAATTTCAAATAGACGTAAAAATTATCTTATTAGTAATACATTATCCCAAATAAATACAATATTCACTTAACTGATGATTTATTTGAGAATATAAGGTAATGAAAGTTATGATCAAGTCAATATACAAAACTTATTTAAAAAGTGTAAGAGACTAGAATTTTTGTTCCTCAAGATGCACTAGCTGTCATAATGCACCTTCATTGTCATAATAGGTTTTAATACGTTTCAGATATGAAGACGCATTCAAGACACCGATGACAATTTCATTGTTTAAATGACTGTTTACATAATGGCCTAAACTGCTGGATATAACATATCTGAAAAACAAGACTTTATGCTGTCTAGAACTGAATTATCTTATTGAATGGAAAGTTTAGCTTCCTCATTTTAGTTTATTTTAAATAAAATGAAATAATTAATGAATCTGAATATAATATATTATATATAATATATTAGGTTTACCTAATGTTAGACGGGGAGGATTGGGATCAAGCACATACTCCCTTTCTGCATCTTTATTTTTGTGGCGAGTGCTCTTTTTTCGTAGTCCAGTATCTACTACTGCTTTGGCCATCTCTTTGTTCACAGGTTTGTAAATGTTTCTGATATTCCTTGACCTTGACTTGAAAGGATCTGTTAATGAAAGATCCTGGAGCTGATGACTGTGTATTATATGATCCTGTAAAGCAACTGCGGAAACTGCCATCCCCTCTCTTTCAGAAAAGTGGCTCTAGAAAGAAAAAAAAAAATCTTCCATAGCTATTATTGTAAATGAATTAAAAAGATAAAATACCAATTTAAACGAAATTCTGCTCTTAGCCAATGTTTTTGACTTGTCAAAGACTTCTATGCACAAGCAGCTCCTGTAGTTGAATTCTAACATACAATTACCATAATGTGAAATCTAAGATTGATGTTTCTGACACATCCTAGTTTTTAACTTATAAAAAGTCAAATGAAATCTTTGATTTATCGTTTATATCAAATAAAATAGCAGTAATTTTTAAGTTTTAATTACTGAACCCATAATTATTATATGCAATAAACTCATTATGGACTATAAAAGTCTGGCATGACCAAACACATTTTATTTCAATTAAAAACAATCCCAAAGGCTATCCTTGTCTTTAGAACACTGACTATAAACAAGAATATATTATTTTTATACAGGTAATGTGTTTATCTATTGCCACATTTCTCCCCACCCTTCTACCTTACTTTAAAAGATGTGAAATCATACCTTGTAAAAACCATGACGCTCCATCAACCGTCTTTAGATGATTCTTCAAAAGTCACGTGGCTCTGTGAACAGAAATGTCCAAGAACGTGAATAACATTTCTCAGCAGAAACAGCCTTGTTAATAGATGAATAGAAACTTACAGTTTTGTTCATTTTCCCCTGGGCCTGTCAGCAGGGAAATCTTAACACCTATTCCATGCACAGAAGTTAACTCTGGGTCCATAAACAAGCCTGTGCCCCTCCCCTGTCAACCTTATCTCAGCCCCAGTGTCTCTCTCTCTGTGCGCATATTGTTAAGCAGAACACCTTCAAAAACAGTAGTGGTAATAACAAATTTCAAGTGGACCAAGTTAAAAATACAGCTGTAGCAATAAATCCCATTGAACTGTTTATCACGGACAAGTAAACCAGAGACAGAGTGGCAAAGACAACTTTAGCAACCCCTTTGTGGCCAACACTGCCTTCCCCTTGTGGGTGACCAAGGGGCAGCGGTGCCACCTTCATGGCCCCTCACACTGTGGCGGGATGAGATGTTGTGCCCTGCCCACCATGGCCCCTCAGCGCCTGCCTCATGGCCAGGCCACCTCACAGCAAACATGCCCCTTCCAGGCCTTGCACTGGCCTTCCTCCCACTCCTTGTTACCTCTCTGACCATTCGGGTCCATACCTCATGGATGTCCCCCCTGTGCCCAGTCTTTGACCACAGACTCACAGTCCCCTCAGCCCGGCTGCTCTGCGTTCACCCACGGAAACCTCTGTGCCCCTCATGGTTGTGCCGCGTTGCCCGGCAGCAAAGCAGCCCAGGGGGAGGGGGGCAGCAAAATTGTCTTTATTTATTTAAAATTCAGAGCTGTTTTTAACTTGTCAGGTGATAAGGGAGAGAGGAGAGGGGAAGCATTATGATTATCACACACCAAAGGACTTCCTTTGGCAATGGCCTTTTAGTGACACTGGCTTCTCTCAGAGCTTCCCAGTGATGGCCACAGGGCTGCACAGCCCATGGCTGGTTGCTGGGGTCAGTGAGGAGCCCTGAGTTGCTGTTGGTCCATGATCTACTGGGGATGAGTTCAGTCATGAGTGGCTCCAGCCTGAGAAACACCGTAAGGGTGATTAATGTGGTAACTATGCCCTAAGTATGGCTGGGAGGGGTTGGAGGCCTTACTTTCTGCTATGGTTATGTGTAGCAGAGTTAGGGTGGCTCATTTGACTTTGGGAACTGTTGGCTTTAAGGGAAGCAATGTTACTGCCATTTTGTGTGACCCATGTTTATAGCAAACATATATAGTCAGCATTATCAAAAAAAAATAAATTCTATATGAAGCAAATGGATCAGTAGTATCCATAAGGGTCAAACCAAGGATCTTTGTCACCTAGTACCCTGTCCTCAGCTCAGTAAGAAGCAGGTGGCTCGAGGAGTTGTGAGAGAGGCTGTCTACAACGACAGTGCCTGCAGGCACTTTGCCAGGCTTCTGAGGATGACTTCCAGAACCAGAAGCAGTGCCTTCATTTGTAATAACGCCTGGTGTGTTTCTTTCAGATCCAGGACCGTGCAAAGGCACTTTTAGCCAGTAGTAGGAGTATGGGCTTCCTCTGGCTGTTTTCCTGGTTGGAGGCTCTTTATCTCCGAAGTGGAGGACAGGTACAGATGCTGCCTTAAGTCCAGGTGTGCTGTTTCATTAATCTTTTAGGTTTAAATAGTTTTCAAAGTCCTTTTCAACTGCTACTGACTTGAGAAATTTATTTTCTTGTGGAAGTGACATTCTCCAAGCAGTGAGGCTGTCCTGAGAGTAATCCTTCGAGCAGCATGTAAATGGAGTGATTAATCCACTGGATGCATTTCTTCTCTGTAATTATAAGTAATTACTTTAAATTCAAATCTGCAAATGAGAATACCTCTGTGTACTGTATGAGAAGATGTAAAAAACAACTGAAGTGGCTATCTTTATAATGACGTTAAATCACTGATTGCTTCTAAGGACAAAAAGATAAAATAACAGTTTTTAAAGTGAACTCACAAGTTAGCCTGACACCAAACCTGACTCAGTAATACCATAAAGGGAGATTTTACAATATATACTTCTAAAGATTGATTAGTAAAAAATTGTACTTATCAAATAAAGTAGAAAACTTGTATTTGTGCTGTCTAAAATTTAGGTGAAATTGTAAATGCTGTAATATCTGCAAAAATAATTGCATTGAAAATTGCGTAGAAAAATCATTACTATGTGTCAATTTTAATACAAACATACTGAAAAAGCCTCTGTCATATACATATTTTGGTTTCACTGTTTATGATCCTTGAACTTGATCCAGCATTCTTGTATCTTTTCAGTATTGCATTTTTTTTTCTTCAGGAATCTTTGACTGAGTTTCTTAAAGTTGCTAATAAGCTGTTTTTTTTTTTTTTTTAAAAAAAAGTTGCCTTGTTTTCCATTTCTGTCATACCTCATTAAGGTGATCCTATGCACATGTATGCTTAATTAAGGCTCTTCATTAAAATAAGCCTTTAATCCAAAAGTGCTGGGCCTTAACTGAAACTTAGAGAGGGTTAGCATCATCTCTTATTTTGGTTTTCACTGTTACTGTATTTACTACTCTTTCTAAACTGAATTGTTTGCATTAGCCCCATCTGATACATGGCCAGGAAGAAAATGAAATTCATACTGCAGTCTTCTGGAGAGTAACATGCCTCAATGATTACCATTTCTTATTAAGTGCCACCTTTTACCAAGAGCCTCCACTTAAAATGCAAAAGGTTGCTTTAAACACTT
This sequence comes from Cygnus olor, assembly GCF_009769625.2. Lineage (NCBI taxonomy): Eukaryota > Metazoa > Chordata > Aves > Anseriformes > Anatidae > Cygnus > Cygnus olor. The sequence goes on along the minus strand of NC_049170.1, from coordinate 9,488,121 downwards.
GAGGGACATTAACATAATGAACACGCTGCTTATTTTAAAGGTGACTAATAAGTGACTAATAATACCTGTTTTTATCTATGCGTATAATTTTAAAATATAATTGTACATTAAATAGTGCTGAAATCACAGATCCATCTATAATGGGTGTGCTTTACATTTTTTTTTTTAATTTTTATTTTTTAGGAAGATTTGTGAAAAAATGAGAATTTTAGCCACAGGTTAGCAGCATTCGTCTGAGATACCATAGAGTGTTGTAAATTTTAAAGCTGTTGTGAAGGAGGAAGGTACAGATTCAATAGTTTTTGGTCTTGTAGTACAAAATGGGCTAGCAGAAAAGCCAATCCATTTTCTTCTTGTAGAGCTGCAACTGAGCTGGGTACTGCTAATTAGCAGAGGCAGGTGGTCTGCTACAATCAATGGGATCAGAGTAATTTTTTGGGAAGAGCTCTTAAGATGTGTTGGTTGAATAAATTTCATACAGACACAGCTAATGCAAAGGTTTGAAGTAAACTTTCTAGTATAGTGATGGTCATGAGCTTCACAGAAAGCTTGTCTTTATACCATGATACTGTCTGCAACGTGTTTTGACACTGTCATGTTTAAAAATATATATATATTTGAAAAGTATGCAGTACTTTTGTGGAGGTTATTTGAAAATTATCAATATTGGCATTGATCAATGACAGTTTTAAAAAATATGTTATAAAAATATATATTGATGTGGCAAATAAAGCCTGTGTTGTAAACAGCAAGAATGGAGAGTGCTGTACTGTACCCAGCTAAACCTTTTGTAAGCTTATCCCTGGAAGGGCTGTTACATAGTATTGTTAGAGTGATGTTGGGCTGTCTTATTGCCTCCAAATGAAGCTCCAGGGTGTGGACACTAAATAGGATGGGGAATGACCATTGTGTGTGTAAAGATAAAGATTTTTTTTTTCATTGGCAATAAGGATATTTATGCTGCTTGAAAGTGTACAAGCCAATAATTCTTCAAAAAATCAAGTGCACTGCTGTCATAAATGATGAGAGCTGAGGTTGAATGTGTTAAGGAGGAATTCCAGCTTGAAATACTTCTGCTGGCTGAGGAAGGCAGGTTTTGGCAAATCTGCACATGTGAGCCATGCCTTTGACTCAGCAAGGAACACAATGTCGCAGAGCTTTGTAGTTGCCCAGTTAATTTTTTTTTAAGAGAACTGACTCAGACAATTATAAAAATACAGCAGCTGCTCTATTTTTTCAGAAGTTTGAAATTTTTACCTCATTTACTGTTTGTTCACATATACAAATATATACGTTTAATATATATGTATGTCTGTGTACACAAACATACGTTATATATTTTTCTTTGTTGTGCTATTGGTTTACTTTTTACCTTTTCTGTGAGTTTCTGCTAACTTTCATGCACGTGCTTTCAACTCAAAATGCAAGCTGCGTACTTTTAGTTTTTAAGGGTAGTAGAGATGTTATTAGTACCCATTTAAAGCCCTTTCAAGTCAATGAAAAGGCTGTCATTAGTTTATAGTTGAATTCCGAATCCATAAGTAAATATTATTTCTGTGAGTAAATATTAAGTAAATATTGTTTCTTTCTTGGGGAAGAAAAGCTTAATTTAAGGGGAAATTTGTGTATGTGAACTTTTGGAAAAAATTTAGATTCCAAGGCAGATGCGGTTTCATGCATGACCTTTGATTTTTATTGAACGAGGGTCAGAGTGAAAATTTTTTGCACCCCAATAATACACATATTAGTGAGGATTTATAGAACTGTAGTGCCTTGTATTTGTAGAAATAAATATCTCAAATATATTACAAGAATACATTGAGAATGACTTAGGTCATATTATTGTAAAAATGAACAAAATCAAAACACCTTGTTTGCAGTTTTTCTTATGCTTGTCTTTATTAACTGTGTATGCTACTGGAATGAGTAATACTAATGGGTAATACTGTAGATGCATGTTTAGTTTGGGATGTATCTGTAAAGTTCTGTGTATATTCTGATCTGTAATTTACAGTTGGCAGATGAATATTTGCTTAGTGTAAACATTTTCAATTTTGTGGGAAATCGATTTAATTAAGTAAAGGCTGAATTTTCTACAAGTGTGTACTATGGTACAAATCTCAAATTCATACAATTGCCTGCATTTAATGCACTGATATAGTTTCTTCCTCTCTGTTTGTCTTTTAAGAGGTTCTCATTCCTTGAGGATGAAGTAAAGCTCTGGTTCCATCACTGCAGTCTTCAGAATTAGCACTGAAAACACAGGATTCTTTTCCTGGGTTGATGAAAGTAATTTCTTGTTTGCTGTGTCAAACAAAGCATGCTATTTGTCACATTGTGGTTTGTGTATCTTTTTAGAAGCTTTCAACTTTGATCTGAGTCAAGGTACACTCAGTAGCACAGATGACAGAAGTAACAAACCAGTGATGTGCATTGTCATTCCTACAAACTCTTTAAGTCAACAAATACTGAGACTTAGATGTAGAAAACCATATGCTTTTGAGGGGGCTTGTGCATTCTTGTGAGAAAATGCAGACCTTTGCTTTTCTTGTTTCAGACAAAGGTGTGGAACAATTTATTAGTTAAGGATTCAGTTCAGTGTCTGCAATCAAAAGGTGCCTCTTCTAGATGAGATTCTGGCCCTTGCTTATATTTTCTAGGTAAACAGTTGCATTTAAAAGACATTGTAGATGTGGGCTCAGTAGCACATAAAAGCTGCTGTCTTCAAACTGTCATCACAGAGGTTTTCAGTGTGCTTTTAATACTTCCAGCACTGGTGTTTGTGTCTCTTTCTCCGCCCCCCCCCCCCCCCCCCCTCTCTCTATGTTAAATGCTATTTGAAGCAGTGTTTTTCTTCCCTGATTTTTTTTTTCTTTAATGTAACTTTCACCTGCCTTTTACCTCTTCCGTCTTTAGAGAAATTAACATTGGGTGTAGTAAGACAGAGGGCTAGAAAACCATTTCACAAAATTATTATTTTAAGAGGGAATGAAAAAAAGACAGTTATAAAAACATGCAATAGTTCTGAATGGTTGTTCTGTTTCATTCTGAAAGTTATGTCCTATCACATCTTAAAACTTTCAGGTCTGAAGTTCAGTTTGATCATCTAGTCTGACCTTTTAAGACTATGCAAAGAATTTTATACAGTTAGTAAAGTTTAGAACTTAACACATTTGTTTCATTAAAACATATTTTTCAGAAAGCCAGTCAGTCTTCATCTAAGAGTTTCATAACTTAAGGAGGGTGTTGTTTGTTCAAGTGGTTAATCATTGTGACTGTTATTCTTTATTATATCTCATTTGAATTTGTCTGGCATCAGCTTGTAGTCATTTGCTCTTTTTATGTCTTTCTCAGCTAGGCTGAAGGGCTTTTTATTTACTGGTATTTTCTTCTTGAAAAGATACATTAACACTGTCATCAAGTCATCCCTCAGTTTTTGTTGCTAATTGGAATAGATTGGGCTTGTCAAACCACTCTTAAAACATTTGCGTAGACCTAAAATATTTTCATGTCTTATTTTCTTCCCTGTACATTCATCTTCTTTTAGCAACTAAGATACCTAAGCTCTATAGTACTCTTAGTTTCATCAACACCTTATACAAAAGAAAAATGTTTCTTATTTTTGCTTAGTATATATGTTTCCTGGTGCAAAAATCTTAGAACAGAAGTGTAGGCAGCACAAAACTTTCTTCATTACTATTTTCCCAAAATTTTCTTCTTTTAATATTTTTAGATGAAAATGTCCTATTCCTTAACTGCTATAGAGACCTCTCCTCATTGCAGAATATAACCAGAAATAGGAGATATAGTAAGCTACTGCTGCTGCATCAGAGTGAAGAAACACTTTTTAAAGAGGAACATTTCAATAAAGTAGTAAAATTTGCAAATACTTAGTAGAATGATGTAAGGAGCTTAAAGGAAGCTCTGGATAAGGCTTAATATCTGGCATCAAGAAAATACTGACGTAACTTATCACTTGTGAAATATGGTGCTCATGAAAACAATCAAATGAGGTACAGTAACTCATCTGTACACTTTGTAGGAAAGACAGATTGGGATTTGGAAGTGGATGACTGGTTCTATAAATCCCATAGTTTTTCTCAGGCAAGAAAAGTGAAGAGTGGATAAGACTATAAGAATATCTGGGTTAAATAATACCTTGATCAGAGTGAGCATGACACTAAAAAGCACAAAGCAAAGACTTTTTTTTCTTTTTTTTTTTTCTCCAGTGGGAATTTAAGGAAAATGTGAGTAGGTAGAGGTGGATAGCATCATTCCATGTCATGTCAAAATGTGACACACAACACAATATAAACCAAGCAACGTAGAAACATAAACTTTGTAATAATCTAAATCTTGGAATGCAAGTTTTGATATGTATTCCAAACAATAGTTTTTATTATTATTTCAAAGGCACATCCTTCTAATATAAAGGTAATTCATCTCAAATAAATTACAGGGAATCTGAAGAATGCCTAGAGATACAGTGAGAATGTGCTGAAAGTATGACAGGAAATGTGCCATGGTGATTCCTCATACAAAGGGAACAAACTGAAAGGACAAAGAACTTAAGCAGGAACAAAGTATTTTGGTTGCTGAGAACTTCAGCAGAGCAGATTGAAAAGAAACTACCAACCCTAGTGCTGCTATTTACAAACAGCAAAGGCTGCCAAAAGTAGTGGTGTATATAAGGGGTTTGCACCAACCTAAGGAATTAATGACAGGTAAAGTCAGAACATGTGGCTTCCATCCAAGGAATCTGAAGGAGCTAAAGAATTGCTAACTGAATTCTTATTAAAACTTAGGTGATTAATCAGGAAAATGTAATCTGATAGAGCAAAACTGAAGATAGTCAGCTTCAGGCAAAACAGTTTGGGGGAAATGGTTCTAAGAATGATTCCAGAAATTAGAATGGTGAACCTTACTTCAGTGTCAGGAAACTTAATTGTTAAAATCATGAAAGATTCAAAAATCCACAAAACCAAACAAGCAAACAATTGTAAAGAGCCTTTATGGAATGTAATTCTAAGAAGAAGTTGACGTGACTGTTGCAACAGTATATCTTGCTGCTCCAGGAAGTACCTTTTAAAGTAGAATCATATAAAAAGAATTTGATAGCTAGGTTGAAAAAAAAGCAAACACAGGGGAGAAACTAGATTAGAGATGGAAAGAAAAATATTTTATCAGGAAAATAAACCAGTCAGTGGAGCATCACAGGATTTTTGTGTGTGCTTTTAAACTGCCAATGAGTCAAATCATATGCCACCTCTCGTTCTGAAGCAGTACGGCAGCGTTTGCAAAACAGCACTAGTAAGTAAGTCTTAATACCTGAGATGTAGTGCTCTATGTGTTTCCCTTCCTGCATCATGCCAAACCACGGAGATATAGCAGCCATGGTCAGCAGTGGCACTGAGCTTTATGTGTGGCACTCTGTTGTGAATTATGTTTGGAGGAGAGGCTAGAAGTTGTGACTAATGACATCCCAATTTGCTGATGAAACAAAATAAAGTATTTTATCACTACATTTCAAAGATAAAAAAGAAAAGACCGACAATGGCAAACACAGGAAAGGTCAAGAGGGAAAATGGAAGTGATTAGAGGCATGTGGGGAGCTTCTTTACAAGTAAATTAACAAGAATGGTCCAGATTTGCAGCTGATGAAAATTGGCATGGTTCCACTAGAATTAATGGCACTGTGCCAATTTACACCAGCAGAGAATCTACCCCAATGCCTTTTTAATATGAGAAAAACAGGGTGATTATAGCACAGACCTAGAGTAAAAGAGCAACCTAATTACAAAAGCAAGGATGCAAAGGTTAAGAAGTGCCAGAATTGATACTACATTTCTTCTTTAGAGCTGTCATCGTTTTGTAGATTGTTTAAGATCAATTTGGTAGTTAATGCAAAGTCTCTTCCTCTTTTTTGCATAGGTTTCTCTTCTTGCATTCCAGTTTGCTCCAGTCTAGCCCTTCCTCCTGCCTTCTCCCAGTTCTTGTTCTGTGCTCCTTTGGCATGACATTTTCCTATCCGTTCTGGTTAGGTGCCACAGAGTCAAAAGGGGAGCAGCTGAAGCACAGGAGACAGCAGGAATGCCTCTACAGGCATCAGGTGTGCCTGCTGGTCCTGCTCACGTTAGCTTTAAGGTAGGGAATTTAGAGGAACTCGACTCTTGCCAATACGTCTCTGAAACACAGGGTTAGTGCGGGCTGCAAAGTCTTCCTGGAAAACTAGGTTAACACTTAGGTGTTCGGCCCCCACTGAATTTAAGGCAGGCACTGGTATCCCCTGGCTGCAGAGAAAGTCCTATGTAGACTTTCAGGAAGAGGGTAGAGAGCAGTCAGTCAACTTCTGGTGTTAAAATATGGTCAATGGGATTTGATTTTTAGAACTTTGGGAGGATGGAACATGTTAGCAGTAGACAGAGGCTTCCAAATCTGCCAACTGACAAGAATCCCTCAAGCATGTGTAGAAGGATATGCCCAAATTTTATTTTTCTTCTGCAATTGTGACACCAATAGTATCGGTGAAAGGCACAATATTTTGAATGTAGACAAAGCATTTTTTGCCACACTCAGAAGACTTTTGCAGAAACTTTCCAGAAAATTTTCTTCCTGAGACAGGAACCTGGCACGGAAAACAGCTGAAGTTTGGCAAGGTTATAAGCAACTGAAAAAAATGTAATAAAGTGGTGTTAAACCACTTAATTATAAAAATAGTTACCACATAAATAATTTGCATAGTGAAGACATGCTTGATGCAGCTAATTGCATTTCCTGATATTACCCAAAATAAAACATGAGTTAATGAGAGGGAAACAGAAAGTTAATGAGAGTTAGTAAGATAGAAGAAAATGTGCATAGAGACATATCCACATGGGGGAGAGAGAGAGAATCTTTTGTAGGGCAAGCTGCTGCACACAGTAGTAATTCCTTCTGTGATTCAATTTCTCCCTGTAAAATTTCCTTTTGTTTTACTAATCCCTCATTATTTTATAAACTCTTATTATAATCTTTCTTCTCATTTGCCCTTGCCTCTCAACCTTATATTATTTTATTTTTATGGCTTGAGTGGAAAGTCATTCAAGAAGTCAGTGTGTTCATCTTGGAGAGGAGGGGGTGGCTAAGAATCTGGCTGTGCACTTGCTGGACATTGTTAATAACTGTCCTCAGCTTGTGTGCATATTCAGCTTGATAGGGTATACGCTGATTTTTGGGGATAGTTACTGAAGTACAATTTCAGTTTGGATAATTAGTATTCAAAAAATAGTAATAGGTACTATTAGCAGTACATATGGCAGCCATACAAGTTCAGATAAAACCAAGATTTTTCTCTTAGCACTGAATTGCATAATAATAGATATTTTAAAGGGATTGTTTATTCTTCTAAAACAGAAGTCACGACCAGCAGGTCAAGGGAGGTGATTCTCCCCCTCTACTCTGCTTTCTTAAGACCTCACATGGAGTGCTGCATTCAGTTCTAGGGACCCCAGCACATGAGGGACATGGACCTGTTGGAGTGAGTCCAGAGGAGGGCCACGAGGACGATGAGAGGGCTGGAGCACCTCTCCTATGAAGAGAAGCTCAGAAAGCTGGGGTTGTTCAGCCTGGAGAAGAGGAGGCTCTGGAGAGACGTTACAGTGGCCTTCCAGTACCTAAAGAGGGCCTACAGGAAAGGTGGGGAGGGACTCTTTGTAAGTGCATGTATTGACAGGGCAAGGGATAATGGATTTAAACTGAAAGAGGGGAGATTTAGATTAGATATTGGGAAGAAATTTTTCACTCAGCAGGTGATGAAGCCCTGGTGCAGGTTGCCCAGAGATGCTGTGGCTGCCCCATCCCTGGCAGTGCCCAAGGCCGGGCTGGATGGGGCTGGGGGTGGCCTGGGCTGGTGGGAGGGGTCCGTGCCCATGGTAGGGGGTTGGAACTGGATGGGCTTTACGGTACCTTCCAGCCCAAACCATTCTGTGGTTCTGTGACGAATATTTTAGAAGCTAGTCACAGGGCTATTGGTGCACTCATGTGCCCTAGCATTTCTAACATTTCTTATTAAAACATAGTTAAAAGATAGTAAGGCTATGTCTTCATCCTCCATTTAGAACTACCTAATGATCTAATATTTATAATTAGAGTTTATCTCATTAAGGTAAAAGAACCAATAAAAGATTTATTGTATAGGAAACACATAAACACTGTTGCTAATATTGTTAGTGTTGTAGCTATTGTGCCACTTTGAGGCTTATGTGCCTCAGAGAAAATAAACATTTATTCCAAGAACATCTGTTTATCTAATAAAAGTTATTAAGTCTCTTTACATATATTCTCTCTCCTAAATAGTACTTTGCATTTTTTTTTTAAAGGTTATACTTCAGTCTTGGAAGAATGAGTTTAAAATCATACATTCTGTCATAGTTATGCTAACATGTATAGTCCATGTGATTCAAAAAGTAAATCGCAATTTAGGTTTAGCTTTTAGATGGTCAATACTAGTGGAAAGGTAGTTGAACTGTTCTTGTTGGATGAGATTTTCTCCAATGTTCAAGCCACTAATAAACCCCCCAGTTAAGCCCTTCATAGGAAACTTAAGAATTGACTGATGGGAGTCACATGGTTAAATCAGTGCTTGTTATTCATAATTTATTCAACGGTTGATGGAAAAAAATTGTCCAATTATTTGACAAATACTGCTTGGCAAGATGATTTACAGAGAATAATGCAAGTATTTGTTGAAGAATTTAAAGTGACAAAAAATGCCAAAATTACGGCCTTTATTCTCAATGCAGTGATTAGAGCTGATTGAATGATATTCAGACAGTTTGACTAATTTTGAATAGTCCTTACACAGGCAATATTCCCATTGACTTCAGCTGGAATTTTGCCAGAGTAAGGACTACAGGATTGGACCTTTGAGTGTAAATGTCTTGAAAGGGTCCCTTTATAAAGCACCAGCTTAAATTCTGAACTGCAGTGAAAACCCATTTTCACTTCTCTCTGTTACTTTGCCTGCTCTGTGGAATTGCTCTGTATGAATGTTAATCCCATTCCCTCTTTATCAGTAGAGGGTGCTATGGGAGTTTTGTGCTCTCCAGTAGCCTTTTGTTTATGCACAGTTCAATCTAATTTAAGTAGAACTGACCATTTCAATGGGAGTCAAGTGTGTATTTAAATGGTGTGTGGGAGAGCCATAATTTAATGGCAAACCATTTCCTTAATTGATTCAAGTTAAAGAAGGGAGACATTTTAAAGTGGATAGTTTCAGATTCCTTGCCTCTACCCCCATACCCTCCTAAATGGGTCACTGAACATTGTCTTATACTCTTGTGTGATAAATGATAGAATTTTCATGTAGTTTTGAAAGGCAGGTTCAGTATTCCAAGTTATTAGAAACGCATGATGAACTAATATTTTTGTGTTCTTTGACTTTTTAAGTTCCTGAATTTTAGTAGGACTTTAATACAAAAAGGTGTTTACAAATCCCTGACATGAAAATACTCAGAAGTAGAAAAATGGTTTTTGGTAAGCCACTATATCATGGTAAGTAACACGAGTGTAAAGGTTGTCAAGTCAAGTGTAGAGAAAACAGAAAATACATAGGCGTTCTTAATTTGGGTAATTTTTCCGATTGTTCATCCACATCCCAACAGGGATATTAAATTACATGATTGCATAGGTACTTTTTTTCTGTGAGGTCTGCGCCTTTAACACACACAATAGACACCAATGAATAGGAGCTTTATTAAATGTTTCTTTTTATCTGAATTGCTCAGTGTATGACACTGAGTTATTTGCTGCACACCGTTCCATCCAGAATTGAATGCATGATTATCGACTTCCTCAAGTACCTTTCTATAGCACTGCCATAAGAGGGTGGTTTATTAATGCTTTGATTAATCACAGTTTAAAGTATTTTTGCTATTTAACAGACAGGGACAGAAAAAAAAAAGGTGAAATGCGGGATAAAAGTGATCACTAATTTTGTCAATTTAATTTAAGATGCCTTAAACGTGATACGTTTGAGAATATTTTGTGCTTCTTGCTTCTTGTAGCCAAAGCAGATCTGTAGCTGATTCCTGATGCAGTTCTGAATCCTCAGCCTTTTCATAAATCAGATTCTGTAATCTCAGAAAATCTGTATTTTCAGAAAATAAGGGCCATACAGTCAGTATTCAGCAGTGAAAAGTTCAGGACAGTTTAGTCAGCAGTGTACAGGCTGTGGTCAAAACTGAACAGACTCCAGAACCTGAGGATGACATTACATCTTTTAATCTTGAGACCATGTTTTTTCCTTTCCTTATGCTCTGCCTGCCTTTCGACTTCTGCTGTAAATGAGAGAGCATCTTAAATATAGCAGTCTTATTTCGTGCATAGCTGTGGTGAGTTCCCAGTCTATTGGCCACTTGCTACACTGAATGAAATGGTTTTATGCGGACAAATATCCAGTAGTTAAAACTAGCGAGCGGCTAAGGTAGAGTTCAGGAAGGACTCCAGAGCCTTGGTATTTCTGTTTGGGTTTAATATTTATAAAGTCACCTTTTAGAGGGAAACAAAACTTCCAAATAATTGGAAGAGTTGTTGTGAAGCTGCATACCTATCCACGTACCTGTCTCACATCTGAGATCCTTGGGCCAAAATCTTTGGATGCACTGCACAGTCGGCTGCCATTTGTTTTTCTTCTTTATTTGGCCCAGCTTCTGCTGCGTGCTTTGTAATTGAGTTGTTTTATCCAATCATCCCCAAACTTTTCTGCCTGTTTCTCATTCCACTGTGTGTAATTTGCAATATTCCTTTCTAAACACGACCGAGGAGAGGAAGGGTAACAGACGGATGCAATAAAAAGCACAGAGGGAAGAAAATTTACTGCTTTCAGTCCTAGGCAGTGGGTCTGGTGGATGCAAGCAGGCAGAAAGTCTTGCAAAGTTCTGCAGGGAATGGGCCTGCAATATGGGGAGGATACGGCATGCACGGTCCAGCTGGCCCAACAAATTTAAGTGGGTGGAGCATGCCTCTTATTATCTGCTATACAGTTAAAATTTCCACTCAGCATGTGTAGGCAGATTCAGAAAAGCTCAGAACTTGGCTGAATATGTGGACATTTTCACAAGAATAACAGCATATTGATGCTACAGCAACTACTATGCCATGTTTCCAAATCCTGATCTGAGTCATGGAGTGAGTTGTAGCATCTCCACCAAACAGCTGTAAAAGGTGTTTTTTCTTAAAAACAAAACAAAACAAAAAAACACAACATCATCAGGGGAATGGGGGAAAGAAATGTATTCATCCTCTCATCACTGAGAAAACAAAAATGTTTTAGCTCAAACTTCCTCAAAAACTTCAGCCTTAGCCAGAGGTATTTTCAAAAATTTGTCTGAACCTTTACAATTTGAGGAGGCTGTGAACTCCTGGAAAGAGCGTCTTTTAATGGGAACTCTGGGACAGGCCTTGTTTAAGAGTACTGTCCTCAGCACAGTGCTTAGGGTGTTGTGTATTGTAAACTCTAAGCTTCTGCTGGTGAGAACACTTTGTATGTTACTTTTGTAGTGCCTCCTCTCCCCCTTAGAAATACATATTTTAATGTACTCCAGTCCTTGTTAGTTCTACTTCACACACAAATTTGGTTTTCTCTGGCACAATCAAAAGCCCTTTTATTATGGCTTTGAAATGCAAAGGTGACTTCCATATTGTCTGAGACTGATGATAGAATGGGTGTAAGCTGATGAGTTCCTCAAAAATGCTTATAATAAAAAAAAAAAAAAAAAAAGGCTTTCTAAATTGAAGACTATTCATCTTTTGTTTGATGCTGGCTGTAACTAATCAGTGTTCTCCAATTCCAAGTGTATTTGACTAGAAATTTTGCTATTGCTCATTTTTGCTGTTATATTCTTAGTGCTTCCAATAACCAAATTTTCTCATAGGTTGAGTTAATGTCATTTCTTCTTACTGGTCTCTAGAAGGCTGTCTTCCTTTCCAGCTACTAAATAGAAATGTTATTTTTAAGGATATTATAACTGTGTCATGGCTTTTAAATACAGTAATTCTGTATTTAGGATATTATTTTGTAAAAGTGATATAACACTCTTTTTAAACCTAATGCTAGAGGAGAAGGTTTGGCTTGTTATTTGTTTATATTCAGTGGGGATTTTAAGTCATCATCTGTACTAGAAGATTTCCTAGCAAATCTGTTACCCCAACGGGACATTTATACTGAAGAGACTAGTAACATCTGATCAATGGCCAAACCCATTGGTATTTAACTTGAAAACAAGGCTGTTCAAAGCATGTCTGTATCTATAATTCAGCTGTGGAAGAGAGAGAGGTCAGATTTAGTTATTCTAAAACTCTTTTTTCTTAGGGCCTGATCCACGCCCAGTGTTGACCCCCTGCTTTGGAGCTTCGGATGGTAGACTGTGACGGTTCATTCAGTGTTATGTCTTTAGAGATGACCCAACCAAAGCTTGTAGACATCCCCCAATATATATATATATATATTTTACTCAAATATTGTCTATGTTTTTCTGTCTCTAAAAGTCTCTTAACCAAACCTCAGCTTCTCCAACCACTTTTGAATTCATTCTTAGAGGGGATGTTATCTATATTTATATATTTTCAGGTATGTAGTATATTTTCGTTGTTAAGGCCCCCAGAATTGTAGGCATTTTCCAAGTGAAGAACTGATCCCTGTACCAGTGAAGGCAATGTTATCTTGTCATTTGCTTTTGTATACGGTATACCATTTTGTAGACCATTTTTCTCATATGCATCAAGAATGTTAGGTAATGATGGAGATTTTTCATTCCATGTCAATGTTAGGATGTGCAAGTGTTTTTACTATTGTAATTCTCTGTAAGAGTTTCTGAGCACTGAAGCATAAGCAGTCAGGAGACACTAAACTGATACAAATACTTGCTCATCAGGAGGAGCTTTCTTGCAGGGTTTTGTAGCATACGAAAATTTTTATTTTATTCATTTTTACTGTTGTAAAAATCTCTTTAACCTACACTTCTGCAGGCTGCAATAAGGTAGACAACAATTTTTCCATATGCAATCCTAGTTTGTTCAGGTAACTTGCGAAATTATTGACACCAAACTTAATGCTGATCCTTGCTTTTCTTTATTTTAATTGTTGTCAATCTCTTCTGCCATGCAGTATGTTTGTATTTTGTTATACTGAGTGAGAGCAGAAGTTGTCCTTGTGGAGGCCTCCTAATCACTTCCCTTTGCCCTACACTTTTCTATTCACAAGGGCCTTCTTTCTTTAATATCCTCTCTGTCCAATAAACAGCTCCTTTCCAGTGCTGGGGATGTTAAACTTGTAGATTAGGTCATCAAAGGCCTTCTTAAATCTCAGGCAAGTTATATCTAAATCTGTTTGATATCAACCTTTATCAGACTCACATTGCATAGAGTCATATGAGTGTTTTCCCATTCGCATGTCTCAATTAATATTTCTGATACCATTCTACTAATTTTGTTTCTTTTTAAGCCTACCAGTAAATAAGAACCCCCCCTTTTTTTTTGATTATTTTTATATATACTCCCATGTTGAAAGCATTTGAGCATTCTTATCAAGAAGAATGGGAAAAGGAGGTGCTACAGAAGGAAAAACTTAAATGGGTGAAGGAATTGGAAGAAAGAAAGCAGAAAGGAAAGGAAAGAAGCCTTGTTGTTGACTTCCCACCCATAAATGGTTTATAATTAAGAGTCACAGCTTCATGTGGAAGGAATATGTTTGTTCTTTCATTACATCATAAATGCAATGTAATATCATTTTGTCTGGACATTGTACAATATATTAACTATAACTGTCAAGTATTTATTAACTATTCATGTGCAATAGTGTTGATTTGGATTTTGTCTTGAACACCAAAGTAGCTAGAATATTTTGTTCACGATGATCCAAAACCTTCAGGGGGTCTGATCTTTCCAATCTGAGTCATTTGGACAACACAACAAGATCAAAAGGCCTGGATGTTGTGATGGCAGCATGTATAAATATAAAACACTGTGAATAAAATTCAGTAAAACAAATCACACACAAAAAAGAAAATCTAAGGTTTTTCTTCATATGATTAAGTAAGTTCACTAATTATCTTGCCTGCTCCTATCAGGAGGAACCAGACAAAAGAAGACTTCTTGCATATATATGCTAGACATGCTATTGTGATTCTTCCTTATTTCCTAATAAAGCCTTACAAGGAATTGGGACCTAAAATTCTAAGTCCCATCTGTCTTCTCCTTGATGCCAAAGGTAGACTGGAAACTACCAAAATATACCCCCTTTTCTCTAAACAGCATAGGAAATTCCAATTTCTCCTGCTTATGGAAGCTTAGACTTTGTTGAAAGGCCACCTGAGGTCATTATGTATTACATTATCTCCCAGTCCCTTTATCCCAGGAATTCCAGGAAGTCATTTATCTCATGATACAATAGCCTTTGGTCAACAGCTTGTACTCTTTGTACAAAAAGTAGATAATGGCCACTACTAACAATATTGTCATGGGAGTATGGGTTGTAAATCCCTCCCAGGAAGCTAGGCAAATACCTGAGTATTTAGCATTAATATTTGAGCTAACTTCATTGAAGATAGCTGGTGCAGGGCCTTGTGTGTGGCAATGACAATGGAGTAGACATTGTGCCAATGCACGTAAACTTTAAGGAGATGTTTGCCAGCATAAACTCCACTCATTTAACTACTGGCCACATTTCTCTAATGTTGAAAAATGTGATGGAAAAAATTGTCCACATTACACAAGCAATTCCATTACTATTCTTGAATGCTAATCAAGGATGGCTGACATTTTGTCATTGTGAATAGTATTTCGTAATGCTGATGTTATCAGGTTGCTGCTTAATTCTTCATCTGTCACCTCTGACCTTATCCTAGTGCTGGTTGAATAAATACACACCCTTCCTTGTAAGCATTTATAGAACAGTCAAAGAATTGTCTTATATTTCATATATTTTGTCTGTAATGGCCCACTATCGTTCTTTAAAGAGCCTCTTGATGTCATATTTCTATCATCCATGTAAGTGAAAGAACATAGCTGAGATTTGAAGTTCAGAATCATGTGGTGTTCTGATGTTCACTTTTCTCTGTGGTACTGCATTTACAAAATGCTGTATGGCATTGCAAACCAAAGGAAAGCAAAGGAAAACAGCTTCTGTTACTTTTTTATTTAGTGCTTGGAGAAACTCTGAGAACTGCTTCCGTGGAGACTGAAGCCTGCTGCTTAGTCTCAAGTGAATGAATAACACTGGCACAGAGAGGGGAAGGAAATGCTATCTGTTACTCTGTACTGTCTCTCCCCTCTTTCTCCAAGACTGTGAGTTAAAACCAGCAGCCCTGGAGAGACAAGATATGGATCTGGCTATTGAGATCCATGATTCACACAGCCTAACCTCCACTCAGTGCTTTTTGTTGTTGAAAATCCTTGAAGGCCATAAAGGCAACAAGTGGCAAGTGTGTTGGGATTTGGGTGGAGTTTGGGCTGTATTTTGTTAATGACTTTAGATAGGTAAAATGGTAGTAGATGGTAACACCACCTTGGAGCACCTTGTGATTTAGTTTAGATTGAAATGGCCAGCTCGGAAGTGACAACGTTCTTCACATATTTGGGGATCTCAGAGTTATGTCTTATTGCACAGTCTATTCTTTCTCAGGACTTTGCCATTACGTTCTTGTTTATCTGCCATAATCGGACCCTTAAATAAATTAAATTCTTTGGAAGCCACCTTTGAAAAAAAAAAAATGGCAAATTTCTTGATTATCCAAGTCTAAGATTCCAAGTTGGGAAACTGCTTTGTTATGTTTTCACTGTGAAGTGGGGAAAATCTGATCCTTTTTTTTTTTTTTTTTTTTACATTTAAATCCCATTTTAATTCTTCACAGTGCAAGCAAGCTAGGGAACTTTTTTACTTTTTTGAGGTAGTAATATTCTTAAATAAAATATGGAAATATTTTTTTGATGTCTTTGCAACCTGTCCAGCACCTTCAGTTGGATTTGGCTTGGGTAAAGATATCCTATATCCAACCCTTAAGTAATGATGTGGCATTATACAATGCTATATTTTGTTGGCAGCCCTAAAACTTTTCTCTCCTGGGAAGAAATTTCCCTGACCAGCGTCTCAAAAGAAGTATGTATTAATATGGTCTCCCTGCTTCTTTTTTCTTCTGTTCAAAGAAAATGTCGTCTCTCTTTACAATTGGCCAGGAAGCATTTGTAAGAGGTTAAGTGATACTACAAATATTCCTTAATTGAGTTTAGATGCATTCCAAGCATTTTTACACCAGCATCAAAGAAGATATCTTTCCAAAGATAAGCAGCTTCTTCTCATATTTCAAAAAATCATCACGTATTTTCATCAAGCTTTCAGGAATGAAAGCTACTGGACTGCAGTGTTGTCATAATAAAAAAGAAAGGTGCACACAGAAGTACTGTGATCCAAAGGTGACAAGTGCTGAACAAATAGCGCGTGAAGACTTCTTCCTAGCTGACAGCATCCGTCTCCATCAGTTATTGCTCTTGTACTGGTTCAGATATGTTTGATCAACTTTCAGATGATTATCCTGGCAGGAGCAGGTGAAAGCAGTCATGATACTTTGATATGGAGTAAAGTACAAGGCAGTCTGAAGGAACCTTTCATTAGCAGCTCAGTTGACAGTGAGATTCATATGAGGAAGTAGGGATGAAAACAGCTTTCCCTCCTTTATGAAAGGTTTGGTCAGGGTAGTGTGAGTGTTGCAAGCTTCTACTGACTGACTTGTGTGTTAACACGTCTGGTATTCAGATTTACCACTGCCAGAGGTGAGCGTAGAAGGAAGGCCTTCTGTTCTTTTTCTACCATTTGTTTAACACCTAGTATTTTTAATTAACTTGAGGTTAATTTTTGAAAACAGCGCTGAAACACACCTATGACCATGACAAAACCAATACATTTGTCTGTGTGCAATTTTGAAGCATCCCAGTTTCAAGCAGCTCAAACTAAAAACCAACTAAACCTTCCCAACAAAATGTGGACTACATTGGTAGTAATAATGTTATCCATGGGAATAAATCTTATTTTTTTCCCTGTTGTAAATCATTTGGCAGATTGATTCCAATTTCTGTGAACATATTTCTTTTCATAAGTATTCACCAAATCACTCATGGCCATTTCATTTCCTTTAATTTTATGGCTTCTTCTGGTCTATTTCCCTGCTGTATCTTTGTTCCTTACTGTGTACTTTGGGGTTGGTTGCCTGGTACACAGGATAATGGTTTTGCTAGATAAGAGTTGTTGATGCACATCCCAAGATGATCACATCAAGTATGAGACCTAGAGACATTTTCAGTTCATGCAAATAAAGATGAGTTCAGGTGAATAAGTGTGAAAGACAAATACAGAGATTAGAGACCTAATTAGTCTGGATAGTTTTTGGAATATGAATACTTCATTTTTCTGTATGTAACTAGCTCTACTGTTGAATAATTTAATTTTATGAGACTGAAATTCTTGTCAGCACTGAAGTAGATGAGGTCATGCCAGTATCTCCAGTGGGGTTGTAATATCACTGTGCGTTTCATTTAAAAACTCTTGGAACCTGCTGTTTGTTTATTTTCATTCAAAGCCAAAAGCCAAAGGCTCCAACATACGACTGAGCATCAGGCTAGCGGTGTATTTTTATATCCCTAATATTTGTGTCTCTTTTCAACATTCACCTGATCTCTTTGTCTGGTGTTATAATTTCCCCTTCCATTTCTTGTTCCTAACATCCTACCATTTGTATCTTCTAATCTGTGTCCATCCCTTCATCACCTTTGATACTTTACATTATCATTTGACCCTAAACTTTGAGTGATGTAACCTAGCTTAATGAGATGGTGGGGCTTGGTTGGCTGCTAATTAGCTGCTGACAGTTGTTATCCAACACATTTGAGAAAGAAATGCCTTTTTCACACCATTTTACATTTTATTTTTGCATTTTATCAAATATTCATATTTGGACACTATTATAACTCATTAAAATTTTTTCTTCCACTACTCAGAAATTAGATTTTTTTTTTAGTAAGTAAGCGCTTATGCAGGCTTTAATGTTTGTAATTTTTGCACTTCCTGTTCCCAGTTTCCTTACTGAGACAAATTATTTGGTTGTTTTGAATTGCCAAGAATGAGGCAAGATTGAACAATGTTGGTGCATCATGAGAGATGAAGGTTGGTTGGAGACGTTGAGATATGAAAAAGACAGGGTACAAATGGCAACCAAAGCCATAATCTGAATTGTTTACCAAGCCATGTTTACACAGATGCATGAAAATTGTATTATCTCCTCACCTGAATTAAAGATAATCAGAAAAGATAATCAGATATTAAAATAAAATTCTGCATAGTCAGATTCTTCAGGCCCTATATAGCTTTTTTTTTTTTTTTAATTTTAATATTAAAAACATGATCTCTCATGAATTATTTATTTATTTATTTTTGCAACAGACAAAGGATCCCATATCTTATTCTGGATACCTTGGCACAATGTTCTTCAATAACGATGCGAAAGTAGAGTTCTTGTCCTGTATCAAAAGATAGTTACAGAAAGCACAATAAACTACAATTCTGAGTGGTTAGCTCCTACAGGCAGCACCCTCAACAAAGTATTCCTTTAGAGAAAAAATCATTAGGTGCTAAACAGCCTCAGCACCTTTGCTGTTGTTGTTCTGGGCTTGTACACTCAGGTTTGCAGTGAATGTCTGATATCATTAAAGTTTCTTATCTTGGTTGTCCATTTTTATGGTCTTTGTCCACTACTTGTGCAAATAACCCTCTGTTGTCCTGACAAATTCCTTTTGCAAAAAAGAGTGTAGAAGGAAGAGCCTTGAGTAATTTGGTTTTGTATGTCCTGTAATAACGAGGCTGCATTGTTCAGTTTCTCTCTCTCTCTCTCTCTTTTTTTTTTTTTTTTTCTTCTTTATCCCGAGGAAAGTTTGTTGTGGTATGTATTAAATTGCGTGTTTGTAGTGTAATTCTCAGGTCAGCTGTTGTGTATCAAACATACAGAATTTGTATGGGATAACTGGCTCTTGATTCAAGGGGAATAAATAAATGAATGATCTTTCCCCTAATTCTGACCAGTATTCTCTGGATTCTTATCTGTCTTCTGACTGCAGTGAAAATGGTCTTGAAAGCAGTGGAAAGCATCTTAAAAACAGGTATAACTTGTGGCCAGCCAAAAGCTGTGTGGTGAATAGATTCCTCCTTGCTCCTCATTGGTGATCCGTGATACATTATCAAAATGAACAGAAATATTTCAATCAGTTATATTTCAATGAAATATTTCAATCAGACTTTAAGAGGGGATAAATATGACTGTAGCACACCACAGGCACAGCCAGTAGGTATGACTCAGGAGATTCAAGAGATGATGCTGTAAAAGCATGAAATAAATGATGGTTCTTACATCCTGAAGTGGAGAGCAGTAAAGTGAGATACATTTTTTTTGTGAGAGTAGTGTGAATATGAAATGAAATGAAATCAATGTTGACATTAGAAGATGTACACGTAAAGTGGAAACTTTGAAATTTCTACACATATATTGCCCCAACAAGTGCTTAATGTTGTATTACAGGTCACAGGCTTTTAGTCATCTTTCTATTTTTTTTTTATTTTTTATTTTTTTGATGTTGGAACATTAGAGCGCAACTTAGAACTTCTATCCCTAAAATGGAAATATTTATTGGCAATATTAACTGAAGAAAGAATAGAAAGCCAAAAGGCAACCAAAATACTTAAGTAACAATTTCAGGCACTATAACAGTTGAAGAAGTAGGGTTTTTTTCCGAGAAGCAGCGTTCTCCATTCCCAAAGCAGATTTACTCGTCACTTTAAGGGTGTATCATTTCATAGGAAACTTCAGCAGCACAGAATAAGATGCATCTCAGGTTTGAGACATGTTGATTAGTAAGGTTTGCCTTACAGTGACATTCGCTGTGGTGCAGAGGCCTTCCTGGTTGCAACTGTCATTAAATAATGGCAAGATATTATTGTGGTAGCATAGACACATAAGATTCTTGTGCCAGAATGTTTGTAATAGAACGTAATAGAATTTATAATAGAATGCTTTTTTCTTTCACTTGCATTTACATCTATGGCAAATCCTTTTGCCTGCACAGCTGAAGTGATCATTGCTAATTAAAAAGCACTAAAACATGTATCTCCTCTTCAGGCTATCCCGTTTCTCAGCATAACATCCACCACTTCATGTCTATTTTTCTTCTCTGAGGCTGACTCCAAGGAATTTTCTTCAGTCTTCTTCTTCAAAAGAAAGACACCCAAGACTTTTCTTATGGCTTATGTGCACAAAAATCTAAAGAGAGATCAGGCAGAAAATTTAAATGCCACCATTTACATGGTCTAAAACTGTAATCTCCACAGTAAGGCTAGTTAAAAGTCTCTGTCTTATCTAGGTGGCTATCCATACTATGTTTTATTCCAAAAATGCCAAGCATATGAGGATTAGTGAGTGACTACTTTATCAGATAGCTGGCATCAAATAGCTGAGCAAGATGTCCGAACTTCTGTGATTCACTGGAGCTGTTTATATTTTCCCAGCTGGAGCAGGCATTCCTCTGTTCTCAGAAAGCGGGGAGGGAAGCAAACCACACTTCCAAATCCCATTTACTTTCCCCTTCCCCACAGGAGAGAATCACTTTGTTGAGAGAAGAGGTGGTTAGAAGTTAATTGCACTTTAATTACTCCACATGTGTATGTTTGCAACTGAAGGAAATGACAGCCTCTCTGTTACTGTTTTCAAGCCTCAGAAAAGGTCCAGAGAGGCTTTCAAAGAGGTCTGTAAAATTAGGGTGCACTTTTTACACGTGAAGTCAAGCAGGTCCCCCAGTCTTGCTCTCACAAATGCCATAGAACAAAATGCTTTTTCTGGCGTGCAAAGGTGTTGTGTCTCTCGTTAAAACTGTAAGTTTTCTGAGATATCACTCGGATATTTTCATAAATCAGTTAACAAAACTCATGAAAATATTACTGGTTTTACTTATTATTTCTGTGATGGTGATACGCAGGGTAGGGTCTTCTTTCTTCCAGGTGCTATTCTAATATGAAGTAAATAGGCCGAACCTCTCCAAAAGAACTTAAAATCTTAAATATCTTCTTTAAGGGACAATTTTTCAGACAAACCACTGCAAATCTAAGCTATTCTATGGCCATGGTCTATTTTAAAAATAGTATAGCAATTGGGTGGATAAAAACTGCCCTTTAGCTTTTTTTTTTTTTTTTTTTAAATACCATTCTTGTAATATGATTTTTATTATTAAAATTAAGGATTGGCTTGATTTTATGGGACTGGATGTAACTGGGCTTTTTAGAAGATTCTACAGTGAAGTTAAAGAATTTACCTGAATTCAAAAGCATGTGTGTCCATCCATATAAGATCATAGTTTACTAAATATATCTGTACAGAGGTGGAGTGAAAATGTGAGTAACAAAGTAAATGTTGGAACCAGCATTTTCTGGGGGAGATTGATATGTAGTAATTACAGCATAAAACAGAATTTCAGGAATCAAGTACTGCTTTTTTTTTGTTGTTTTCTTTGTAAAATGTTTCAAATTCTTGTGTGAAAAGGCCTATCTAAATGCTAAGTATTGGCTTGTTCCCATTTCTTCCGCTAGCTCCTTGTTTAACCAAGGACTAATAATCACTTAGCTTTTGTATGGCTGAGTTTACTCATGAATTTATTCACTATGAGTATTTTGTCAGAGGTGTCTAAGTTCCATTTCTTTTTGAATCTGCAGATGAAAGGCTTTATTTTAATAACTATCTAGTTCCTGAAGCAACACTGGCATATTAGGTAAAAACAGTACACAATTTTTATAGTTTCTCACTAAGCCTTGAATATATCTTACAGAGATATTTTCTGCTTCACATTTAAAGATAGGGAAGGACAGATGTTTGCTACTAGAGTTTTTGAAATATAAGAGAAGCTGTTGGTAACAATCGGTGCACGTACAAACAGTGCCCTGTAAAGCACCTGTGGACTACCAATTTAAAACTGTAAACCTGACAAAATTTGGCCTTGGACATCCCTACAGAATAGTTTGGCTCTACCTGGACAAAGTCCTCATGGCAAGTGGCAAGAATAATACTTTGTACTTGCAATGCCTTTCTGCTGGAATAGTTCTTAGTAGTGTATTTTACAGGTGAGGAAACAGAGAAGAAAGGTGAGGCTGCAAAGCAATGAGACATTAAACACGTCTTTATTATGAATGATTGCTCTTTAACTTAAAATTAAGAATTTCTCACACGTTATGTTAGTCTTGGGCTGAATTGCTTGTTAAAGGTCATATAGCAGACAGTTCCAGAACTAAAACTACTGGGATCTGTTGAGTCTCACTACTCTGCTCTTTTCCTGGATCTTTTACTGGTAAGAGCCACAGAAACGAGCAAGCACAATCATTAGAAAAGAATAAACCTGACCAGCAGATGGTTAACACTTTTCTCTTACAAAATATATTTTCCATCTTTACTAGCATTAAGCAAACAAGAAACACTGATGGTCATGGAAGAGCTCATAGTACAAGAAAAAATGCAGATAAGAGAATTATACACACAATTTAAGGCTATATGTGCATCGAAGAAAGACCATTGAACTTTTCTGGGAAGAACAAAGCTTTATTAATAGTGTGACATTGAAAGATCAGGTGGTTATTATGCTCTTGAATATGATTTGACATTAATCCTCACTAATGCTAACTAATGTTTTGTGCGTGCAGCTATATGAAATACATATGTGCATTTGCCATATAATTCTGGCAGACCAACCATTTTGTTACAAAAAAGTATCTACAGTTCAACAGACATTTTAACAATCACATATTTTTCTGCTTTTATAAGGAAGATTTAAATAGTTAAGCGCAGTGTGTTTGCACAGTTAAGATATATTACTAATATCAAGTTGCCCCAAAGTACAGCTTTGGGCTTTGGAAGGGACCAAATGGTTTCTGAAGGTGTTTTTTTTTTTTTTTTTTTTTTTTTTTTTTTTTTTTTTTTTTACAGGATTAAAGAATGCAAAGGACTATTTGTACTAAACAGATTAAGCTGTTAGTAAACATGTCCCCTTTAAATTAAGTGGTGGTGAAGACAAAGAAAGTGCTTTGTTGTTGTCAGCTGGATTTGTCTTAAGTCAAATGGGCAAACAAGTTAAACATCAGGCTTCTTTAAATCCCTAATGGCAGTGCAGATTAAATCTGAGAAGGTCTGTAAAATGAGTCAAAAATTAAATTGCTTTATTTCCTCCTCGTTTACTCTGGCTAAAGCATTTTTCTTCTTCGTTTTCTTTTTTTTTTCTTCTCCTTTTTATTCTCATCTAGCTTTAGAGAACTTTGTTTTCAAACTGCATTAGCATACAGACAAATATTAAACAAGAATTTCACTTCTCTGCAGTCTTGTCACTTGTGATGAATACATCCTTGCTCAGTAAGTGCTGGTGACACATAATTGTGGCAGCTTCTGCCTCTCAACAGAAGGATAATTAATCTTGCTATCAACACTCCTCAACAGGGGTAGCTAGTTCAAAGTTTTATTCCATAGAGCTGCTTTGTGTGAGGTGGGATTCCTTCATTTGAAATGGCTGCCTTTGAATCATGGCCTTCCTGTGATTGGCTTTTCTTTAATACTGGGAGTGTTGATCTTTGTGGGAACAACAAAACAAACAGGCTTTGTGTTTTTCTGACCTGGCATTTTTATGCCTTAATAAACTGGGTGGGTGCAGCATGTAGTTCAGAAGTGACACCAAGAGCTAATGTGGCCTAGCACCAGTGTGGAAGTGAATTCAAGGTGTTGTGCTGTGGATTCACCTTCCATCCTACCGACTACAATGAGGATTCATGTGGTTTGGTTTCTGGCAGGAAGAGATCCTGGGTGAACACATCATGTACACATCCCGACTATGAGGGGGAAAACATTTTCTATGAGCCGTCCAATGGCTGTCATCTTCAGAAGTATTAGAAAAGGGAGAGACTGCTGGTTAGCTAAGAATTTAAGACTGAGTATTCACAACTTTTTTCCCCCATGAATTTCAGCATTCCAACAACTCTGTGATGATGAAAATCAACTGAGTATTTGCTTCGATTGGATTTTCATTCAGTCTACTAATGATAAAGGAACCCAACTTCATGCATATTAAAGGAGTGTTGATTGAAGGTCACAGAGGTGTTAGCTGTGGTGTCCTGGCTAAATTCCAGTTGGCTAATTACAATCTGCCTCCATAAAACTCCCTTGTAGTTTCATTATTTAGATCACTAGCTCTTTATTTTTTTGTTCCAAACTCTTAGTAGCACTGCTTTATTTCTCTTAAAGGACTTTCACTATTCAATATGTTGGTTCATCAGCAGACAGATAGTGAAGCCAACTTTCTGTTCTGTTGAATAACCAATAGTTACTATACTATTGGTATCATAACCAATAGTACAGATATGGAATTTAAGGGGGAATACACCTATCTGTAGTAAGAAAGCAACGGTTTTACAACATCATGTTGCACTCTGTGATTGCTACTTGCATTTGCTGTACTAGAATCAGGTGGCACACATATGGAAAGGTGCATCTTTTTGCTCTTTTCTTCCAGTTATCTAGACACATCATTTGATATGATTTCATTTTCCCCTCAGCTCTTTTATTTTTGAATTGCACGCTACTTACTCCTGCCTGCCTGATGCTTTCTACCCTTCCGGTGAGCATTCTTTTTTGCAAAAGTCTGTTGAACCAAGCAGGTCAGATGGGTATGAACTGTTTGTCTCATGCCAGTGTCTTTTTTTCAAAGGCATGTGAGCCATCTGTGGCCCTTCTAAAGGGATCATGCTGGGAAAAAGATATGAATATATTTTCTATCTAGTGGCACAGAATATGACTGCTCTCCTCTCCAGCCAAACCTCTGTCAGGTCAGACCTCCCAAAGCTCCCTTCTCTGCAGGAGAAGGATGAGTTCTTTACTTGGTTCTCAACTCAAGCAATCGTGTTACAGCTTGCAGAGTTGATCCATAAACTTAGCTGGCATTTGTCATCTGCAGTAGTTTTCACTCTTAATATGGGCCACATGTCAATGGTGTTGCTTAGCAGTAACAGTTTGGTGAAAACAACATAAAACTATCATAAAGTTTGCATTTTGAGTCATGTTTTAGGAACAGTGGGCCAAACCTGCTGTTGCTGTAAGCAAAATCATAAAACTACAATTATGTTAGTACTGATTAATCCCAGCTAAAAACCTGGTTAAAGTCTGAGATCAAATTTGTCTGTGGTCTATACTGACTACTGTTTTGTTCTGCTCCTAATTTTGGTTACTAAAGGTCCACTATGAACACTGATGGAAAAGAAGTAGTGAAGCAGCTATTTAGAAGTGGGTTCAAATGCAGTTGAAATAATTGGCTCTAGAAATTAGGTCCAAGCTCTTAATTGAAAAAGGAAAAGAAAATGATTTATCAATTATTCAAGATGTTTTCTTTGTCCAAAACACTGAGTTTTTTTTTGTAAGTATACGTGTTTCAATATATTGTTTTGTTGAACTATTAAAGGTAATTGGAAACCGAAGGTAAATGGTGTCTCAGTGAGTCAAGAAAGCCACGGAGGAGCTGAGTAGAGTCTGTAGCATTCTGAGCACAGTCAGTTCCCAGTGAAGCCTATCTAAAGATGATTAGCTCTTTACTCACACTTCAGATTGTTTCCAACTGATGATGATTTACCATTTTGCTAAATGTGAAGCAGTATTTGTTTGACAAAGTACAGGCTTAGAGAGAAGTAGGTAAAGATTCACTACAAAGGGCCTGTCAAAATACTACTAAAATATGCTGTCATTATTTTAAACTATTTATTAATAAGCCTATTAATACTCAAGGATTATTTTTTTGTGTGTCTTGAGGTTCTGTTAAAAACATCAGTGTTTAAGATGCTATCCACACAGGCTTAATGCCAGGGAAAGCAATCCCATTAAATTGGACCTCATAAATATTTCATGAGGTCCAATTTAAAATTAATCTTGGCATGAAGCCAAACCAGGCAGTATATTTGCTACTGTATTAAAAAGAAGCAGCAGATGAGGTATTTTTTCACAATAGTAATCTGACTGGATTTTTGCACAATACCAACAATATTTTTAATAATACAGCTGTTAGTTTTGGCAGGAAGAAATGTGTTTCTTTCATCACCCGTTCATGCAAGGATCATACTGCAACTAGCGTATTTTAAATGGCATAATTCTAGAGGATTTTTTTTTTTGGTGGTGAAATCTATTATTTATTTATTTTTTCACCTTGTTACTTGAAAGAACATTGACAGATCTATAACTTAACAGTGACAATGTAGGTTGTTTTGGGAAACAGATATGAAGTTTTCAATTTTCAAAAGGGATTGAGGCAGGTTTTCATTGTAATTTAAGTCTGAAGTACCTAAATCAACTGGGAAATAAAGTTTAGGTTTTTAAGTCATTTTGATAAGATTGTGAAATTTACTTCCGGTCGCAGTGTTAGTGGGCAAATTGGAAGAGCTGTGATTTGACAGCAATTGAGACTTGGTAAAAATATATCCCTAGGTATGACTGAAATCTAGGAAAGCCTTTATATATTTTTCAGAGACAATGTGTCCTGATTTAGTGCCTCTTTGAGTCAATTGGGGTTTTAATTGGTAGATACAGCATCAGAAGACATAGGCATAGAAAGGGCAACTCATTTACTTTGCTCATTTAGGAGATCAAATGGTTCTGGGGGACTGCCTGATGGGAAAAGAATTCAGGCTGCAAAAAAGTCATCAAAATAAAGAAAAGTCTCCTTCTCTTGGCAATAAGCATCAAATGAGGTCTCTAAATAATCGCTCATTTTTGACAAGAATATTAGAAGATGCTATCTTTTCTGTCTTTCATATATTGCTTGTTCTCCTAATCTGTGACCAAATTCCAGTTTCAATAATTTCCTTTACATGTTTGGAAAACACTTAAAACTGTGTATTTGAGCAAAGGGAATAAATAATAAATACAATGACAGTATAAGAGCTTGAGTAACAGTTTGTGTTGTATGGCTTTAAAACTGGTTTAAGGATGAAGAAGAGAGCCTTGTATGCTGAATAATTTCTGGGAGACACTGGTAAGGAACAAGATTACAGGGTGTTTAGAGATGTGCGTTTCAATAAGGAGCAATCACCATTCATATGCATACGTTTCATTTAAATGCATTATATACACTAGCAGATTGGGAGGCAAGCCTGAGACATTGAACATAATTTATTTGGATTTGAAGAAAGCCTTTCCTTTTGTGTCTTACAATGGATTTGATTTACTAAGTCAGGAGACGAAGTGGAAGCAAATTCAAATGGACTTACATTTGACTGAGGAAAGGGGAAGAGCAGTAATATCAATGTGGAAATGGACAAAGGTAACATGTAGGAAATGTCATGGGGTTCATCTTAACTGACTTGCTGCCTGAAATTGTTGTTTAGAAGCAATAGAATGAAGGGGGAAGGGGTGGCTTCTTCAGATAGCAAATTATACCTCCTGTCTTAGGGTTGAGTTACATTCTCTTGCAAAGGTGCTTCCTTGTTGGAGGGAAGGAAGGAGGTGAAATGCTTCCTGTCAAGGAACAGTTACCTTCAACAAACACTATGCTCAGTGGCGATACTGGATTGGTTATGTGGGGAAGGAGTGAACAGCTTTGGCAGCTGGTAGGGATGTTTTGCGGATGGGTTACCTCCAAGCTGACAGTGAGAGCTGGTCACAGCTCAGCAGAGAGGTATGTCAAATGTTTCAGTTTCATGCAATAATCTTGAAGATTTGCATTTAAGAGTCCATAAGGTATGAATAATAGAGCACATAAGAAACCAGTGGGGTTTGGTCCTCCCAAAGAGTGGCTTGTCAGTGTGGGGGTAAAAAAAGATGCAAACTTTTGAGAAGTAGAAATTTCATTAGTTCGAGGAACTCTAGCCATAAGATTGTTATTGTTTAGTAAAGTTTGGTCAAAGGTTGACTTTTCTTCAGCTTTTCATTTACTTTACAAAGTTACAGAATCATGGGATGATTGATGTTGGAGTTTGTCTAGTCCAATCCCTCCTGCTCAAAGCAGGGTCAGCTAGAACAGGTTACTTGGGGCCATGTCCAGTTGGGTTTTGAATATATCCAAGGATGGAGAATCCACAGTCTCTCTGGGCAACCTATCCTAGTACTGAATCACCCTTACAGTATGAAACTTTTTTCTTATGTTTAAATGGAACTCTTTGTACCTCATTTTGTGCCCATCGCCTCTTGTCCTTTCTCTTTGTACCACTGATAGTAGCCTGGCTCTGTCTTGTGTACACCATCTCATCAGGTACTTAAACACATCGGAAAGGTCCCCAGCATGCAAGCCATACTGATGCCAGGAAAAGCACCTTCTGTTGCTCTCCACTCACCCACCAAAACAGCCATCTCATGACAGAAGGTTTTCAGACATAATTTCTTTTTCATAAATGCAAGCTGACTTATCCCAGCCACCTTCTTGACCTTCAGACGTGTTTTCCAGGATTATTTGTTCCATCATATTCCCTGGAATTGAGGTGAGGTTTCAAAGTATTCAAAATAAAATAATAATAATTTTAAAACAGACATAGATCTAAAATACATCTCCACAGGTCAATATTTCTAGATCCAGGTAAAAGATGAAATAAAATCATCGTGAGGGAGGATTGAAGGGCAAGAGAAGGTGTTTTAAAGCTGCAGTCAGTAAGATAGGTCAAAAGCTGAGGTTCTGAGATTCTTCTGTGAAGATCTCTGGCTTCCTGGGACTTGAGGTCAACCACAAGCTAAGCAGTGAACAACTATTAATGTCATTTGCTGGGAAAAGGAACCAATGGTACTGGATATGCTTGCCCCCAGTATCTGTTCTTTTTCCAATCCCTGGATGAAAATGGCTTATTTTTTAAACGTCCTTATTCTGTGAGAAAAGCCATTATTATGTATCAGCTGGAAAACAGTAACACAAATGAAAATTTCTTATGATGGAAGGTCAATTTATCGTATGTACTTCTTTGTGTACTGGAGTACATGCAAGGCCATAGTCATGCTGTTTTTGAGTTTCATCATTGCTTTTAGTGTTGTTCCCTGTCTGATCTGATCTGAATAGTGTAGAGTAGAATAGTACAGTTGGAAGGAACCTACAAGGATCATGAAGTTCTTCCACACTTGGAATTAATGAGTAAACAGTGACATCTCCAAACTTTCTTAAATATGTCAGCTGCCCGAGATGACAACATGCATGTTTGCTGTAGTGATAATGTATAAACCTATTTCAGATCTCTGGTAACAATGAACATTTCTCTTAAATTAATAAAATAAAGGGTGATTCCAAAGCCTACTAAAATAAATAAAATTAGTTGAATGTTATATATCGATTTAGTAAGATCTAGTGAGGACAAGGTATGCATATGAAGACAGGATTAAGTCATTGTTAATGACTGCAATGTATAAGAAGAAAATTGTCCAAGAAAGTGTAGAGGTGCCCTTAGAAGTGGGACTCAATGATATGTAGTGAAACTCCAGAGTTGATATTAGAGAAATTTGGCACAGTATGAAAGCAGATCAACATTCCATTCAAGTTGTCATGCTCCCTTTTCAAAAGTAGACTTTTATCTTTTGCCTTCAGAAGAAAAGAATGTGATTTTTGCAACCAGGTGTTTCTGACCATAAGCCAATATTATTAATATCAACATATTAATAATATTATTAGAATATTATACTGTGCATAAGGACATACATAACATTTGCAATTTCATGTGTTAATGAGCTTTGGGGGTAAGGTAGATGTTGAAATACATTTGTATCTCTACAATAAATAGCATGAAGTGTCCTGATGGCATGCTACTGTTTCTCCATTATATGGGGGTAAGACTTATACCAGATTACCAGCATTCAAAGTTGAAAGAATTATCTTTGGAATTTATAGGGGATTTTTTTTTGAATAGAAGGAACTTGTTTTATCGTAGATAAGCTTTTCTGTGGAAATCATGGAGCTGCAACTCAGATATCCCATTTGTAAGCTACACCTGGAAAAGGCATTTGACTGAGTGGGGTGGTTATGCCTACTTAGGATAATTCAAGAATGAGTATGAGATACAGGCAATGTATACTGTAATAGCAAAGCTTTTGTTTTTGGAAGTGATTTAGTTTCATTTGCAGTTCTGGCAATACTTTACCATTGCTTCTATTCATTCCGTCTTTGGAGCTACTAGTTTCAAGGATGGGGACATTGCAGAATTTTAGGGTTTGTGGCTCTGGTAGTTGCGTTATATGATAATAATTTAGATATTTAATGCTCTCATGAACTAAAGATCTTTCAATTTTCCATGGTGCATCTAGATTCAGCCAACATTTTAATTTGGATTGACTTTATGGTGTGAGATTTTCTCTGTCTTTGAAATCTATCTCATTTCCCCACTCTTTCTACTCTAAAATAAGCTAACAAACCACACTGCCTTTAAACTGATTTCCTCTGCAGATATATTTTTAGATAGACCAGAGTTTTCCTATTATTTATTGACTTAAAGTCTCCTTTGCTTCCTTTTGTAGTTAGGTGGCTCTGATGTATTTGCATTTTTTTTTTTTTTACAATAAATACTGGGATATGTCTAAAGACACAAAGAATTTCATTAAAATACTCTTCTTCTAGAAAACTTTCTTGACTTAAATGAATAAATAAAAGTTCTCTGGTGCAAAATCCATGGGTCCACATAGACTGAGTAAATATGAAATTTTAAAACATAATAGTTGGAAAAAGCAAGTTGTACCCATACTTGTTAGACATAAGGAATCTACAATGTGATTACATTTTGACTTAGCAGAAGACAAACGATTGCCTGCATAGACAGGCTTAGGTTACAGTAGAGGATTTGTTTGTTAGCCTAATTTTATGGTTTTTATGTAGTAGAGATAAATGAATATTCCCAAGTGGAGTGAAATGTCTTTTGAACTCTCTCTGGAATCTCAAAATTGAAATTACATTGTTCTTCTGCTGCAAATGGGCACAGACAGGTAATACAAGGCCAGGTGAATTGTATCAAGGAGGCATTTTTATTAATTTGGCATGATTACAAAATGCTGTTAGTCTGGATGGCAATCAAAGCTCTGAGATTTGAACTAATGTCAAACCCTTAGGACAATTTCTTAGTATTACCACATAGCATGATGCTTGCAGAAAGCTACAAAAATCCGGCAAATATCATGTATTCAATACGTATGGCATACCTAGGGCATTCTTTTGGTTCCCCAACTGTAAATTGTAACGGAGAATTATACGTTCTTTTTAACAAAAATTACTGGGTAAAAATCTCAACTCTGATAAGAGATTGTATATGAAGTCAATTTTAAATTTATCTGTTTTTAAATGTTGCAGAGAATTTGAGGGGCTCCATCCATGCGCTTAGAGGCAGTGTTGATCATTTCTTAGATATGTTTTTATTCCAGAGATTATGATTTCTAGAAACAGGGCTTTGTGATTTATCCTATTTAAGCCCCCATCAGCCGTAGCTACTTCCCCAGACATCAACAGCATGTTATGGTTAAGACAAGACCCATAATATGCACCCATGCTAACCTGAATGGCTTATGTATCTAGTAATGGTGAAATTTTTATTCCATAGTTTAAGAAGGAGAGGGAGAGAATTTGACAACTAATTGAGTTTGTTCCAAACAAATTGGGTGGCACAAAGTAAGAAATATACATGAAAGGTGATGAAGAGGATAGATTTGCCAGAGCTAAGGAGTGTAGGAGGAGATGAAAGTGGAGATGTGACTTTGAAAGAAAGCTTTGAAAGAAAGAAGAAACATGGATGGGGGAGATTTGAGGAGACATACTGAAAGAGAGGAGATGTACGGAGCTGAGATTCCAGTGCAACTGAGCTGGAAGGGTTGAGAAGAGCAAGAATGTGTCATGGAAGATGGGAAGTTAAGTCAAGTCTTAGCAGTGAGGATGAAAAACACAGGCACAGCTGGAGTGTAGAATTTGGAGAAGCTTCAGGGTCTGGATATGAGGAATCCACAAGGGAAAATGATGAGGATTTCAACAACAAAAAGACGTGTAACAAGTAGCAAGGAAAAGAAGTGTGGTACTATTCATACCGAGTCATATAATATTTGAGTTAAGTGGCCTTCACCAAAGACAATTTGCCTGCTGAGGTGTGCTACTAAGTGGTCTTGAGGATTGATAATATCATAAAATAGAGACATCTTAGATCTAGCAGGACTGGTAGAAGGAGGAGAGACAGACTTTTAGGCTAGGCCAGAGGAGGTCATCTCAGAGATGGACAGATAATTAGAAGGAAATTGTTTGAGGGGAAATCAAAAGACCTTCAGAATGCAAACTGAGAAATGTCACTGTTTTTTATCAGTTCTGCCTTCCCTAAAGATTTGTTAGAGACATTTATAGCACCAAGCAGTTGCTACCATGCTAATGGACTGCAGATATGGGAACATAAAGGTCTGTATTTATAACAAGATGTAATTGCCTCTAAGGGAAAAGTGGGTGACAGTCCACTTTCTGAATTTTGTTTTAAAAATTATTTAACCCATTTACATTTTCCATTAAAGCAGGAACAAGTTGAATCCTAATCTCATTTTATCAATACTCTAGGGTTTTAGAAAAAACAATTTGATTTTGCCTCCACCATATAGTGATGAATCAGCAAGCAGTTTGAGAAACCTCCTATATAGGCAGACAGGACTGTATTTTGGTTTTGTTTTGCAAAGTAAAGTTCTGTGTTTGTTTATGGCATGTTCAAACAGACTTTATATTTAATTTAAACCATCACATTTCAGGAAATGATCTGGAATAAACCCATAGCTTCTGTTTCCCTCCACATTTTGTAAATAGGAATTCACTGATTTATTTCTTCTAAAAGGAATGTATTGATTTCTTAAAAGTAGCTAGAGAAGAAAGGTACTCAAAAGAAGTGTGGGAGTTCAGCATCTTTTGGATTCTATATGCAATTTTTTTTTATTATTTTTTTTAGAATCTTGCACAGATTTCATTCAGATTTCATTTACATTCCTCTTTCGTTTCATTATAAAAGGACTGGGAGGAAGCCGGTGACTTTATGAGGCCTTCACCATATTATCTTACTTTTATAATTACATTGATTTGAATCAACAGATTTACTCCACTCTGAAACTAAGTTAGCCTTACTCAGCCTTATCACACATATTTATCAGCACAGTTCTGTTTTAAAATGTTATTGGCTGTAGCAATTACAGTCTTCATAATTTATGATATTATATTATAAGCTCTCTTTTGCCTGGAGCACTATAATTTATTTATGTGTGTTTTTATTTACATAACATTTATTACTTACAAAAGACACTTCAGTGGTAATGTTGAAGAGCAGCAACAAGGAATACAGGCACAGAAGAGTGGTTTTAGGGTATGTGCCATCTTCTCTGAGATCATGTTGCCAAACTGGTGGTTCCCAGCAGTATCCAGAAATGATTCATTCCTTTCTTCTAAGTCAGTCTATTCCCATTTCAACAAACTACTATGTAAGTGGCATGTTTCCAGCATGCTCTGTTTGTGTATTTTGCATTTGATCTTTGATTCATATCAACTGCAATATATGGTTCAATTTTTGTCCATCCATTGAGAAATACATATCCAAAGAAAACGAGGCAATGTAAGATTATAATTTTGGTATTGGTGAATGTACTTGAACAATGTTACATTTTTTTTTTCCTAAAAATTTCACTCATTGCTATATAAATAGTCCAGGGCTGAGTAATATGGAGCTGTAAATCTTGAAAATAGTACACTCTTTGGTAAGAGTGTAGACTCATTGCTTCATGTCTCCAGATTCATGATGTGCTTGTGTATTTGTGAGCAACAGTGCACAATCTTGCTTCATCTTTTTGAGTTTTGAGACCCTCAGTGTAGCATCTAGGTTCCATAAGCTGTCAGTACTACATGAAATTTATCCTCTAGTATACAATGAGGCCAACATTGTCGCAAGCACTAAAGAATCAAAACTATGTTGGCCTTGGTTTGAAAAGGTTATCAGCTCTAAATGTGCAAGTCAGTAACTGGATTCAATAAGATAGTGCTCAGAAATCTAACTGGATTCTGCAGACTTGCAGTATAAGTCTGTGAAATCTATTCAAGTCTGCTCCTAGTTTTTATGACTTGTTCCTTGCATGTAGAATACTCCCAGCATGCATGTGTGGTCCCAGAACAATGAGTGGAAACACTAAAATGGGTAATGGTCCTCAGGCTAAGCCTTCGTGTACAATAAGAATGGATCTCAGTGCAAACAAAAGCTTGTCAATGCACAAGATTGTAGCTTCTGTGGACACACCATCATAATGAAAATCTTACACTTACTCTGTATCTTAAATTCCAATGGATTATCAAAAGTTCTCAAAATGTGATCAATAAGCTAGTCTTAACATATGACATATTGAAGTACAACATAGTATCTTGCTTTTAAGAATGAATGGGATCAATACATTTTGTTTAGATGTCCACAATCACAGAATTGATTAATTTTTAATTCTGAAAGGTAAGTGAAAGTGCCTGAAACTTTTAATATAATAATACATTAAAACTGTCACTATAAACACAGTGAACATTATGCCCTACAGATGCCAAGAAGGAACGTGTTTGCCATAGGTAATGCTTGTTGGGTGGCTGGAAGATTATGCTAAGAAGTTGATATTGCAAAAACTATGCTTGACTTAAAGGGAGGATAGCTTCAGAGGTAGTTTAACCAACTCTGTGCTAATCAATGGAAGCACTGTACAGTATTTAACAGGATATTTTTATTTTTATTTTTTTCCCAGTTGGTGTGATCATAGCTGTTAGGAGATCCTAGTCCAACTCAGTCAGGGTCTAAACTTCTGTGTCAGGCGGAGTAATGCAGTGTAGAACATTGTACTCGTACTACTTGTATCAGGGAAGGAGACAGTCTCACTTTGCAAACAAACTTGCCTTGGCTGTAAATATTTGTGGAACACTTTATTCCTGAAATATTATATATGCAATTATAGGTGGTATAGGGGGATTTGTACCAGTCTGAAGAAAAAGTGGTTAGAAACAACTAGCTAATTTTAGTAAAAAAAAAAAAAAAAAAAAAAAAAAAAAAAAAAGTGATGTCCCCACAATGTATGTCTCTAATATAAACTTAATAATCCTTCTTGTGCCTTCTGAGAACTATATTTGTTTGGAAAAATGTTATTTCAGGTGAGTCAGAGCAATTTGTGAGTTTAGGTCGAGTGAATGTTTTCCCAAAGAAGCCATCATGAAAAAGAACCATGCTTCATTTTAATTGCATAGTCATGCCTTATAGACTTTACAGTACCCATGCCAAGATTTGAGAGCTTATTTGCTAATTGTAGATGAATATGCCACTTAATTAATTAGGTGCTACGCACCCTCAATTGTATGTATCTATCATAATGATTTAATTTATAGCAATACATTTGTCTGGATAATTTATTGTCCATGGAGGGAGGTAAATCACACTGTTTATTTAAGGCAGCTAATTTAGGTGTGATTTAGAACACCAGAAGTTAGGAACTTCAGTTTCCCATGTTAAGGGAAAGTAGCAGGTACATCCAGTGGGCAATCGAAAGCCTGTGCATCTGGACACATAAGTGCACTCCTCCCTGTGAGCAGTAGTGATGAAATGAAGGAGTTTATTGTATCAAACAGGGTGAGTACTCATAGCTAGGCATTCTCATGAGTTGTCAGAGGCTTGGATTCAATTCCCTTTCATCCTAGCCTTTTTATGAGTCCATTGAGGTACTTAAGCCTGGCCTCTCTCTCTGCATCCAGGTCGTGTTAGATATGTGACTGTCCTCAGTTCTGCAAGGTGACAGTCACCTGTCTTAACTAGTGTCTCGACAGACCTGTCTTGACTACACCTCACTCAGTATCTTGAAAATCTGATTCCTGCTTGCTGAAATTTGATTGTCATTTTGTACACTCCTTGGAAAAATGTGTAGTTTGCTTATTTTCTCTCCTTTATCATTATCTGCATATTACAGGAAAACATGAAGCAGCTGGGCCTTAGGTATGACAATAAGAGGAGCATAGAAATGATTTGGTACACATACATGTGTATGCTGTTAGATATAAGCTTCAATATATGGTACAGGGCATTGCAAAGGCAAAGTGATGTACATAGTGTTACTAGTTTTAATACAAGCCTTATTAGAGTAAGAAATTTATCAAGGAAGCAGACAGGATCTTAAGCTTTTTCTTTTGTATGAAATGTCTGTGATACAGAGATTTTTAAATTAAAATTTTTGCTGAGTATTGGAGGGCAATCTTGAACTACTAATCATTCCCCCAAACAAACGTAAAACCAACCAAAAATAGTTATAAGTAAAAGAATAAGATTGGTATACATTTTGGTACTGTAACTGTTAAATTTACTAAGGATGCTTATGGTGTAGTTGTGAGAATATATTTGCTGCCCATTGACATATAAATAAATAACAAATAATGTCAATACATTTGAGAGATCTTAATATTGTTAAAGAATTGATTTACTAAATACATAATTTGATGGTTTTAATTAATTATATGCTGTAGTGTGGAGTTCTGTCACAGTGACCCTAAGGTCAAGACCTGTAGTTTATGGACTATTAATTAGCCATTAAGTCATTCGCTCATCTGACCTGCAAATCTATCAGATTGATGGATAGCAGAGACCTCCATGTTCCTAATAGGTATTCTATTTAACTTTCAAAAATTTCAAGCA
Source organism: Cygnus olor (assembly GCF_009769625.2). Lineage (NCBI taxonomy): Eukaryota > Metazoa > Chordata > Aves > Anseriformes > Anatidae > Cygnus > Cygnus olor. The sequence goes on along the minus strand of NC_049170.1, from coordinate 9,451,388 downwards.
AAGTTTGATCACTGACTAAAAAGAAGTGAGAAGAAAGCTTAACAATTTTTAAGGCTATATCATCGCCTTTCACTTGAAAGCAGATATTAACTTGAAGAATACCATTGCTGTCTTCACTGATCTCCCAGGACTACTGACTGAACAGTGCAACTAGTACCTTAATTTCTTTTCTTTAAAAAGAGGAAATCAAAATGATTTTTACAGATCTTTTGAATGTGTAATATCAAGCATAAATTTTAATTGCACTTCATTTACTAAGTGGTGCATTACCTCATCCTTTGGTTTTAACAATGGATTTTCTATAAATCTTCATATGGTTAAACATGATAAACTGCTCAACATATCATGGAACATGGCAGTGCTTATTAGCACTTGAGAAGTTATTGATTGCTTATCTTGATTAATCTTTTATGGGTCTCTGTAGTATTAATTCCATAGAAAAGACTTTGGAAGTTCTGTAGCATTAGTCCCCTCATTCATACATTCGCCTTCAATTACATGGATTTCTTTGACTGCTCTTGCTAGATTAATTATAACCTCTTTGTCACCAGATCTTGCTTTCAGTTTATCAAGAATTAGAATTTTAATGAAAAATACATATTTAAAAGATTCTAAGAAAGAGTGGCATTAATGAGATGAGATGTTTCCTGCAATTTGGTAGAAGGAAGGAATTCTTAGGTTTCTGGAATAAGGAGAAGTGAGTATCAATTTTAGAGGCCCGATCTATGATGTATGGGTTTTGCTAGATATTCAGATGTTTCATTTCAGATATAGCCTGGGAATTTTCCTCTCTCTCTCTCTCTTTTTTTTTTTTTTTTTTTTTTTTTAAAAAAACCTCAATGACAAGGGTTTTCTATAGCAACTAGTATCAGCTTTATCATAAAGAAGGGGAACTGCATCTTGCTCATCAGATTTATCTGAATGAGGATAGGGAAAATACAAAACCTACCTGGATAAATGCTGAGTGTGTCCTTGAGGGTAGAATCATAGAATCACAGAATGGTTTGGATTAGAATAGACCTTAAAGATCATCCGGTTCCAATCCCTGCCATAGGCAGGGACCCCTCCCACCAGCCTAGGCTGCCCCCAGCCCCATCCAGCCTGGCCTTGGGCACTGCCAGGGATGGGGCAGCCACAGCCCCTCTGGGCAGCCTGGGCCAGGCCTCACCATCCTCACAGGAAAGAATTTCTTCCCAATGTCTAATCTAAATCTACCTTTTTTTAGTTTAAAGCCATTCCCCCTTGTCCTGTCACTACACTTCCTGACAAAGGGTCCCTCCCCGCCTTTCCTGTAGGCCCCCTTTAGGCACTGGAAGGCCGCTCTAAGTTACCTCCAGAGCCTTCTCTTCTCCAGGCTGGACAATCCCAGCCTGCTCAGCCTGACTTTGTAGGCGAGGTACTCCAGCCTCTGATCATCTTTGTGGCCCTCCTCTGGACTCGCTCTAATATGTCCATGTCCTTTTTGTGCTGGTGGCCCAGTGCTGGGTGCAGGGCTCCAGGTAGGGTTTCACGAGAGCAGAGCAAAGGAGGAGAATCACCTCCCTTGCCCTGCTGGTCACATTGCTTTTGATACAGCCCAGGATAAGGTTGACTTTCTGGTCTGCGAACACACACTGCTGGCTCATGTTGAGCTTCTCATCCACCCCCTGCCCCCCCCCACCCCAGGTCTTTCTCCTCAGGGCTGCTCTCAATCTATTCCCCGCCCAGCCTGTATTTGTGATTGGGATTGTCCCAGCCCAGACTCAGGACCTTGCACTTAGCCCTGTTGACCCTCATAAGGGTTGCAGAGATCCACCTACCAAGTCTGTCCAGGTCCCTCTGCATCCATTCCTTCCCTCCGGCGTGTCAACTGCACCACACAGTTTGGTGTCAGGTTAGGTTTCCTGTGTCCCAGAGAAGTACCAGCTCTACTCAGCTGTATGCTCTTTTAGAATCTCTTGCCTCTCATTTTTTAAATTGAGGTCTTATTATGTTTACATCTTCTTTCTGCTGCAGAGTAAAAGTAAGTTCCATGATTCAAATTTTCATGTCATTGGTCTTGGACAGTCTTGAAGTCAAAGAACATAAAATAGACAGAAGTTGCTTGTAGGCATAAGAACTTGGTAAACTGAGGTCACTCTTAAAAACATCCAGACCTCAGATTTGAGAAACTACTTCAAGCTACAAGATCAGAGAAATTAATATTCCAGTTTTAATTTGATAGAATGTCATTATTTCATGGTCAATTACTGAAGTATATTTGGTTGCTGTTTGGTTTGCCATCTCCATCCCAGTGCATTCTTGGTCTCAATATGCTCTACCACTACTCTAAATATATGTAATGAGCACTGGGATGCAGGAAAAGGGGAAGAGACTGCATTGTAACCACACATTGCCCAGCCTTGGAACATCGTGCAGCATCATTATGGACTTTGCTTTTGCCACCTTTTGCAGAAAGACGGTAAAGAAATCTGCATCTAGAATAGCATATGCATATATCAAATCCTTAGTGGATTATATAGTTATGGAGGAGTCCTAATCTGATGTTGTGAAATAACAACATGAAGTTGAAAGTTTCCAGTGATTTACAGTGGGGTTGATCCTACTCCAATTCAGAATGGAAAAACTGTCACTGGCTGGAATAGACAGGGGTTGAACTAGTGTCATTGCAACAGTGTTTGTGATGATCTCATTTTCTTATAGATTTAAACCATTGGCAAAAACAACAAAACTTTGAAGTAAACAAACAAAAGACCCATAGCAATAAAAGGCTAGCTTTATTCTGATGTTAACATCATATTGAAAGAGTAATGAGTCATCAACTTGATTAATAATGGGCTAATTTTCAATACAAGCATATTTATTGTTGTCAATCCCTGTTGCATGTGTACATGCTGGAGTACAGCCAAAAAGAGGAGGAGTGGATGAGTCCCAGTTTCACAAGAAGTCAAAAGAAAAAAAAAAAAAAAGAAAAAAATCAAGAAATTGATCTCAATTCCTCTTTCTATTTAAGTCAAAACCAAAACATCTTTTGACTTTGGAGAGGCCAATATTTCACCTGGCATCAGGACTTCTCCCTTCTCTGTAACATGCCTTCATATTCAGTGGCAAACGTTGAGAGCTCTGTTGTGTTCATAGATGTGCTGTGAGGAGCTTAACTCCTCTTGGCGAAGAGCTTTGCCCAGAAGCTGCAAATCATGGACAATATTGAGAATGCATGGACATCTATAAAATAATCTCTTATTTGTTCATTTTATTCCTAGGACTCTTTTGTGTTAGTTATTTGTTCTGAAAGCTGTTGAATGATAACTATTGAATATTAACAAAGCTATTACATAGGTGGACAAATTCAGTCCTTCCAGACAGATACACTGAGCAAAGAAATGGACCTACAGGACTTCCTGGCACTATGAGTTGTATCAATCACATCACTAGGATGAAGACTTTGCCAGAGAAATTCCTAGAATTTCTTGTAGCGTCAGGAAAGGCTTAAATGCAGGAGTTTTATTATATGGGGACGTACAGGCTGCATAGATAGCAACCAACAATGAAATTCTCAGCAAGCTGGCATAAAATAGGATTTATACTTGGGCTGTAAACTAAATGGATACATTAACCAAAAGATTCCTATAGGGGAAAGGAAGTGTGCCATGACTCTAGTGTAGCCTGAGGGTCATGGCAGCAGCTGCAGAGCAATTGTTCTTTGTGTCACACAAAATGTTCATCTTCTCCTGTTTCCACATGGGTCTGGACAGAGGGAAAAAGACTTTCTAGTTATTTTCAAGAGGTAAACAAATGATGTTTCTTATTAAGCTACCTGTCAAAAAAAAAAAAAAAGTCTGAAAGAATCCTGAAGTTCATTTTAACCAATTTTGAAATAGTGGATTGGAAAAAGTCTTTCAAACCCAAGATGGTCATGGTATGTCTTCAAATTAGTCTGACTGTCAAGATTATAGGAGAGGGATTGCATTTCTGTTTTCCTGAACTTCCTAAGTAAATTAGATAAACAAGTAATTAAAATGAAGAACTGCAAATACTAGGCATATCTGTGTGAGAAAATATGGAATTTGTAAAGGGAAAAATTTAGTTTAAAATCTAGTGAGTTGGTTCAAATTTTGTAATGTAATGTACATCTCTGTAATGTATGCAGGTACAAGGTTTCAGCTTCTACTTTGGCTTATACAAAAATGTGTGCATTCATCACCAGTGTTTCTTGAAGGTGCTACCCCAGTGCTGGACAACACTGGTGCTGTCTCACTGCCCTTGGACATCTACGTGCTCACAACATCTGTACCACATACCAGATTCTCTACCTTGAAAATCAGGTAAGGAAGTCATGTGAAATACTTAGCAATTTTTATTGTATGGGGCCTTTTCACTTAGATGGTTTTACTTTGTTGTACTATTTTTTTTTTTTTCCCTTTAGGTGAAGATGTTTTTATTTTAAAAATATATTTTTTTTTTTAGGTAAGCTTTTTTGCTCAAAATCATGCTCCACACCATCAGAAATGAACATGTTAAAAATTAATTTTCACTTACAATCTCTTCACTTAAAGGGTAACCCATAATTCTCATAATCCTCACTTGAACTTAATGTTTTCCTGTCTTCTAATGGACAGTAATTGAGAGGGATCCATCATCTAAATTATACTCTAGTGTAGAGAATCACTTAGAAAAATGGTGCTATAAACTGGAATCTCTATGGTAAAAATCAATCCCTGGAAGCCGGTTAGTTTTAAGGAAAGATATTACCCATCTGGTAGACTTAAACAAAGTGTGTGTTTATATTAATTTGCACATGGAGTTTAAGTCCATAACTTTTCTAAAATGCAGGAAAATGATAGCACTTGTTCTATATTTTGTTGTTGTTGTTGGATTTGTTGTGATCTTACTCTATTTCCATGGAAGACAGCGTCTTTTTCACCAACATTCCTGGATAATGTATGGAAGTTTTTAAGGATTTCCTTACAATGTTACCAAGCACAGCATTTTCCTGTGAAGGGTTTCAAGAGGGGTCCAGGAAGTCCTTTCTTACATTGGTTCCGTAACTTATTCTAGGTGACTGCCTTTCACAAAGTTATAAGAAAGTCTGAAGAAAGAAAACCTGAGATAAGAACACCATTGCTCTCCCTTGCCACGCAAAAGGATCTTCTCCAGCCTTAATCCTTCTAGCAGAACTTGTCCTGTTGTGCTGAGAAATAATGAAAATAACCATGGGAAAAGCCTGTGGGACCCCAAACATCTGGAGGAAATCCCTAAGCCATGGGTTGTCTGGTGCTTGAGAGCATATGTTTGGAGAGGGATCATCTTGTACCAGCCCAGTCCTTAGCCATCTGCTCCTGACTGCCACCCCGGGTCTGATACCAAGGAGATCTGTATGCAACCCTACCAGCACGCCTATTCCCAGCTCTAGTTTGGTGAGATAGGTAGATAGATGCCCAGGGGACTGCTTCCCTGAATCCAGCCTCCAAACACCCCTTTTCTTTTTGGGTTTCTTCAAGCTATCATTAATATCTGTTTGCTTCATTTCCCAGGTAGCTGAAGCAGAGACAGCAGCAGTCAGTGAGACCTAGGGATATTTCCATCCCCGGGACAGTCTCCACAAACTTTTCATGCATCTTTCCTTGCCATTTACAGTCAAGGGGACACCTGCTCCCTCCCTAAGACTTAGGGAGCAGGTCTGGCCAGGAGCTCATGACCAGTGAGCTCTTATTGAGAAAGCTTAATACTAGGGCACACTAGTGCCCTAGGGCACTTGAAACTATCATATAAACAAGATCAAATGTCCTCACACCTCATATATATTTTAATGTATGTAGAACAAAAGTCTTCTATTTTATTATCCGTGATTTGCAGTTGGAACTTTGAGATGTGGGGGAAAACTTTCTCTGGAGTAATTTAGGAAATCTGTGTAAGAACCAGGGATAAATGCAGTCCTGAATCCCAGTCCAATAATTTAAAAAGAAAACACTTTTCTCTTCATAGTCTCTTACAAACTCCAAAGGCTGGTAGGGCTAGGTGAAAACATTAACAATATGTATCAAATACCGTATTTGAAAATGATTAAGAAATTCATCATAAGAGACAGAAATGAATCTCCAACCAGCTCTGACCTTGAAATATCCTTCACCCCTGACACATTGGTTTTTGTTTTCAAAGAGCTCTGAGAAACATCTTTCTCTGAGAAACTGTGGATATTCCTTTTGCCAGCTTGTAAGCAAAACACAGAGCAATCTTGAAAGGTGTCAGCTACAATGACTTCTTCAGGTTAAATATACCCTTTGTTTTTCAAGTAACTACTAATGGTTTAAAGCACTTCAATAAAAATCTTCTGCAGTTTGGGGAAAGGGCTAGTTTTATAATATATTTATTGGAAGAAAAAGCCCTCCAAAAATCCAGCTGCCTTGACATATGAAGGATTTTCTTCTTCCTTTATCAGAACCTGTGCCATAACCTTTTTTTTTCTTCCTTTCTCCAGATTTAGACAGAGCCAGCCTGACAGTGTCTAGTGCTATTATTCTTCTTGCCACTTATGTATGCCTCCTCACAGACTATGATATCACAACTCATTAATCAGGCAGCAGGCTGGCTTGAGTGAGATCAGAGCGTGGGCCAATGCCAGTGCTCCTTTTGTCTGATTCATCAGGTATTTTTTTTTTTTTTAACTGTGGTCACAGAAATGTATAAATAGGAACAGTATTCAATATTTTATTCTCAAGCTAAATTTAAAGGTTTCACTGAGATCAGGTGTAAGAGATGGGCTGATCATCTAAAGTAAGATTTATCAAACAGATAAATTAGGTGGCAATTGCTAAAATACTGTGTAACGAGTGATTTTTTTTTTTTTTTGATTTTTTTTTTTTTTAAGGGCACGATAAGGGAGTCTGTGCCAGGTTTTATAAAGAAATGTGAAAAGAGATGAGGAGTCTTTACCTGTTTTACAGCATCTGTGGTGGCCTACTTATTTGTTCTTTTTTGTTGTTGTTGTTGTTTTTATTAATGATGACTAACCAATGTCCAGCCCTGCTAGTAGAGTTACCTGGCTGCAGAGAAAAAAGCCAGATATTTCCAAGTTAGACAAGATCTTCAATTCAGAGCGGATTAGTTAGGAAGCTCTGGGTTTTGTCCTTAACAATACTCATTACTATTTCCAGCACAATCCTGAAGATACCTGTTGGCTCTTGAAGAAAATAAGTTGTTGCTAAAAGGGAGACAAAGAAACTTTGGCAAACAAACTGCTGATTTAACTTCTACTTATGCACCATCTTGCAAGAGGGGAAAAGAAGCCAGGGTGATGCTTGAGTTCATGCCATTGTCACAAAAGGTTTTTTGTTGTATTGGAGTCCATTTTTTTCTCTCTAGGTGGAGCATCTCAGCTGAGTAAGCCTTCAGCCTTATCTAGCCACATCCAAGGGTGACTAGATTGTTCCAACATGACTCTACTGCTAGGAAATTCCTTTTGTTTTTCAAATATTCATTTAAATTTTACCTTCCTCTGTGCCAGTTCTGAAGAGCTGGAGGAAAGGTCAGTCCTAAGGACTGAAATGTAGCTTCCTCCTGTGCAGTGCAAAGGCTCTCAAGGCAGATAAAAACACAGCAAGAGGAGCAAAGAGAAATCTCTCTACAGCCTAAAGATGTCAATCTGTGACTGGCAGTGTTTGGAATAACACAGAGAAGTACATTGCGTTTTTTTCACTTTTCCAATATCAGCATGATGTACGCTAGGGAGGTTGTACTATTGCCAGCAAGATGAGGCCCCAAAACGTGGAAAAATACTCATCGTTTTGAGTTAGAAGACACCTTTCCATCTTACTGAATGCAAAAATCTTTACTTTCCAGGAATATCTGACTGTTCCAGGCTACTGCATTTGTGTATTCGCTGGACAAGCCAGATTGATTAACAGTGAATTTCCAGATGTAGATTTTGACTCTTGAATGAGCTATTTTTTTCACTTCAATAGCAATAGCCTGGCAGAAGATTAGTTAAAGCTGAATAGTGTAACAGGGAGCCCAAGTGTTATCCTGTAGCATGGATTGTGGGTTTTAAGCATGAGCTGTTGTCAAATCATCTAGCAGTCTAGACCTGAAAAGAAATCCTCTTTTTGCCTGTATCTTGGTTATTGTGAGCTTTTCTCCTTTCTTCCTGTGCATCCAATTTATCTGTTGTAGCCCCCTCCAACAGCCTTCCTTACCTATCTTTCCAGGTTTCCTTATTCTTCAGATATCTCATCCTTTCCTACCTCAGAAAAATTCAGGCTTTGCATTCAGACTTTTTCACACCTATGATGTTACCAATTTATATGCTCTTGCCTATGGTTTCTCTGATTTCCACTGAAGCCAGCCAAGTCATTTCCCCAGATAGACAAGTTTTATTTTCTCTGGTATAGAGAATTCTGGCCTTATATTCTCCACACTTGTGACTTAATCCTTTATTTAATATCTGTTTCTGCTGAGCACCTTCAAGGAGCTAGCTCACTAGCCTTAAGTGGAAGGCTATAGATGCATAGCAGTGTTTATGTTAACATAAAAAAAGAACTAGCTAGATGGAAAAAATGTTCTTGGCCAGTTCATGCTCTTTTCTTCGGCATTATGTGATTTCTTCCTTTCGTTCCATATTCAGTTTGTGTGTAGTCTCAGATGCTAAGTTCTTTAGGCAATCTAATTAAAAATATTTGTACAGTGCCTTACACCAAATACAGCACAGGGTCAGTCTTGCCAATCATCAGCATCAGTAGCAGTCTGCATGCCTCCAGTGTTCAGATGATACGTTCCTTTCCCCACTGTGTCATGTTGAGCTGGTCTGTGTTTACAATGATTTAAATCACAGTTGAATTTGGCCCAAATTTTAGTAAAACCTTCTTCCTAAAGTACGACAGTGAAGTCAATACTATTATTGTTTCCTGCTGTGTCTTTATTTGCATGTTAATGGCAGATTATTGTTGTCTTTTCCAGTGTACTTCCCCAGAGACTGTATGCATGTTTTTATTGATTAGTTCCTCTTCATTTAACATTTAAATGGATATTTTCAAATTGGTGCAAAATTATAATAGTGTGTTTGCTCAAGGCATTGAACTGTGGTATTAGTAGAATCATCCAAGTCTGCTGATTATGCATGCTCTCTACAAAAGAGTTTAAGGACTGCAGTGCAGACCTGCAATTAGGTCTGAGTTACACAAGCAGATGAATCCTGGGCCAAATGCACCCATTATCTCATTTATCTTCCTCAAATGTTAGTGCAGGTGAAGTACAAATGTAGAAAGTACACAGTAATGTAAGAAGAAGAAAAATCTGAACATGTACTCTTCAGAAATGTTCTTAATCTTGTTTCAGTCTATGTAATTTTTAAATGTCAATGTTAGTAACATTATCTAAGTTATCTCTCTTGTAGAAGAAACTTGGGAGTGGAAGCTCTTTAAAAATGAGGTTTTATTTGGTGAGGATGCATACACTTGCTGCGTGCAGTAGTGAAAGTTTTGGCTATGTGAACATCCGCTGTTGTGACTGATTTGCAGCTTTACCTGTATGGGCTGTAACCTCACCAAATCACATAAAAGTCATCTGGCTTCCTCAATATCTGAGCAGAATAAGTGTGAAAGCTGAGGATTTGGCAAGCAACACTTTGTCTTGTGAAGGTTTTTTTTTTTTTTTTTTTTTTTTTTGGGGTGGGGAGTGAGGCTGTAGGTAGCATTTGTGGGATCTGTTTGGCCTTGCAAATTGGCTTTCTTCATTGTTTCTGTGGTGCTGGCAGAAGCTTTCTCTATTGTTTCTGAGAGGCCTGAAGATAAGGGCATCTTTGTATTGTTCCTTCCGAGTTACTTCAACTTGCAGTCAGTGTTCTTAAATAGTGTTAGGGTGCCCTTGGGTGCCTGCTAGCAATTCCCAGCTGGTAGTCTTAACCTGTTGAAAACACAAATGACACAATATACATTTTCAAAACCAACAAAGCCAGCTCTTCTGGATAAATTCAACTATGTTAATTGTGTCAGACCTTACTGAGTCCTGTGGTCTCTTTTTTTTTCTACAACACGTCTTCCTTTCCTTGTGCTAAGTTACAATAAATATTATTATTCTGCTCAACAGCTTCTAAGTTCTGCCTGGAAGGTCCTTCAGGGCTGAGTAGGGAGTCGTGCTTGAAAAGCATCCTGATGCTTAGTAGAAAAGGTGGTACCTCTATCAATGATGTTCTGTTGACATGTTTTTTACGTCACGGTGTGTTTTGCTGTTAATGTCTAAGCAGTGTGTATATCTGAAAATAGAAGGTTATGAGCAACCCCAAAGACAAGAGAGAATAGGTTCTTTGTGGACTATGGGGGAAAAATATACACACCTGATGTGTAGGATTTAAGTTATCTCTGGGTGGGGTGCATTGTATATGATCAGCTCACACAGACAAATGTCTGTCTCTCAGGGGAAGCTGGATGTTTCCAGGCACAGATACTTTTTGCAATGTGCCAAGGAAGTAGTCTGGGTCTCCTGGTCCCCCTAAGACCCTTCTTATTCATAACCTATCATGGACATACATTGTTTGGATCACTTAGGCCACAAGAGAAGCCTGCAGCATGGAGAACATTGGAGGCTTTTGCCCAGTTCAGTGGATATGGTGGAACTTGTATTAGAAAGGTTTTGTACAAAATGAACCACTTTAGATTTCAAATAAATGGAGTTAATATATGTCCGCCAAAACCGATATTCCTTGAATGTGTAATGTAATATTCTTTAAGACCAAAATTTTAATGTACTGCGATTACTTCACAGGGTGTGTTTGTATTTATGTGGACACTTACGTGACTGCATCATCCTTTGGTGGCTGCAAGGAAATTTGAGCCCCAGGCACCTTATCCAGAGTCCTTCCTGGGCTGGGCTATAGAGGAATGGTTGTACCCACAGCAGAAGGAAGGCGAAGGGTCCAAACAGCAGCTCTGCAAAGCCTTGTGTCAGTAGGCAGAAACAAAGCTGGATGTCCCTGCTGTGGTAAGTGTCTTTTGTTCAAGAGGACATTACAGATCTCTTTTATTCATACTTTCTGGAAGAGAGTTAAAGTTTATTTAAAACCCTTGGACCTGGTATGTAACATAGCTAAAGCCTACAAAAATGGGGCACTTGCTGATATCTTGTTCTAGCTGGCTCCTGTGGCACAAAATCACACATTGCTTACAGATTCTGAAATTACTTAAGGATTGGTTAAAGTTAAAATTCTAGCCTTTAACTCTCCATTTCCTGGGTTTTGTCAGCTTAAAGCAAGCCCTAATGTTACTTTAATGTAGTTTGGTGTGTGGATTGCATCAAAGTAGGTTATATATTGATTCCTCAAACCTCAAAGCTCTAGAGGTAAATCTCTACAGAGAAGTGTCAGAACTTCAGTTAATACTCGTATTGATAGGCACAAGATGTCACTATTGTGCTTACTGCAGAGATAACATACGTGTTGAAATTTTAATGCCCATAATGTTTAGCCTTTCTAGACTATGGCAAGCTAATCAAAGAACCTTCTCTGGTATATAAATCACTACACACTATTGAAAATTGTAGACAAGATAAATCAAGATTTTTCAATCAATTTGGTCTTCAATCATTCTTTCCAGCAGCACAGAAAATATAGTCCATGTTGTACTTACAGTTTGATAGCAAGGAGATGTTTAACATCAGTGCTGGAGATTAACGGTGACAAGTTATATTGTGGAAAATGTGAAAGGGTGTTTAGACTGAAATATTAATTTCTTGATTGATGTAAAAATCAATAATTGAGGCCATAAATCAATGCTGAAATCAGATGGATTATGCATCATCTAAGCTAATACTCAACACGTTCAAAAACTAATCCACAGTTTCAAAATATGGAAATTGATGTAGGAAGGTGAATCTGTTTTTCCACAGTGTCTTATATTCTCAAATTTTCATACTGTTTACAATAATAGATGTTATTTTTTTCTTCATTTTCACAAACTATTTCTCTTTTTTGAAGACTTATGAAGTGTTTTATTAAAAGGTCTGTGTCTTATAAATAAAGGAGGTGGTTTATTTGTAATGAACACCTTATTGTACACTTCAGTCCCTTTTGCTGTTTGAGAATTATCTGCATATAGTTTTTGACCTTCAACATTTTTTCATTATATGGAAAGATTTATTTGAATACATTCCAGCCTATGGGTCACACTTACCTTGAAATCAGAGTTTATCAGTATCTGCTGTTTATTCTGCATGATTGGTCACCAAGGGCATGTGGTTGTGTATTTTTTTTTTTTTTCCAGTTTCTTTGCTGAAAACCACAGAAAGCTTTTAAGCTGGAGCTGTATCTTTTGCCTGGGAATGTAGGTCCACAGTCGGTAATGAAGTATGAATAATCATTATATAGTTGAAATCTTCTCCAGTGTCAATAATGGAGGCATGTCTGGATAGAAATTTTCATTGATAACTGAAAAGTGTACTTTTTAATTAATTTCACACAGGAATTTCTTGCACGTTTGCCAGTGGAGGGCTGTGTTTGTAAGCTGCCTTGATTTTAGGGTCTAACTGGTCTTAAAACTACCTTTGTCTCATAAAGTAGATGCAATTAGATGCAAGATTATTTGTCTCATAAAGAAAGCTGCATTTTGGGAACTGTAGTTTTGGCTTGCAAAGCAGCTGCATAAAAATTCAAGGGTGGCTATATAGAGAGTTTTATCAAGTGCAATTGCTTTGGGTTGCCCTAGTTACCCAATGAAAGACTTTTTGCTAAGGAATGTATATATGAAGTCAATGGGACAAAAATCATATATTCAGGGATTTTAAGTGCTTCATTTCCCTTTGTGTTACAGGTGGCTGTCCAAAACTGATGTAGCGATATTGTTTACTGCCCTGGGTGGACAGGAGGGAAAATGCATGGTGGTTTTGGCGTGGTACACTTTGGACAGATTAGAAAATACTCTGCTAATTAGGGGAATTCCAGGCATGTACAGGAAGCATATTTCAATAACCCATGATTATGTTGGGTTTCATGTAAAGCTATTTGTTTGGCTGCCAGAGTGTTTTATGGTGTGATGCCAACTATAATATATTCAGAACACAAGCTAAAAACTCTAAACTTTGATGCTTGATGAGTTCATAGGATGGGAACACAAAGACAAAGAACCTTGAAAACCTCAACATGAATAATTAAGGTAAATAGACAGACTGTTCTGTATTGTGATTAAAACGTAAGTAACTTTTGGGCATTACATAGCTATCTAGAAATTAAAAACTTTTTAAAACAAAAGCATGTACTGTAGTATCTCTATTATCTAACTATAACACTACACAATTTATTATGAGCTGACTTGCTTGTTCTCCTTTGTGGAATGAGCACGCTGCCATTCCAACATATTTCCAGCCTCAGAGAAATAATGGCATCCTTTAAAAATACATTGAAATAAAAGTCACCTGTATATGAAATTTTTCAAGAGAGTCCTTTATAATTTATAGAGGCAGTTTAAGTAGTGTAACAAGTTTTGAGTGTATTGTGTGTGTTCAGGAGTATAAATCAGAGCTTTATAAGTACCCAAACGTGTAAGTTCATACGTGAAGCAGTAACAGAAGCTATGCCAGAATATCCAAAGCTCTTATGGAGGAGTGAGATTTTGACAAATGTTTGTAGAAAAAAAAACAAACAAAAAAGATGAAAAAATAAAAGGAGTAAGACAATAAGTCACATTGTTTCGGGATGCTGAAAGAACGTGTGCAATAAGCAAAATGCCTGTGACTTCCAGCAAAAGAGCTGGCATTTCTTAAACCGCAGGTGACAGGTAAAGACTGGCTGAAGACAGAGTCTGGGCATCGCTATTTCAAGTTCTGGTTTTAATACGCTTGAAAACAATTTGAGGCAAAACCATCAGGCTTGGCTATGATTGCTATCACAGCCTGCCGCCAACCTTCCAGGTTGGGTGCACCTGGGTGAACTCACCTTTTCAGAGATGTATGCCAGGTACTGCACCCTTCCCGCTCCAGCAGGCATGTGAGGAACCATGGCTGCCTGGAAAACTAGAGAGCAAGCTGAAAAGAGGCAACGGGGCTGCCGATAATCTGCTAAATTCCCCTGTGTTTTGATTTTGGAGGCTGGAATGGAGGCGATTGCCAGGTCTGCGTGGCAGGCCTCCTTTCCTGACCTTTCCCAGGGATGGCTGAAATAGCCTTGGCCCCGGGATGGGAGAAATCCCCCGCATGAGTCAGCCAGCTCAACACTCCAGGCATATGCCAGAAATAAAAGAGGGCAACAGCATCTGCACCCCTGTTCTCCCCCAAGGCCTGGTGTAATGAACGTGGCCAGAGAAAGAGGGTGTGGTGTCAGCCAGCTGCTGAATTAATTAACTGGGAGCTGGAAATACATGGAGTCACTCAAAGGCTGCTTTGGGGTGCGCACCGGGGCATGGATTTGATGCTGACCAGAGCCAAGGAGACGCAGGACTCGCTGACAGCAGCTGTTGTGCCCTTCTGAGGTGACCTTCTGAGATACTGCCGAGGGCCTGGCTCCCAAAATAGTTTTAATAGGCTGCAAATTTTTGTCGTTGTTAATTGCTTTGTTTATAATCCAAATCTTTGGGGCCGTTTTGTTTTAATGAAACTGTTGTCAAACTGCAGCTAAAACAGTCTGATGTTTATTCTTGTTGCCTCTGTCTTGGTGTAAAAATGTTAATAATTATGTCCCTTCTCCTGCAAAGGAGCAGCAGGATCTGTGGGTAGTAAGGCCATAAATAAAAGCAATATTGGGACTAAAAGACAGAAGAGAATCTTGCACCACTGTGTCTCCTTTCTGCCTCCATTGAAATCTTTTTGTTTAGCCTTAGTGAAATCCTTCACGTTCTATGTATCTCCTTTTCCCCATTTGTATATGGGTTGATCTCCAGGATTACAAACCACAGAAGTATAAGAAGGTGTATTCTTCTCATGTCAGGCCCTCCAAAAGAAGGTGCTATAGGAAAGAGTATTTATTTTTATTTTATTGTGTCATTCAGCACCTAGCAGTGGAAACATTCTGCTGCTGCAGTGCTGCTCTCTGCAGAAGCTGAATGTCTGGCACGGGGATGAAACAAATTCCTAGATAGATGCATAATCACACTGAGATAGGGCTCACTGTAGCTACGAGGAGAGTTTGTTGTTTTAACCTGGAGGGCCACGCTGCTTCACCCGTGTAGCTGAGGACTGACACGGGCTCTAATGCTGCGTGAGCAGTGTCTTTACAGATAGTGAGCAGAGGAGGATGGATGGGCAGATGCTATCTGTTCATTCTTCTGAATATTCTACTATTGAGTACTGTACGACCGAGGACTCCTTTTTAAATGTGTGTTTTCAGATCTGGTGCAGATTGAAGGTGATGTGTTAGATATCCTTATAGACAGGAGCACGGATTTTCTGCTGACCTGAATGGCAGCAGCAAGAAGCACCCTCCTCCCACTGGCTCTGCTCATCTGTGAGGGACTAAGGTAGGTGCAGAGAGAGAGATGTGGGCCTTCAGCTCTTTACAGTGAAGAAAGGTGGTTTACATCAGAAAGCTCCTGGAAGTGCTCCAAAACTAAGAGGTCACCAGCTCTTCTGCCCACCTTGTTCTGCTTGTGGAGGTCACCATCATTGGAAGAGGGCTGGTGGAGGGCCCGTGTATCAGCTTCTCTGCAGCTGCTTTCTGTAGGTCAAGTTTTGTGTGCCAATGAATTCAAGTTAAGCTGGTGTGCCAGGGTGTAAATGGTGGCACTCACTCGTCCGTAACCTCTGCAGTCTGTCCCTGGTGGGGAAGCCCTGTGAGGACCTAGGACTGTGCCAGTGCCTGAGTTTGAGGTTCATAAACTGTGCAGAAAACCTAAATATAAAAACTTCCCTCACCCAGGATAATGGGGTGGGGGGAGGAAGAGAGAGGTGACGTGGTAACCCAGATAAAGCCAGGAGACAGTCAATGCAAGGCCTTTACAAATTAGGGCGCGAGAACAAATTTAGTATCTCCACTTAGAAAAAAAGCTTCTTTTTTTAGAGAACAAGAGCAGCACTGATTGGAATAGTACAAATTGTGCCAAAGTTGACAAACATGGAACATTACTTGATCCTTTTATTTGTTCCTGAATCTTGACAGTATTTCAGTTTCTATGGAAATGCTGTCTTAGGGATAAGGTCCTTCTCATCATGGGAGGGTCATTCAAGGCTGCTTTGGGAGGAGAGGAGAGGTGACTGATGGGGATTCTACGTGCGTAACGGGCCCTGAGGCCAAATTCTTCCATGAGCCACAACAAGGCTGTGGCTTGGCCCAAAGCTGGAGAGGACCTGGCTGTCAGGACTGTGATCTGCCCAATGACAAAGCCTGTCCTTGGGTGGGTGGAGGTGGGAGAGGGGGGCAGGCAGCTGTTGCCACAGTTCCAGCCACTGACTCTGAACAACTGGGGAGCTGCCAGGAGCACACATCGCTGGGGCTCTTGAGTCTAAAGTTGTAGCACTTAACTTCCTAGAACATCGTGCATGTTTGTGTAACTGCAATAGCCATTTACTAAATCATGTATAATCCTGGCATGCTCCTCTGCCTG
The DNA here is from genome assembly GCF_009769625.2 of Cygnus olor. Classification (NCBI taxonomy): domain Eukaryota; kingdom Metazoa; phylum Chordata; class Aves; order Anseriformes; family Anatidae; genus Cygnus; species Cygnus olor. Next base: position 9,434,895 of record NC_049170.1, on the reverse strand, counting down.
CAGATGGAAAGGGAATTTCAATCCAAGATGGGGTTTGCCACTATGTTGCAATAATTGTTCTTTTCTGTGCATCACTTCTATAAGGCTCTGTCAATCAAAAAGTTCAATGTCTTCATTATTCTGTAGGTGCATGTCATGCTTGAGGGGAACACTAGCAGGCTCAGTGTTAGGACTTGCCCCGAAACAGCAATAGAGGTAGCTTCACCAAGAATCAACAGAAGCTTATCTGTACAACAGGTCTTTTCTGGAACGTCAAAGTAACATCTTAAGTTCAGAAGCCCTTAATGAACACACCAGACCAAATTTTGCTGCAGAATATGTATGTGCGGCTCCTATTGAAGTAAATGGGCACTCTGCCTGCATTTGAGATAAGAATCTAGCTTGTAGCAAAGCTTAAAGAGGTATACGCTGCTTTAATGGACTGTCACCTACAATAGAATTTATTTTTAAGCTATCTTCAGTTATTTCTAATATAGCAATCAGTAAACTTCTCTTGTTTTGCTGCTATATCTTCTGCATACCAGCTTAATAAGGTATAGAAATGGAAATAAAGCAATCCAACCAGATTGTTTATTGTGGTTTCTTTAAGGCAATGTCAAGATATTTTACAAGCTTGCAAAATTACATTTATTACACTCCAATCATCTGGCAGACCATAAACACCCCTGAATATTTCTGTTGGAGGAATGGCATTTTTTTAAAAACCTAGATAGGGAATATGAGTTTGTTTGAAGAATGAGTGAATTTGCCTCAACATCTTTTCATTTTCCTTTAATTTGGCCTGTTTGGCCTTTAAGAGCTGTGCCTCTGACATCTGTTTTTTCTTTGCTGACACCACTCAGGCAAGTAATCAAGGAAAAGTCTGCCATTGCCTTGCACTGCACAAAATGTATGTGTGAGTATGTGTGCGTGTTTGGAAATTACAAAGCTTTTCCAAGGAGGAAAATGGTGAGATGTAAGAATGAATTGATGAAAAAGGATTAACAAGGTAGTAAGTAAAATAAATTCCAAATATAATAAGTCAAAATAATAGGAGTTAAGAAAAGAAAAAACAGATATAAATGTAATGAGGAAGTATATATAAAAATATATTAAACTTAAAAGTGTGATTTCATTTCCTCTCACAAAACATAAACAAGGGAGTTTTTGGGACTCCATACCTGTGTCAGAAGATTGTGACATCATAACCCTAAGGCAGAAAGAGAGTGTGGTGCTCACAAACCAGTACACGTGATGCTGCATCATGTTTGAGGACTTTCTTTTAATGTTTTTAATTCAGAGGATATAAATCCTTGTCCTACAGCAGAGGATTGGTAATTCTGACCAAGGATCAATGCCAGGGTTCCTGTACATATTACTATACATGAATTTCAAAGGCAGATGTACTATAAAAATCTGCCAAATATAAACAATCATATTTGCTAAATCCATAGAAAAAGCTAGAGCTGATGCAGCCTTTTATATAATACTTACACTTGGGAGTAACTTGTAACATGACTAAATCAAAAAATAAGATCTTTCCTAAAGTGGACAGAACTCACAGTGTCAATGACAAGACTATAAACTTCAAGTTTTTCTTAAATTCAGAGTTTAAGATTTTAGCATAATTGTTACTGGGTTTAATGCCACTGTCAGTCTGTGAGCTTGTCAAATGTGGACTAGGTATTTCTTCAAAAGTGAGAATAAATGATATGTTTGTGCATATGGAATGTACCATTCTGCATGATTTTTCTCCAAGACTCATGATATTTGGTAGAAAAAAAAAAAGAAAAAAAGAAAAAAGGAGAAATCTCATCTCAAAAAGACACACAGATTTATTATTTCTGAGCTCTTATAATTTATGTCATGACTATTATGTTGACTTCTTGGAAATACTGCTTCTCTCATTAAAGCTATAAATCTTGCTCTAGAGCAGTAAGACAGTATATTTGTAAGACCTCTAGAGTAGACCAAATTGGAAGCGTTTCAGTTCTAGTCGTCTAGGTAGGTGTGGGGAAGACAGGTGGACAATATTCCAGAAAATCACATATCGTAATTGGGCTAATGAGGAGCCAGTGATGAGCCATCACCAGCAGAACTTATAATGTCTGATTTCTTTTAATCTTGTATCTTGAGCAATGAACAGTCCCATCTCTTGTATTGCACTCATGTCAGTTGAAGAAGATGTGAAGGAAAAAGCTTTCAAAAATGTCAGAAAAGGGAAAGATGCTTCATAAACTGCATTTACAGCTTGAAATTCTTTAAGGGGTACATACCTGCAAAAGTGCTGAGAAATGATATTTTTTGAACGCAGTGAAGTTGTTAGGAAGAGCAGGTGAATGGTATGCATGTTGGAGCCTGTATATCACACCAATTCAAGGAGTCTGAGTTTGCGCACCCAAATATAAGGCACAAAAAATTATGCGCTTATTTTGGCGGGCAGTATCCATAATAATTTTCATGGTGAAAAGGTGTTGAATCAAACACGCTTTTATACTGAGCATGCCCGAAGCCTATTTTGTGATCAGATGGAAAGAGACTGGTGTGCTGTGATTGCTATGGGAGATGGAAGGTCTGTATTTCCCACTCAGAGGAAGAGACATCTGTTTCCAAGCTTTAATGGAATAAATATAGGCAGATGTAAACACATACACGAGTTCTCAGAGATGTAGTTGTAGCAAGTGAAAGTCTGAAAATATTTATGGCATAATTTAAATAAACTGAGAAGCAGGTAAGAGAAATACAGTACAAATAAAGGAAGAGCCTGAGCAGAAAAGCTTTTGTCATAAAAATATAACAAGGATGATTTAGAGTTGTGATTACCATTAATAAAAGTCAGGGAAACAGAATTACACAATAAACCTAAAGCACAACCAGAGTTTGAAAGGTGCCCAGGTGATTGAACAGCTTAGAAAAACTGAGCAAAAAAAAGTTTTTTTGCAAGGCATTAGCACATTCCAGTAAAAGACATGGAAAAGAAGAGAGGACAAACACTGGAAGAAAATCACTCGTCATCCAATCTCACTGACTTGAATGGGATGGATTTTTGAGAGTGATATGGGGTTTCAGTTACGGGAAGTTTTGTCCCACTGATTTTTCTGTTAGTGTTTCCAATACAGTCAGTGCAAGTTCGTGCAAGGACCCAGAGTCCTAAGCCAAGTACTGTTACCTGCTTGGTGGCTTAATATTCCTGAGCCTGGGATTTCTGCCAGGAGAACATATGAGTGAAGTGGGGATGAGAATACTTGTTATTCATCCGTGCAGAAAGTATTTCCATCAGAACTTAGCAAACTGAAAGCAAAATTGAAAGAAAAAGATATTAGGGAGATAAAAAGGACAGATGAACTAGTCAAGAGGATTCTATGAATGATTAAGTTGGGTACAGCTGTATTTTTTTTTTCAGTTCTTCAAGGTCTGTGAGAGCTGAATAGACCAAGAAAATAATGGTTTTCTGTGTGTGTCTTTGCAACAAGCACTGCCTACAGAGGGTTCATCTTGGCCTGTCCACTCCTGGTTTTAGCTGGAATAATTGCGGCTGCAGGGAGCACCATCCAGGAGTCATCTGAGTTGTTGCCCATCACTTTCTGCTGGTGTTTAACACTTTTAAGCTTTCCTTCCAGGTTATCCCCACCTCTGCTCTGCTCATGGGAGGCTCACGCTGGGACACCCTGGAAGTTTCAGCAACTATGCACAGTCACAGCTAGGGGAGGCAGGGGTGAATCAACTGTGTTTTGAAGGCACAGGGCTCAGGAACAAGACAAATACAGCTGCTGGGCTTTGAAATGGGAAATGATGAGTGGATCCTGCTTGCTGGACTGAGGATTTTGTTTGAACCTTGCACAGTGGCCTGTACCAGCCATACTGTACCACTGGGACAAAGCAAGCCCTGATGGAAACACAGTCCTTATGCTACGTAGGACTAAAATGACTTGCAGTGCATGCCAAGCTTGCGACAAACACTCTTGTCTATGCTGATAGCTTGGAGATCCCTATGTGCCCTACACATTAATTGTGGGATAGGTGAGATTTGCCAAAAAAAACATGACACTTGAATACAGAGTCAAGGAATTCCCAAAGAAGGATGGTTTTAGCTTTGGATATATTTACCATACATATATGGTCTCCTCAGCTGGGAAATGAAATGCAGCAGGGCAGGATGCATGTATTCACCCCAACGTTTTAACTAGATCTAGAGTGGGCAGCAAGGCTGTTTTCCTATCTACCGTGTTTTGTCCTGCTGTCTCATTCTGGTTAATTGGGTAACTCTTGTTTCCTTGAAAGCACTTGGACTCACCATATGAAGTTTAGTAAAGTAAGTATAATAAAATCAGGCTTTTTAAGAGTGTGTGTGGAAACGCTGATAAACAGTCCCTTCTCTGCTCCGTGGTTTGTTATATCTATGGATTGTGGTGAGGTCCCATCCACTGCTGGAGGCTGGCTGAATATAGTTGTGGCACAGAGGTGTTGGTTATTCATTGTTTTCTTGGGACATTCACAAAGTTGATTAAATCAAAGGAATTGCACAGTGTTCAGTTGCAAGTAGAGAAACACAGCCATGTCCCAGAAAGCAATGGCCTTTCTCCTGGCATCAGCTTCAGGTGCCCTTTCAGCACAAGCTACCTGAAGTGGGATAGCAAAGGGAGTGAGTTTGTGATCAGGAGAGCTTTGCTATGCCCAGAACCTCCAACAAAGCAACATTTGCTGATAAACTTGTAAGAAAAATGAGAGATGGAGACCAGTGCCTAGAAGTTCTCTGACTCTGAATGGTAATCCTCTCACTGGTGAGTGATCAGATTGTTTTGGATCACTGCTGTGTATTGGGATCTGCCCTCAGCACTGCATAGCTTAGGGATGCTGTGCCAGTGACACCAGAAATAATAGCTGTTAAAGGAGCCAAAAGTGTCAAAAAAGTACGGACAAGGCATTGTGATGATGTACGTCTCTTCAGCTCTGCTTCCAGTTTTTCAGTCCTAGGTTTAACCCTTTGGAAAGCAGGCCTTGGTGGAACACGAAGGTTGTTCTTTTTCCCTAATGTTGTCAGATTTAAAAAATAAGTGAATTTATTTGGAAAAACAAAGCAAAACAAAAAAAAATAGAGAACGGACAAAAAGCAAGGTTTTATACAAGGAGCAGCATTCCTGTGGCCAGTGCCTGTCACCCACCTGGAGCTGTGGGGTTCACCCAGCTTCAAGGACCAGCATGGGGGAGCATGGAGAGCAGTCTCACTGGGCAGAACACGTGCAGCACCTCTTTGGCAAGTGTGTAAAAGTCACGTAAGCCTGTGAGAACTCACATTCGTAACATGTGCCCAAATCTCACAGAAAGTTGTTGGGTGCTGCATGTCGAATACTTTCAGGTCCCTTTAAAACTTCCAGCCTTTGTGTCTAAATTAACAAATAATTCATTCACATTTTGCTATTTAGAGGAAAAGTGCAGAGTGGACTTGGTTATTTGATACTAATTATTTAGCAGGTATAAAAGCGTATTCAAGTCCCTAATCTCCTTTCTGAACAGGCAGGCATGCTCATGTTCAAATAGTTGCATAACTTGCCCATCTCTGGTTGACAAACCCTTCTAACTTTGTTTTCAGATCTAATGCAACCCCACCCCCAGCCAAGCTGTGTGCATAGCTGGCCTGTATTAGATCTTGCTGTTAACCTCATCCTCTTTCTCTGCTCTTCCTGCAGCTGGTTGCCTGGTGTACATATATGTTTAAAGTACCAGCTGTTCAGGAAAGGGCTGCCCCAGCATCTGTACAGCACCTAGCACCTTGTGTGGCTGACCTGGTGAAATGAATGAAATTTTGTGCTAACTTGGGGTGTAAGAGATCTGCTAGATCTCTCTTTGTGTCTCTCCATATAGCCAGATATGTATGTATATGTCTATGTATGTATATGTTTGCATACCTCTGTTTGTGTTTGTAGCTGAACAGTCAGTGTATGGTACCAGGAGTACATAGGAGAGACACTGGGTACTGTCAGATGAATGCAGCTTGCTGTTGATATGAACTGTGAAAGGTTTCTAACTGGTAACTCTTTCCCTTGACTTTTCACATCTTCTGTTTGAAAAAATAAAACAACAAGCTGACCAAATCAGTGGAATCAAGGAGGATTCAAATAAAAATAAAACCTGGGCTAAGCCTGATACTGGGAATTTTTGCTGAATTAGGCATAAATTAGATGTTATCTTCCAGCCAGTTAAGGTGATACTGAAAGCAGATACTTCAAACTGTTTGCAGTGTGTGAGAGTGTCTAATCTTCTTTCGTATAATTTAAAAAGCAACCCAGGGCCAGGGCTGTGGTTTCAAGTGGTAGATGGAACAGACACCGCATTTATCTGGATGCTGAGGAGGTCAAGGAAATAAAGCAATCTTTTTTTCAGCTCTGTGCATTATCATCACAAACAACAGCCTGCTGGCACAAAACAAGTTTTAATTGATTGTTGTTATTGATTTTACAGGAAGCAAAGCAGAAGAAATACAGCTTGATTTTTTGTAAGCTGGGGTGACCTGAAAAATACAAAGGAGAAAAAGAGAATATAAAGCCCTCTCATATTTTGCTCAGTTCTGTGAGTTTGCAGCTGAGCACTCCATAAAAGCCCTCTCTGTTAATTCTCTGTTCATATATTTTGGCTGCATTGTTTTTCTCTTTATATAATCTACATCCAAAAGTTTTATTCAAATAGTGCGTTTTGCTCTGTCACTGTGCAGATCAGACTCGCTTCTTATGGGCAGTGATTTAAACTCCTTTTCCTCCTCTTCCTTTCCACCTGCCTCAGTCCCATGTGGGGAAGAAAAAACTCCAGCTGAAAGTTTTAGGCAAACAGGTACCACAGTTCTCTCTTTTCTGCTGGTCATCACTTTCTGGAGCTTTTTTTTGTTCAGGCTGAACCCAGGCTATGGGATTTATTTCTGCTCTCGCTGCTCTACCAGAACCTGGCTGAGAGCAGAGGTTCTGCACTGGGAATAATCATGGGCTGACTGATTTAACAAGCCAGCTAATTAGCCCAGGTGTGTTGGCTCATGTTCACTGAGGGGACACTAGCTGGAGCTAGTCTTTCTCCTGCCCAGGAAGGGAGCAGATGGTGAACTTTGTGGGATGCTGCTCAGGTTCACTCTTTTCCTGAGCTCTCCTTGGGTGTGGATTAGGAGGCTCAGTGGGTTAAGAGGGAGGATTGTATTGGTGGTGGGTAACAAATTTTTTGCAAAAGTGAATTGAAAGTGAATTTTCTTCCCTTTCAGTCTTACATGTTCATTTTATAGATTTTGGTGTGGGTATTTAATGAGAAAGATGTTGATGGGAACAGCAGTGCTTGGCACTTGGAGCCAATGATTCTTTGAATTTTAGGTAGATTATACATATTTATATGGGATTAGTTAAGTCATATAGATAATTCCATGAAGCATCAAAATATTAAAAAGACTGAATATTTTATCATGCATGTTAATATGGAGACAATTAACCTTATTAATATTATTGTTATTACTATTAATAGTATTATCAGCTTACCCAATATCTGTCTTCAGGGACTGTGTAAAGTGCTTTCCAAATGCAGAACAAAAAGATGGTTACAGCCACAAAGATCTGAACATTAGAATATGTCACTCTCTTTCTTCCTTCTCACATGTGATTGTTATTTTATCGTGAATTGAAATATTTACACAGCATTAGTAAAAAAAACCTACAGTTTTGTTTAAAATGTGCATTCTGGTGTTTATTCTATTCCTTACATATGTAAGATTTTCTTCTTGGCAGCCATGGTTAAAAACTTCTCTTCCAAAAGCAACAATTTAAATATTATGACTCCAGGAGCTGGGCTTGGAAAGAAAATATTAAACTTTTACAGACCCTGATTTAAAACAGTTATTTTCAAATTATTGGTTTTAAGACAATGCAGAATGATAAACTATCATCCATATCCCGAAATGGAATCTCCTGTGGTGCTGCTTTGCTCTGACAGAGCCATAGCAGCTTTACTTCTGTCCATAGCAGCTTGGCAACAACATTCTTCCCAGAACGATATACAAGAAAAAAACATTTCTTTTCACTCTTGCAGCACCCACCCAATTTTCCCACCAAGTGATCTGTTGTTAACGTGCAGGAAATCCCAATGAATGCACATCATTTGGTGAAAGAATGACAGCAGACACCACAGCTATCCTTAGCAAGCATCCACCTGCTCCCGTGGTGTCTTTTTAAAGCAAGTTCAGCTTACCTCTTCTCCTCTTAGTTTTCCTTTGCTTAATTGCAGGTGATGATTCCAAAGAAGCCTCCACCTGTTTGAGTGTGCTTTCATCTTTCTAGACAAAGCAGGCTTGGGCTTGGTGCTTGATCTGTGGCATAGTTAGGGCCTTTGGTATTAAAGGCGTTGGGATCACCCTGAGGCTTTTAAGGTTTTAGGGTTAAATTGATGAGCGTGTATAAAATGTAAGCTTTGTTGTTTGGCAGAGATTTTCAGCATTTGTTATTCTTTTTCTTCGTTAAGAAACCATGGGACTATGCTGCATTCCTCAACTGCTTCTTGCCTATTAAACAATGCTGTCAAACGGAGACCTCTTTGACTCGCATAAAACTTATGATTCATTATATTGCCTTTAATCCTCTATAGCTGTCTAACTTAGCTGAGATCTGGATATCTGTTTCTCTATCCATTTAATTTGTACAGTGCGTACTGGATAATAAGTGCTTGGTGAACTGGGGAGCTCTCCGACACATCATCTTCTGACCACTGAACCTGCACTTGGACTCCCAGCCTGTCTTCTCAGATACAGCTACCAAAATTTAGAAATCAGAGCTGTTGCATGAAAAATCCTTATAAACACCCTAACAGGTCCCAAACGCCTTTTGTGTGTTTATGTGTTCTCTCCAATCTTTGTTAAGTGGGGACTCAATTGGCCAAAGGCACAGAGGAAGGCAGTGCTCTGACCTTTACTACCGGTGAAAACCTCTAAGGACAGCTGCCCACGGGTGCTAAAAATGAAAGCTGTTTACTTCTGGAAGAGGATGTGCCTAGGTTTCTGGTGGAGATCCCAACACCTTGGCTGTAACTGTTGTGAAACTCTTCCCCCCACCCCAACAAATTCTGGTGTCAGGACTGGCCCCACAAAGGAATTTGCATACTCAAGCACAGTTTGTAAAGTTGTAACTGAGATTTAAAGCTCAGTAAATTGGTGCTTTCTTTTTCTTTTTTTTCTTTTTTTCTTTTTTTTTCTCATTTCTCACACATTTGTATATGTTGACTGGGGGAATTAACCTATTTTCTTAGATGAGGTTTGAGATAAAGTTTTCTCTGGCAATTCCCAAAGGTTTTGGATGCCTGGCATAGTATAAGGTGGGTGACATGCCCATGCCAAAATTTATACCATATCATCACATATAATTCCTTTACACCAAGCCCAGGAGAGCTTTTGTGAAACATGGTTGGACAGGCAAGTTACTGCAGCTTAATGCGTTCCTGTTCTTCACCCACAGCAAACATGAAATAAACTGAGAATAAACTACCATGTATGTTTGGTTTCATGGTGGTAGTTGAAAAGAATATGTGTTATTTAACACTTCTAGCACAAAAATTTTATAGTTAACAGCATGCGCTTGTGTAGTTATCATGTCTCAGTTGATGGCTGGTAACTTGTAAAACTCCAGGAACCTGTTTATGGCTGTCTGTCCATTCCAGAAGTAAGGCAGGACTCTGAATGGTGTCTATATATACATTTTAAAGGGAGAACATTTTTCTTCAACGGGGAAAAAAATGAAAATCAGTGAAGATCAGTGCAGGAAAGGGTAATGTGTTAGCTCTGATAGTGATGATGATAGAGGCATTGTCTGGCTTTGCCATTTGCCCCTTGTATCCTAGTGGCAGTGTGCAGCCATCAGTTTGGGGGCAGGTGCATCTCAGGAGGAGATTACAAGTCCCCCCTCTCTAGCAGCCCCAGAGATTCTGGCCACCAGGCTGCTACTCAGTCACACAGGTTGCTCCTAGACGTGGTCGTGAGGGCAGAGCTGCTCTCTGTGCTAACATCAGGACTGTTCCTTACTGACTACATAAGCTTAAGACCTTGATGGTAAGACCAGACTTGGCATTACTTCACTTTTCATATTAGTCATTGGCATGTATTCATATTATTATACTGTCTTCTGAAACAGTCTTCTCCTTATAAAGTCTATAGGTTTAAAGACCCTGATTCATCTCCTAACTTCTGCTTTTCTAAGTGAAAAGCCTTTGTCTTCCTAATTCTTTTTGTGTAAGTCAGATTTCTGATCCCTTTAATTATTTTTATAGGTCTGCTCTGAACCTTTTCCAATTGTCTGAGTGTGGACTGTAGAAGATTAAGCGTTTCAGCAGTGCTCTGTCTCAATGCCATGTTCAAAGACATACTTTCCCGTAATGTTTCCAAGCCCTCTCACCTAAAGCATGAAAAAGGAAGGTCAAAAGACTATCTTTCCAAATCTTTTTTGGAGTTAATATTTTCTAGGATATAGCCCTTCATCCTTCATGTATACGTAGGCAATTAGGTGGAAGTGTCAATGCCTGAATTTCACTAACTTTAGCACCCAGAAAGGCAGGGCTGATGGGCTCTGCTGGCTTTGTTGACTGCATTGATCAGATCCCCACTGAGAACTGAGACACACAATTTACATGCAATCACCAGCATACAGATACCTACCATTACTTGTCAGAATCTGGAGCTGAGTGTCTCTCCAGGTGGTATCTAAAGGTACGCTTGGCAAAACTGTTGAATATATACATATATATATATATAATAAATGAGTAAATTCTTTATGACATAAATAGTACTTTTAAATAATTAGAAACTGCTGCCAGTTTAGCCTACTGCCTGCAAATCTGTGCAAAGCCTGAAAAGTTCCATGTTTTCCTGACCTTCCTTGACAAAATGCTCTGGAGTCAAATTCTCCTCTCTCAAACTTATACCCTTCAACTGACTTCAAAGGAGATGAATGAGTCGCTCAGCAGGGCAAAATACAGGCTTGTTATTCCTGTAACACATTCTAGATGTCATTAATACCCTTTTTATTGTCTAACTCTTCTAATAGTCAACTAAATTTTAAGTATTTTATGCAGTTGGTTCATTATTATTATTATTATATTTTGCATTTAAAACTTGGGAAGGGTACTTTTCCCTTCCCTTCTGTTTATATTTACATTTTCAGATAGTACATATACAGCCTAATCATATCACTTTGAAAGTGATATAGAAAGTTGTGCTCTCTTACTCAATCAGATTTAATCAGTTTGGATGGTTTCCAAGTACTAAACATTAATCTCACTTAAACCAAACTCCTGATAGTTCATCTAGCCTGAGTATTCATGTCAAAGACATAAAACAATCTCCTTTAATGCCCACAGTACTTTTTAAATTGAGCTTTCACCGTCTGTTAATAAAACCTGCTTTGTACTGCTGGTTGTGTTCTGTGGAATGTGTCAGGGGTGAGTTTCTCTTTCCCTCCAATTCTTAAAGGCCTTTTTTTTTTTTTTTTTCCCAATAGTATATGAATATTATGCAATATAGTAACAAGGAATTAGTCACACCTTGGCAGAATCTCCATTACCTTGGCTCACATTAAAGGGAAGGAGAGAAGTGTGGTCCTTACAATCTTATAGTATTCCTTTGCCTTGGAGTCCCACTCTACGATGACAACTAAATTGGACACTGATGCTTACTTATTTTTCAACACGTGCGTGTAAAGCACCTTGACCTTGTAGTTGACTCTTTTAGAGCACCTTTCATTGAGGACCTAAGCCCACAGCGGGATGCAGAGCTCTCTGTTGGCTTTCAGGAGTCCCTAGGGCATGGGGAGAGGGATTCTCGGAGGCAGAGCTACCCAGCTGAAGTCCCTCTTCGATGCCCTCCGTATTTCAGCATTGTGCAGTACTAATCCTGAGAACAGCACTGGGGTGCTTCCCTATCAAACTGTTGTGGAGGCCGTACTCAAAATATATGGTGCTGTGTTTCTCTATTTGTCGGAGATGGCCTTGCCAGCTGCTGCTGTCAGGAGCGAGAGAGGTGTGTTTGATCCCAGCTTTGCTGGGAAAGCAGGTGAGGCGTGCGCATTAGATGGGTTTTAAAAGTCATGGCTAGGCTTGTTTTCTATGATTCTGCATAAAAGTAAATGAAAAAGAGAAGTGTTTTTGTTGATTTGAGAAAAAAGGGATGGATTTGAAGGATGGATCAAATTTCATGCTTGATGAGTGAGAGACTTTACTGTCAAGGTAGTTGAGCTATGACACTGGGGTCTCTAAGCAATGAACAGGCATGCAGACATATGCTTACTGTCCTCTGGAAAGAGGCTCTGGGCACTGGGATATTTTTGAAAAGTTTTGCAGAAAGGGAGATAGTTACCTGACCTTCTAACTGCCCAGAGCCACTGAGTATGTCAGAGCAGCCTCAGGAGTTTGGTGGTTACAGGACTCATCAGGTGCCAACTGCCAAATGACTGCAGTACTCAACACTTCTCCAGTGCCAAGCTCTTTTTCCAGCAGCCTGCTTCCCCGTGCAGTGGAGAAGTTGCCCCATAGCACCTGACCTCACTGTGAATGCCAGAGTGAAGGTACCAGTCACCAGCCAAGGCAGGAGCACTGGCCTCTGTTCCTTTGCTAGCGCAGTGGTTAATTTATCTTCTACTGGAAGAATAATAAGGTTGTAAAAACTCTAGGAAGACAGTACAGCCTGCAGCCCTCTCCACATTCATACTGGAATATCTATCCTTGCTTTCAAGGCAGTCTTCTTCACAAAAAACAAAAATGAAAAAAATATATTTGAATACTGGGTAAAGCCAAGTGAGCTTTCACCCCCAACCTCTCACCTCTCGAATCTCTTTCTACTTTCTCAGGACCATGAGGAAGCCACTGATGGGAAAGCTGGTGGTGCTGTGGAGCTGACTTGTCTTCAGGCTTGCTCCTGAGATCAGGTACATGTTTAGCCAGGTTAAAAAAGCTGTCATTATCTCAGCTACCATCTTCCTTGAGATCTCCTGGTATGCAAGGAGTTAAAAGAAGGGCCAGTTCTGCCCGCCTCGTGCTGGCTGCAAACCCAGGTGAATACACCAAAGGCTGGGAAGCTGTTTAAAAGTAACTATGGCAGAATTTAGCTGGGATGATGGTTATGATGGTGATTTTATGAGTTTCAAAATGTAACTTGAACATAGATTTCACTTGGCAGATGTGTTAAATAACAAAATATACCCTGGAATTCAATTTGTATTTGATTGCACAATAGCTAATTTCTTCAGCTACTTTTTCAGCTTCCTCTTAACGCTTATGTTTTTGCTTGTAAGTTTTTTGTTTGGATATAATGAGGCTTTGTGTCTCCTGATGCCTTATCTTATGTGGGTGGTAGAAAAATTGCTCTACTGCTCCAATATTTGTGGTTGTGTGGGGCAGGTGGTTTCACGAAGTGCCGTGCAAAATGTCTGCAGTAAATAAAAAATAAAGAAGGGGAAGCCTCTTTCCTTTCTTTATGCATCTGGAACCTCAGCTATAACCCAGGAGGAATTTCAGGGATGGAGAGGCCCTTTGCCAATCTTTGCAGTTTCCAGTGACCTGGAGCTGGTTTGGATTTTGGAGGTGCAGCACAGGCCAGAACGTCCTGGAATCCCAGCTGCCTCCTGCATTGCCTGGGGGTCCCACTCCTTTTCTCTCCTCTTGGGCTCCAGGCATTGTTTTCTCCCACCCCTCCCAAGACTCATAAATGGAACAGGTCAAGACTAGCTCTTTGGGACTTGTGTTCAAACGCGAGATGTGGTGAGTGTCTGCATGACCTGATATACTCTCCAGAAAAGCCAGTTGTGCGTCTCCTTGCATAACGAGCATGCTGAGCTCTTGTTCCAGGCACAACGATGGATCCTAGATATTTGTCAGCTGGAGAAAAGTAATTATGTCTCAATACTCCATTGGATATTGCTCACAGCTAGCTGGGGGACAGGCCAGTTTAATACATTCAAACGATATGATGTTTAGGATTTGATGTTGACACCCGAGGACACTAAGAATTTAAGTCAAATTTACCATAGCACATTTCTCAGGATAGATTTCATCCACTTGTTGTTAACAGTAAGCCCCAGGACTCAGGAATTAGGATGTTCATGCCAAAGAGTTTGTAAGGTTTGAAACTCACCCTTGCTGAATCTACAGTCATCTCTGGAGCTTTATGCTAACCTCTCTGAGACTGCTCTTACATCGCACATCCCACCCCGCATACCTGCTGGTCTGCTGTCTGCACACATTACAGCAAGGCTGAATTCTGGATATCTGAAATCGTGGATCCTGTGGCTTTGCACTGCCCAAGACGTGTCTTTAGTGAGCTTCATGTGGAGCTCTGCCTGCAGCCAGAGCCCCATGCACAGCTCACCTGGCTTCAAAAGCAGTGAAGAGAAGGGAAAACAAGTCTGAAAATTCTGCTTTGTCAAGGGGCCAAAGATTAACTCCTGTAAAAACACAATGTCTTCCTCAACCACCTGTGTCCACTGGCATTGCATTCAGCAGGTCCATTTGACAACATTTCTTCTGTCCTAGTGTGCAAGCCCCATACCTAGGTGGAACCAGGAGGTTTTCTTCAAACCTTATGGCAAGCTTTATATCAGGCACAGCAAACCCACTGGTCCATACAGATTGGAGTCCTCCAGCCACCTCTGCTCCTCTCTCAATGAGGACAGCACATTGCCACCACATTGCTGCCCATACCTTTGGGTACTGGACCACAAGCTAGGACATCTGGCAAGCAAGGCTACAGAGCAGGAGGAAAGACTATAGGACAGGGCAGCGTGAAATCCAGGCCTAGGTGTGATGGAGAACAAGGCGGGAGCCCACTTGGTGAGCTGAGTGCTCATCGCCTGAGATTTGACAAATCTAGGATCAGTTCTCTTGATACTGGGTCTCAGATCTGGAATTGCATGACTATGCACCACAGCCCTCCTGTACAAACCCATACATACACTAAGGCATAAAACGTTTGCTAAAACTACTTAAATCCTTGCTTCTGTGGATGCATATGTTAACCTTAATATCTTTTCTTTTTTTTTTAAATTTTGTTTTAATTATTATATACTTGATGTGTTCCGAATTTCTTTATTATTTAAATGACTTTTTAAAACTTGGCAGATGATATTTCTCATACAACAAGGTAGGAGTAGGACTGTGCAGCAGTAAACCGTGCTGTTACGTTTGGAGAGTACAACATTAAGTTGATGGAGAGGTGAGATTTTTGCTGCTGGATTTCAGAAGGTCAAAATCAGTGTGGGAACTTCTCCCAGTGGTGGCAGCTGCAAATATCACGGAGGATTGCATTTCCAGCAGCTTCCCAGGACAGATTTTCACTGTCAGAACCATTTATTTCTTGTGTACTGTTGGAAAAACATCATAAAGGAAACGTGGATATCAGTTCGAGGTTATTTTGGTAATGGAGACAGAGGCATATAAGCAAGGGACTGCAAGGAAAAATTTCACTCCAGTCATATTTGGTGTGTGAATAAAAAGAACACCTAAAGGAAGCACTGATCAAACACATGCTCATTTAAAAGTAGGAGACTGGAAATCTGAAATGCCTGCGTGGCATTTGGGATAGTGCCATGTTCTTAGAGATGACTACTAATAATGTAAATATTTGTCTATGAGAATACCAAATTTAATTTCCTGTAAACCATACAACCTGGGTATATAATAACATGGTGCATGTATTCCACAGCATACCACATGTAAATGTGCACCCATTAGATAAATTGCTTAAACAGCTGAAGCACCATATTTATGATGTATCTTTGTTATGTTCATAGACCGTCTACACCAGACACTTGCCTGGAGACTTCTGAATTGTTTCAGATGCTTTTAAATAAAAACACAGTCACCGTCTCCACCAAATATGGGTGAAAACTTGAAATCACAGAAGAGGCTCAAAATAGTCATAAACAAGAGCCACAGTGGGATGTTTCAGGGCCAGCAAATCTCTGCTCCCATGAACTTTCTGGCTACCTGTGCTCCCCTTCACAGCCTGACCCAGCCAACACAGATTGGCAGCATCAGTGACCAGTTACAATTCAGAATAAAAGGCTTCAGGTAGCACTGGGAGAGGCATTTTTTTTTTTTTATATTTTGTCTCTAAAGAGACATCTTAACTGGTATTTTCCTTCCTGACCTGTCAGAGAACCTCAGGAGAGCAGATGTGTGCTTATCTGAGCAATAACACAGGCAGCTGCCTTCAAAGGGAAGGGTGGGTAAGCGCCTATCTCAGCAAGAAGTAAGGGGTGGAGAAAAAGCACATTGACAAATATGGCCTATTTTTTAATGACTGCCACTCGTTGCTTCCTGTTAAAAAGCACAAAAGAGGTGAATGTGACTCTCATGTTATTTTTCTGAGGAATTAAAATGTTGATAGATGAAGGTAGCAAAGGCCAGCACTGGTAATGCAACCATCTCCTCTTTCACTAGTAGTTTCCCTCTTTAAAGGTGTGTTTTTTTTTTTTTTTTTTTTTCTTTTTTACAGTGCAGCAGCTTGGACAAGTTTTTGTACCTGAATCACTGCAAATTTTGTCGGGGCATGGCAGACTAGAAGTTGGTGACTCGTGTTTGTATACCCTCAGGTTCCTTTGGAGTGGGAACTTTCCATTCCAGCTCCAGAAGGCCTGGCAGGTGAGTTTGTGATATCTCATCCAAATACTCAACAAACCACATGAATCCTGCTCCAACTCCCAGAAGCATTCCCTCACAGGCTGGTGAAGTATCCCAGGGAGGACATTAATTTCCTTTTGAAGGCCGTCAGCTGTAAAACAGCTACTAAAACCTCTCTCGATAATTTAGAAGCATGACTGATACAAATCTGGATGACAAAAAGTACTTAATAACTAGTAAAGAATAAATAAGCCCTAACTTTCCAAAGAGTCATTCTGCAATCTTAGACTCACACAAACTTCATTAAAGTAACAGAGCATCATCTTCAGTGAATCAAAATATTCCATTTTATGTCAAATTCCAATATTTCACTGATATCACATTTCTGTGTCCTTAATTTCATTCACGTATGCATTGAGATTTGTACTTAAAAAGTCTGTATAGCCCATCTCAGGGTCAGGTCCAAGACTGCTGTGGAAACATGGTCATAGAATCAGCATAAAACCCTAAAGCCACACTGAATGAGGTATTTTGATTAAAATGTCATAATGGATATTTAAGATTTTAAAAAAATCTTAAAAAGAGCTTCTGAGGTGCATTGTCTGCTTGGTACATAGGTGATATTTTGGTATTGTCAAAAAGAGTAACTCCTAGGAAATAAAAGAAAACAGAAAATACTGGCAAATAATATGCTGCAACTATGACAGAGATATTCTCAGGCAAAAATAACAGGCAAAGTCTTATTAATTTTGAAAATTCCTTTAGATTTCTTGCTAAAGATAGATTATATGCAGTCACAATGGAGTTTGGGTAACTTTCCTGCTCCATGCCTACTCAAGCCTCCCATTCTTTGTACCTATGTGATCCACACAGATATCCACATAGGCTTGGCTTTCCTGGCTTGATCACGCTGCTATTTTCACATGTACACAGTGAATCTGAAAAGCTGTTGCTCTGAACAGGTGCCCCTAGAACCCACTTTTCACATTTCTTGCTCATATGTCACCATCCACACAGGGTCAGAGGCAGCAGAGGAGCAGACCTCTTGGCTCTAACTGTCTTTTCCCATTCTATAAACTGCAGATAGGACAGGCTGCCCACCTGGGGATGCTGGGAGCACTGAACAGCAGCTGGGAGCGTGCCCCAACAAGCTGCAGCTTGCACAGAGGTTGCTAAGTGACTTAAATCCATTGCACAGAACAGAATCGTATCGCCTCAAAACAGCAGAACCCGACTTAGTTTCTAGTAACTCATTAAAATGACTCTACAATTCTTTTGATGTTCTGTACTAGTCTGGTCACATTCCTTTCTGTTTTATAGCATGGTAATAACAACATTCTTGTAAACAGTCATATAAACTCTAACCTTCATATTGCTCTCTTCAGATCATCTAAAAGTATTTTCACGTTGGGCTTTGGCTTTCTTGCCCCCATAAAGCATATCCCACCCTAATAACCCACACCATCAAAGGAGCAGGGGAACAAATGAGCAGGGATGCAAAAGTCGATTGCTGTTGGGTCACTTGTTTAGGGCAGTCATACCATCCTGCAGAGGCAGATTTATTTTTATTTTTATTTTTATTTTTATTTTTATTTTTATTTTTATTTTTATTTTTATTTTTATTTTTATTTTTTGTAATCATCACCTTTATAAATCCATTGGGGTTTCCATTGCCTTCCAGAAGAAAGTCTCCTGTGGACAGGCAGACTAGCTTGGGTGTTTGTCTGTTAGTGCCTACCTTAGCAGCCTCCTCTCTCTCCATTGGTATCAATACACTGCCATCCCCTGCTTGAGCAGATCTGCAGGGGTAATATTTGAGAGGTGCTTGAGCTCTGTATGTGTTATGTGGTTGGCAATGGAGAATTGCAGGAACAGAGATGGCCTCGGAGGCAAAAAAAGAAGCCATGCTGGTTTAGCCATGCTGCTCTTGTCCAGTGATAGCGTTGGATAAAAGGAAGGAACTGAGTTTAGCTGCGGCAGCGTGTGCTGTAGGTGCTGCGGGAGGACAGGCAGCAGTTTCCAGATGTCTCTGGCCAAAGGCTTGGCACTTAAGCATTTGCTCAAACAAAAGGGCCAAGGATAAGGGACTGCACCCTTTGCAAACAACACAGCACATGGACATGCACTCACATGCAAAGAATTTACATCGGCTGAACAGTTTTCCAGGCAGTCAGTAAATATGACTTATGCCTTCTCTTCCTCCATCGATAGTTTAAACAGTCTAAGACCAAAACCAGATACAATGATCTTCCTGACACTGTAAAAGACACGGCAAGATTTCACACATTTTAACATTTCCTCAGCTTGCTTGTTTCCTTTTCTTTCCCTGTTTCTTTCTACATTTTTATTTATTTATTTATTTTTTTCTCAAGACAACTCTGTGTTTTCCTTTGGACTGTCCAGTTGGAGTAGAGAAAGAAAATAATGGCTTGAGAACCTATCAGAGAGTATGAAAAGGAAGTTGTAAATACTCAACTGAACAAACTGCCAACAATCTCTAAATAAGCACTGTGTTACATAGCATATCTGTTGAAGGGTGGTACATTTATAGTAGTTGCAATCTGCTGGAGAATTATTTGCAAGTAGAAAGAAAAAAAAAAGCTAGATTTGACAGATAATTTTTTCACAGTGTTACCCTTTGTTTACAGACCTTCTCTCCTTTTAGTGCACCCTAGAGCAAATCTCTGCATTTTCAAAGGGCCACACCATTGTTCAACTGAAACATTATTATTTCTTCTCTCAAGTTTGATTAAATTACTTGGCACTCAGACAGAAGTTGATAATAATACAAACACAATGATTGAGGTGGCAGATGTTCCGTTATTCTCCTAATGGCAAATAACTAATTCTTTAAACCATGGATACTCTGTTTTAAAGCAACACAGTGGCTAAGTGGGCATCGTTACAGCCAGTGTTATGTTTTTTAAATTGAAGTGAGATTGAGAATTTATTGGGGAAGATTTAAATAATTGCTTTCCTTACAAAATAGGGTCTGGCTTTTGGTTTGTGGATTAAATGTGTGTGGAGATTGCATAGATTGGGGCCTGAGAAACTACCTGAGGTTTAACCAAATTCTGATGAGCAGCAGGCTGACGGTGCCTGTGCAGTTGCTGGGGCTCAGCTGCCTTGCGGTGACTTGCTCACGTGTCTCTGCCCTAGGATAAAAGGTGTATTTTTAAAATGTACTAGCTCAAATGTTTTAATTAACACCTGTTAAAGCCCCAGTACAAACTAAGTACCTAACAAAGTAATTTCTTAGGTATCAGCTGGTGGAGAAGTGGCCAAATTAGGTGAAGGTATCAAGGGAAATGTTACAACAGCCTTGTCCTCAAAAAGGACCTAGTGGTGAAAAAGTGACTCCCTCACACTGCCTGAGGAAATTGAAGTAGCCAGGGTTTGAGTGAGGATCAGAAACCAGGGATTTTAAATATATTAGCTCAAACGCTTGAGCTAATAAGTTTTAAAATAAATCTTTTCTAGACTACACAAGCCCTGGGGGAAGAGCAAAGAGATTAAGGTAAAAATAGAAAACATGAAGTGTCTAATAATGAACCACACCTGTTTAGTGAAATTTCCCTATCTCTGGGCTGGTCTACACCCCGTTTTTGTATCAGTATGCTTGGCTTGGCCAGGAAAGTGTTTTTCTAAGGGACTGGGAAGATGAACAGGTTACCACCAGGGAGCCGCGTGTCAGTAGCGAAGGTCCTGAGGGCAGCCACCAAGGTGTCTGCAGAAGGTGTTTGCCTCTCAGTTTTCCCAATACTGGAGGAGTTTTGGTTGTGCTTCATGTGCAGATAAATATAAGGACTTTTAAAGAAGATCTAAAAATGATTTAATAATTTAATTATTTAATTACATGGAGACAAGTGGTTTTCATTTACTACAATGGATCCCAATCTTGTTGGCCTCCAGGCTTTATTGTACCATAAATATTATTACTCATAATAAAAACCAACCTAACATTTTTCCCCAAAACTCTAAGCTTTGGTCTTCAGCTGCTGGTGCTGGTTGAAACTGGAAGAGGAAGTAGACAAAAAACACCAAATATGTCTTCTTTGTGATTTCAGATGTTATTTCACAGACCCCAAAGTTCAGATAACCTCCAGAGAAGTACAGGCTGGCACCCCCAACCTATGAGTCCTCTACCATCAGTCCTTTTGATTTACTGTGAGAGCTCTCACAGCATGTGGGGTTGTTTGATTTCACCATGGCTGTACTTTACATTGCTATAGGACAACCTATGTGTAAGATATATTGACTTTGACAGCAGCTCATAATGTTACATTTGTGTCTTTAGTTTGGAGATGTAGTTCTTTTACTACATGACAGGTTACAGGAACCTCTCATTCCTTCTCCAAAAATATTTAGATCCTTTAAAAGAGATGTTAAAGATTAGGTCAGACTAGGGAAAGCTCAGTTTTGAGGCCTGGGTAATTGTTTTATTTTTGTAAATATGTTTAGGGCCAAGTATGTAGCTAGAAGAAACCAACATGTTGTCCTTATCCCCATAGGATCTACAGGAGCCTGTGCATCCAAGTGCCTAGGATGATATCCTGGTTTTACTGAAGTCAGCAGCAGTTTTACCACTGGGTTCTCCTCTTTAGAGTATACCCCACACCCTTGTGAGAGCAGGCAATAATCCTGTTGAAACTTCAGGGCAAACATAGTCTCAGTATAAATAGATATATAAATTATACTTGGGGTTAAGAGGCACTGATGAATATATATTAGGTAGCTTACAGAATACTTACAGGAAAGATACCACAGGGAGTCTTTTTTTCCTTACACATTCTTATGCACCTCACACCTTTCCTTACACCTTGTTATACCCCTATTTTGTGTTTTCTCCTCTCAAAAAACAGCTAACCAATTCTACTGTTTTAAAGGGTGCACAAGAATTTATTCCCTCATGTTGATTTTTAAGAATTTATTGCAGTATAATTCAGTACCTCATCCCAGCCATATGTCTAATTGAGAAGGAGGTGTGGGTGCCATCAACAGATCATTGGAAGAGCCCTGAATTTGATTGTATGCCATTGCAGTAATAGGGTTTAGTCATTCATTTGTAAGTGGTCTTCACACATTTGCTTTATTAATCCTCATAAGAGCCCTACTAAGATGAAAATATTAAATTTTCCAGAACACCTTTCTGCTGTGCTTAAAGTTTAATAGTAAAAATAGATAGCAAATAAGTCAAAGAGAACAGTAGGAATCAGGAACCCTACATAAATTAATTTTACGCTCCTGTTTTCATAGTACATGGCCATCTGATGATTGTTAGCTGTGAGATGACAGATCGGGCTTGGTTTTGTGAGCTGATGACTGACCAAAAGGAGGGGTGATTTCTTACTGCCACCCTTTATTATTCCTTTGTTCCCTTCTGCCCCTTTTCCTCCCTCCTTTCCTTTCCCAGCTGCAAAGTCCCACTACTTTGACATCAGCTTTGGTATGGTTGGACGCTGCCATAAGCCAGTAAAAACTCATTAACAGCAGAAGTCTTCCCAGTTTTCTTGTGGAGTTTATTTTCTGACAGGATAGTGAGTTGAACTGGCTCAAAGGGGGGTGGGGTGGGGTGGGGTGGCGTGGGGGGTCAGTGAACACCACAAGTGAAGCCAAGTGAATAAGAGCCATGAGGGAGGAGAGGAGTTGGCTGAGAAGGAGAAGGCACTTCTTAATTTGGTGGCAATGTGCTGTCAGACTGGCTCATCCTGTCTCATTAAATTGTAGCTTGAAGGTACAAGTTCAGTTCAGCTGAAAAGGTCAGTTCTGCTTCCTTCCCCACTCTGGACTCATGGCAGATTTCGGCCAGTGTTGTAAGATGAAATGGCTCACCAAAAGGTGAGAAGAGCTGCTGAGGCCCCGCAGTGGAGGGGACAGGAGGAGGTCCCCTTAGGTGGCAATGTATTGTACTGGATCTGTGAGCACATCTACTTGCACCCTAAGTGTCTTGCCCAAGACCACGTAGGAAATCTGTGAACTACAGAATAGAAAGCTGCATCCCTCTCCTATAAGAGCAATAAACTTGCCATGCTCCCAAAATCTTGGGATCTTGCTTCTCCTGGTCCAGCCAGAATTAGTGCTTCAGAGGAAGGTGATGGTTCCTTACAGATGTAGGTTAATCTGCATTAACCAGCATCTCATCTCATCCTTCTTTCCATAAACCAGAAAACATTTTGAACTTGAAAGTATGAGATTATTAGTCCTTTCCAAACTTGTCAGTGAATACAATCAATCTATTTAATGCTGGCTCCAGAACTGCCTGAAACTTTAATGAATTTTACTAAGTTCTCAGCTTTGGCAGTGAGTTCCACAGGCTCAGTAGGTGAAAAAGTCTTTCCTTCTTACCAGCGTTGTATTTGCCATGTTTAAATCTCACCGACACTCCCTGTTCCCTGTGGGTTGTGGCAGCAAGAACAACTTTTCCCAGCTCACGCATTAACATCGAATCATGAGATCTGCACTCCCGTCCGTGCTCCCTCTTGCTGGGTGGCTGCTGGACAGCACTATAAATCAAGAATCCCGAATCTGATCCTCACTTTCCCACTGATTCCCTCTGTCATCTCAGTAACTCAGATTACCTGTTTGCCTCTGTGCAGCTTTGCAAAAGGAGATAATGATACTTGTCTAACTGACAAGGGTATTGTGGGATGATTTATCTCGTTAAAGGGAGTGAAGTGTCTAATGCAACTGCTACTTTGTGCGAACTAAACTCATATTTTCCAGAACTTCTCCTGTGACCGCCTATTCTCTGCTTGCGCACCAGATGGCACTACGTCGCAGATTCAACGATGGCACAGACGCTGCTACCTTTCTGATTTGTGTAACAGGCACAATTTAGAACCATTCTTTTCCATTCCCACAAGAGTCAGGTAAAAAAAAAAAAAAACAAAATCTGGAAAAAAAATAAAGCTATGTTATATTTTACAGAATTTTCTTTGAGTCTTTTATTTTTTATTTTTTATTTTTTTCTCAGAAAGACTTAGTGCATCTCTCTTCCCTCAAATGAAAGAAAGTCTTCAAAAACCAACAAGAGACTGTGAGCCACCATTTCTGACCGTGGAGACTGAGAACTACTGTGCCATAAATGCAATTTGACTTGCTTTATTTTTGACCATAACTACACAACATACATAATACATGAATCTAATAATAAAAAAACAGGACTTAATAGTTCATTTGAGATAATCAAAGTGCACTTTTGAAGAGTTATTAATAAGATTTATAATTATTTACATATCCTCTCTAGAGAGCAATGGGAGCTGTTAAGCAGTTTGCTTAAACACGAGCAGTACAGACATAGCATGGGAGAGAAAGTAACCCTGCTTTCTTTAGCTTCAACCTCTCATAAGCCTGAATTGCTTCTAGTATTCCCATTTCTTGTTTACATGTGAAACAACAAGAAGAAATGGAATGCTTCAAGGGGAAGGGACTATTGTATCCACATTGTACTGTTCATAGTCCTGCATTACAACACAATTTATCTTTATAGCTCACATAGAGGTGATATATCACCTTCCACAGTAAATAAGCAAGGTGGACTTTGTGGTAAAATTTAAACTTACTCTAGCATTTTCTTGGGTTATAAAAATATTCCTCCCTATGGCGCCTTACTGAGAGATTAACGTGTATTCTTTCCCCATGGTATTTTTGCTGCTGCAGTTCTGAGCACCTGCTTTTTATGCCTCTCCTTTCAGTATTGGAGCTGAGGAACAGTCAAAGGAATGAAGTGTACATATTGTATTATTTCAGTGCATGGAGGCTTTACAAGCCCTGTTATCATATTTGAGACATCACAGAGAATATATGAAAAGGCCCAGAACATTGGTATGCACAAGCCATGGGGCTGCACCATTGCACTGAACTTTGCAGTGGCCTGTGATGTGAAAAGCTGTACGAGATGAGTGAAAGGTGTCTCCATGGGCAAGAACTGGATCCCCAGGTCATTGTTTCTCCTCTTCCCTAATCTGACAGGAGGAGGGCACGGGAACTTAGATAGCGAGCCATCTCTATACTGTAGAAAGGGAAAAATATTTCAGCTTTCTGTGTTCTGCTGCTGAGATTAAGTCAAAGACAGGACACCCTCAAAGCCTTGACAGAAACTATGCCACCTCCGGGTCTAGGTTAGCACCACGTCCTTCTGAGGGGTGATAAGTAGAGGCCAGGAAGAGCTGAGCTCTATGGACCCTGGTCCTGTTAGTCGATCAGATGGGATTTAGAGGGGTTGTCCTCTGCTGCCAGAGTAGACCACAGAAATGTCCAGCCCTCCAGCCACAGAGCTAAATGGAAATGGGAAATAGTGACTCGGAGGGTGTTTTACAGTCCTGAGGGTTGTTTGTCAGAGCTAAAGAATGAATTGCCTTGTAATTTCTCTGCATCTGCTCTCCTTTATTTTCAAGGTGAAGCTTGATACCCCAGCTCATTTTACAGGTCTGTCCTTACTCCTAATGAAGCTAAAGGTAAAATGCCAACTAAGAGAAGCCTGTCCTGTACTGAGGACTGATGGAAGTTTTAAAAAGAGGAGGAGACAAACTCTCCTGTCAAGGCAGCCAAGGCAACTGTTCTGTCAAATTTGCTGTTACATCAATGACAAAATTTTAACAGTTTGTTCCTGTTGGTAAATATGCATCTCACATAAAAATAAAATACACAAACATTGTTATGCATGGGAATTCAAACACTGCTTTTGCAGAGTTTACTTATGAAGCTTCAAAATAAACCTGAAGATAATCACGCTTAGATCAAAGGCATACTTAGGACAAAAGAAACACACAGCCACAGTAGTTATAGTCTAAAAGTGACTGGGGTACAATAAAGTATAGTCACAACTAAATTATATCTTGGGCTGAAGCAGATACATACTATTAATTGGATGTAGGCCCTTTAACCTTTTTGCAGGAAGCAAACTTGATATCTAATAATTTTTGTAAAGATGAGCTTTCTGTACTTCCAGTAATATTTCTGGGCTTTGAAAGGATCCTGACTTTCCGTTCAGATTGTTTTGATGAGATTGACTCTAATATTTCAATGTTGCCAACTGAGCAGAGGTAAGAGAGGATAAAGGAAGGTGGAGGTTTGATTGCCTTATTCAAAGGATAAAAATACCCTGCTGGTAGTATCACTGCTCTACTGCCGATCCTTTTTACTTTGTTGGCAGACTTTTTCATGGATGTGAAAAATTGTGGCAGAAGTGTGTTAGCTAATGATTCACATATCTCTACTTAAAAAGAAAAAAAAAAAGTAACCTGTTGGGAATAAGATGTGAAGGCAACAGTATTTATATCATACACAAAACTGATTAAAATTTCATTTCTCTGATGAGTTCACCACCTTTCATTCTCATTAACTCTGTCCAGATCTTAAAAGGTCCTAAATTAAGCTTTGTGTTTTTAAAATATACAGGATGATTCAATCCCACTCTCTAATAGATATCTTTTTTTTAGCAAACTGCTTTTGTTTTAACCCCCAAATATTGCTGACGTTGCTAAGAAAAGCTGAAACTCTAGTTGAGACTGGCAATTCCACACCTACAGTTTAAAAAGTAATGGGTGATTTTGTGTGTCTGGCTTTTTCTATGTTGGATTGGACTCTTTAAATGATCCAGGATCTCAAAACAAAGTCTCTCCATGGCTGGAGGGAGACACCAGGAATGGGCTTCATCAACCTTAACTTTAAAGAGTTTTGGAGGATTCTGAAGTGCTTGTGAAGTGTGGTTTCCAAATGCCTAAAGACAACAGAGAAGCCTCCCTCTTGTTCAGTTCAGACTAATCATGCAAGGTGTCTCACTGGTGCTGTTCAGGAGCTGCTAATGGTTGACAAAGAAGTAGGAACAAGCAGCTGATGATACCAGTTTAATCTGTCATTATATCTTCAGTTAAGGTCTGACCACAGTGAAAGGGGGTTTAGGTGCATCTTATATCCTAATAACTGAAGTGGGCTAAGGGAATACACAGTCACTGCATCTCATCTCAATGCTAGTAACAGATTTGGCCACTACAAAGTGATAGTCTGAGCTCTGGCACATGCAGGTGAAGACAGGAATTGTTACAGTGCTATTGGAAGCCACCACTTATGGTGGCTTCCACACACTCACCAATGGGATGGATAAATATTTGCTATTAATTTCTTCTTTTGCAGATGCAGTTTCATCCAGAATTATGTGCTAGCAGCAGAAGTGTTATGAAGGATTATATTTTGTTTCCTTGTAAAGAGAATTAGAGAAAAACTTAGAAACCAAACAAAATCTGAGTACTGAAGGGTGATGACACCTAAGAGGTTTGCAGAAAAGCACTACTGATAGGTTCAGGCACTTATGCTCTGAATATAGGAAAAGAATTAAAACTGATAGCACATGAAATATAACTAAATATTCCTGAAGGTTAGGACAGGTGCTAGGTAATTATTCAATCTTTTACTAGCTGTCAGTGGTTGTTTGTAAGTGAGGTCAACAAGATGTTTACTGCATGGTTGACTGCTTTATTTGAAGTAAAGATGTATGATCTTTGAATGAAGATATTAATGATGTGACAAAAAATTCTGAAAAAATACGCCTTTCAATGGGAGCTACAGTTAAAGTCATGTACTAACAAGCTAGTTGCCAAAAGTAGCTGCAAGGAGTGTAATAATATAGATATTTGCTGCAAAAATAGAAAACAGGAAAAGCAATAAATCTGTTAATCATCTCAACTTTTTTATCCTAGGTTTGGATATGAAGTTATAATTCTCTGAAATTATTATAGCTGGTGATTTTCTTAATCAAATTTAAACTTTCTTTTTCGAGTTTTACACATTCTTCCTAAATATAGATGATAAATTGTAATCAAAAGCTTATTTCCTTTTAACTTAAATTGCATTCGTAAAGCATCTCATGGCAATGCAAACTATACTATCAGGAAAAATAAATGAAGGAAAAATATTAACTATAATTGCTAGTTGAGGACTGAATTCAAAGAACTTCCATCTCTATCATAATTCATGTCGATCATTCTAATGATACATTTCAGTGACTTTTAAATGGTACATTCTTTAAATTATGGTTGTAGATAATATACACAGACAAATAGAAATCTACAAATCAGTCTTCATCAAAATATGTTAGCTAATCTGCAAAGTCAAGCCATGAAAGTCAAGGAATATCAGAATTAAGGCTACCTTTGTGATCTTAATTTGGTTACTTTGGGCATAACGAGTTGGCCATAGTAGTTAATTACAGATTTACGTTTTGATTCCCCTACTGATTCCCTCCCTTGTTCAGTGCATAGATTGGCTGATGTTCCCTTAATGAATAAGTAGTATTTCATTTTATTTTCACTATTCAGCATATGACTTCAAGTCTTCTCTGACTTCCCCTGTCAACTTCTTTTCTGAATTGAGCTTTATTATTTTTCTCTAGGCTTTTACTACAGCTTCCAGATCTCTGCTGTCTAGGAGTTTTGCAAAAAAACAGTGGATCTATTTTCACAGCAGCCCAAAACATGAGGGATATTGTCCAACAGATGAGGCCCCAACTCTGCAGACGGGGCAGGAAGGCAGGCCAGAAATGTTTGTTGAATATGAGTGCCCAGTTTCTGCTGGTTAGCATTTGACTTTGCAGAGCATATAGCACTAAACAGTATTTTATGTGATGGTTGACTGTGAGTGCTCAGCACTTTGCAGCTCAGAGGCCCCACACCATCAAGTCAGGGACCCAGAAAATGAAGCTGTATAATTTATAACTGTGAGAGAAAGATCTGGTTTAATTTGCTTGCGTAGCTTTGCATAGGAGCTTAACACCAGAAATACATCCAGCTGTCAAGGACAGTGGTGAAACCATCCTTCCTCTTCTGGTAAGCCCTAGGAGCAGATTTAGAGAGAAAAGCTGTGAGCTGTAAACTCCTCCTATTGCCTTTCTGATGTGATGTCTGCACTCTAGGTCATACCTGGGGAATGGCCATGCCGCAGTGCATCTCTTTCTTTACTGCACCTGAATCCCCTCTCTCTTTCTCTCTCTCTCTTTTAAAAAATGTTACAAACTATCCAGCTTTTGAAGTACACATTCTACTGGCAGCAGCCTGCCCTTTGTTATAGCCCCTGATCTATCGCTGGTGCCATCCATTTTGTGCCCTGCTGAGGGAGAACTATATGATTATGCTATTGAAGATAATGCCTATGCAAAAAAGGGATTGAATCAAGGCTAGAGAGGCAATTTGATTCTGGCACTTCCTCGTGTCTGATTGCAACTGCAAGATTCTTTTAACACAGTTTGAGATGTGTAATTTTCCATATTTAAAAAAAAAAAAAAGAGAGAGAGAGAAGTAGGCTGCCAAAGTGGGCATTTCATTATGCAGAATCACAGTGACTCTCAGGAGCTGGAGTCAGCGTTGGCCACTCAAACCTCTGTTATTTCAGTTAATAGAGTAGCATCATTAATAATCACTAGTTACCAGGGTCCTGCTGAAAACATGAAGAGCTTGTATCCTATGAGGCCGGCAGGACAAGCTGTCAGTGGATCTTGTAGGTATTTCAGGATGGTAGGGGATGGGCAAATCCCCCAAACTCTTTTCCATTCCAGGTTCAGGAGAGGTGTTTGAGTTTTTCTCTAGATGCCAGCATGTTTACTGTGCCTTTCCAAGTGAGACTGGAAAAGGAATATTTAACTGCTTCTAACCTCTTCACCCAGCCTCTTCCTGCTACTCTCAGATTTCTCTGTTGCTCAAGTCCCAGTTTATTGCTCTGTCATCTTTAGTCCTCCCTCAGTTCTTAATTGTTTTAATAGTCTTTCCCAACAACACCTAATTCAAGGTCCCCTTTCTTACTAGTTCCCATGCTATGCTTAAGTGCAGCTGACAGTAAGCTGTTGCCTTTCCATGTTCTTCATCTTCCCAAGCAAATGCCAAGCTGCCTTTAGGTTTCCAGACTGTTCCTCAGTTTAGTTTTCTTCAGTGGCCCCTATCTTCTCCTTGCTCCTTTTGCTTTCAATTCAGCAAGCCATTTCCATAATCTGTACCGAGCAGGTTGAAAGCATGACTAACTCTGTCCTCTTGCATCTTGAGTACCCCAAAATGACTGGAAGTAGCTTATAGCTGTCCAAAGCAACAACACAGTGTCAGATCTCTGTAGCTCCAACCTGAAACTTGTATGGTGGATGTAACTTAATGGAATGACTAAGGTCTCAGCAGTCTCCACTGTTCATAGAATCATAGAATCATTAAGGCTGGAAAAGACCTCCGAGATGGTCCAACCATCCCCCTACCACCACTATCACCCACTAAACTATGTCCCTAAGTACCACGTCCAACCTGTCCTTAAACACCCCCAGGGACAGTGACTCCACCACCTCCCTGGGCAACCCATTGTTCATGTGTGACCTGCAGTTTTTGTAGAATCCTGGAATGGTTTGGGTAGGAAGAGACCTTAAAGGTCATCCAGTTCCAACCCTCCTGCCATGGGCAGGGACACCTCCCACCAGACCAGGTTGCCCAAAACCCCATCCAGCCTGGGCTTAAACCCTTCCAGGGATGGAGCATCCATTGCTTCTTTGTGTACTTTTCCCAGTGCCTCACCTCACTCACAGGGAAGAATTTCTTCTTGATATCTAATCTAAATCTGCCCTTTTTCAGTTTAAAGCCATTCCCCCTTGTCCTATTACTACATGCCCTTGTAAAAGAGTCCCTTCCCGCCTTTCCTATAAGCCCCCTTTAGGTATTGGAAAGTCGCTATATGGTGTCCCCAGAGCCTTCTCTTCTCCAGGCTGAACAACTCCAACTCCCTCAGCCTGTTTTCATAGGAGAAGTGCTCCAGCCCTCTGATCATCTCTGATCCTCCTCTGGATGTACTCCAACAGGTCCATGTCATTCTTGTGCTGGGGGTCTCAGAGCTGAACACAGGGCTGCAGCTGGGGTCTCATGACAGCAGAACAGAGAGGGACAATTCCCTCCCTCGCCCTGCTGCCTACGCTGCTTTTGATGCAGCCCAGGATATGGTTAGCTTTCTGGGCTGCAAGCACACAGTACCAGCTCATGCTGAGCTTCACATCAAACAACACCCCCAAGTCCTTCTCTTCAGGGCTGCTGTTAATCCTCTCTCTGCCCAGACTGTATTTGTGCTTGGGATGTCCTCAACCCATGTGCAGGACCTCAACCATGTTTTTGTTCGATTTCATGAGTTGTACAAGTCCAGGTAGATGATGTCAGTTACTCTTCCCTTATTCAGCAATGCTGTAACCCCATTTTAGAAGGCCACCGAATTTGTCAGACACAATTTGCCCTGAGTGAAGCCATTTTGTCTGTTACCATTCATCTCCTTATTTTCCATGTTTCCAGAAGGATCTGCTCCATGATCCTGCTGGGCACAGAGGTAAAGAGGTAAGACTGACTGGCCTGTAGTTCCCCAGCTCTTCCTTTTTTTCCTTTTTTTTTTTTTTTTTTTTTTTTAATGGGGGTTATATTTCTTCTTTTCCAGTCCACGGGGACTACACCAGACTGCCATAACTTCTCAATTATGATGGATAGTGGCTTAGCAACCTCATCTGCCAGATCTGTCAGGACCTGTGGATGTATCTCATCACGTACCACAAACTTGTGCATCCTCAGGTACCTTAGATGCTCTCAGACCTGGTCTTCTCCTACAGTGGGCGGTTCACCATTCTTCCAGTCCCTGCCTTTATCTTCTGTGACTAGGGAGGTGTGGTTACAGCACTTGCCAGTGAAGACTGAAGAAAAAAAATCATTGAGTACCTCAGCCTTCTCCATAACCTGGGTAACCAGGTCTCCTATTTCCTTCTGGAGAGGGCCTGCATTTTTGCTGGTGTTCCTTTTATCACTGTCTTAATGGTTGCATTGGTGATAAAAATAGTCTCTTTGTGCAGATTTGTGCAGAAGGTATAAAAGATGTGTTTCAGGGACAAGCCACATCTTAATATATTTTTTTCTACAAGTATTTTTTCTAAAGCATAAAAGCATTAAAGTTCTGAAAAAAGGGGTTACCACAGAGTTTTAACATGGACAAGACATGTATTTTTCCATGGTCTCATTTTTGGAAAAAGTGGAACTCTTGGCTGAAGTTTTCCAAAGAAGATCCTTCAAGCTCAGACAGACATCTAACATGTCAGATTCAGCCTAGTCACCTGACGTTTTGCAACACTGGGAGCACCAACCTGCTTGAAATAGGAAGAATTAAGTAATCTCAATAATTGTTGATGCTACCAGTGATACCTATAAAGCTCATATACATTATGCCTAATGTACCTTCAAATTAACTCAGTTTTAAGATGATCTAAGCCCATGGAAATACAGGATGATGGAAACTGTGGAATATCTATGATATCTGATAGGCAGGGATATTAGCCAATGATGGTAGATGATATTTATGTGAAAATGTCCATGAGAAAAAATGCTTAAAAATAACTACAGTTATTTATTTGAATTCCACAAACATTTTCAAGAGGTTGTTTAAACTTCGACTAATTTTTACAGATGTAAACTTCAGCAGTCATCTCAGAGCTAGGAAAATCTACTGTTTGTGCCTACAAATAGTATCTGCTATTTGTTTACTGAATAAGTAGTTTGGTAAGAAAGAAAACTGCAAAGCCAGTGATGGATTTTTTTTTTTTTTATCCATTTAAACCTTTATCATGTGCAGTCAATATTACATAAAATTGTGATGAAAACTTTGTTTATAAACTGCAATGGATAAATTTTCCGTAAACTATGGATAAAAAAAGGTTTTAAATGTCTCAAAATTATTGAGTAAATGAGAACAACATATCAGAACTTCTCATCTTCACTCTTTAAAACACTTCTACAGAGTCTTTCAGATCAGACTATGAAGGTATCTGCAGAACTTCACATTAAATCACCTGTTGACTCCCTCTGTGTGCTGGAAGTATTTTGCATTACTGTTCACCTAGAATTTTAATTGCCTTAAGTCTAGAATTAAGTCTAGAATTTTAATTGCCTTTTTAGGACTCAGAGTCACAATCATATTACTGTAATCTAACAAAACACCATGCATCAGCTCATGTGTGTATCCTCAGCCAGTGGCAGACGTAAGGATTTTTCCTACTCTTAAAGAGCATTATAATATGCCTTGCAAGGGGCTTGAGATCATGAACTTATGGGACATTACAAACTGTCTTGAGTTGGCTGATGTTAGGAGTCTTTTAAAAATGTATGTGAATTTGAACCTTTGCTTGTTTACAGTCACAGAATCACAGAAGGCACCTCTGGAGGTCACCAGGTTCAAGCCCCTTGCTCAAGCAGGGCCACCCAGAGCAGGTTGCCCAGGACCATGTCCAAGTGGGTTTTGAAGATCTCAAAGGAGGGAGACTCCACCACCTCTCTGGGCAACCTGTGCCAGTGGTCAGTCACCCGCACAGTAAAGAAGTGCTGCCTGGTGTTTAGACAGAACCTCTTGTGTTCCTGTTTGTGCCCATTGCCTCTTGTCCTGTCACTAGGCACTGCTGAAAAAACCTTGTGTCTGTCTTCTTTACACCTTTCTTTCAGGTACTTATAGACTTCGATATACCCCCCTAGAACCTCCTCTTCTCCAGGCTGAACAATTCCATCTCTCTCAGCCTCTCCCCACAGGAGCAGTGCTCCAGTGCCTTGATCATCTTGATGGCCTTGGATTCTTTCCAATATGTCCATGTCCCTCTTGCATTGGGGGCCCCAGAACTGGGCACAATACTCCAAATGTAGCCTCACCAACTCTGAGTAGAGGGAAAGGATCACCTCTCTTGACCTCCTGGTGATATTTTCCTAAAGCAGCCAAGAATACTGTTGGCCTTCTTAGCGGCAAGGGCACATAGCGAGCTCATGTTCACCTTGGTGTCCACCAGCACCCCCAGATCCTTTTCTACAGAGCTGTTTTCCAGTTTAGTGGCCCCCAGGATGTTCTGGTGCCTGGGGTTGTTCCTACCCAGGTGCAGGACATTACATTTCTCCTTGCTGAGTGTCATGAGATTCTTGCCAGCCCACCTCTCCAGCCTGCCGAGGTCCCTCTGAATGGCAGCATGGCCCTTTGGTGGGTCAGCCACTCCACTCAGTTTCACGTCATCTGCAGATTTACTGAGGGTGCGCTCTACCCCATTGTCCAGATCGTTAATGAAGATGTTAAACAAGACTGGATCCAGTATTGACACCTGGGGTGCTCTGCTCATTACTGGCCTCCTTTGTAAAAAACAACAACAACAAAAAACTAGACTTTGTGCCACTGACCGCTACCCTCTGGGAAGTCCTGGGTACATGGTGGTCTTACAAGCCTTAAAATGTAGCTTTTAAATATAAACTTTTTATGAGAACTTAGCTTAATGTGAGAACTTTGGAAAATCCTAAATAAAATCTCTGAAATTATGGATATCTTATCTATCTCTTGGTGTGTGTGTGTGTGTGTGTGTGTGTGTGTAATCTGCTAATGACTTTAACGTTCTGCTGATAGGTTTTTCTGTTGACTTGAACATTGCGGGAGTGGCTGCATAGTTAAAGCTGGAAATTCCCACCCATTTTTCCACTGTCTCTCCCAGTAGACCAACAGATGTTCCTTATTAATTTTTAGCAGATAGATTTCTTGTTGATAACTCAGTTTATTTTTTATTATGTGGAGGAAGCTGGGAAGTGTTTTGTTATGAAGCACAGCTTTTAAAAATATTTTCATATCCCAGGATTTTTCATAATATTTCTGAAAATTTATTTTCAAAGCACAATGATGGTCGAGCCTTCAAGAGTGTACTAAAGTTCTGACATTAAATGTAAAATAGTAAGAAGTATCTTGATCACCCAAATCTCTATGTGTCTGAAGATCTCCTTGATATAGACTGTAAGACCACATGCAATCTCCCATGTAAAATTATTTGAAATTATCATGCACTGACAAATTTACAAATTAAAATGAACTGACTCATGTTTTCCTGTAGTGAAAACATACCAGGATGGTGTTGCCACTGGAGACTTCTTTTTGTTTGAAACATATCCTGCACAGAGTCTTCCCAGTGTGTCTCTGATTCCAGTTGGGATTTTTGGCAAATTTTTGGGCAATTTTCTTGGCAATAGAAATGTTTCTTAATGATAAATAGAATTATGAAACAAGTCCATTATGAACATTATGAAAATATTTTCTCTTAGAATTTTTCATAAAAATGCATTTTTGTAATAAAATTTATTGTTTTCTGCCCCATTAACGGTCAAAAAAATGACCTGCCTTTAAAGTAAGGGTCACACTTGCGTTTGTTTAGCTTGTGTATCATTCAAGTCATCTGCCTCATCTCTCACATGTAAAGAATCCTAATGGCATCAGGACTTCTCTGTGTTGTAGAGATGTACAGTATTAAGACTAGTACTTGCCTTTAGCTTCTTGCCAGAGTTATATATATTCACTGTATGAACAGAGATGCCATCAGCTTTTGGCAGTTTAAATTACATTCAGGATAACAGAGTCAATGTCTTGGCCAATTAATGAAATTACACTAATGACAAATAGCCAAAGAAGCAGCTGCAATGTTTGATGCCTAATTGCTATCCAAACCACTGTAAACAACAAATTATAGTGAATCTCCTATTAAATTATAAAACTGTGCATAAATAGGGACATACCAGTAGTGTTAGGGAGGTTTAAGATGTGATGGACCTTCTCCTGCATATATTTAATTATCAGTGCATGTGCAAAACGAACATTACAGGTAAGTTGTCTGCAGTTATCAATGGTCAGTCATACATTTCAGCAAAGTGCCAGTCACATCTCATATATAAACTCAGTTTCTCATCACTGTGTAAAAATATCTTCTGGCCAAGAGGAAGATGTATCTCAGCAAAAAATATATCGTGTGCTCCCTCAGACAAGCCTTGTTCATATCATACCACATTTTCCTGCTTTGGGTATATCTTTTTAGGTTAATACCCATGACCGTCAACTGAGGGCTTGTCTAGTGTCTAACAAAAATGACCATGCTCTCCCCTTGTTACCTTTGCATACAAAATGTAAGTAATAACAACCTGTAATAACAACATGGTTAACAGGACTGGTCCTACCCTTTGGCCTTAGTGCAGCAAGGCTCAAGTCTAATGGCACAAGGAAACTCCATGCTGTCCACTAGACAGGGGAAAACCTTCACCAAGAAACTCATAAATAAATCCAATCATTTCCTCTCATTTCTCACCCCAAAATAGTTCTCTGAGAAAGCAAATTGCTGAAATGCAAGTGTCTGTGGAGATGCAGGATTGTTTAACGCTGGTTACCACCTCGGGCATTCTGGAAAGGCTCTCTTACACAAGGTGCGTTTCAGAGATCTGAATATGTGCTAAACAAGTCCTGCATCTCTGCCTCGTAGCTCTGGGAATGCTAGGCAGGTAATTAAGAAATCACACGGCACAGGTGTGCCAGGTGAAGTTTGGTAGCTTGCTTTTGATCTAAATTGAGATGCTCTGGGGATTTAACTTCTTAAACAAAGAGGGCATAAATAAATAATCAGGATTTTTTTTTTTTTTTTTTTTTTTTTTAAGGTTGGAACAAGTAGGCTATAAAATTTTTGTCTTGGATGTGCACAAGTAGGCAATGCTAGAAGATTGTTTAAGGCTAGGGCTTTGTTTTAAAGGGGGTGTTGTTTTCATTAGCTTGGGTCTGATTAGTTTTTTCACTGGGACTTTCCCCACTGATATAAACAGGAACAGTATTTGGTTGTTAGGAACTACCTCAGGAATAAGTTACAAAAGTGTCTTTAAAAATAGACCTTAAAAAAACCAACAAGCCAAACCAAAACCTGGAATATTAGTTATAACATAGGAATTATTCAGAGCATTTATTTTTAATATTCATAATTGAAAATGAGACAGCTTTAAAGTCTGTAATGAGTCCTTCAGTGTACCATACTCTAGGCAGAGCATTACTTCATAGCTGGAAGCCAAGAAACAGACAGACAATCAATTCTTAAATTATTCTAAGCCCACACAATAGCCTCTTGCCACAAAGTTTCGGCATAGTGCCTATGTGCTACCGTGTGGGTGGGGTGAGATTGGGGTAAACAAGAACACAACTGCCCATTTTTGCATTTTCTTCTGCGCTTAAGTTCAGTCTTGCACAGATACTTTCAGTAAGTTTGAAATGTTTCAATGCCTATCTTTTCCTGATAAACCTGAGACCAAAACTCTTGTGAAAAAGGTATTTCAGAGCTTGAGTAAGAAAAAGACATGCCAGAAAATAGTGCTATTGAGCTGAAAGTTTTAGCCTGTTCTTTGGTCTTCTGAAGTCTGAAAGCTTTCATATACTTTCTCCAAACAAATTGGGTGGCTATCTCTGATCTATCAGAGTGCCCTTAAATTACTTCTTTTGATACCTTGGGGAAGAAAGATAGTGCGGGTGATGTCATAGGGCTCCTTCCAGCCCTGCTCGTGTGATGCCGGCTCCTCTCTTTCTTCAGAAAGCTAAATGTAAGGGAGGTCATATGCAGGGACGGTCTCTAGAACAGTGCCGATATACAGCAGTAGTAAAAGCAGTGATGGCACTCTTGTGACACTACAAATATGCTATAGTCAATTTGCAAATGCTAATTTTATGCTTTTTTTAAGAAAAGCAAAAGACTTGCTCTCACTAGGGGCTGAAGCATCTCTTCAATGAGACTTTGGTAGTGGTTGTGATTTACAGCTTGAAGTACAGTACATTGGGGGAAAGTTGCAATAGCAGGGCTTGTGTGTAATATATGACTTCAGAGAAATGCCCAGCTTTGCTGGAAATAGGAATAGATGGAGGAGTTGTTCTGTAACTCTGAAATCCAGAGCTGAGTGATCTTGCAAAGATTGAATTGTGGTTTGAGTCAGATGCAGAGAAAAACTGAAGTAACAGAACTGCTTGCGAATTCTTTTTTTCCTTTGGTTCTAAGGACTGGACAGATGCTTCAGCACATCTCCAGCAGGAATAAAATATGCTTTTAAGTTTTTTTGCTGTGTAGTGTCCTGAGGGAAAATCCATCCCCCCAAAATAAGATCTTATAGTTGGTTGATTTGTTTTCTGCTGAAATGTCCTCTGCTGTCACCTGTTAGGTTTATCATAAGAATAAGATTGTTCTGTCATTTCTACTCCTAAGAATTCTGGATCTAGAAGTTAATAAAAGAAATAATAATAATAATAATAATAATAATAATAATAATAATAATAATAATAATAATAATGATTAATAATGTTAATAGTTAATAATAATAATAATAAAAGAAATAATAATAAAAGAAGGTAATAAAAGAAATGAAGGTTTCTTCCATCTCACTCACTCCATCACCTCCTCCTGTGCTCAGTCTTTGTCTGAAATCTGGATACTAACCATCAAATATTTTTACTTAAAAGCACTTTGAAACATTACCTGCTTCTGAAAATTAGGAAAGGATTTTTTTCCCCCTAAATATTCTGTAGAGAGGAACTGCACAGAGGAACACTGCCAGCTGTAGTGCAGGAAAATTCTGCCCCTTTGTGTCACCCTTAACTCCAGTCAGAAGCATACAAAATTTGCCTTTCTTCCTTTTCCACTACTCACCAATATTTCGCACATCCCTTTCCCCCCAGTTACGTGATGAGTAAATTAAAAAGAAAGTGCAGCTACTTGCAGCTAAACACCTTGAGGTTGGATTTCTCCCCAGATGGTGTTTGTCCCCCCCGGAGCTGTTGGATTTCTCACGAGAACAAAGATGTTCTGGTATTTTGACTTTGAGGAGATCTGAAATATTAATGATACATGAGAGCAAAGAGGAAATCTGGACCGTGAGTAAACTCAGCCTGTACTTCTCTGAGTAGGTATGAGTCCCTCCCACGTTGTTGCAGGGGATCTTTTGCTTCCTGCATTGTTCCTGGTCTCTCAGCAAATAGGTAGAGAGTACTGAACTGTGAAGACAACATTTTTGTCCTCCTAGAGCTCAAGGATGGCTTTCTTTTAAGCATACTTATATAAAAATTTCTTCTCATATCACAGTAAAAACAAGAGAATTTGGTGAAAGCAGAGGACCTCAGTAAAACTCAGTTGAGTATACTGAATATGAATTTGATACATCTGAGAATGTTATAAGCTTATTTAAGCAGATGGTGCAGACCACTCCATCCTTGCTCTTCTCATTATCTCAGTTGGTGGGATACAAGGTAACTTGGGACTTAAATTACAAGGAGGAGATGCAGTCGGGCTGATAAGGGCTCTTATCAAATCATGTAAGTGCAGACCAAGTGATGAGCTACAAAGCTCCTAGGCAAGTTGAAGCCTGGGCATATGAATGCAAAAGATGACTCCCACAAGAAGATATGTTGCCTTGTTTCCTCCTCTTTGCATGATGTCTTGTGTCAAGGCAGGTTGAGAATTTTCCTCTTCACAGGAAAGGTTAAAGCTGCCATTAAATGTGCTCAAGTAATGTGTATTGCAATTGACCCCTTCATAAAAGTGGGCAGCCAGAGTTTTCAGCCTTATAGCCCCATTCTGGGAGAAATGCAAGGACAGGCAGAGCCTGCTCCACGAGAAGCACACACAAATTTCCCAGAGTCTGTTAATTAGGGACATGGATGCTAGGCTCCCAGAAAAGACACAATAGAAGTCAATCGCTACTTTCAACATGTAACCCAGAGTGTGCAACCAGACGTCATGTTGGATGAGATTCATAACAAGATCTTTCAACCTGTCATGTTGGTCTATCACTGCAGTGGCAGCATATCAATTGCCAAGGAAATTAATTTTCTTGTCCTGCTTAAACAATGAATACTTAACCCTTGCTGAAAACAGTACAGACTCACCTTTGTTTCAACAGACTTGTTATCTCTTATGTCAGCAATATCCTCAATATTTGGAGGTAACTATTCTCCCATTTTACAGATAACAAATTGAAACTCAAAGGTCTTATGCAAGTTCATGCCTCCCTTGTAGCATTAATTCAAAGCACTCTTTCCCCCAAACAAAATGCTATTTCAAGGATTGCATATGCTAGATTTAGTTTAGAACTTGTTTTTGTGTCATAGTTATAAGTACCTGACATAAAGAGCCTAACACTAGGATCTATGTCTGCTTAACATATGCATGCATACATGCATATTATGGGGTTAGCCAGCATGTCTGTAAAAATATATGTACAGTATGAAAGGTTAAAAAAGCCATTTAATTGTTTTAAAAAATGCAGGCAATTGATCTTTTGATGTTTTTATTTGTAGCTGAGTTTTTACTTTTAAGTAGGTACTATCACTAGTGCATTCTTTTTGTTTATTACCTGGGCAAATTTGCCACTTGACAAAACAAAGCAAACTAAAAAATACAAATAAACAAAAGTACCAAACAAAAAACACAAGTATGGTGCTGACTTATAGTCATACATACCCCAGGTGAAAAACTTGTTTTCTTCTGTTTTGAAAATGAAAGCCTAGTCTAATTAGATCTTGGAGGAAAGTAGTTGTGATACTTTTTTTTTGTAGGAAAAAGGACTTGCTTAATATGCTTTGTTTACATTACTGATTTTACAGTAAGTAATAAAATTATTAGAGCCATTATCCACTTATAGAATATACTTGACAATGGCTTTTTAATGAAATATAAGCTTCTCTGGACACAGGTTAATAAAACACAACATTACAATAACACGGGGTTTGTCAATAGGTCTCTGAAACATGGGAACATAAATTGACCTCACTCCAGTTGTATAGGGCTATTGATTTTCGTTGCAGACCAGAAACTGTGTCTTGCATTTATTTGTTTATACACTGTACCTAAAAAGATTTGCCTGCTTTCTCCATCAGAACACTTCCCTTGTTCTACCACTTGCTGGTGGAAATGGCAGCAGTAAGGGGTCTGCAACCCATGTGAGAGGTGACACCTTCTTGGCCATTAATGCCTTTAATAGACCATGCAAAGTTTGCCATGCTTGTTTGGACATCTAGACATTGCTGAGATTTCCATGTAATTCCATCATCGTAAACTAGAACTGACAGAAGATGGACAACCATTGGGAAAGGGCCAATATGTAATGTGCCAATTTATTTATCTCCCTGCTGGTCAACAAAAATATTTGTACAGATAGTGAAGAGGGGAACACTGCTGATGCATGGCACTATAGTCTCTTTGAATACTGGACCAGATGCAGAGAAATAGCTCCTCTAAGCCTCTTACAGAGCTGCAGGAATATATGTTTTGTGGTTTGTTTGCTGAGGAGAGCCTTGTATAGACCATAAGCATCAGCACATCACATCCTCTCGAACCAGAGAGCTGCTTTAGATGACCTCTAGACATATTTACAAGTACTCTTAAACATTTCAGAGTATAAATCATTCTATTAGGGTATTGTTTATTGACTACCTTTTGTAACTCTTATGTAATCTATAATAAGCTAGTGGGCCTGACTCTTTGGTGAAACAATAGAAAGTGACAATCAACAACATCATATCCTGCAGCATAACATTCCTACCTAACATGACAGGTCTGAAAAGCATTATGCAGCCCTTTCCATGGAGGGATTGTGAATGTGGCAAGGAGTTTTCTGCAGCTGTTAGGTGGAGTGCTGTATCTTATAAAGAACTATTAGATATATAAAAAAAAAAATGTCAGCCGCTGGGCGTTTGTTAGATTAATGTCCTCTCCTTAACATGAATGTATAGAAGGTAGACCATGTGATTATGCAGGTATAGTAATTATCCTTCAAAGAGTTGGAAGGCTTTGACGTAACCTCTGTGTCCCAAATGTGCTGGTTCCAGCACTCACTAGAGGGAAGAATAAGGACTTGAATCTGCAAGCCTTTCCCATGTGACAATCCGGTATTGTGCCTTATAAAATCTGGCAAAATTGTAAATGACAGCAACCTTTATAAGAACTAAATGATTTAGCAGAGTTTTTATTTTTTATTTTTTCTCTCCCGATAAGTAAGTTCTCTGATGTGCTGTTGTAACATGCAGTGACATGCATGAACTATTGTAAGTACTCCAATTTAGAACTACTTTGCAACAGGCCACAACAAGCTAACATCATCTTTTAAGCATTTATTTATTTATTTTTTACGTGTCTTTACAGCATGTTATAATACATCTTATAATAAAGCAATTTATCTGAAGCATATTAATTATTCTCCAGTGCTGTGTCTGTGATGCAGTATCCCTTGACTGGATATGTGAAGGCTGAGTTGGTATCACATCATCTTGCCAGCAGAAAGCCCATGCTCATACATATCCATGCCAGTACTTTCAAAAAAAGACATCAGACATCCAGCATCCAATAACCTTTTAATTCTTTCAGTTATTTTGGCTTGATCAGATGCTCAGTCTGTGTTCACTATAACATCAGCATTTCAACTTGTAAAATTTTTGCGCTGCTTTATGTTGAAGTAGACTTTCTTATCAAGAAGGGAGTTATCTGAATCATTAGAGATGATAAGAAATACAGGCTTTGGTCTAAACCTCGTATTCATCATGGAGGACTAGTTCATGGGTGATTAATTTATGCCTGGGTCTTCTGGGGGAGGATTCTCACATATATTAACTTATAAAGGTCTTCAAATATTTTCCTATAAAGGAAGCGTTCAGGGCCCTGAAGACACTTACTGGCCTTGCCCAGCCTCCTCCACCCACTGCTTCACATGGCCCAGGAGCTCCATTTCAGCCCAGCCTGGGGCAGTCAGGCCCTGACCCCGTGCTGTTGTAGGAGAGCCACTCTACAATCCTATCTCTGAACCCGTCTCCTTCTGCTTCCGGATGGTTCATGGCTTGGTGTGCTGGGGGCTGCCAATGAACCCTATTACCAACCCTGGATCTGCCACTGCATCCACCCCATTGGAACTGAATCATCTAGGAGAGCCTGGACCACACTGGGTCCCTCTCAGCTGCCCAGTCCCAATGGGTCACAAGCACACAGATTTTATGGTGTTTTCCATGAACTGCCTTTCCCTACTTCTAGGAAGAATAGCAAGTGCAGTACTGAAGTAGAATCACAGATGTTAGACTTGGTTTCCAAGACTGGTAAGGACAACAAAGATTTTCTCCCAAACACAGTTGCCTTATTCATTCATTCATTTATTCGTTTACTTATTTATTTATTTCCCTCTCTGTGCCTTTTTTTTTTTTTTTTTTTGGTATAAGGTCTAGCTTATATTACCAGTTACTCTGAGGTTCATCAGATTTTCTGGTGTGATTCAAGTAGATTTTTGCCAAGAAGAAATGTTAATTCTAGTTTCTAATTGTCAATAAGAACAGGTATGGAAGGACAGCTATGAATCAGTTGACATGGCTTTTTATCCAATAAGGATATGTTATTGAATATGATGTCATGCCAAACCCAGACTTTTTTTTTTTCCTATTCAGAAATCTTTCCCAGCTGCCAGTGAAGTCCAATCCCTTTGTACAGTGGAGGTACTGTGAACTAATTTGAGCATCAAATCTCATTGTATACATCCAAGGAGAAAAATCTTAAATTTCAAGATCAATGAAGATCATCTACTTACATGATGCATTGTTCTCACTAAAAGTGATGTACGGGAAGCACCTGAGAGTCAATCTGGAAACTTCGTTGGCCAGGACACAACGATATCTCTTGGTTGTTGCTGCGTGGTCTGGCAGCTGTTGCTGCTAATCTGGTTATCAGGGCCTGCAGGTGTATCTGTATTTACACAACTGGCTTCTAAGGACCTACATTTATCAAGTCATGATTTATACTCTACTGATTGCTTTTTTTTTTTTTTTCCTTTTTATTGAACACTGAGGATAAGACAAAATAAGAAAGACTGGCCCTATTTTCATGTAGGTTCAAGGCTTATTAAATTCTCCTGCACCAGTTCACCTTCCTAGATGTCTCCCTGTCTTTGCTGAGATGAGTCACCATGAAGAGTTGGTAACAGTGAGGTTTAGGTACTGCGCACATCTGTATAATCCAACAGAGCACAGAGCTGCATCAGGCCCATGCCATACATTACAGCTGAATGCTGACAGAGAGGGTTTGTTGTTAGGGTGCAATAGCCTATGAGTACTGATCTCCTGGCTTTATGACCTGATATGGTATCTCCTCCTGGTGTTGCCCTGAGCTGGGGGCTGGGGATCTCTGCTGCCAGAATAGACATGCCCACTTTAGTACCATCAGGTTGCATCCAAATAGGTGAACTTCCTGGCTTTCATCTGATGCTTTTCTCCCTAGATCATAAGGAAGGCAAGGGTGGGTCTGGCAGACAGTGCCCTGAGCAGTGCTTTATTTGAAGAGTCTCCAGGGTATACAAATGAATACTCACCTCTTGCGTTATACTGGGATAAGGAAAGAGTTACTGCATGTCATTTCAAATGCCCATAAGTTTTCAGTGGGAAGGTAATTCTGAAGAACGTATTTTGGGTTTACCAGGCAGAATTCTGTATCTGTCAACCCCATTAATAATGAACTCTTTCTTCTGCCTCCGAAGACATCTTGCTTCAACCATAAGGTCAGAGGTGAGGCTCTGGTTCCATGCCATTAAATTCCCTGGAAAAACTTCCACTGACTTTATTAGGTAACTCCCACTCCACAAATCACTCCAGCTGGATTTCCAGGAGAAACGACAGTATTTCCAGGAGAAATGGTGCTTCTTGGAATGACAGAGCCATTCTATGAAGTAGTTACATTTGTAATGTGAAACTATTGTCCAAAGATATTGTCTTTTTATTAGCAATTTTAAAAAAGATTTTTTTCTTGATGATAACCTCAATTGCCCTGTGACTAAAAGTTTCTTGGCAGCTGGGTGTCTTTCATGCAAGGAAGATAATATTTTTATTCATCTTACTGTAAGTGACCTATAGACATTTTAATGGGAGTGTATATTCACTTTCATGATTTGCAGATGAATGAGACTGAAATTTTAGTTCTCACTAGACCTCCGAAGGTTCCTCTTTTTCTGTCCCTTCTTGAATCTGTCACTGAAGGCCCTTGCACTTCAGCAATCAAGCAGACCAAAAATAAATGTTCATAAAAATGAAGCAACAGTAGCCAAGCACCATCAAGCAGAAATATTGCACTAGGTGCTAGAATCTATCCAATTTCATGACTCTGCTCTTCTTGGAATTTTGTTTAAATCAGAATTTCT
This sequence comes from Cygnus olor, assembly GCF_009769625.2. Classification (NCBI taxonomy): domain Eukaryota; kingdom Metazoa; phylum Chordata; class Aves; order Anseriformes; family Anatidae; genus Cygnus; species Cygnus olor. The sequence goes on along the minus strand of NC_049170.1, from coordinate 9,390,301 downwards.
GTCATTAATACTTCCATAATCTTCCAGTTTACACATGGCTGCACTTTTTAGATGTAAAGAGAACTATTGATTATTTCAACAATGGAACAAAACCTTTTACATTATCTTACTTGTGGTTTCTGGTGAGGCTCCCAGAGCATGTTTGCTGCAGAATTCAGAACAACTTTGTGGCTGCTTAGTGAAGTGGGGAAATGTGTCCTTCTGGGTCTCTTTCTCAAAAAGGCTGCTACTGAAGTTCATTGAGCAGAATTCTTTGCATTGGATGGGACCACTCGTATGCTGATACTTTGTCTTCCTCCTGGTGATGGCCCTGGTTTCTTACAGTATGGAGATCAATAATGAGGAAAGACATGGGATTACTGAGCGAAGGAATTGTTCTCAGAATGTACAGCTTTTTGAGGGCCATATTGATTTATTTGTGTTTTGCAACTGATAGATGGATTTTGCAAGGCAGAGGAAGCCTTGCTACCTTTCATTTTACAGTGCTGAGACGTCCTGGCAGGGGTTGGATGATCGCCTATTTTGGAGGCCGTTGCTGTGAGTCGTGCAGTGATCTGCAGGAGCAATGCAGAGAGAGAGATGTCTGGGCAGGGAGCAAGAATAACTTGATGATGAGCTATTTGGGATAATTTTGCCTAAGTCATCCCTCCCCAAGCCTTGGCCCTCTTCCAGAACAATGACAGCACAGAAAAGACTGTCATTCAGCAGAAACTTACTATGAGTCAGAAGAGTAGAAAATGTGCTAGGCTGGATGTGAGCAGCCTTAATTCCGCTTGAATCCTGGCGCCTCAGGAATAGCTTGAGCTTGGTACAGCCTAAGGCCATGAAAAGGTGACCTGGAAGACCTAGTGAGAACTGAAAGGACTGCAGCCTTTGGGAAACAGTAGGTGCAGGGTTTATTAGCATGAGGCTGTCTCAACAGGTGCCTAAGTTGATACTGGGTTTTGCAAACCTCTACTGATTCCTGTCCCTGTGTGCACAGCACATACTCTAAATTGTTGCAGAGCACTTTTTGCATTGACTCATAACCCACATTGGAAAGACAAATAGGGACAGATCGTTGTATTCATGAATACATGTGGATAGACTGCTGGAGAGACTGCTACTCCCTAGCACCATTGAAATGCCTGTAAAAAAAACATAAATCATGTACTGACAAATGTAGACAAAGGGGGAGAAAAACCCAGGTAATATTTTATTGTAGTGCTTAGCCACATTTCCGCAGCAGAGTTCCCTCTTTCAGCTGAAATGGGCCATTACTATATTACACTGCAAACTCTACAGATTTTCAAGGGAAAATAAAGAGTCATTGTCATCATATTGTCCTTCACTAACAAAAGTTACCTCCACTGTTTAAATAATATCCTTGGTCTTTGGCTCCATGCATTATTTAATAATCTTGGAAAGTTCTGTGACCTTTAAGCAATAGTAAACCATGATTGCTTGACAAATAGGTCAATGTTTGCATAATAGTTGTGTCTTTGGAGGTACAAAAATATTCATTAGAATGCCTTGACTGGCTTCCCCCACCCTTCATTTATTTGGCAGTTTTCCAGCAGCATTGCCCTCTGTTAAACATTATTCCACTTCAAGGGTATTCGCAGGACTAGGAAGCAGGCAGTATATTATGGTACTTGAAAATACAGGGTGGGGGAGGTTGTGCGTCTCTGAGACACACTCACACATGCATACACATATATGCCTTGACTAGCTGTTATTGTTGGTCGAAAGTATGTGTTAAAAAAAAATCAGTAAAATGATTTGGTATCTCATGTGCTAAGTAGATATGTTAGATTTATTCCTGGTTAACATGCACCCTGTTTTAGAGGGATGATAAACTGGTATTTGCTGTTTGAAGGGCATACTTGAAAGCAAGGAACTGAGTTTGAACTTCTGGTTTTATTGTTAGCAGTGTTGGTTGCAGGGCCAGTTAAGCAAACACGTGGGCTCCTGCATGCTCCTTAGCAATACTTAAAGGGAAAGTTGTATTGACACATTCTCTATTACTTAAGTTTGAATTAGGGTGATCATAAAAGTCAGAAATGGTCTCAAAGAAGAATATTGAAGAATGCAATAACTTTGTTCCGTTTGTAGTTTCACCATCGACTGCTTGATGTTAAATGCCTCCGTGATGCCTATTTCCCACTAGAAAGTGTGTCCCGTGCATAGCCATATGAGAATAGAGAAATATCAGTTTCACTTTAAAAAAAAGAAAAAATAAGTTATTTTTCCACTGCAATGCAATATGCATACACAAATATAAATACAAAAATATGTATTATCAATATATATATCACTGCATATCCTTAGTTTCAGCTGACATTGTGCTTCAACTCCTACCTCTCTCCAAAGATCAGATGAACAAGAAGGATAAGAAGATCATTTTGATAACAATTTTCAAGAAAACAACTAGAAAAATTTGATTTCAAAGAAAAAAATTCTGAACCAGTCCACAAGCAGTCTATTTACTAAGTTCACCATAATTTTGTGTGTAATTTTCTACCAGACATTTCTAGTTTAAGAGCTGAAACCCATTTTGTGCCCGCCTGGTGTGTTATAGTATATTTCAGGTCAAGGTCTGATGAGGTGATGAGGAAATCTTCCCAGCTTGGTGAAGGGGAGGCGTTACATAGAAACTTGGCATATTTCCACCAAGACATCTTTATCTGTTGGCTTTTTTTTTTTTTTTTCAAAGGCGGAATTTCTCAACCTTTTCAACTTGAAGCATGGCAGAAGGAGCTGTTGGCATTTCAGTGCCATATTCCAGTCTGATCTTAAGGATGAATTCCTGCCCTCTGCCTGGCTCGTACCATTATTAACACTCTAGCTGGGACACACTCTGAAACAGTTCTGACTCTGTGTCTCTCTATTAATAAATCAGTAATCCTGTATCCAAAATCCTGTGTCCTGCTAGGTCACAAAAGATATGATAGATAGATATGATAGATTTATTGTGTTCAATAAAGAGAGGTTTCAAAGAAGCTACTTGGTAGTAAGGTATTGGCTTTGTACTCATTTCCAGTGTTAAAGCAGTGAAAAGGAACTGTAAAGGTATTTTTTTGTTTCAGACAAAAAAAAAAAAAAAAGATCTTTCTGAGATGAAAGACGTTACGAGCAACACTATAAAAATTAGAGTTGTCTGAGGAGAAATGTGCCCCAGTGATGCATTCCACTTTGTTGGCTGCAAGGGTCCCTCTATGAACCCGTTTAGCACCTGATATGTGTTGGACACCTGTATGGAGTACTCCTGAAGGAGCCTGAACCCTGACACCAGACAGGTTCCTTATGTTTCCAACTTCTCTGAGTCTATGTAATTTGGCAATGAACGGTGCCTAGAGTTTGGCTGTGGTAACAGAAAAAGTTCAATAATTTTAAGCTCTCTCAGACCTCAAACCATGATGAGTGACATAGTTGCTTTTTCTTTTCACAGATCCCATTGCACTCTGGTATCTTCATCATCTGACAAGGTTTTGAGAGAAACATCTTTAACTGAGGATCTTCAAGAGCATAGCCCTATTTCAAAACCAAGGTCTGGGTGCTATAAAGACCAGTGAAAGACTGACTGCTAATGGACACATTAACTTAATGATCCTGGAGTAAATTGTATTGATATTCAGATAATGGTTAGGAAATAATATTTTACACTAATTAAGAACTGAAACAGTAAAAAAGGAAAACATAAGAGGTAACTGCTCTACTACAGTTAAGGCTTGGATATATTACCACAGGAAAATCAATTCATGTATTTACTCATTAGCAGTGACTTCAAGCTACAAATGCTATATGTTTACAGAATATTAAGACGATTCTAAATATTTATTGAAGAATTAGTCAACTTGAGAGGAAGCATGTAAGTGTTTGATTCTTTTCCCCTTAACATTTAAAAGCAGAAAACTATTTTTGCTGCTTTCAGGAATAATAACATTTTCAGAAAAGAATTCCCAAATATGCAAACTATTTTATAAAACACAGAGTCTATGGGAAAAAAAAAAAAGTGTAGAAAATTAGGCTTGACAAGGAAAAGAGTTGTTTGCAAACAGTTGAAAATATTCTCTTGGACGTCACTTTTTATGGTAATCCACAGTCATTCAGGATATCAACATTTACAAAAACATAAAGACAATAAGATAAAGAAAAAATAAACTAAAAAATCCTCCTGTTAATAATCAGTGTTGTGTTTGCTGGAATAAAAATGAAGACTTATAATAGAGTATTTGTCATCTTCCTCCCTGCTGTGGTGGCCTCCTATGGTTTCATTTGTTGTCTTTCTTTATTTTTCCTACTTTAATTCCTCTGCAGTCTCCATCACCTTTTCTCATTCTTTTTCTTTAACCTTCTTAAACTCTACCCTCCTCACATACCCATATAGTCTTCTGCCTCCTCCTTTTCAACCCAACCTTTCCTCCACTACCACTTTGCTTAACTCTGGAGCAACGCTTCTGGTGTAAAAAAGGTAACTGTATGAAATGTCTTCAAATTTTCCCTTTAAAGCTCCTATATATCCCTGAGGCTTGACTTTATTTACCTGGCCTTGCTTTCAGGGCTTCTGTTCCTTTGTCTTGCTGGAAGATGTTCCCTGACCCCCACACAGGGTCAGGTTGGACATCTCTTTTCCTGCTGCTCCCAGTACTTTCCTCCTGCTCTTTCCACTTTGTCATTGCTGCCATCAATGTCTACTTAATTTCTACTAATTTCTACTTAACTTATCTAGTATGCACAATGCTTAGACTCTGTAGCTTTCTCTTCAGCTCCACCACCTTTTTCATTTGCTGTCTGCTTTCATCTCTGATCTGATTCCCTCATCACTACCTTTCACCCTCAACTCATGTCACTCTCTCGTCATGAGCTGTGCCTGACCAATTGGCTTATACCTTTTAAAAAAATGTATGAATGTATGTATGTATTTATTTATTTTAAAAGCACTCTTATTCACATATTGGTACCATGTCTGGCTGAACTTTGGAGTCCTGCCTGCTGTCCCTCTCATTTTTGCCATCTTCCAGGCCTAACAACTCTTTTTCTGCCTCCTGGAGCTCATGCAATAAATGCGTTTCTCCACTTCCCTCCCAGCACAGCATTACACCAAGGTCTTCTGTGGAAAAACTGATAAACGTGATGGGAGCTCCCTCCTTCTATCAGCTCATTTTGTCCCCTGTGTTCCTCTCTCTTCCCTTTTCTGATACAGAGACAGAAATTTGTTTCGTTTTCTCATTATAGCTTCCAATAAATAATTTGCGATATGAATGAAACACATATACAACTACTATTTTTTCTGCTTTTCTCTTTTTATTTCTTCCCCCTTTTTATTATTCCTTTCCTTCTCTTTTTTTTCTTTCTACTTTTTTTTTTCTGTCTTTTATTTTTTGTTGACCTCCATAAATTCACACTCCTCTTTCTTACAGCAATCAGAAATATTGCAGTTTTTTTTCCTAAATTTGCATTTTAAACCATGCAAATTCTTTTCAAACTTCTATTTCCTGCTTCTTCTGAGTTACCTCAAACGTACTTTATGTTTGCTTCAAAAGTCATTCATAACCAGTTCCTTCCTACCTACTGTCTCTTGTCCAGATCAGTATATACTTTCTGTTGTTCCCAGGTTATTTGACTTTCCTCAAATTTACAAACACAAAATCAGTTCTCTTATGATAACTTTAATTCTTGGGAGAAAATTCATATCATCTTCCATAAAAAACAAAAACAAACAAACAAAAACACAACAACAAAGTGACGTTTTTTCTCTAAAGATTTGTTTTCCTATGATGATTACAGAATTCATGTCAAACACTGATATACAGAGACTTTCTAATTGACTTTTCATTTTCTCTGTGTACTCTCATCCTCACATCTATGGTATGATAAATTGTGTATTGAGGAAGGTAAAACCACTTTTTAGTTAGGTAGATAAAGGACTTACTGCAGTGGAATCCTGTTTAATGTGTCCTTGACATTATGTTACCATTACCTCTCTTTGTCAAAGTCAACTTGATCAAACTCATAGTGAAGAGAAATGAAATCTTCCTAGCTCACAAAACATTACAGCATCTAGAACAGCTGCAAAGCAAGACTTCCCTTGTCTTTACATCTTATGGTTATATCAGCTTATTATTGTAAAGATACATTTCACTGTAAGATGATTTTCACGATGAGTTTAATTGCATTTTTATCAAATCAAATAAAAAATCAAATTTTATCGATTCAAATAAAAATCAAATTAAAAAAATCTCTGAAACAGTGGGAGGATAATTGGGAGAGTATTTAAGTAAGGGTAGAGAATGTCTTATCCTCTCTTCCAAGCAAATCAAGTCATAGCAAGTCCTGAAACTGGTTCTGCTCTGACGACATGCCTGTATGCCATACAGTGACCTTGGTGGAGAACCAGTGCTTTGTAAGAAGGAGCTGTTGGTTCATCATGTTTAAAAACAGGCTTCAGGATTCCTGTAAAATGGATGGTAGATAAAATATCAATTATAGATTTTATGAGTACTGTCTGTAACATGAAAGCTACGGCTTTTTAAATCAATGATTCATACTCATATATGAATATACATTGCAAAAATAGTATTTAGAATACAGAATTGCAGAGGACAGCTCAAAACCTACAGCGACTCTTAGAGTTGCTCAGTGGTGAAAAATAAATAAAGAAAGGCAAGTAGATGAGTTACATTAAATACTTTGCACCTTTAACATCCATTGAAATTAAAGGGAACTGAAGATGCATATAGCATTTCACAGATCAAGGCTTTGTCACCATGATTCGGTCCTTTCCCAGTAAGGAAACAAAGAACCTGCAAGCCATCCTTAAACTAGCATGTGATAAAACAGCTCTGCCTCCCACCTGAAGCTTTCTAGATGTCTTATGCATGAAGTCCCTTACAAGTGAAAAACAGGGTATAGCACGATCTCCATGTGTTAAGTGTGAAATGGCATGGCTCAAGGTAAGGTGAGCTGTAGATAACTGTGATACGTATCTTTGGCTGTCCCTCAGTGTGCCTTGATGGGCAGAGCTGGAAGGGGCACATGAGAAGACAGAGTTGTGTTTCTGACTCTTATTTACCCTGCACTGCACGTTACTTATCATGAACTGGGTTTGGATTTCAACCACTGTAAATGAAGGAATGCTAATCATATAATTTCTTCATATACCGGATAAAAAAATCAAGAAATATGGCTCTCAACTGAGTTTAAGCAACCAAAAAAAAGCTAACTAAAAGTAATTACAAATCAATAAATGGTTATATGTGAGGCATATACATCAAGACAATGAAATGCTGGAAGAATGACATTTTGTTCTTGATGATCACAAAAAATTGCAATTTAGAGAAAACACTTTTTTTTTCTCACATCTGTATTTATGTTAAATTGCTATTCTGGGTTGTGAAGGAAAATTAACTGTTATTATGGCTATTGAGTGACTTTTAATATTGATATACACAGCCTTCTGTTTAAATGTTATTCTGAATTCAAATATCTTTGTAAGTATCATATACGGACTATCTTGTAAGCATGATATGATTCAAGTTATGCTTGTAAAATCTCCACTTAAAATGAATCTCCATGTGACAGGTAATTGGCTGCAGGCCTGTTTTTTTTCTTGTTATTGATTTAACTTAATGCCAATGTACACAGGTGTGTTGGCGGGTTGCTCAAGCTTCCAAGGCACCCACATTTGGCAGGACAATAAATTGTTGCATAATACGATTATTTTCCCCCCTTCAGTCTTGAATCTTTTCAAAAGTTGTATTTTAAACCTTTGTAGGTATGTACGTGGGTGAGAAAAAAATACCCAACAATGTTACCATGAGGCATGTTTCAATTTATTGTTTGAGGCGCTCAAGGAAACAGCAACATGTAGATAAGATATCTGCAAATATACATATTTGCCAGCTGAAGAGAAAAAAATCAAAACCTTTATATAAATTAGTTTTTTTTTTTCCATACTATATAAAATTCTCCATTGTTGTCAGACAAAATTGCTAATTTTAGACAGAAATACTGCACTGAAGATATCAGCTGTTCAATGTGCTTTAGATGCAGGCAGCAGATGTGATTTGCCCTTGCACACAGAAATATCTGCATCACAGACGTCCAACTGAGGCCTCATTTGAATACTTTGAGCAAAATCTTGGCTCTGTTGAAGTTGATGGGAATTTTGCCATTAACTTCTGTTGGGCTTTGGTTTACTTCTCCAGTAACGAAATATGTGGCAAGGTACATATCCCTGAGGAGCATGCAGGGTAATCTGGAGAAAGTGAACAAAGCCACTGGAGGTACAGCTAACCCGAGTTCTGGGGAGAGCAATGACCTTGGAGGAAAAGAAGGGGCAGCACTGCTGTGGGAATGCTTTGTATGGAAAGGTGGGAGTAGATTTTACGAAAGGATGTGCAAGATTGTTCCAAGCATAGCAGGTAGCATGATTGAACGTGTAAAACCAAGTGCAGGAGGAAACACTTCTACTTTCACAAGCCTGAAGAAATAAAAGAAGAATGACAAGTGTTGTGTCTAAACTTTGGAAGAGTCTGAATTCTCGGAAAAGCTCTATGATGGCTCTTCTTTTACTTGGGTGTTTCTCTTTGGCTTAGTTTGAAAGTAAGAAGGATTTGTTTTGCCTTCCAGATTTGTCCGCCAACTTGTGTTTCACAGGGAACTATAGTTAGCTGTCCCATCACGAGAAAAAGGCCACAGCTGAGAAAGCCAGGCCAGTTCAGAACAGGCTTTGCCTGAATGATTTTGAGAGGCTGTGTTGTACTTGAGTGGATGATTGCTCTCCTGGGCCAAGGGCTGATTTTTTATCCTGGCACTTCATTTCCTAAAAAAAAAAAAAAAAAGAATTATCTCAGCAAGTTAATATAATGGCAAAGTCCCAGGGTTGGTTTTGGAAATACTGTGGGTTGCTAGCATTTTCCCACAGTGATCTCAACTCCTTCTCCAGAGCCATTGTTAATTTAGTGGAAGCGTATTCGATTCTGATGGTAAATACGTTCTTGGGACCTCTAATAAGTGAATTATTGCAGATCTATCATATTTCATAATGCTAAAGCTATACCAGTAACTTCTTGAGTAGGAAAATTCTTGACACAGGCTGCAGTCACTCTAAATGAGCAGTTGCAGGCTATCCAGTAGAGTTGTGCTCTGAGACACCTTAGTTTAAAAATCATTCACACCATGTACAAGAAATTGTCTGGGTCTGTAAAGTAGAGCAGATGATACACATTCACTAAAAATCCTTATGAAATATTTATCAAAATTTCATTGCCCTGGATGCCTACCAGACACTATTTCAAAATTAAATAACTGTTATTTAATTTTCTCTTTAGATACCCAAACACTTTATTCCACAGTTTATGGTGACAGATTAAATCATACCAAAATAAAATCTTGTCAACACAGAGCTTTATTTTAATTTAGAGTACACAAATGGACCAGAAATAACACCCCTTTTTCTTTGCTAGCTTATATATCTGAAAGATGCTGATGCAGAAAATCAGCTACTGTGGATGTATGTGTGTGAAAGATGGGGACAGTGAAGGTTTGCATTCCTCCAAAGGTCTGTAGAACACAATTAAAGCCAGGTCACTACTTTAAGATGGCTTATTAACCCTGGAAAACAGATCTGGGAGAAGCAGCATCACACATAGAAAATGCTCCCAGATGCTGTGATCACAGTGCAGAAGCAGATATTGCCATGTGTGTTATTGTAGACAGTGGGAAGCCTGCTCCCTTGCCCTATGTTTGAAAAAAACCCACCCTAAAAACCCTCTTCAGTTTCTTCAATGCACACAAGAGAATGTCTGGCATCTGCTACTACTACTGAGCAGCATTCTTGCCGTGTTTCACTATCTATCAAATGGCACGCTTGTTCTCTGACAAGAAAAATACTTGTTCCCAATACTAATCATGCTCCCTGACTACCCTCTAGTGTATATTCTTCCAGGGCTGCTATCCATCCATGCAACCATTTGAAATATATTAAAATGATTATGATGAAATCTCTCACTTACTGTGCTGGCAAGGGCTGGGATATGCTCCAGAGTCGATGCACGCAGCTCCACAGGAGGAAGGAGTGTCCCCATCTACATGAGGAAACATCACCGCGAGGGCTCTGTGGGGAGCCTCGGCCAGGGCTCTGGTCTGAGGGTAAGTTTGTCAAGGTACGAGCTGCTGGCGAAATGACAAATAAAGGGACGAAAAAGAGCAGTTGGTAGATAGATTCCAGAGCCTCTGGTGACTGCATGCTTAAAAGGAAAAGATCATCGTAAAATCCCTAATGATGCTGGAAAGGCAGTAGCTGGGAACTCAGTAAGAAGGTTTTTCTTTTCTGCAGCTTATTTGGTGAGATGGACTCACTGTAACCACACAGGGCCCAGCTCCTCAGAGAGCGGAAGATACAACTACAGGATGCACCCCTGTGTGGGCAGATCCTTTAGGTATCTCCTAGGACTAAAATTGAGGCCTTCAGCCTTTGGAGTTCCTGGAAGTAACACCTATTTGTTCCTCCACCTCAGAAATGGCCTTGGATTTCTTGAAAAGAAAAATGTTTGTTTTCTGATCAACACATTGATATGCCTATCTGGAAATGGAATGTTCTTATTTTATCCTTCATGGTCCAAGAACCAATCCCTTCTGGGAGTCTCTAAACCTCCTCAAATTTGAGCCCCACCTTACCTTTAGCCTGATCATGATGGCAGCAACAGGTGCCCTGAGGCACCTCTGGAAACTGCTGATGCTCAAAGGTAATGGGAGAGCAGCTAGAAGCATCTCCACGTATTGCTGTTGTGCTTTGCAGGCCACAGTGAAACCACCATCATTATGACAAATTCTTCAGATGTTTGTACAGACATGAGGGTGGGATTCATGTCATTTATCTTTCAACATCTACAAAGTAGATGTCTACAGCTGTGCTAATCACTCTAGGCTCCCTTTATAGTCAAGGAAGAGAAATAAGTGCTTTTAGGGTGCAATTTGCCTGACCTATTATAGACATTTACTTTAGGATGACATGAGTCACACCCAAGGTTCCTATACACAACCTGCCTGGGCCATCACTGAGTGTACTGACAGCCTGGGGTGACTAGCTTAAGAGCATAATATATGCACATTTATGTACCTCTGCTTAATTTGCTGAGAAACACCCACTGCCCGCTACAGAGCGGGCTTAGGTGACATAGACAATTTCTGCAAAAATTATAGCAGACTGAAGCAGGCAGTGGAGCATCCTCTTTCCACGAGGTGGGAGAAGAGCCTTTATTCAGAGGAGGAGCCCTTGCACAGGGATGCACAAGGACCAGTTACAGCAGCTGCAACTTTTCTTTTACTTCTTCTTCTCCACGGAGCAGGAGCAGCAGCTCTCTTGCATCCCAGAGCTGATAGGAACAGGGCCTGACCCCCTCCCTGTTCTCTTTTCCTTCTCCTTCTCCTTCCCATCCCATATGGGAGAGACAAATAGGACCACTGAGGCAGGTAGTGGACTGTTGGAGAAGGAATTAACTGAGCCCGGAAGCAGTTTAGGGACATGCTAGAGTTCCCTGGCTCCCAAAGGAATAGGGGTGGTGGAGGACCTAGTTGGGAATGCACTGAAGGATCAGAGGGAGATCCCACCCATACCTGCTCCAGAGGTGCCAAACATCCATGTGCCCCGCTGCCTTTTCCCAGCCCTTCTTTACCTGTTGCTCATGACTCTTCCTCACAGCCCCCACACTCACCTTTCCCTCCCTCCAAAACCCAGCTTCCATCTCCAAGCTTTCTCTCCCCAGCTTCCAAATCACCCTCAGATGCTCAATTGGTCCCTCCTGGCCTCTTTTCTTGAAAGCCCCTCTCCATTTCCTTTGAAATGGGAGGGTCCAGGAGATCAAAGAGCATCAGATGGTGCATGGCAGCATGCAGTTGTCTGTATCGGTTTTGTCTCTCCTGCATTTGTGTTTTACACTTTTCAAAGTAAACATTTCAAAGTTTGGATGACGCTCTTTTAGAGAAACACTGTATATTTTTATATAGTTAGAAATCTTAGTAAATAAGAAATAGTCATGGAAATGACCCAATAACTTCAAGAGAAATCATAAAATTTCCTCAGAAGCCTAAAATGATGTTCAGAGAAAGGTTTCCAATGACTTATTACTATTATTTTCAATTTAAACTGCACCATGAAGGTTCATAATATTTAATAGAATAGAATTAATGAAGACATGAGGGTTTAAAGATAGGAGTATGGCAAAATATACAGGAGGAAGAAACATATTTTATTTGTCTCCTTGAGATATTGGGGAAAGCAGACAAGCTTTAGACATGATGTCTTTAGGTAAACAGTGATAGAGAGATTGTGACCTCCAAACTATGCTAATGGATAGCATAAACTCCACAGGGCTTGGAGTCAGAGGACACATTTCTTATTAAAAGAATTTTTTAATAGGAACAATAACTATTGGTTTTGGTTCATCTTTAGGTTTTTAAATCTGTGAGATTAAATATTTTTCCTATATCTGGAAAATATTTTGCATTTTGAAAATGTTCCTGTCTGAAGTGCAATAAAAGCAAGAATTGCAATAAGTTGGTGAGTCAATAATGAATAAATACAATGTTTTGGTTTGAAAATTCTGGCATATTTCAGTGCCGTTTCTATTACTGGCAAATTTTTCTTATGGATATACTAATTGACATTTAAAAATCAATCTGTTCTGAAGGGAAAAGAAAAAAATAATGTAAATAAAATGTAGATAAAACAAAACAAAACCAGAATTCTATTGCAAAAAATCATGTTTGAATTTTTTTTTTTCCAAACAAGAGTGAAATAAAGCAATTCATAATCAGCTCTCATACCCACCTGCAGATCCAGCATATACATGTGTACCACCGACACAGCACATGGTTCCTCATTCAGCCCCTCTGACACTAATTAATAGTCAACTCCACATTTTTAACTATGGGACAATCCTCATGTCAGTACTGCTACTGCAAATCTCCTCTTCTTTCCTGATCATGTCCCCTTGCAGTGCCTTTTCCTTTGCAATTGGACATTTTCATTTCTCTCTCTCTCCGTCTCTCTCTCTCTTTTTTATTATTATTATTTTTTTGGTACTGTATAGGCAACTCCAATAATCTAAAGAACCTCTTTCCCTCTGTTATTATGGATACCTACTTTTCTAAATCCTAGATATTTATTGTATACACTTAGCTCACTGGTAATCAATGACTACAATTATAAGACCTTCAACATATTGAAAGAATAAATATTATTTTCTGTTTGGCTTGAAAATTAACACCCCTCTATTAGCACATATTGCTCATTATGACAACTGATGATGAAGACAGGAAGTAGTTGACCTTGACATCCCTTGAACCAGGCTACTGTATCATCAAACTCTTAAGCACTATGCACACATAAAAAGAAAACTAATTGATTTGGGATCTCTTAAAGAATTATGGGCCTGATCCTGAATCCTGAAAATGATTTTTCAAAAGACTAATAATTCTTGCAAGCTGCGTGGCTCGTGTTTGACCTTTTCCTAGCCCCATGAGAAAGGAGACATCAAGACCTTGCAGTCCCTCTTCACCTTCTATCACAGAGACATTGGCCATCCAAGTCCTGATCCTTCCAGAGTGGGATTGCAGATGTAAATGCTGCTTGGTGACTTGCTTGGTAGTGGAGTCCAGCCAACCCTGAGTCTTTGAGGAATTTTTACCCTCAGGAGAAGAAGAGAGGAAGAAAAACAAAATAAGAAATCATGTAAGCCATTTCTAGAGAGGTTTTAAATTTAAACTGCACGTTCTGATCCAAAATTGGAGCTGCCTCTCTGATCCAGATGTAGTTGGAGGTATTATTAAGACAAATGAGGGTACCATTGGGAAAATGCTGCTAAAAATGCCAATAGCTATTTTCAAAATGATCTAAAACGTTCCTGAAATAGATAAAATAGATATATTCAACATCCATAGCAAAGAATATTATTCAAACCATTTATAACCAGATGCTGTCGCTGCCACACTCTCTTAAACCCTACCACCAGTCTGATATATATATTTTCAGACAAGCCTGAGAAAAAATATGTTTGGAAGGATCCATTAAAAGGGAAACTGTTGTGCAACTTTGGCTGGTGATAGAGCCATAAAATATATATTTATACACAGTTTTATATATACAAAATGAATTTCACAGCCTTCAGTATCTTACTGGAGCTCAGATGCAGTGCATGTCATATATTTGTGGAAACGGGATCTATAACCTAACGTATTCTTGCATCAAAGAATAAGGTCTCATAAATAAATCATTACAGCCTGTCACATCTATGGTTTCACACCATAGTGTATAAAATAATGTATTTTGAGATATGGAAGAAAATGATTATCTAATATTTCAACAACAACAACAAAAGTATCCTGTGCTAATGCATGTGCTGTCTTAGAGGTGTTATTGCCTTACCGCTGTTCATTGCAGACTAATCCATAATATCAAAAGAACGACAGCATTTCAGTTTTAAAAAACTGATGTAATTTGTGTGCGGCTTTTCTCTTTTAGTAATTAAGAAATCAAATAAGCCTGAGTGAAACTATTTAAGAGGTTCTAGATATAATTAGAACACCTCATTCTCTCATAACTAATTCCTAATTAAAGTAATTTGTCTTTTTGCCCTTCTTTTCAAGGGTGAAGAGCAAGTGATGATGAATGCTCAAAATCAGGAAAAGTGGAAATTGCAGTGTGTTGATTTGTGGTGATTGAGCATGTTCCAGTTTTTAACAGCCATCTTCAGCTGAAATGGTAAATGAATCTCCAGCCTCTGTTTACATCATTTTAATGTTATCTGGAGCTTGACAATTGGTAGAATTTGTGGTACAAAATAGCTACTAAATGCCAGAGAGTATGAATATAAAAGTTACTTCTTTTAAGATTAGCATAGGGAGGAAAATGAGAGTGTGCACAGGAGAGATAAAAAGTCTGAAATTTTCTCCATACGGTGAAAATTGTCCTTTTAAAATTTTATTTGCAGCTGTACCCAGATGATGATGGATTTATCATATGAACCAGGGATTAGTAAACAATGTGTACCCTATAAAGAGCAAAACAAGTCCTTGCTCATCACTGCACTTAATTGCAGTGGTTATATCAAAGCCATATAAAATTTAATCATCAACCACAAGTAAGACTTTGCTTCACGTGTGCTTGCTTCCCTGTTTTTCCACCTGTTTAAATGAAAGATTCTTGGAATATCACAATATGTAAATATTGTTTATGATGCAAAAATATGCTCTTTCATCTCCTAGCTGCTTTGATGTCGTGATATATAAAGCTTTTAGTGCCACCACCTACCTGACACACAAAGGCCTTATCTGATTCATAAACATGTGTGCCCAGTGCAAACAGGCTGTATCCAATAGCCAATTTTTCTTTTCCTTGTAATGTTTTTTTAACAGACAGAAAGAGAAAGAAAGTGTAAATGACAGAATCACTCAGGTGAAAAGAATATTTTAAGCATCAGATAAAGATAAGCCTATTATGATAGAATAAGAAGATGTAGGTCAAAACTGGTCCTAAGAGGTTAGTTATATATATAGTCATCTCGTAAAAGGTGTTTTAAAAGCTGAAACTTTTTTTTAAGAGTTTTGATCCAAGTGGGAAATAAGCAGCAAGATCAGGTGACCTCCTAAGAAATACAAATATCCCTAATTAGCAAGAGAAGAAAGAGAAAAGCAGGAAGTAAGGTCAAAGCTGGAAACAGGACAGATAAAGTTAGGCAGGGAATAAGGTGTAGGCAATATTTAAAATTTTTGGCTCATTGGTAACAAATTTAAAGCTAAATGAACTGTTTATTATAGGGCTTACAGGTTAATACATGATATGTCAAAAATAGTTATTTGTATATGAATCACTCATAAAACACTGGAATAGGCCCTCAGTCTGGCAGAGCTTGAATTCCACGAGGTGCAACCATTATCTCAGGCTGAAAATGTGGCCCAAACTTTGGGAGAGGTGTATCTGCTTGCCAGCAAAGGTCCTCTGAGCTTTGTAGGGCAAATCTGCTCCCTAGATTGTCAGGGATCCCACAGGCTGTGCCCATTGTCCTCGTGGAGCACCAGGACTTGTGGCTCATGCACCGTGCACCGACAGCTGCTAGAGCAGACTAGCACAGCTCAGCCACAGACACCTGAGAGAAGGATTTAGCCATTGAAATGTCAGACGAAGTGCCACCCCTGCAAGAACTTCAAGGTGTAATGCTGCTTCTTTTTCTTTCCTTCCCCCCCCACCCCCCCCCTTTTTTTTTTTTTTTTTTTTTTTTTTTCAAGTTTCCAAGAGCACCCTGGGAAATCCTTTAGTGTTCTTTATTTCCATCTAAGCCCTGGGTTGCTTTGAACAGCAGAGGTAATTGTGCGGGTGAACTTCAGAGATTTGAAGGGATCAAACTTGAAAGCCTCTGCCTGAAAGTGCAAGCTCCAACTAGAATCCTGTCAGGTGCTGCGAGATGGGACGTGGTGGGGTGCTACAGCCCAAGGAATCCTCGCACAGGGGCAGCCTGAACCTGCGGCTCCCTTAGCTTCAGAGGCTGGCAAGAGAGCAGAACTCCCCATCTGCAGCCTAACAACAGTGCTATAAATTAGGTGGTACTACCCTTTCCAATCTATAAATTGATATATGTGGTGATGTGACTTGACTAAGGGTATGTATAGGAGTCTGTGACAGAGGATGAAGAAACCATTCCTAGTCTGTTTTCAGTGAGGCCTGATAGTTTTTTTCTGAGCATCAGAGAAGAGAAGGCAAAGGGAAATGAGCTGAAGATCCACATCTTTTTAGTGAGCTAAATGTTCCTCTGGCTAGAAAACTCTGATGAATTCAATAAAGAAAAAAAATAAGAAAACAAACAAGAAGAGACCATTAAGTATTTAATAGAAGTCTGTAGACACTGAATTTCAGAAACTAGCAGAATTTAAGAAAGGAGATTGTTACAATGTACAAGTTTTGTAATGGGGTTATACATTTTTCAAATTTTAAATGGAGCCAAAACCTTCCAGATATGCTACCTGCCTCTGCCAGGTTTCCTAGATCTTCCCTTTGAGCACAGGTGAAGCTCCTCATGTTCTAAGGCAGGGCAGGGTATATTCTGTTTCCATTTCCCACACCCTTCTCAAGTCATATCTGACTATCATCACTGCTGTAATCCAGGAATACAGGAAGCATGAGGAAACATTAGAGCTGGTTGTATTTTTCAACCTCTAACTGCATTTTTGTCACTGTTCCTTTGGAAAAGAATCAGGGAAAAAAAAAAAAAAAAAGGATAATTGTTTTTCCTTACTGGATTTCAGACAACTGCAGCTGTAACAAGAAATTAAAAATATATTTATTTCCTCTTCAACAAAAAATATTTGTCTATCTCAGTAATCACATACTGTGTCAATGCCATCTATCTTCTTGTGACAATAGATATCACAATGGATTGTTTCCTATAGTAAGAAAACTGGGAGGTCTTTTTTATTGTATTTTGTTCTGTTTTGTCCTACCAGAAGGATATTAGTTTACACAATTATGTTTCATTTCAAGATTTTCAATTATTGCTCCCTCCCTTCACACTGGAGACTGGAGACTGGAGCTTCTGAATTGCCACCTGCCAATTGCCAGTAACCTCTGTGCTGAGAACAGAGCACAGTATAGGGGCTTCTGATCTCTTTTGTCCTGCAAGCTTGTGCTTCTTAACTAGTGGATGAAAATCAATTCCCTGCTCAGTTTCCTGAACCTCACCATGGTTCTCAGTGTTGATCTTTCAGTGTATGCGTAAGAGGTAGAGAATCAGAAAATCAGAGAATCAGAGAATATCCTGAGTTGGAAGGGACCCACAAGGATCACCGAGTCCAGCTTCTGGCTCCACATATGGCTACCTAAAAATTAAAACATATTGAAGTAATTAATACCAAATAGGTGTGAATGCAAACTGATTCAAACCAAATCCATGTCAATTCTTCCACTTTCAACCCTTTCATACGGGGAAGACCCTTTGGTCCATTATCCCTTATTATTGAACAAGTAGCATATGGCTTTGTGGCAATCAGCTAAACACTAGCTTGCTAACACTTGTTGTCATCCATCTTTCTCCAAAATTATCCATTTTGGCCACTGTGTGTGTTGAAGAGTTGTAAAACTTTGGTCAGATAGGTGGATGCTTGTACTAAGGTAAGAAATATCAGGGCAAACTCTCCTCTAACAGTCCTGGGTGCTGGTGAGACAGTTGGAGTTGCATCCTTGGAAACAAAAGTTCACGGACTGCCATCTCCTGGCTTTCTCCATGTCAAGCACATGGTGGCTGGGCAGCTGGGGACAGCTGAGTCTGTGCAAGCCTGTTAGAAAAAGGGAAACTAGTCAAAAATCCGTTTCTACTCTATAAGTAGGACATTTCTTTTCCAGCTACGAGACAAAACACATTAATCCAGCCCGTGGTCCATTTTTCTGGGGTCAAGGCTGGCTAGATTGTCATGATTATGGCAGTAACATACTCTCATTTGATATTTGCCTTAGGAGATATTTGCTGTCCTTTGTCTGCATCCGGCTCTAGTGTAGGGACAGTGCCACATCTTGCTTTGTGGTGCAGTGTGTGGATGGTTCCTCCTCAGGAAGGCGCTGAAGTGTGCCAGAAAAGGCAGGATCTGCACTCTGAGAGATACTTTTCTAGCCAGGGCACAGTGAAACCTATTCAGACTGCTCACTATCCTGATATAATTAACCATATAATTATAGAATTAAGACCCTTTGCAAAGCACATAGTATTATTAATAATAATTTGTACTACAGCAGCGCCTAGAGGAAAGGATGCCTTGTATGATGTACATATTAAAAATATACTTAGCATGATCTGAAGTTCAGTTTCAGGATCAGCTACAATATGGTTAGGCCAGATGTGTAAAAACTCGGAGAAAGGTGTAGAAAGCACCAGCATAACAATGTGAAACCAGGCTTTGAAAAGAGAAAGAAATAGCTCAGGATCACAGAAACCAATCTCTGGAAGAGCTAGGAGTTATACATATATCTCCTGAATTGCACTATGGTATACTAACCACAGTATTCTCTTTCCTCCCCTGCTGCATTTTGTGATGTAAAATAATGTTCAATTGCTGACCACACATATACAGCAAACTGACCCATCTCTTTCCGGGGAAATTTTACCAAGCAGAAAAGAAATGTTCAAACACCTGAAGAGCTGTAAAATCAAAGCTCTTATGCCCTTTTTCTCCTGCCAAGATTAAAACAGTAACTTATTTTCTACATTTTTCAAATTTTAGTGGCATTAGCTAATGTCACCGCTAATGTCAATGTACCAGGATACATTGGTGCCAACTGCACAGCCAGGACTGGTATTGCAAAGAAACTAATGATGTGCTGCAGTCTCAAAGGGATCAATGCTGTCAGACACTTGTGAAGGACAAGGAATAATTTGTACTTTGCATTTGAGCCTTTCACTCGCTTGCAAAAGGCTGCCTGACTGGAATGAGATGCACATCATGAGCTCAACACTTCTTTCAAATTCCAAACATACTTCACTAACTCCACTTATTATGAAAATCATGATTTTTATCACTCAAGAGCACTAACAAATCAACAGAGAAGAATGTAAGAAAATTCTGCTGCTGAGATCCTAGCCCTGTTGTTCACAGGAAGTTGAAACTATTACAAGCAGAGCAGAGATGCTTAACAGTCTTTGTTTGCTCATAAAGAAAATATATTTTGTTTATCATTTAGATCAAAAAAACAGGACGATTCTGATTGATTTTTGAGGTATAACAGTACTATGTGCCTTTGCACCTAATTGTTCTGAACGTTGGGTGCTACATTAATAGTGGGAAATAGGAATTTTACACTGTTAAATCTTTATCTTGACTGTCTCTAGTTTATACTTCTCCAATAAACCACGCTGCTCTGCAGCTGGCTACTAAATTAGAGGCACACAAACAACATGGGGAGGAGAAACTGAAACCTTCTCCACAAGATATGAGGAAAGGACACTTGACCTGCAAATACAGTGCTGAAAGGGCTATGGTTCATGGTCTTCAATAAATTGCTTGTTGTTGTGGTTCAGAGTAGCTTGCTGGCACAGCACCGAGTTTCAAGCAAAGAATGAGTGATTCAGATTAGCTTATCTCCAGGGCTGTGGACGCAGCTTCCTAGGGAGTTAATGGAGAGAAGGAGCCTGGCTTTTAGGCTGTATGTGCACAGATGACAGTGTGAATACAGCTCCCACAAGTGAACCAGCCTAGTGGCGGTGAATAGCTGGTCCTGCAATTTGCTCCTTGAAGTCTTAGGCTGAAATGCCACAAAGGGTTTGTAACTCCATTTCATGTAGTCTTAAAATCTGACCACAGCTTTAATTAATTAATTAATTAATTATTTTTTTCATTTATTAATTTGTTTTAGTTTTTACACTGCAATAGTCCCTGAAGCTTCATTCAAGTCTGGACCCATTCTCAAGCTCCTTTTCCAAAACTATGGCCCAGATCATACCCTTCAATTCTGCAGAGGCACAGAAAGAAGCAAGAAGGGAACAGCAAAAGTCTGTGCTTTGCTGTGAAGAAGCTGTTTTCATGGCCCTATGCTCTGCCAAGCTGAGATGGGTGGATATTGTACAGCTGATGAACAAGGTCTTTTAAATTTTCCTCTTGATGTTAAAATCCAGTGATTTTTCCTTCTTCTTCTGTTATTTGGGTTCTGAAGGAATGAGTGATGGTGTCCATGGGAAACATGGCATGAGGTGAAGGGAAGAAAGGAAAACCCCAGAAAATGGGAAGACAGCCAAGCTTTAGAAAGCTTTTTTTTTCTTCTTTTTTTTTCTTTTCTTTTTTTATGAAACAATTAAATGGAAAAGATTTAAAAATAATTTGACTGTTGCATTGCAGTTCCAGTTTCTTTCCGGGGAAAAGTGGATTAACTTCAAATGCTGAACATATTAGTTTTCCAATTCAATCATGCTCTTCACCATGAAGGAACCTGTAGGAAGAAATCACAGAATCACAGAATCGTCTAGGTTGGAGGAGACCTCCAAGATCACCGAGTCCAACCTCTGACCTAACACTAACAAGTCCTCCACTAAACCATATCACTAAGCTCAACATCTAAACGTCTCTTAAAGACCTCCAGGGATGGTGACTCAACCACTTCCCTGGGCAGCCCATTCCAATGCCTAACAACCCTTTCAGTAAAGAAGTTCTTCCTAATATCCAACCTAAACCTCCCCTGGCGCAACTTTAGCCCATTCCCCCTTGTCCTGTCACCAGGCACGTGGGAGAATAGACCAACCCCTACCTTGCTACAGCCTCCTTTAAGGTACCTATAGAGAGCGAGTATGTAGTAACTTATCTATATAATGTAGTAACTTATCTATATGGACATGGAACTATATTGGCTATGGACACGGAATAAAAACAGTTCTATACTCTATACTTTCAAAATGCTTTTCCTTACCTTACAAGTTTACCTGGTTTATTCTATATTCATGCTTTACAAGTATGATGCTTTTCAGTGGCCCCACTTCTATGTTCATATTGTAAAGAACTGCTATACCACAATGCCAGAAGCACTCAACTTTTCTTTAATACACCTGATATGTTGACATATTTGCACATACTTGGATTTTCTTGAAAATTCCATTTTCCACTGAAACAAAGGATTGTACCTTTGCAGGTCATGGGGTCACCAAAAAACCAACACATTTTTTGTTAGATTAATGATCTGGGGTTGCCCTGCTGCAGGAGGGTTTGAGGGCTTTCAGACATGAATCAACTCAGTCTTTTGAAAATTCTGATATTTTTACTGCTCATCTTATTGGGATGACAGTGGAAGATGTATTTTCAGAAGACATATTTGTACAGCTAACTTCCATTCTCATTTTTCATCGTTACAGACATATATCTGATAACTGTGCTTGCACATCACTGGTTAAAGAGATCAACAGTTGTGCTCATCGTAAGTGACTGCCATGTTTTAGTCAATGTGAATGCAGAGGATTGTATATTTTTCCATAGACAAAAGTGTATAATTTTAATTTGGGTCATTTAACTTGGCCTCTAAAGAGGGTCTCACTTCTAGCCTTCTTTACTGGATTTCTCTGTGCAAGATTGGCAGGGTGAAAATTGGTGTTAGTCTCAATGCTCAGGCAGTGTTTTCTCCTGTGAAATCATATTGGTTCCTTTTAATGCTTTTTATTTGCTTTGTGAGGTATTGAGAAGGTCTTGGCAGTTAGGGTGCATATAAATGAAACTAGATCTTATTTTAAAACTATTTGGAATAGGGAACAGTTGAGATTAGCTGATGACTGAATATTCTTAGGGAATTAACTTCTTTTTTTGAAATTCTGAACTCATGCGTTACTGCATTTAAACCACAGCTTTGTCAACTTCATGGCACTGCAAGGGCCACGCAGGGTATGTTATGGTGGTGGTGATGGGGACACACACTGGATAACGCCACAGGTGCATGTGCTGCTCATGGCAGATGCTCCCCCCGAGCTGCAGAGCTCCACCCAGAAACATTGCTTTTACCGAGATCAATAAATCATGTCAGCCTCCTAAATGCAGTTTTTCGAAAGGGTGGAACCATGATTTGTGTTCTGGATATTTATCTTGCTCTTCCTAATGCTTTCCCAAAACCTCTCCTTGAAGGGGAGTGGAAGGCGGTAAACAATTCTTTTTTGAGGCCATAATTAGAACTAATTGACTGCTAAATGGCTTTGGACTTGTGTTCAAACCCAAGTGACAGAAAGGGGAAGAGGAAGCTGACTCCCAGGCTGTTTCCTCAGCTCATCTGCATGGATCCAAGTCGTGGAGGTGATGAGTGCTCCTGACTCCACGCCCAAGCCAGCGGTGCTCAGCGCCTGACAAGCAGGATGGGAGCCTCTTTGTGCCCCTCTGCGGCTGAATAGCCGACGTGAGCTTTGAACGCTCCCTCTACGCTCTGCAAAGTGACAATGTGGCCTCTGCCATCCCTGAAGCCGGACTGAAAGCTCTGAAGTTTGCAGAGAAACATGCTGCGTCAGGCACAACCAGGCTGGCCCCACATAAAGTCAATACTTGTATGAAAACAAATAAAATCTTAGAGTACAAGGCAGAGGCTAAAGAATGCCTTCACCTCTTTCCTTCAAGCAACTATTTTGTTAACTTGAAAGACGGCAGGGGTGATCTTACTCCATTCTTGCTCTACAGGTCAAATACTTGTCATAGGAGACACCCTAGTTAATATTAAACTAAAAATTAATAGATTAGATAACTATTACATGCTTTTAGTGCCAATTAATTTAATAGCTGGTTTTTTTCTTTCTTTTCTTTTTTTTTTTTTTTTTTTTTCTTAGCAAGGTAGGTGAATATAGAAGCACAGTTTACTGTGTCTGTGTGAGCTCTCAGATAGGTCTTTTGTGCTACAGTTACCACCAATTGATTGGGCTGACACATGTAATCCCCTTTGGATCACCCAATGATATGATGTCAGTAAGAAGTCCTTCAAACAGGGCTATTAAAAAGCACATTAAACATGTCCTTATTGTAAGCTTTATGCTAGCTTATGCTAGAATAACAGTGATACAGTGGTATTTGTTTGAAAATGAAAGGATTATATGGTCTTTGTAAAATGAGGAATTTAGTATTGGGGAGGGGCAGTGGGATGGTGATTTATTTTTTGTTTATGTTCCTCTGAATCCTTTGATATGTCAACTTCTGTCACTAACCGTTAGGCCACTTGTAATTTCTTGTATCTACAGAGATGAAATACATACTGCCTCAAATAATTTATGTCAAACATTGAAGGGCATAGATGGCAGTGCTTATTGAGAGATTATAATGAGAATTGAATTGAGGTCTTCAGAAATCCATACGTAATTTATTGTTAAAGAGCACACATGAATCACTCTAGCCTTTAATTGTCATGTGAATGCGCTTTGCTTTCAGCTTGTGCTGGAAACAAATTGCAGAAAAAGAGTGATACCTCAGAAGAGAGGTTTCACCATGACCCTTTGTACTTACTAATATTGCTTCAAGAGTGCTATGCCTTCTCTTGGGTCAGATTCTGGTGTGCAAGTGAAAGGAATGCCTTAAAACTTGTATTGCTTTTCATGAAGAAGAGGAACACAAACAGTAGCAGCTTATATATATACCTTATAGTATGAGACAAGAGTCAATTAGATTTGTGATATTTACAATACTTCACAATAAAGGACACCAGGGGATTTTACAGCATGATTTAACACTGAACTGTGCAATGAAATTTAGCTGTTCTGGAGATTTCTTTGTAACACACCAACATCCTCATCATTCCTCTTTGCTCTGCTCTCTTTTATCTTATAATGCCAAGGTAACACTCCAAAATGGTCAACCAACTGCTGTGCATGTTTTACATAGATGTGCTTTGCTAGCTCATGCTGCTTCTCACAGAGACAGAAATTTTATTGTTAGCCTGACTATAGTTGTACGATGTGTTTGTCAAAAAATCAAAGCCACCAGATAACGGATATAAATTATTTGCTGGGTCTGGTTTTTCTTCTGCTTTAATATCATGTAATCAAAGGACAGATTACTCAAAATTACTCGAGTACTTCTGTGTAGACATCACAGCACTCCTCTGTGACTACTTCACAGTTTCTCATAATCTAAGAATTAGTGAAATTATGAAACAGCAAGCTTAAAGCATACAGAAAGAAGGCTTTTTTAAAGGAGGATGTATTATTAGATTGTGGTACACCTTGACAAAGAAATTTATGGAAGCCAAAAGTATAAATTGTAAGAGAATTTAACAAAGTCATAAAAGATAGATTCTCTGATGACTATTAAGCAAGATGGCCTTGGTATGATTACTGTTTCTAGGAGTCCATAACCCAGAATGACTGGGAGGATGAATTATACTTGGGAAGGAAAACTCTCTATTTGATCTGTTCATTCACTCTTTCCCTACTGGCTGCTATCAGAGAGGGGATACTGGGGTAGACTGGCTTCATCCTCTTACATCCCTCTTAAAACAACAGAAAACCCTTATAGGCTTGCCATTATGAATAAAGTCTGTGTCTTCCTGTGTTTACTGGTAATAAGAAAATACTACATCATCATATAACGTTTAGTGTGATATACATATATGCCTTAAGGTGATATATGCCTTAAGGTGTACCCTTTGTTTATGCTCCTCTACTCTAAGACTGCTCTTGCCATGAGCACAGCAAAAGAGATCTGTCTAGTCTGAGCATTTGAGACAAATGCTCTGATTGCTGCGAGAGTTCAACGTTAGAGTTCACAGAGTGATTTTGTTACATGCCAGCTAAATTCTCTTCGGAGATGAACCTGGAAGCTCTGCACCAGTTGTGCCTCCAACATGCGCCAACACCAATGAGGATATAAAGGCCCAAGCCGATGACTGATCTTTCAGACAGCTTCAAACCACCTTTGTGGTGGCTTTCAGATCAGAAGACCAGGCTACAACTTCTTCAAAATTCCCTGACTACTTATATGGCAAAGACATAGGAACTCTGTTATAACAGCTCTCATAAACATTCATTCTTGAGTTCATACCAAAGCATCTGCTACATCACAAATTGCTGAACAAGCTTGTTGGTTGCCTAAAGCCAAAAACTGGACTCCATGCAAGTGACTGAAAGCAGCAGGCACCTAAAGTTCTGCGTCTGGGCACATTAGAAGCATCCTGGTCCCGGCAGTGGCATCCAGCAAGACAGCTGGATTGATACATGAGCACAAGCCCATCCTCACACCAAAGCTCACTCCTGGCAGATGTCCTCTGAACATGCCCACTTCATTGAGATTCATGCAAGGCACAAAGAAAGGAAGAGGTCTCAGGGGTGGAGACCCCTGAGTGTGCAAAAAAACCCCTGAGTTTTAAGGCATAAGTCCCTGCAGAGTCATTAAGGTGAGGAGTTGAAACAGCAAATAGAAACAGTGGTTGGGAGGAAGCTCTGAAGATCTCTTGTCCCACCTCCCACGTGAATTGGGACTATTGCCAGCTGTGGATGAGTTCAGCCATGACTTTAACTGAGTCTTAAAAACCTCCCAGGACAGTTTCTACAACATCTCCAGCACCTGTTCTAGTGCTGCCATACTCCTCAAGTGCATTTTTTTCCCCAAATGTCCAATCCGAGGATGCCAAGTTGCAGTCTGTGGCCCCTTGTTACACTGTCTAGCACCACTGACAACAGGTTGGCTCTGTCACTTTTGAAACTCCCTGTCAAGTAGATGTTGACTGTTATTATACTACCCCTTAACCTCTTTGCCAGTCTAAACAAACCCAGCTCCTTTAGCCTCTCCCTGTGAGTCAGGTGCTCTTGGCCCTTGACAATGTTAGTCCTGGGCTCAGCTCTCTCCAGGCTCCCCACTTCTTTTCTGAACTGTACCTAAGCTCATCCTTCTGCGTAAATATGTTCATTGTGCTGCCCAAAGCACAGTGCAGTAGTGCATGCTTTTTGCACAGGTCTGTGCCATGTGAGAGCAACTCATAATTGTGAATTAGGAACCCTGTGTTTACCAGAAATTAAAAGAGCAAAAATTAGGTCTCATAAAAGTGTCCAAAGCCAACACGAGTTGCACAGGGAGTAGTATTTGTGACTTGTGACAAGGGTGAAAATACAGCTGACTTTTCCTGCCCTAGGTAAAATATGTTGCTATGGTGCATAATGCTAAGGAGTCACCTTTACTATCACAGGCTTTATGTCCATAATACTTTATGATTTTACTCTTTAAAACACTTACCTTTTGGCAGTGTACCTAACCTACATAAGTAGCTGTTATTCCAAGAGCTGACACATCTGCTGACTGAGCCAGCAGTTGCATGACACTGATGAACTACAGAAAGGCAAAATAAGCACCTGTGGTTGCTGCTCTGTTCTAGTCTTGGCAAATCAATGCTTCGGGATCCTTTGCTGGCACTTGCAGGTGTTATGAAGCTGTTCTAGGGCCATTATCCTGAAGGAGCTTACTGAGGTTTACTCACTGATGTGTTAGGGTTTGCCATTGAACATATGTTATTTGTAGCAGAACCTGAAATGGCTTTTATCTGTGATTAACTGACAGACCGGCTTAGGCACTCACTGTGCTGTAGCTATTTGTAGTGGAAATATTCTATGAAAAGCTACTCTGGACCAATAAGTGTCTTCATCATTGTTCTTACATCTGCTTCACAGACAAAATAATTTACATTAATGTAATAAAATCTCTGTTGGAAAATAATTCCCCCTACCTGAATAGATTGAATGAAGTGGCAAATATCTTTCATGTATCACCCCTTTACTGTCCTGTGTGTCGACATCCTACCTAAATTTGTCTATAGCAATGATGTAACTTACCTTTCTGGGTGCACAGGAGGAAATCGCTGTGCAACAGCATCTGGAATCACAGGAGTGACTAAAAATAAGTTTACTACATTCATAACTAAAAATAAGAGTTTCAGGAGAACAAATGCTGACTCAAATGCCTAGTGAGGGTTAGCCATCTTCACTCTTATTTAAAGAAAAAAAGAGGATCTGATAAATCAGGTGAGAAAGGGATATCTTTTATAAGCAAAAAGCCAGACCTGTCACCAGAAGATGCCTAAACTGCAGTTAGCAAAGATGGAAATAAAATTCTCTCACTAGAAAAAGCCCCGTGGCATCAAGACCTGTGCTGTTCTGCATGGCCTTGGTGTAATTCACACTGGAAATATTCCTTTGTGTCCATCTGGGGACATGCTGGGTGCTGCAGGAGGCACTGAGCTGCCTGAGATCCCACCAGGCTTCTCTTGACGCTGGGTGCTCAGGGAGGTGGGACACATCGCTGCCCTGCTTCCTTCCAGCCCCATCTGGCCCACGCAGGAGAAAGGGTGCTCCCGGAGACACAATTAATTTCCATGACTTCACGGAGACTGGGGGAAAAAAAAAGGATAAACATAATAAAAAATAAAGTTTAATAAAGAGAATTGGAAATTACCTATAAGAAAGTACGGGAGCAATTCAGGTGCCAAAACATAAGCACGTAGCGTCATTTTCGATGCCTGAGGCCACCTGAGACATCCACATGGAGCTGGCAGATATGACACATGATCTATGAGAGACCTGCTCCTGGAGCAGCATCTGGGGGCCAGATGCAGTACCCTAAGGCACCGAAAATGGCACTAGACACCGATGTTTAGGCAGCTGAATCCCACCCTGTGCTTCCAGACTTGTGATGAATAAACCTCCTTTTAATTGTCTCGGACTCAAATCCTGGGCTCTTGCGGTGCTTTCCCTAGGGCTCAGCAGTGTGCGGTAGCAGCAGATTTCACTGGTTTAACTTGGATAGAGTTGTTACAGTCCTTTGTTATGTATTTTAAAATTGGTTTTAGGCTATAAAATCATGAAGCCGTTTCTGCTTTCATAGGCTGCACGTGTAATCCAGGTGAGACCAAAGGTTTTTCCTCACCACAAGATGTTGATGTGATTACTCCAAATCCTGTCTCCTTTGAATCCCTATTCTGTCACAGCTTCCTATTATGGGCCTGTTGTCAAATAGCCAGCTTTGCTCTCAGTGATGTTAGAAAACACAACGTGGCTGCAGTCATGCTCTCAGGTAGTCAAACAGAAACTAAGAGCTCATAGGAATATTCTCATTTTCTGTTGAACTGCACAGATCTCTACGTCCCTGCTTGATTTGCTGGGACTTTCAGTGAGGAAGGAGTTTGGCTACTACTTGCAACATTTGTTGGGGAGGAAGAGGAGGGAGGAACTGAATGACTCGTATATCTTAGGCCAATGCAGTGAGGAGGGAAAAATTGCTCCCGTTTGGGTTACATGGTCCATCCATGTGGAAAGGTTATAAAGCATCCACCAGAAAATGAAAGCTTTGCAGGGAGGGCTTATTTTCACCCCATGCCATGCAGAGGAAGAGGCTTTGGCTCTGCTCCAATGCAACTGCATGGCGCCAACAGCTCCTGCATAATAATGCAGGTTTTGGGGTCAAAACAGGGACTAAAATGTTTTCCTGTTTCCCTACTCAGGTACATGAATATATATGTAGATTGACAGAAGCTGATAGTATTTATTTATTTATTTTTTAACTCTTTCTGGGGCACTCTTTCTAAGGACATCTTGAAACAAAGCTGGATGGAGGATAGGTTGCGAGATGGTGTTGGCTGTTATACCACGTTTGAGGAATGTCTCCACATCTACAGGAAGGTCAAGAAGAAGAGCTAGTATAGGAGAAATGAGAAGGGATGTGGGACAGAAGAAGAAAAACTGTTAAGGTTCAGAGGACTGGGCTCAGTTGCCTACCAGTGACTGATGTGGAGAGATGGATGTGTCTGTCATAGGCTGAGCTGCATTGTAGTTAAAGCTAATGAGCACACTTGAGTTTTGGAACCCAATTTTCAGCATGAAAGTACAACAGTCAAGGGGTATGAGGGAGTTGAAACATGCACGATGCCATCACTCTCCATGTGTCTCTGCATCTTACTTTGCCTTTCTGACGTGCACAGACTCTGAGGGTTTCCGCATGTAAAATCCCTTTTATAGTTGTCAATAACTGTCACTGAGAGGCTTTAGAAAGAGCAGCAACCTGTAGTGGGTAAGCACCTAATGCATCCTCAAAAATATTTGCAAGCATTTTAGGAATGCTTTGGGTTAACCTCTTAAATACATGAAAATAAATGGCAGCAAATGTATTGATACCCTTTCAAAATGTTTACATGTTGCTGTGTACTTTGATATACACTCCCCTCTGATTTTATTGCACAAGTTGTTCGCACATCTCACTAGGTTTCTCCAGAGCCTAAGAAAAATGAAATCCAGATGATTACAAACTTCTTTGAAGAAGCATCATCTCAGGACCTCTTGTAGACACCTGCAGTTGCAGTTGCTGAGCCCACAGCTAGCAGTCCCCTTGGTTTTGAGTGAAACAGGGAATGTGAAGTCTAACAGGGTGTTGGCACTCAGATGCAGTCTTCACAGCAGACATATGTCTAACTGCTTTGCTAATTAGGCACCAAATTGAAGGACTGACTCCAACTCCTATTTATAACCATTTCTCTGAGCACTTTGATGGGCTTAGCTCTCAAGGCAGGGAATGTGTGGTAACTGCAAGATCACTTGTCCTCGTTGAGAAATGACAGAAAAGCTCCAGAAACAATTACAACACTTTTTCTTCACACCATACCTATTTCTCTAGGGACCTGTAGGACTAATGAAGAGCAAACTGTTTTTTTCATAATTCCTTTAAGCAAAACTCTGTATGGGCTGTAGCTGAAAGGTACACTTTTGCCTTTTTTTCCTACAAACTCAAGTTCCTGCTGCCTCCATTGCACTTGTACTCATGCAAACAGCAGTGAAGGCTGAAAATTGCCCTGCTCCCCAAATTGATTTTAGGGAATTTATCTGTCTCATCACTGCCTGTATGAATGCTGGTCATGGGAGCCCTCAGCAGGAGGGTAGTAAGAGAGGAAGGAAGGAAACATATTGCGACAGCAGCCTTCAATTATATCTGCCTAAAAAAAACCTAACCTCCAGCCTCAAATGCTTTGCCCTGTTTGCTGCGCATTTGTGAAACACCCTAACTAAGATCTGTGTTTCTCCTCTTGTTCTTCTCACTCTCTTTGGACTTTTAAAATTGTTTTTATAACAATAAAATGCTTCAGTAAAAGCCTAAGGGCTACACATTTAAACACAAATGCACTCTGACTTTACACATGTGCTTTTTGATGTTCCACTCCTTGGCTTGCTTTAAAGAGCTGGAGGGAAATTCTCCTAGTTGCATGACTTGGGTAAGTCATCCTGCTGCCTTCCATGGACTTGGCATCTGATCCTACATGACTCTATGATCACATGCGCTTGCTAACTGTGTGTCTGGTACTGCACAGCCAATATGTTGCACTTAAAATAGGGAGGGTGGAAATAATCAGGCCATTCAATTCTGTTGCATGTTCAACCTCACTTCTTCATTTCCTCCTTCGTGGTGCCATTACAGTCCATCATTGGTGGCTGCCGAACACAGTTATTTTGGATGAAATCACCTGTTTGGGACTGGCAGTGGAAACCGTGAGGCTAAACTGAAAATATTTGC
Organism: Cygnus olor; assembly: GCF_009769625.2. Classification (NCBI taxonomy): domain Eukaryota; kingdom Metazoa; phylum Chordata; class Aves; order Anseriformes; family Anatidae; genus Cygnus; species Cygnus olor. The sequence goes on along the minus strand of NC_049170.1, from coordinate 9,359,296 downwards.
CCCTTTTCCGCTCTAAGGTCCCCTCCCCTCTTGCCCACTATCTGTAGCGCTATTCTGGAGTTGCTAGAAATTTATCTACCCAGCAGAGCAGATACGATAGTTTTATGGCTTCTCACTTATTTGAACTTTTCTTTTACCAGACCTATTAGTCTGGAGCTTCAGAGGTTTTAATTGCTTGACCTTTTGGCACATTATCTGCAGAGCTGATCTTTATGATCGCGAAGGAAGGGAATACCAGCTCCACGAATATTCTGAAATTACTCTGCTTTATTCTCTCTTCATTAGGATTTTACTTAGTCCTGATTAACTGTTATATAACAGAAAGAACAAGAAGCTCATTATAACTGAAAAGTTTTGGATTTGGTATTGTTGAATGAGTTTTTTTTTGTTTTGTTTTGTTTTGTTTTGTCTGTGTCTTCAGTGATTTTGTATTTTTTCCCTTACAGATGAGCACCTGTACCACAGTGGAGCCTGCTAATTTTCAACCTTGAGCTCTGAAATCCACCGTCAGCGATGCTCTGTTTTCTGCCTTTCTAAGGTGGTGTTCTGCCTGCAAATTATTGACAGCAGGTCTATTAATAGTCCCATAAGCACAGAGAGGGCTAGGTTAGAGCACACGTAAGTTTGAGACCAGCCATTGAGGAGAGTGGTGCAAGCTGGCTTTTCCTCTGGAGATGATGAGTGCTGTAACAGCAGCCAGGAGTGCCATTGTCACACCATCCATCAACTGCCTTCTGTCCCTCTTAGTTGAACTCATGAATCAAACAACTGTGGTTAGAAAGCAATAAAATTAAAAGTTGTAATGGGGAGTCATTGACAAAAGGGTTACAATGCGCTGGCCATATATCTTTTAACTAGCTAAATATAACCATGGGTTTCCATAAGTTCAAAGAGTGGTGGCCTGGAGATGAATACAACTGTTCCAACTGAGTTCTGGGCCAGGAGCCAGAAGATTGTTAAAACACCTTAGAACATGCTTATTCCCTCTTAGAACATTTTTTGGTACTTGCTCTATTAGTATAGATTTTATTTCCCCACCAAACGAGTTCTTTGCCTTTGAACCATAAACAATAATGGCACATCTGTCTCTAGGCTGCTGTACTTTGAAAACCAATGCTAAGGACACAGGGGGGTAGATTTTCAAAGCGTTGCGTGGGAGTTTGTACCAGGAGTCTAGCCAAATATTTTTCACTCATACTCATCCCTGAGCCCAACCTTTCCTCACTCATTAGAATGGCTCTGTTTGCTCTGCCCACATGGGGACATTTCAGAGAGCTTTTACCTCCAGGGACAGAGCTTCAGCTGGCCTGAAAAGCCTATAAATAGGGTTTCACTGATGACCTTTCAAATCTAGAGATGGATCTTTCCTCTGATCTTTTTTATTTTACATATCTGGCTTTGTCTGGGTTTGTGTGTGATTCTCAGTTTCTGCTGAATTATTTACCATTAGGTCATGATGCATCTACCCACCCTGATAGCATGCAGACAGGTGGCATGAGGTGATTGCTGCCTAATATGCTGTGCAGAACTGCATTGGTGTTACTTGCACCCACCTGCTTTCTGTGACGGGAAGCTAGATGGCAGCCTGGCGGGAACCACGCCATTTTGTGCTGTGTTCCTACTGCCACTTTGATAAAGTGGTAAATAAAATCCTAAATTAGGAATGGCCTCCTTGCGTGTTGTGTGTAGCTGGCAATGATCTCCAGTTGTGTAAATCAGCACCACTCCATCATGGCTTCCTGGGAGCTCTGAGGCTGCTTTCTTACCTGCTGGCCAGGGAGGAACAAAATACAACCCTTCAATACTATGAATAGTTGATACATAGGGAGCTTTCAGTTGTAAAGATTGATCAGGCTACAGGGAACGGCTTCGTTTTTAGGTTTTCTCTTCCTTTTTTATGAATTACCTCTGATAAGAGGAACATGCTACTGAATAGACTTTTGACATTCTTCCAAGTGGCTTGGTTTACCATTCAGTGAATTCATCTTGGTCCCTATCACTATATATATATATATTTTTTTTTTTTTGGAGGACTTTACACTGTTGTGGAAATTTCCCTTTTCAAAGACTCACAATGCTTCTTCACAGATGCAGCATATGGATATTTGCTGTATCACAACAAAAGCCCTTTCCAGTTACTACTATTCCAAGGCTTATTTGATTTTGAGGCTCTTTTTGCCATGGGGGTGTTATCATTTTTCACAGTTGCAAATCTCCTTTGATGAAGTCAGCTCAAAGTTCTATCTTTGGGTGGTTTCCCAGGAAAAACCTTTTGGCTACTAGCAATTTTCCATTTAAAAATGTTTACCAGTTGAATTCAATTAGTATCTTTGGAAACTTCTCTTCTTTACAGATACCATCATTCTCGGATTTTCACTGCTGAATCTCAGGTATCTTTTTGTGTTATAGAAGGCTGAGGCCAATTGAAGGCTTATATTGATATCCCATTCCACTATGGCTTTACCAGGACTCTGTTTTCACATAGATACCATGATGCAAGGAAAGGAAAATTGGAGATCATCAAGCTAGCCAGGGTGGGAATGGTTGAATTCTTGCAAGGTGTTTTCATGCTAGTGGAAATCTCAATTACAAATTGCATGGCACACCAGAGGTGTGACTTGGTACAACTGGATCATGTTTCTGTAAACTTTCTACTGAGGAAACAAAGGCTTTTGTGAATAATCTTTGGCATGAATAAAAAAAAAAAATGGAATCCAAACACTTATGAATTTTGTTCATGAACTCCTAGTTCCTGGACCAGGAAGGATGTAATTGCATATATCATTAAACTGTGAGAAAGGATAATGAGCAGACCACCAAATTGCAAAAAAACCTCATTTTTCTGAAATGAGAACTCATTCCATCTGCCTGTTATTAAATACATCTCATAGCAATATGTTAATATGATTAAAGATGATGCACCTCATTTGTTAACAACTTAGGAAATTAATATAGGCAGGGCGTTAATGTACTGGGGAAGGAAGGCATGTGAATCTGTGTTTTTTTTTTTTTTAATTATTATTATTAGTTTCTTTGGTTTCTTTGCTACTGGTTGTATCAGTGCCTTATCAGTTAAGTGCAGGAGCTTAACAATGGGTTCTCTCAGCAAAGCGCTCTCTCTTCGCTGGGTGAGGTTAAAGAACAAACACATTGCCGTGAGCTTTTAAAAGCTTGATTTCAATTACATGGTAGTAGGGCAAAGCTCTCAAACACACAAAACTTTGACTTTGTAAAGATTATGACCTCCCAGGTACACGTGCTTTAAGGAGAAAAAATGTACTTGACATGTCCCACCGCTGTTTCCACGCACAAGGAGCTGTGTGTGTCGGGAAGAGGGGAGGGTGGGAGGGAGGCCGCCGTGTTCACGGTGGGATGGAGGAAAAGAGTTCCTCTGGGAAAGCAAAGCTCCTCTGTTTGACTAGTAAGAATTTAAAAGATAAATATATCCCTTATCATGGAATGATAAACAACAAGGTCCAGGAAAGACTCTTTGAATAATTGAGTCTGATCTGCATTTTGCAAGACTATTTGCATTCGCATTCCTATTAACATCTTATAGGACTTAGTCTTTGCTAATGTTTGTTTGTGGTAGTACCCACAATGTTATAGGCACTTTCTAGGCTTTCAGGAAGAGCTGGGGCTTTCAGTCTCTGGGTGGACAGACAGACAAACAGACAGAAGTCATGGCAGAGGAGCAACAAAAGGACTTTCCTGTGCAAACGGAGCTCTGCTGTCACTGCTAGGGGAAGGGGGGTTAATGAGGTGGTTTCATCCCTCTCCCACTTTGCCCTTCACTTGCCTGGAAGTGGAGGTCACGCCTACGATCCCAGCCACAGGGCTCTGCAGATTTCATGCAGGCAAGAATGAGCTTTAAAGAAGGGCATAAGCCTGGGTGTAGGAGGCTGCAGAATGTGCATGGCTCCCCGATAGTTTTTCCACCTGTAGATAGATGTTTTGTATCTATTTGGGAAGGTAAGATACCCACTGAAAGCTGGCAGGAGCTGAATTCCTGCCCATCCTTTGAAAATCCACCCTGTATTTTATCAGATATAAACTGATAGGGCTACACTATTGATATTGCTCATGGCAGTGATTAAAAAGAAAGAAAACAAAAACAAAACAACAACAACAAATGCAAGACACTGAGATTAACTGGTTTTGTCCACCAGTTTGTTCACCAATCTGATGAAATTCATTTTTCCTTCTCCAGCCTTCTAGAGGACTCTGCCTCTGAGTCTGTTGCATAGAAATTAAATAACATTCCTAAACATGAAGGGAGATGTCTAATCCCCTGGCCTTTCATAGCTCACCCTATGTTCAATACATCAGCCACCCTGGAACTTGTATCAGAGAGGTAAATGCAGCCTTGACTGTTTTGGAAATAAAAGTAAATGGAAACACACACACAAAACCAAATCAAACAGCTTGGGAAAGTGTTTTAAATGCTTGGAAACACAGCTGGTGTCAGTTCCACTGGAAAGATAAAGAAGCCTAGAAAACATCCTGAGAACAGTGCAGTTCAGCCCCTGTTGGGTTTGCATTCCTTGTCTCACGTGTGTGCTCCAGCAGCGCAAGGAGGCAGCTCCTGCCCTCCTGTGTATCCTGGGTGAGATCAGCAAATGCTTGCCACAGTGCTGGAAGTCTCCCTGCACGTTTTCTTACCTGTCTTTAGCAGTCTTGATGTAAGAACTTGGTGTGGTAGGTGCCAGGGGAGGGGAAAGAGTTAAAAATCTCTTTTTGATGCTAGGTTCACTATTTGTGTGAGCAGGAGCTCTCTATCAGGGCTGGGCTTTGTAATGTATTCCCTCAATTGATAAGGAGGCAAAATAGCATTTCTAAATTGTTCAGGGTGTTTGCAGAATGCCAAGGCACTCCAGTGGCCTTCTATACAGAGCACTACTGATGATAAGTAATAGGAGATATTCTAGAAGTGCTTATTTGCTAGTGGAAATATCTGAAATACTGGAAAGCTCACAGATTTCCCAAGGTAGGCGAAGAGGCTATCCAGCAAATTTTTCCTCTACTTAAAATGCAGTTTTCAAATCATTGAAAATCTAAGTGTCTAATGAAAATACAGCATAGTCCCTATGGCTTCCCATGGCAGTATGATTCAGTCTCAGGCCAATGCAGTATAGCGAACAGTCTTCATCTGTTGTTTTGCACTGGGTGATTTCAGCCTACAGTACATTTTGTTTGAACCACACTCCTGTAAATGCCTTCAAAGGAGGGCAGGAGACTTCTCACTGAGGAATAAAGGCAGGAACAGAACCTCCTGTGCAAATATTGGTGTTCAGCATCTACTGTAGCCCCAGTGAATATGTTCATAACACATGTACAATTCAAATGAAAAGGTTATGTGCAGTCCATGGACATGTACCGACTTGGCTCATGTGTTTCATGTGGAAGCACATTCACTGTCCTAAAGAGAATGCTGTGATCAGAAAACCACCTCCTTTTCCCAATATTATCAATGCAAAGGGTTGATAGAAAAATAAAATAAAAATCAGCCTTATCTGGAAAACAGAGAAACTTTCACCTAATTTTTGCAACACTTATTAAAAAATATTTTCGAACATTTCTATGCTAAGAGTCAGCTACGTCAATAAATTACTTTGAAATGCAAAGCTCGCTGCAAGGAGACAGCGTTGTGGTTTGCACATTCCTGAGCAAGAGGAAGGTGGAAATCCTTCAAAAGTAGCTGTAAAATAACCTGTCCGCAGGGAAAGCCTTCCCTAAGTCCAGCTGCAGGCTTGCTTATGTCCTGAAGCTAAAGGGCTTCCACCCCTTCCAAAATGCTTGGAGTGTAATCTAGCTTCCAATGACATTGCTTCCAACATCAATCTGGCCACTATTTTCAGTGGCACCAGAATTTCATTGTTGCTGTTTTCTTCTTTTGCCTTCACGACGCTTTAACTGGATGTCTGTGTTCAGTATTCAAATGACGAGACATTTTTAATTATATTTATTTACTGAATGTATTTAATGTATCACTCACAGAGCAGCCACCACGATGTGAAGTACTGGGATGCTGAATAAAAGGCAACAGTGATCCTGAGAGACTGTAGCATGCCATATGTTTACACACAAAAGCAGGTTCAATATGCAATACATTCTGAAGTCCCCATGATGCCTCTCTTCACCGCTTGTTAGTCCAAGAGCCTTCTTACTTTCTCAGAGCTTCTCCTTATGCATATGCTTATCTCCTTATAAAAATGCCGCAGGGCTGCTGATCTATTCTCCTTCAAACCCCTCCTTAAAACTCACTTTTTTTTTTTTTTTTTTTTTTCTGTGGTGGCTGGCAACATCTGACAATAGCCCAGCAGCTGCTGTGCTGCTACTTATTCTGCTGAAGATGATAAATATGCTGTTACTCCGACTCCTTTATTTCCCTCTTCATTGTATCCATCCGTTGTTTTCATCCCATGCAAAAATGATGAGGTCTTTAGAGGAGAAACTGTTGTGGTTTTGTTGTTGTTGTTGTTCTTTGTTGTTTTGTTTTTTAAATACTTATGTGTCACCTAATATAGCATGGTTCTATGAATAGGGTCTCTCCTTACAATATGAATAATTGCAGACATATTTTCTGAGTAAATGTATATTATTTCACAAATGACATATCTCGTATTACTTCCAAATACCCTGTTAAGTTTACATCAGCATCTGCCCTGCCTGCTGCAAAGCCACCAAGCAGGCAGAAGACTGGTGTTTTGGGTGGCAAGCAGGATGTTGCCTTCATATGTCATAGAATCGTAAAGTATCTCGAGTTGGAAGGGACACACAAAGACCATCAGGTCCAACTCCTGGGTGCACGTAGGACAACCCGAAAACCAGACCCTAAGTCTGAGAGCACTGTCCAAATGCTCCTTGAACTCCTGCAGCTCGGTGCCGTGACCACTGCTCTGGGCAGCCTGTCCCAGTGCCCAACCACCTCTGAGTGCAGAACCTTTTCCTAAAATATGGTGAGGTACAGCCATAATTGCTATAAATCTGGGATCAGTGGCACCTTCTTGGTCCCTTCTCCACTCCCATTTCCTTGTGACCAGCCCAAGCCTCTCTTCCTCCGCCCCTGGGTCTCCAAGTGTTTCCTCCCTGGCTGGATGGCAGAAGGCTTGGCAGACCTACAACGCCTGCTATGGCAAGCCTTCGTCTTCCCCAGCACAAGTATGAGTAGCACAGAAGCAGTTTCTTTGTCTCCAACACAAAGCCTCATATCCACACCGAAGGGCCCATGAAGAATTTATTTTAAAGCAGCATCAAGGCACATGTTATGTATGCAATTTTGTTTGCATTTGGTGCTTTGTGCCCAAGGGTAGACGTGACTTGGTAGTCTTCTGCCAAGGTCCAACCTGGATGCAGACCTGATTCTGCTTCAGTCCTGTCAACCTACACTGGAAAATAATTTAATAATTCCTGCTGCATGGGTGTCTCAATTAGTCTTAGTTTCAATGTGGACTTTTATTTTATTTTATTTATTTTAAATTTCTAAGTCCTGGAGTTATTATTATATGAGGATCTCACCTTTCAGTTTTTACAAATTATGTTTCCAGCCCACTTCTTTGCAAAAGAGGGATTGAAACCATCACATCTAATGGGAGCCAGCAAGTAAAACGAGCAGTTGGCTGTTATGTTTGTTAAAATTGTGTTAACTTCAGGCCTAACTTCAGGACTGGCTTTTCCTGTTTCATATGATAATCTGAATGTACTCTTGGGCTTGAAAATACTAGATGAGTGCAATATCATTTTTGTTTTCTCATTTCAATATTTCCTCTGTAAAATCTGAAATTTTCGTTAGACTATTAAAACAAAATATGGTACACTTTTTGCGTAACAGCTGTTATAGCAACTAGTTAAAGTAATCAAGCAATTTGGAAAGGAAGTTTATTTTCAGTTTGAAGTGGACAATTTTCTTGTATAAATGTTTGTGAAAAGCCAGTTATAAAAGCTGTTCTAAAATTGAAAATGTGGGTGCTTTTGCACTTATCCAATCTGGAATTTGAAACTACACAGATCGTATGACTTTTATGATTAGTCACAATGGAACAAAATAACCCAAATTTCATATCAGAGACCCATCAGAACAATCAAAAAGTAAGCAGATATTTTTTAATCTGAAGGATGAACAATCATGAGAAAGCTACAATATTTTAGTACACCAGAGTGAAATCATTAACCGCATAAGTTATAAATTACTTACTCATCTTAAGATGGCATCTAGAAGATTGATGATACATTCACGGTGTCCAAAGAAAAACAGAAAAACTCATCTTTTGCAGTCTTTTAGGTTGCTCACTATAAATTGGGATAGTCTTTGGAATTTTCCATTAAAATCTGCTCCAACACATGCTGCAAAATAAATTTTCCATTTAATCTAGTGGGTATAAGATCAAGGATCTTATGATTCTCATTCAGCCTTTAAAGACATTGACTTACAAGAAACGATGGAGACACATTTCATGGATCTGACATAGTGAACCAGCAATACTCACTGGTGATTCTGCATGTCAGGAGTGAAATATAGCCACTTTTTCTAGATGTTTTTTTCAGTGATGAGATGCTGGTGTTGTGCTGAGGTACAACACAGCATCTTTTAGGCATCCCAGTTTTGTGTTGAAGGCTTCAATCTCGTGAACAGCACTCAAAGAAGAAATAAGTTCTTAGATGTGGAAAGCTGGGGATGGACTCTTTGTCAGGGAGAGTAGTAATAGGACAAGGGGTAATGGCTTTAAATGAAAAAAGGGTAGATTTATATTAGATATAAGGAAGAAATTCTTTGTTATGAGGGAGGTGAGGCCCTGGCCCAGGCTGCCCAGAGGAGCTGTGGCTGCCCCATCCCTGGCAGTGTTCAAGGCCAGGCTGGATGGGGCTTTGGGCAGCCTGAGCTGGTGGAAGAGGTTCCTGGGTTTGGACTTAGATGGTCGTTAAGGGCCCTGCCAACACCAACCATTTCATGATTCTATGATTCTATGAAAATGTTCCTTCAGACCTTCCCTCCATGAAAGGTTTTGAAAAAGTCATTCTGGTCAGCCATAGCTTCTTCTAAGGGTTTCCCCATGTAGTGTGATGCCTACATTTGCATCCAACCATGCAAGTCATGGGAGGATCCAGCTCCACATCAGAGCTTTGTAGTCCAGTTTGGATGGGCATTATCATCTTCCTATTTCCTCCCCCTGCCCCCCCCCCTCCCCCCCCGCTTTTTTTCCCCCATTTCCCCATTTCTATTTTTCCCACTTTTTCCGCCTTGGCTTTCTTTCTACTATCCTTTTGGTTCCTGTCTCATTCCCTAGCCCCACCCTGCTTCTCCACCTTGGCTTGCCTTCTCCTCATCTGTTTCTCTCTTCTCACAATAAAGCCAGGTCCCAACAGCAGTAGCTGTGACAAAGTCTGGCAGAGTTCACTGAAATTTGTTTTCCTCCTCACCTTTCTGTTGGTGGGGGCTGCAGCTGAGGATGCACATCAGTGAGAAAGCTGACCACTAGAATTTCAGTAAATGAGTATTGACTCAAAATGACTTAAGAGATGCTCGGTGCTTTTCTGGACAATTTACATTATACCTACACTTAATAGCTTGCAAAATAGGCAGTGTAACTGGAAGACTGAAAAGGGGACTTGAGTAATTATGGAGTGACTGAAGACAACACATTCAAATGCAGTGTAATAATAACCTTATCAAAAATAGTTTGTAATAAATTTGAAGGGGGGGGGGAGTAGAGAGCATATGACTTTTGTTGTGCATGTGCATGCAAATAATACCCACTGCTGTCAGGGGAATATATCTTGCACCAATAGGCACCAAGGCAACCACTGCCATTGACAGGAAGCTCTCTGTAGGCACAGAGGCATGAAATAGCTTGTGATCAGTGTAAAAGAAACAATACTTACTAAAGCAGAAATGACTATTAACTGTCGTGTGATAATGACCTCAGGGTTCTTGGAGCTTTACACAAAGTTAAAAAGTTGATGATGTGCTGAGTGGAGCTCACAAAGCCAGGGCCAGCCAAGGGGCAGAAGTCTGTTGAGGGGTGAAAGTAGCAAAAAACAATTTCTGTGGTGGTCATCTTAATTGGTGTGAATAATATGTCAATAACAGATGGGCATTTTTTTGGAAGAGGGTGCCTCTGTTGGGAGGTTGTGCCATGGAAAGGGTAGAAAGCACTTTGAAAAGGAGATTGTGGAAGACTCACCAGAATGGGATCAATAGGGCTGCTATGCTACAGCAAGGCAATGTGAAGGTTTGGGTCTGCTGGCAGTAGTGTTAATGGTTACTCTTGCTTGAAGGAAGAACGGGGGATGGTAAGACCTCTGCGTTTCAAAGAATTTATAATACAATGTCCTTTTTTTTGAGCTTTGCCAGAAACACTACCAGGACATCCACTTCAAAAGAATAGTTTGTCTAAGTTTAAATTACACTTGAGGCCAATTCCACAACTATGCAGTGATGTTAAGTAGCACAATGTCATATTATATGCAAACGCTTGTTTCTTTAGAAATACAAAGGAAATTCTATAGATTAAACTCCAGCAAAACAAAAAGTTATTCAATTAATCAGAAACACTTCAAGAACCCCATGCTGTAACTGGAGGCATGAAAAGCGTACCTTGTACTTAGATAAGTTCATATCATTTACCTTGATTTTTTTGAAAGAACAGGAGAGAAAAAGCAAAACAAAATAATCTTGTGCCAGTAGAAAAAAAAATGCTTTCTGTCAGCTGTAGCACGTTTAAACACCCTAAATATTTCATCAGACACTGCAGTTACTTCAGTGTTTTAAATAAGATTTAATAAATAGATGCATGTTCAGACTTGTACAGCCCTACTTTTGTCTGTAGTTGGCAATGTACTGCTGTATGTATTTGACTGTGCAGTTAAGAATTTTAATTACTTAACTGTTCTATACAGACTCGCATTCTCTTTTAACTGTTTAATAAAAAATAATACCATAGACATTGTGCAAGAAATCTTCCACATACTGTAGACCTGAAACATTTTCCATACTAGGCCCCCATTTTCTGTAAATACCTCACATTCCCCTTGTCTCCTACTCCCAACATCCAGTCTCTGGAATTCCAACAAACCTGAGACATTCAAGAAACCCTACCACTTGGTTATGTGACCATTTCATGTTGAATGCCTTTGCTGCTTGTTTTACTGAGATAACTTGGATTTTGATATCTGCACACCCAAATGGATGACACAAACAATAATTGTTTCTTTCTCAAGAAAACACAGCTGGAGCTGGTGGTTGTTCTTCCTTTTTTATCTTTTTTTTTTTTTTTTTCTTCCCAACTTCTAGTCCTACTTGATAAAACAAATATTGAGGAAAATAATTGAAAAAATGCCACAATGTTTGAATTAAGAGCAAATGATAGTAAGTTGACTGCCTCATCCTCTATTGTTGATGGGCTCCCATAGCAAAGACATAAAAGTAAAGACATTAATTTTTTCATAATTTTACACTACCTAGAAACTATATGGGTTCGACACCCTGTTTTGCATAACAATGCATAGCTGAAGAATGTTATCCATATGACCATGCTTACACTTTTTCCTGGAGACCCTGCAGAGACCCTCAGACTAGCATCACACTTCTGCGATACCTCTGTCTAGAGATACCTGCACAGCAAAGTTGTATGAGCTCCGGGTTATGCTCAAGCAAATATACCATATCTCTCAGCAAAGCTATGAAGCACAGGTGTTATGCTATCTCAACGCAACCACTTGGCCACTGCCGTCTTGGGGGTGTCTATCATCATGTGCAGCATGGGCATATGCTTACATGATAACATACAGAGATGGTAACATGTAGGTGGATCTCTCCCCCCCCCCCCTTCTAGCTATTTCATTTTGCTTTGAAAATTGTGTGAAAATACTGAACACATGGTTTAGGATTAGCTAATTTCAAGTTGTCTTCAAATTTATCCAGGGACCATGCACCAAGTATTATATTTAGCTTGCCTGGAATTACTGTCTACTTAAAAGTGCATTCATTTAAAAGCTCCAGCCAACTGTCTATAAACTGTCAATACCCACATTTTTGGTGCTCCAGCCTTTATCAGTTTAGATATGTCAAGGGCATTAGACCAGCATAAGAACATCCTATTTTGTTTTCAAAGGAAATGGCTTCCAATTCTTGTAAATTTCTAGTAAAATTGAGAGACCTCCTGAAAAAGGGAGAGTGGGAGGAAGGAAATGTCCTTGTTTGCATCCTCTGTTGTTTCTTTCATTTGAGTATTTTCTCCTCCTTTCTCTTGATTTTCTCACATTTACTGCCTACCTTTACACTTGTTCACTTGTCAGAGAAAGTTGTTGATATCCTGTTGGTCTATTAGCTATCTGCTTGATTTGCCAGACTCCTTCAATATGCTTTAACACATTTGGGAAAAGGAGCTTTTTCTTTGAAAATATGTAAATGTTTGTATTACATTTTTCATTCTAAAACTTTTACATTAAGCATACTGTAAGTAACTGAATTAATAAATAGCAATTGTTAGCTTTGCTTTGAAACTCCCAGCAAACTGGTGACTCTGCTCTACCAACTTTTCTTGTGCAAGAAGAATAGAAAGAGCCCGGAAACCTCCTCAGGGAAAAACTAGCAATCTCTTATTGGTCATTTTTCTGCAGTGAGGACAAGCATTAGGAACTTTCCTGACCTCTTCTTTGTACTCCATCGATTTGAATGCAGCAGGTGGTCACAATCCATGTTTTAACAGTAGCATGAGATGGTTTAAAGTTTACATAGAAATTTCAGGAAAACTGTGCATTGATTTAGTTCATGACAAAGATAGTGTTATAAAGGCAAGCATCTGTCATGAAAGAGCTGTACAGAACAAAATATGGAAAACAAGCTATTTTCTTAATTTTAATATTTATTTGGATGAGAACTGTGAAAGCTTATCATCATTAAAGAACTGTTTTCCCTAGTAGGAGATAAAAGTTTTTTTTTTTTAAAGATTTTTTTTATGATACTAAAGCTCACTTGCAGGCTGAAGGTATTGTGTGAGTATTCCTCAGGGAAAAAAACAACAACAACTAATTAATGTTAACAAAATGCTTAGGTTTGATGTTATTTGTGCAGAAATTTGGCACCTTGGCTAGATTTTCTATCTCCCTCATTAACTAGGGGAGATGGACAGGCATTCCCTGTGACATTCACTTCTAGGATACTCCACTGCTTCAAGTAGAATTAATTGCCCTTTGAAAATATTCCTTCTTCCTTGGCTATAAGAGATGTCTCAAGAGCTGTTTTATATAATGTACCTAGTTCTGATGTGTGAGTATGAGGCCTTAAGTTGAGTTGTTCGCTTTGGTTCCGTTAAAAGCCAAGAGGAAGCAATCTGTGCCCTGTGTCTCACCCACCTCTGCTCTGATGGGCAGTCACCTAGGCCTGTGTTTCTCCATCCACTGAATGGGTATTTGGCAGCAGCTTTAGCTATACACCTACAAAGGACTGTGATCATCTCAGGTGAAGCTGAAGAGGCCACATAATTCAGTCTCTCCTGCAGCTGCTGGATGGCTGCTGAGTGAGGTCATTTCAGTTTTTGAGACAGCCCTAAATGTCCTCAGCAACCTGCAGCCTTCCAGGAAATTCCTGCAGGCAGCCTTTGCCCATTTTTTTATCCCCCAGCTCAGGTATCTGAAGTGGGTGATTCGCAGAGGAATTACCTCTGTGTGTCTAGACTAAATGTACTAAATGCACGTGACATACACTATGTGTAGGAGTGCTTTCCTACCCTGCCCAGTGTGGCTTCATACCTGTAAGTGGTTACTTATATCTTTCCTTTGTTTACTGACAGCTTGATTGATATGACTAAAAACTACCTGCAACAATAATACAGGAGAAAAGCATCAGAAATTTGAAGAGGTATTTTGCCAAATATTCTATTTCAATTTGAATGATTTCCTTGTTTTACCATAGAAAAGTCCTTGATTTTGAGTTGTACTTCTCAATAGAAAAGTATTCCTTCAAAACATTTTGCCGTATTCACCTAATATTTGTGTGCTATCCCTACAAGAGTTTTGCTAACTCAGTGCTATGCAAATGGTAATTATCGTTCTTCCACAACTTGGGAAAACTATCTTCCCCAAACAGTCCATCAGTGATAGCTTGTTGTCTGTAAATGTCTCATGGGCGGAAATGATGTGTACTTCACTCAGAAAAGAGAGAAGCAATAAAATTTACTGATATAAAGTAATGATTTAACAAAGCTTATGTGATTTGACAAAGATTCAATGATGTCAAGGTACACATGATTATAATTGGAAGATACACTTAATAACACTATATAAAGACGCTACATACTACTCAAAGACATTAAATGAAAGACATTATGTACTACATAAGGAACTGGGTTAGGCACCATTACATCAAGGAAACCCTCCTGTTGAGTCATGAGTTTTAGATTGGACCCCCTTGCTTTCTAAACTTGTTGAACTGAAGAGATAAGGAGATTAGTAGTGGCTGAATCTGCTCCTAGTCCTATACTTGGTCAATGGTTTACGTCTAAAGGATTATATGTGTTACACCAAACCTTCATGCTACTTAGCTGATTATAAAGCATGACCATAAAGCACCGCTACAACATGTTAGCATGCTGTTAGTTTCCCAATCCACTTACTGACTACCTGTAGCTATAATGGTCCTCATCTGCAGAAGAGACACCCCTGGGAGGCATCCCTGCCCGGGGGGGGTGGGTCTTGGCATACAGCTTGCTCCTTTGTCAAGAGAGCCCAAAGGGCTCTTGGACTGATCACTATTTATGGGATAAGATGATTGACGTATGGTCATGTTTGCATATAGATGTTAGTTTCTTCCAAATTTGGCTTGAGTTGGACTTTCTTCCAAATTTGACCAGCACTGTGGTTAAGGGATGGTTGTGTGGAGGGTGTTGCTCAAATTAGCCCATGGCTGTTTGTCTTCTTTCTCTCCCAAATCCAGGATGCAGTCACCATGACCGGACACATCCATCATGACTGCCATTGCTGGTTGGCAGGGGTGGGATGGGGGGCTGAGGATAGAAAACCATCATAAAATGCACCTTGATTATAATTTTACTCTACTCACAAAATAAAATAAATAAATAAATAAATAAATAAATAAATCATATTTAAGATCACTTCATTCTTTTCAATCTTTTTTTCTTCTTCAATGAAATATCTGAAGGATAATATCGTTGCTAGGCCACCTGTTTTCTCTGATCTCAGTTTTCAGGTTAAGTTAAAAGTGGACTGGGATGTAGTGGATTTTGTACTGTTTTTTTTTTTTTTTTCCTGAGGTTTTCACAACTCCTTTGTTTTCAGGACTTAGGTCATTGTACAGCATTACACAATCTTTTGACAAGGAGCAACTGGAGATTTTGGGGATTTGGTCCCTTAGAAATTTTTGTTGGGCATGATAGTGGCTTTCTTCTCCTGGTTAACATTGCATGGTTCAGTCTCTGTGAATATGTGAGTCTTCAACTATCAAAATAATAAAAAGAAAAATTCAAGATGAAAAAGTAAAATGGATTATTTCAAAATATTGAAATGCATTATTCTGACTGACTCTCGTTGGGAGAAGAGTAAGAATTCTGGGTTTAATTATCAGTTTAGCCTTACTTTACAATCATTTTCAGATCCCTTTAAATGGCATGGTTGATCACTATTGTGTTCACTGAAAAAGTGTGTTTCAGTTTACTGGAATTACACTAGTGCCCCTCCTCCCTTACCAGTATCCTCATCCAGTGAAAGAAACACACTCCAGGTCACTGCCCAATTCAGAGCTATCCAGTAGTGACATGTATAACTCAGTGGTCTCTATCCCTGATTATAATATCCCAGTGAAAATAGTTTTCTATGAGATTTCCATCTTGTTAGCTAAAAGTGATTTTACTAAAGCATTTGGCAACTGTTTTATAGTGGACTTTTAAACAAAAATTGGTTTGTGTACTAGGAAATTGTGATTTAAAAAGCTGATCATTGGGATTTATTTTTAAACTTATTTTTTATACTATTTGCTTTAAGAGGCCTAACATTAAGGTGTCAGAGATATTTCTTCACTTTACTTTTCTCATCCGGGACATTAAAGGACACTTTCAAGTTAAACTAATCACGAGACTATGTGAAAATGAGAGTGTCTGATGTCTGGTGTAGGTGAGTTGACCAAAAAGATTGTGAGGCTTCAAATTTATCTTTTTGTTCTGAAAGAGCAGAAGTCAGATCTTGCAATTAGAGTGAATTATGGTTCCGTTCCCAAACCATCTTTTCACCAGATACACAAAAAAACTATGTTTATGTTTGCCACTGGTGTTTGGTGGAGACGAATGTTTCTTTAGTCTTTGTTTGCTTTGGGAAGCTTAAGGCTTATGCAAAGATTGGCACCTAAGTATAAAATAGTTTCCTGCATAGCAATAGCTCAAGGTTTTGAAGAGAGGTCAGCTTTTAGGCTTTACTTTAATTGTTGCTCTTGTAATCCCGAGATGCTGAATGTTTTTTTTAATGCAGACATGGGCTGAGTAGACAAAACTTAAAAAAACCAACTAGCTAAGTACGGTGCTAAGCTTCTGAATGTTTTCACAAGACACCTCAGGGAATGTGGAACTACAGTAGCTTTTAGCCACTTCGGTTTTGTGAAAATTTGGTATTGTAAAACCTTTCTCCTGCTATTGAGGTTGAGGATCTCATTGTTGGGGATTAGTGTGACAATGGAGCAGAGTTACTACTGGGATTCTAAAAAGCAGTGTCTCTTCTTAGGGAAAATTACAGCGGAGTTTCTTGAACTACAGAGGGGTAAGCAGGTTTTAAATGTCAGCTCTGAAGTGCAACAAAAGCAATTAGATGAAAGTTCTAGTTAATGTTAAATTTAAACTAATTGATTTCTTGTCTTCCAGCCTGGTTTTCCTTCTGAAACAAATGTCAGAGACACAAAGTACTTCTTTTTCTTCTGATATTTCATCTTTTGTGTTCTTGTTTCTGTTAAAAATACAGAGCTTTGTTCTAAGCTTGATTGTAGCTGTAACTCCACCCTTTAGCCATAATATTAAGAAAATTGTAATAATAGATCCATTTTAATGAAAATGTTGCTGTTCAATCAGCTGGTTAAGAGGGGGTCTTTAGTATCAAACTCCACAGGCTGCTGACTCACTGCTGAAGTGTTTCAACACCCACCTTCTCTCTTTCCCTCTAGAGCCAAATTACTTCAGTAGGGGCTGTATTCAGCTGAAAGACTGAATGCCAAGTTGCTTGCATTTTCTGCTAATACCACTCTATAATTCACGGAGAAATCTCAGCACAGGGACATTCTCCACAATTCACTGTTCCCTTATGGAAATAGCCTATTCTGAAACCAATCAGTCTTTATTTTTTCTAATAAATGTTATTCCTTGTTGATAAGGTTGCATTTCCTGAAACTCTGACCATCGTTTGTGACTAAAGTTGGTCTTCAAACAATGTCTACTCTTTTTTAAAAATTTTTATTTTTTTTTTATTATAACTCTTAAGAAGTACCAATATCAAAATTTTCAACAGTGATTTTATATCTGAGGCCCTTGTGTAGTGTCTAACTACAGGGAAGGCTCAGAAAGCTAACCATTACGTCTATCTTTTAACTCCGCATTTTGGGAATTAGACTGCACTCTTGTCTGACCAAAGTGAATAAAAAACCCTCTCAGTTCACTGGTCTGAGGTTTGGGTTTGGTCCCTGATCTCAGCCACTAAAATCCAGGATCAAATAGCTCAGGAGAAGGTCTCTGCCTTTATTCTCTGGCCAAGGCTGCTGTCAGGAGATGTAAGAATTAAGCTGAATTCGTTCTTCAAGGGAGATAGTAACTTCCGTCTTCAAATGAAACTCCGGATGTTACATGTTGTGGAGCTACAGGTTATTGCTGAGCCCCTAGGGTCTAGCCCTGAACTGGCTACAGTACTTGTCTGTTTTAAATTCTGATATTTTCCTCTGCTTGTAGGGATGAGCTCATTAAAGAAATCTGTAGTGTGGGTCTGAAAATGAACAAGGTACAGGCAAATAAATCCCCTGTGCTGTGCTGCTGTACTCATACCATAAGTGGCTGCACCATTTTCTCAAGGTGGAGCTGCCAGCAAAAATAGTGCACAAAACACCATGTTATTACCTTCATGGGAAACAGGCAGATGAATTCCTGACTTCAGGCACCTACCTACTTCAGGGCTCATCTTTCAGTCCATAGTACTCCTTCTCCTGGCCAGATGCCAGCAACTTGGGTCATCCAGTAGCATCCTGATGTTCGAGGCTGTGTGCACCTAAGTTGTCACAGGACTTATGTTACAAGTCAGATAGGTATTTTCATACCTGTATTGTCTTGTTGCTTCTAGGAAATGAACACACATAGCTCCTGGCTATGACACGGACTCCTCATGAGCTCAGAGACCTTCACAAATGTACAGAGCTTCAGCACATCTCACCACAACATCAGGAGCAGAGTCAGCATTTCAGGGTGTAATCATATTTGCTATCCTACTATGCAAACTACTAGAAAATTGACAGATATGAACGTAGAGAAAGGTGTCTCTATCAGACTTATGCTTATCAGGCTTATCAGCCTCAGAAATGACATTTCTGAGGCTACCTACCAGTAGCTCATCAGAGGGTTATGAATAATGTATATTTTTTTTGCCATTGGTGAGGTAGTATTAGCTGAATTAATCCACTCGTATTTCTTTATATGTATATAAAGCCTTAGCTTCTTTTCAGCCTTTATTCTTGCTGTAGTGTAGTAGGTATTTGAGTAAAGTCAGTGATTTTTCTTCCTGTCTGCTTTAGAAAACAATACTCATAGGCTCTTTCTTTGACTTAAACGCATTCATTCTTCCTAAAGCTTTTAAAAGAAGCAAAGCTTTCAAGATCAAAGATATTCATACAACACCTGTACTAACACTATTTTCAGTCGTTATTGACCATTCTTTGTGATATGGTTTTATGCAGGTGCCTTTCCAGTGAGCTCTTTAGAATGTGAGAGAATACAAAAAAATAAGCATACAGAGCATCTGTGTATCTTTTTATCACACTTTAAAAAGCAGAGCTTGTTGACAAATGGACAAAAAAGCACATAAATATAATCACTTCACTCCTCTTCTCCTTGCGATCCAGGGTATTAGAGAATCTTCAGATGGTTGCTCACATGATCATGAAATCACTGTGTATTCTGTAGGATTCGTGGATATGAGCCAGGAATGAATATTGGCAAATATTCAGTAGGCAAAGCGTGTCACTTGATAATCATTTTTTATTACCTCTTTTTAAATAATGGAAATTGTCTTGTCAGGGAGCAGAAATAATTCCACGTCTTAGATTAACCCTCCAATTCAGCCTGGAGAGCGTCTGGTAAATGCTGACAGGGAATGAGTGTGCGAGAACTTGTAAACTTTAAATTGTTCTCAAAAAGTACTTTACAAACACTTACAAATATCAAACCAGAAATAGATGTGAGTTCTCCAGGGATCAAGAAATAAAATAAAGGGAAATAGAGAGGGATAAACATACAATAACTGTTCCACACAGAGTAATTGAACTCTTGCTCTTGGTTATATTACATTTACAGTCTGTGCTCTTGTCCACTTAAATTTCTTTGTAGTGTTTACCAGACATAGAATGGACATCTTTCAAGATTGAAGTATAGAAATATATACACATTAAGGAGTGGACTGTGCTCTGAAGCAAATGATAGCTGAACTCAGTGACGGTTATGCACTTAATCTAGAGTTGGATCAAGACTTAAAGAACAAAATAAATCTGCTTTCTTGTGCAAATGAATCTACATTTATTTGTTTCTTAAAAAGAAGACATATATTTCCCTTCAGGACAGGATGTAAAAGTGTGCTTTTATGACTTTAATCTGAAGCAGTTGGTTGTAGCACAATGTTTGTGTGAGTTTAAATAGTAATTTATTTATTTTTTTCTCTTCTCTTAGGAGAGTAGTTCTTTTCAGGAAAAGGGAGATAACAAGATAATCCAGACCCAGAATGATTGCCCAGATACCAGGCATTATATGTGAGAACTGAATATTCATAACCACGTGCTGGGAGGTGAACAGACTGCGGAAAATGGTGTGATGCAGGTTCCTTCTTGCTGATAGGACCATGAGAAGGTACTTCACAAACTGAGATAAACAAACAGGATATATTTTTGCTCATGTACAAACCTTGTTTTTCTTTGATTATTTTTGTTTCATTTGCTTGCAGTGTGGCCCTGTGTGGAGCCATAACATTTCATGTCATTTCTGTATTAGCAGTTAGTGAATGAAATAAGAAAACTTGTATAAGTAAAACCTACAGCAATTCCTGAAGTCAGTGATAATGATGCTGGGGACTGTAACGAGATAGGGAGAGAGTTGTTCCTGCAATGTCAAACTGGGTTTTGCTCCCAGAGCTGAACACCAGGCATTAGAGATGCATGAATTCTTCCAAAAGAGGGCAGAAGCAGCATTTACAGAGTCCCCTTGACAAATATGTTACCTTCCCCCGTTTGCAGCCCTCTGTCTCCCAGTAATTCAGAATTACAAATCTCTGGCTCTACAAAAGAAATTGTAAGAACTAGCCAGGAAACTCCACAAATACTACAACACCAACGTGACACTGCAGGCTGCAAAACATATAAAAATCCTAAATGCAAATAGTCTTCCTGACAACAAACTCCAGTAGAGAAAGTAGACTGCAAAATAGGTGGAATGCCAAAGGCTATTTTCAGCCCCTAATATTCTTATTGTTTTATTATGCTTTCAGTTTGCATGGTTTAATAATAGGTTAATAAGACGTCTGAGGAAGTGTGTGACTTTGTGTACAGCCCCAAGGTAAAAGACAGGAATAAAGAAGTAGTGGCCAGAAGGGTATGATGTAGCCACATGTAACCAATGTAAAATTCTTTGGACATTCCAAGGAATGAGATGTGTCACCTTACCCCAAGGGAGAGAAATCATTAAAAAAAAAAAGAAAAAAGGAAAAAAAAGAAAAAAAAAAGGCTGGAAGGGTCCACAGGAGGTAATTTAGTCCAGCTCCCTGCCCTAAGGCTGGATCTTGTCTACCTGCGTCATTCCTGACAGATGTTTGTCCAACCTGCTCTGAAAAACTTACACATGATCATCTCTGCCAGATACTCAGGCAGACCTTCGTGCATGTTTGGCACTGCTTTGGTAGTCTGTCAAACCAGCAAAGTCTCATTGAATGGACAGCTGAAGAAAGCAAGAGGGAAAAATAAATATATATGTCCTTGCAGTACAAGAGAAATTGTATGTGATCTTGCATTACTGTCTCACTGTGAAAAGAGGTCATTCTAGTTGTTTGATTTATTTATTTATTTATTTATTTATTTTCATGCAATGTTTAGGTAAAGCTTACATAGGATAATCTGCAGGCCATCAAAACTGCGCTATAGCAAGTAAATACAAAAGTTGAAATACATATTTATGAAAAAAATCTGTGATCAATCTTAGGAATTTTGAGCCTGAATTGGAGCACACTGCCAAAATCTACATCTGTATTTGTAAGATTCATGTTTACGCAGTTGAGATATTGAGAGAGCAATGCACCATGTTTCACCAAAATGTCTGTTATACAAAACTGCCTTCCAAGATGCCAACCAATGTACTTTTCTATAGTATTTCATTAAAAAAAAAAAAAAAAAAAGATAAGAATAGACAGCATACGGTTGTGTGACTTTTGCCCTTTGATGATTGTTAGGTTTGTTCATTGTAGGTACTAGGAAGGACACACTGAGCTGGTACAAGAGCTAAAAGATATGTAGATTACACTGCACGTTGAAAAATTTGAAATATTCAGGGAAAATTATTAATCAGTTCTGCAAAAGAATGAAAAGTTTTAATTAATTAAAAAATGTACTTGATTGATTTCTGTTTTTTGGTCTTTATTAATTTCTATGTATAGAACTAAAGGAAATTAATAATTAAAATTAATTTCATTTTAAGGTGTCTGGTACAATGTTGAATGATATTTTCAGGATTGCCAGCCATAGCATTCACAAGGATTTTGCATACAGAAAATTAATTCTAACTCTGTTTTCACATTCACCAGGATTAGACTTTGTTCAGTTCCACTTCTTTCACTGATGTATGGTCAAGGCATAAACTTATCAGTATTTTGCTCCAAAAGCCCTCTTATATCTTGACAGAGGAGGCAGATGAACATTCTTATGTTGCTACTAGTTACTGTCAAAAAGACCATAAAGAACTTAATGGTTTATTTTAATTTATTTATTATTTTTGCTAAGTTTTCTGCCAAGATCCATGTGAACACATAGACCCCTTATGAGACCAAGAAAGTCCAACAACTCTGAAGTGTGAATTGAATAAAAAACATAATCCTTTTTTTTTTTTTTTTTTTTTTTTTCCCACCAAATTCAGCCAAATGATGCACTTGCAAGAGTTTCTGGTATATTCTGGATATGCTGACAAGTAAAGGTTTTATTTCTGACGTGGACCACAGTTTGAGTGTGTAGCGTAGCATGTGGCAGTCTCTGGATGTGGTGGGACTGATCTGGGATTTCTACTTTCACATGCAGGACTGAATTGCCTTGTGTACAATATTTTCAGTCTCAAGAAAATGTGTTCACTGTCCAGGCAGTTTTATTTTGTGTTTTGGTAGATTATGTCTTAAAGGTAGAAGTTATAATTTATGAAATCTAGCGAACTACCTCATGCTGATATGAGACAGCAAAGCTTAGAGAACATTGTCTCTTAGTATGTGTATGATAATGGGAAATAAAAGAGTAAGGACAACATTGAAATTCCCTTTCTCTTTTCTCCAAGGATCCTTAGTATTTTACAAATATAATGGGACTACCCGAAATGGCATAGAATAACCTACACTGAAAGGGACCTTGAAAGTCATTTTGTCTAATGCCACTTTCATAGCAGGGCTGTCACTGGAGCATGTTCCTCAAGCATGTGTCTGATCAACTTTAATCTTCAAAGATGGAGGTCTCAAAGCCTTTCTGGTCAACTTGTTCCTTATGTTCATGTAATGTTTCCCTTGCTGCACCCTATGGTCATTACACATTCTTCTTTTCGTGTGCAGGTCTGAAAAAAATTGTCGCTGTCTTCTCTGTAACACTTCATTAGGTAATTGAAACCAACAATTAGATCCCCTTTTAGCTTTCTCTTTTCCAGACTAAACAAGCCCAGCATCCTCAATCTCTCTTGTACATAATGTGCTTCATCCTCCCAACCATCTTGGTGATCCTCACTCTAGTTTGCCAAAATCCTGCTTGTACAGAGGGATCTCAAACTGGACACAGCTTTCCATGTGCAGCCTCAATAGTGCAGAACTGAGAGGATTAATCACCTTTTGTTTGTGCACTTGACAAACCAAAATGAGACCTCAGTTTTCAAAGCTCATTTGCACATGACATCAGATCATTTCTAGGAAGGTTTTAGTGAATCCCATCTTCCCCTCCATTTCTTTTTATGTCCAATAAAAATAACTTTTTTGAATTTTGTGAGTGCTCCAAAATGTTAGTTGGCCACAGCAAGACTTTCATAAATTCCTGTGTTTCTGCAGCACTTTCAGGACCTTGCCTTGTAATAATAGAATGGCAGGTCATGCTTTCTATCCATGCAGCAATTACTTAGCATCTGCAAGTGGGTGTGAACTGTTGAACAAGCAATGGATAGATCAATGGACAGATGAAAAAATATTTACTGTCAGGTTCAGTCATGTTCCTCCTTCATTTTGGCATCCTATTGTGGTTAAGAACCCTGCTTTGGAGTTAGGCTCTTTCTGAAAGAGGTGTGAGAAGCAGGTTTTCTTCATTCACCCATTAAAAAGGTTAAGGTAGAGGTATGGCTTATGGTCAAAATGTGAGAGAGATGGTAGTAAACAGAAAAGCTTAGGAAAGAGAAGAATGAGGTAAAGAAGAATATGGAAGATTGAAAAAATGTATGGAAATGTATGGAAAATTTCCACCCTCCAGCATCATGTTACAATTACATCCAATTAATATCTTCTGAATGTTCTGAAGGTTGCTCTTCTGGAAACGACCAGATGTTACATAGTGTTCTGAAATCCAAATTTTCATCTTTGTGTAGTTCCTACTGTATATTTCATCTTATACGTATGTGTGACAGTTTTGAAAGAAAGTAGGTCAACAGTAGTTAAGATAAGTAATACCTTAATCAATTTTAACATAACTTCTGTTGGATAGTGACTGAGGATAACATACTGCCTTCACTAATTCCATTTAAAGTAGCAGGGGCATAAAAAAATTATATTGCATAAATTGCATGGGGGACACAAATTATCTGTTTTATATTCCCATAGAAGCTATAAGAACCAGCAGGGTACTGTTAAAAACATGCAATAATTTTAGCATCTACTATGATTATTATTGATATACAAGGTACGTGTAAATTTAGCCTTCTTTAGTTCTATGCAGAGGAATCATTAATGCATAATGGATCTGATGACACAGAAGACCTTAATGATATGTTGCTATTGGACTTTTACTCATTTTATGCTTAATAAATTTTTACTTAAAAGAGATGTCCACTCATTTGCAGCCTTCAAAAGATGTTTATATATGATTGAGGACAAAGCATTGCAAAGCACAAATGTTGGAGAGTGTGTATTAAACATTTTAAAATTATTACTATAGTGTTTCAAAAATAGAAAATGTGCATTACTTTTTAATATAAATCGTCTCATGTAAGACAAGGACAATAAAAATGACCCAGAATTTTTGGTAAAAATACCAATACTCCTAGTAAGAATATTAGAACTAGAGTAGTTTGATTGATGTCTATAGCACTATGTCATTATATACAGGCTTGACATGAAGAAAATGATGGCTTGACTCTATTTGAGCTTAAGGATCTTGAAAGAGTGAAATTCTAGAGGGGAAAAAAAAAAGTTATATTTTCAAGGTGATAGCCAATATCTTAGAATGAGTGGTACCAGATAATGAATGGTTGAAAATCAACAGAAAATGTTGGATGCACTGATGTTGGAAAAAGAGTAAGAGTGCAGTCCTTGGACAGAGAAACAGGGGACGCCCAAGTTAGAATACAGAAGAATTTTACACTTTCTGTATGGCATAACATAGCAAAATCTTGTAACAAAGTAGCTTAATCTTGTAATGTTTAGATAAATCTATAGAGACTGACAAAATATATGAGTTCTCACCTGTTGATCAAAAGGCCATTTACCCGCTAATTCTTAAATGGGATGATGAATAATCACCAAACCTTCCACAAGCAGTGATCTCAAGCTATAATGGAGAAAAAAAAAGACCTTTAGGAAAGGGAGCTACACGGAGCTGATGTAAGACATGCCATGCAGGAAAGTTTCCTTTCTCCAGCACCTTTTTTTTCTCCAAGTCCCTTCCAGCCACCACTGCCAGGGACTTGCATGTTGAAGTGTCAAGCCTTGGGAAGCCACTTGGAAGTAGCACTATCCCACTGGACTGGAGCTCAGCTGCAGACTCAGACCCAGAGGTGTAACAGGCTTGTGATGAGCAATGCATGGAGGGACAGGGTTTGGAGATTATGACCAAGAACTGAGACCTCAGTGGAAACTGACTACCTGCTTCACCTTGCCTTATTACTAATCACTGCCTTGGTTGAGATTAATCTCTCTGATTTGGCAAACACTTTCCAAAATCACGGGAAGAGATGGTCTTTGCCCTGAGGTGGTCTGGTCCTTAACACTGCCCAAATATGCTCTGCAGATAGAGGGAAGAGAGGTGAGACTCCTACAAATAAGCACAGCACTGGTATATCACGAGCTGATCACAGCCCCAGTTTGTCTCCATTCAAATGATTTTGGATAACAACTTCAGAATGAATTCCTTCTCTAGAAACAAAAAGAAGCTTTCCCATTCAGTCAGAGGAGTACCTAGGGAAGGCAAAGCAGAGACAAGCACAGACAATGCCATAAGTAGCTCTGCTTGAAGACTCAGATAATATATACTTTAATCTTTTTATAGAAAACAGCTTGCTTTAATTCAACATCTGGTTCATTTGTGGGTGAGCATGGCTGCTACAGGACAGAACTGCCATGGCACTTTGTTGTGATACTTTTCTAATTTTCCATTCCAAACAAGATATGCTGTACAGTGAGGTAAACCCTATAAATAGCACACGAATCTTAAAAACTCTTAGCTTAACTTTCTTTTGATGTACTTTTTACAATATTTGAATATCATATTCATGTACTCCCCCCCCCCCCCCACCCCCTTATGCATGAGAATGACGTGTGAGTTTTGAAGTTGAAACATTAAACCTTATTGGGGTAAAACCTTTACATAGGTAAATCATGAGTGTCTCAAAGCAAAAGAGATTTCTTCTGTGAAACTCAACCAATAGTTATGAGCGCATTCCATATAACTGAATGCCATTGACTACTGGAAAAAATGTGCATAAGTGCTATGCAGTATTTTTTGCCTTGTAGCTCTGTACAGCAACTTTCCCTTAGCAAGGTCTTTTTCTGCATTTGGCTAACTGGCTCAGTGCAATCTCTCATGCGCTCATAGTCACTCAGGTGCTTAAGCACTTCACTTAATCAGTGCCTCAGGCAATGAAGATGAAGAGAAATCTACTGCCCCAAAGGGACCAGTCTCTTTTCTGTGGCAAAGGAAGAAAATTTCCTGTAGAGTGAAGAGAGGCAAAAACTTGTAAGGATCGCTGTAATCTGGATATCCTCAGAAACTTCCTCTTTTGTGGTTTAGAAGTGGCTCTAAAAGGGCCACTGATGTGTCTTGGACATGCTGGCACTGGGCCATCCAGCCACAGCACAAGCACAAGAGATCTCTGGTGTGAACACAGCCCCGTGCAACTCCAGAAGAATGTGTATCTCCCACTGTCCTTTTGCTTAGTCATGCTTCCAGATTTAAAAGTGCTAATCAGTCTTGTAAAATGTGGAGCTCTTAGCATTTGACTTATTACTCCTTATTTCCCTCTGTCTTGCATTTTACCCATTTTCTAACCTTTCCTGCAAGAGCACGGGTGGATTTAGATGCATGTCACTAATAGTTTATCTGCAGTGTTGTACATCTTCATTGTAACCCAGTGACAGCTCTCAAAGAGCTTGTACACAGCTGGGAGTAACTGAAGTCCCTGCCAGCAGCAATCCTTCATTTTGGAGTACCACATATTGCATCCTCTATTCCAGAGTGTTTACAGCAGCCTGAAAATTGGAGACAATTGTTTTCATATGAAGCACAATTTGTCATTAAATTCAGCCAAACAGAAAACTATGCAGATCCTGGAATCCCTGCATATTACTAGTTGGTGCAAGGCCATGTTAGGTGTTTTGTAACTAATCTGTATAACCATTTCATCTTTACAGAGGTTTCGTTTTAAGGCTCTGGATTAGTGTTCATGATGTTCTATGAGAAATTATAAAACACTGTGAAACATAGAGACATTACTGACGTACAGGTAAAAGTTATGAACAGACAAAAGCTACTTTATTATGAGGATGTTCCTTTTAATTTAATTTTGCTGAATTCAGTTTAGTCCCATCTGGAAAAGAAGAAAATTTCCTTGTGACAATGAATCTACTGTTAAAAATAACATTACAACAAGTAATGAATGTTTGTAGTGCTGATGGGCAGTGACAGCTCTTTAAGATCTCAAGCAATATCATTAATGGAAGGTGATGAATTAACCCCTCCTTAATTCAGCAGAGTTATCTCAGAATTAACTTTGATTCTAGTGTCTTTTGTTCATTTGACCCACTAGAACATTTTTAATGCTCAGAAAATGATGTCTTTACAACTGTACTTTAAAAATCAAATGTGGGAAATCTTTGGTGTAAGGTTTTTATATAGAACCTTTTTTTTTTTCTTCTTCTTTTTTTTCCCTTGGACATACAATAATCTCATTTATAACCCATTCAAAATACCAGTTGGCAATTTACGAACTTATGTTTATGTACTTTACAAACGTATGAAATTGAGTAAAAAAAAAAAAAATAGTTTAAGCATAGAGCAGTGCTACTGTATGTGCCCTAGCATCCACCACCCCATCCTCACCCCCATGCTGCTCTGCAGGCTTTGAGGCTGCTGTTTTAGTTTAAGGTAAGCTAAGAACCTTTTTCCATTGATCTTTTTATTCCACATCCACAAAGGAAAATGCTAGGACGTTGCTACTGATTTTTTCCCCCCAATATGTGGTCATTATAAGCAAAAAAGAAGCTCACACTTCTACCTTTTAATTGGGCATTTAGCAGGACAATGTTTGAAAGCAATTAATGGGAAAAACATTTTTGTCCTGTTTTATCAATTGGTCTCCAAGAAAAATGCTGTCCAAAGTAACTATTATGTGCAAGCCAGGAAACTGTTGTCCTTTTCAGTTTTTCCCATGTCACAATTTATTCATTTAATTCAGTTCTCCAAAATTACTGCAGTGCCAATTATCTCTCTCTGTGTAGAAAATGAGTTTGGCCTACTTCAGCTTTTCCTTCATTTTATGCCTGTTCTCTGCTATTCTTCAATGAGTGATTAATGTGCGATGTGAAAAAAGGGAGGATCTTCAAAAATATGTGAAGTGTCTAGAGTGGCTTTTTGGTACCTGTGAAGAGGCCCCTTGAAGAAGCTTAAAGGACAATGGAATATTGCGGCTAGCAGTGGTTTATTTTGTCCACATGACTCATTTCACACGCACCCAGGCAACTGATGAATGGAGGATTAACACAAGTTTTCACCTTATTGAAATGAGTGATTCAAAGCAAACAAATAGGACTAACTAGTTTGGAATATGAAATTAAAGTTTCTCCAAGTCTTTTTGTTATGCATCACTTTCAAACTTAATTAGAAATATGATGGTTTTAGAATTACTTTTAACTAACAGTTGTTTAATGTTTGTTATTGTCACAAAATCCACTTGTCTCAAACCTAAAGACTCCAAGGGACTGTTCAAACATATGAACAACAAGTTGTTTTAAAACAAAATGAAAAAATACCACATATATACACATATTCACTCTTTCTTTGTGCATGTTTATATATACTTACACAAAGAAAGAGAATTAGATGCAATTTTTATTGTTAGTTGCATTCTATATTCCTATAAATATTTATAGATGAGTAGATAACACTGTAAGAAAAGTGCTTTAGATGTTATCTTTATGCTAATTTACACAACTCATTCAACTCCTTAAGATTAGTAATTATGTCCTGGGGTTACCCAGGAACCCCACTCAACACTATGTGACTTTATGTAGTGTTAAGTTACAACATCCTGTGGTCATACAAGTCATAAGCTCCCAGTTTACAACTTTAACAACTTCCCTTAAGGAAGGATAATTTAACAACTTTGTATGGTGTAGTTGATGTTCAGGACACACAAATGCCATCAAACCAGGATGTCTTCCCCTTATTCCTGTTAAGGATGCAAAAAATTAATATCGACCTCCCTTCTGTAGAACAGAAAGCCAAGTACACCTTGCTGGCTGTACATTTAAGGGTCATATGCCCCTTTCCTTTTGGGGGCAATAATTTTTTCCAGTGCCTTTCTAATGTACTAGAAGCTCCCTGAAGCTGAGTAGTTCAATTGGCTTCTTCTGTGGAACAGCTCCATTAAACCGTGCATGCAGAGTCTTCAGCATGGTGTTGAATCTCAACTTCTGTCATTAAACTTTAAGATTATGAGCTTGACACTCTGTAAAGAACTTCTACAGAAGTTTATGAATTAAACCCAAGAATTTCGGTTTACTGAGTGGCAGTAGAGGGGAGAAAAAAGGATTGTTCAATTCACCACCTAAACTGTGGCTAATCTTTTCTGAAAATTTGCACAAACCTGGTGGAGAGGGAACTAGAGGTTGAATTTTACTTTTGTTTCCCACATGAGCAGAAACACTATGGTTAACCCTAGTGGGTATTGCTATTCCTGGCTGCAGAGGGAAGCTGTGATGCAGCACAGAGGGATACTGTGATCATGGGGTAACCAAGATGAGTTTGGATATGGGATGGTCTGTAAACATTTCCACTGAAAATAGACATTGGCCATATTCAGCCATGCATTCAGAATTCGATTGCTGTTTGTAAAAGAGGATTTGATTTGGTTTAGCATCTGCCCACTGCTCAGTAAAACAAGCAGGAACTATTGCAAATCCAGTGGCCAAAGTTTAATGAATGACAACTGAACCTGTCCAGCTTTAACGTTTACTTCCACAAAGTCTTCTGACTTCGTTGGCTGGAGCATTTTCACAAATATACAGGACTTTCCTATAAACCAGTATTTTTTTTGACAGATTTAGAAGCCCCGGTAGAGGCATGGAAATGTGAGATCTTCTCAGTAAAGAGTCTGCAGATATTTTCTTTGTAAAGTTGAGAAGACAATTTATGATGTTTTTCCTATTAATCTTAAAAAGAGTGTTTTTTTTTTTTTTTTTTTTTCTTCTCAAACTTTAGAACGGATTTCAATCTGAGGCAGGTGTTTGATATGGAAAACCTTTCATGTCTCCCATTTTAGTAAGTGACTAAGTTTGGATTCTTTACGTAAGTATGGAGAGCTTCTCATAAATACAATTAAAGTTTACCAAAAATGGAATTCCACATTTCTGGGAAATTTCAACATTTTAAGTTCTATTTTGGTCCAAAAAATGTTAAAATTCCCCCATGTAAATTTGAAATGTCTCCTGTAGAATAATACCCGTACTTGCTTCATTTGGAACAATGACATATTTTTTGACCATGTCGAAGAGATTAACACGTTTAAAATCTGATAAAAAAAAAAAGTATATACTGAACAGTATCTTGATATGATACCAAAGCAAAATAAGAATCAAAACTATTTCTCTTTTATCAAGATGAAACAGTCAAATTTATCCTTATATAACATTTCATGTTAGAATTATTGTCCAAACTGTATATCTGTACCAGTAAGAGATATAGTTGCTCCAGGGGACTGTTTATATTTTGATGAACATGTATTTCCCAGTAAAGCTTGCTCAGACTGAAATATTTCCTTGGGTCAGAATATTATGAATAGATGACACCATCATCTATACAAATGAAGATTTCTTGCCTCAGCGAGACTGAGTCCCTAGATAGGAGGGAAGAGCTGAGACTCAAGCAAGTGCTGGTGAATTCAAACCCTGGAAGCAACCTGGAAGCAAACTGGGAAGCGGATGGATGCTTTTCAGCTTTACAGTACCCAGTACTGTGCTCCTGGAAGCCTGGGCTCAGTGCTGTCAAGGTGATACTTCATTTCTCGTGCTGAAATACAAGGCTGACAGGCCTTGCTCCCTTTACTTGCCATGCCAGTAGAAAGACTTTGATTTGTTTCACTGGCGCTGAGCTGGATTCTGGAAACTGCTGTTGCTTACAGTGCTGCGATAAAAACAACATCCCCATGAGAGCCTCCAAAACATCTGGTCCTCTAAGAAAAAATTAGCTATTCCTACACATTCAGGAACAATTCTGCCAAGTGATGTGACTAGTTTGTATTGCTAAAATGTTCCATGAACACTTCAATTTCGTCACTACTAAAGGTCACCATCCAACCCACGAAAGCCCTTTCCACACTAATCATCAACACAGTACAGCACAATGTCTCTGCCCGTTTGGTTAGAACATGGAACAGATGTGCAGCTCACTCTCAGAACTCTTGATAAGGTCAGAAACTGGCATTTACCATCCCAGGAGATAATTCTTCTATAATGGAGCAAATCCTCTACTGCAGATAATAGTGAAGTAACTATATAATTCTGCACAGAGTAATCACTGGACTTTTGGGTTCAAGCATGATGGAACTATAGGTGTTGTGTGATGCCATATCTAATTGATAGGTGGATTGTTGTAAATCCCACTGAATCCATAATATCCAGTGGATATTTCAGTCTTCCACAGGAACTGGAAGTTTTCTAGAATTTCTGATATAGAAAATCTCATCCTAGAATGCTTTCTGCCTTGGAGGATGGAAAATTCAAGTGGGAAGTGAAGATAGAAATAATCTAATGCAGAGAAAAACATTGTCTTGTACACAGAGGATGAGTGATATAACCCTTAAGTCACTGCTGGGCATCATCTCCCTCCCTAGATTTTATGTGCATCTAGATTTTAGTCTCTAAGAAACTCTAAGAAAACCCAAGGAATTGGTGAAGAACTGAAAACTCTCATAAGATCAGGCAGCCGTGGGACAGAGTTTCTCTGTATTTTATTCCATATCTCATCTGAAAAGCAAGATTCTGTAATATAGGTGAAACAAATTTGCTGAGATTCACTAAGAACACTCTGCGGCTCTCCAAAATGAACTTTCGCCTCATATGCTTTTGCAGTTCCACAAAATTCAGCATTAATATATGTGAATCAACTTCCAGCTGGGGACTGTAGTCACTGAAAAATTAATCTAGATAACCAGCCAGTAAGGAGACAGAACAGCCTCTGTAGTTCAAAGAGAAACACAGGGTGCATATCAGAACTGGTACCAACACAGCATACCTTAAAAACAAGATTGCCATTCTCAGGGAGGAGCAAAAGCATTGCATCTTTTTGTTGGATGGATCCTAAATTTTCTGGATTGTAACAATACCTCTTTGCCATACAGTCAAGATTTTCTCATGCAAACACAGTGTTTTTATGTTCAATCAAATCATGGTCTGGAAAAGTTCTACAAAGCATTGTTCTTGCATTTAACATCATGATGGATGTAATAAAGGCAACACTGCCTTGACCAGGATGGAGTGCTGTTATTGTTCTTTTCACCAGTAGAGACCTATTTCAAAACCGACAAACATAAGAAAGGCTTCCCACATTCACTCATACTTGCTGGAGCTATTCCACCTGAGGATTATCATAACATGAATGCAGTGTGATAACTGTACACCCACATCAGGGAAACCCATGTGTAAGAAATATGTAATGTAAGCTATCTTGTATTTTAACACTGACAGCAGATATTTTACACTTCTCCCCACAAATCACATTAGGTCTTTCTTTCATACCAATTCCATGCAATTCTGAAACCTAGAGAGAGCTGTTTTCTATCTTCTTCTAGGAAGGAAAGTGTGTTCACCGTTACCTGACCAATGAGAGAGGTAATTTTGCTGAACTGCACAGGTATTTGTACCATCCCCAGAGGTGGGACACCTTTGCTGATGGCAGCTATACAACGGGCAGCCCTGCTTCACGCTGATCCAGAGGTTGCTTCCAGACTTGATATCGAAAGTGTGCTCCTGTGACAGGTCATAGTTTTACAGACAAGCACAGGTCATATTGCCAGACAATACTGCCCTTTTTTTTTTTGTGTTTGATGGCAAATTGACCCTGGGTATGACCCAGGAGAATAAAAATACATGAGGGGGAAGTTTTCAGATTTCATGAAAATATGACAGGGACTATGACCTCTAGGACTATTGTGTGGTTCCTCTAGAACTGCCAATCATGGGACTTTCATAGAGCTCTTTTTGGCCATTTCACAAGCCAATAGTGTGGAGTTTCTAGCTTGACTTCCTTCATTTTGCAGATGTGTTTATATTTTTATTTTTATTTTTATTTTTATTTTTATGTTTATGTTTATGTTTATGTTTATGTTTATGTTTATTTATTTTTATTTTTTGATATTTTTTATTTTTTTCTGCCGTAACTTAGTTTTGAATTTTTCATCTTTCAGAAGGAAAGCGCAAGTCCCAGGGTAAGAGTTAAGCTCAGTGGCAGCACAACAGCATAGAAACAGGTTGGAAGCAAACAGTAAAATCAGTAGCCATTGATGCTCAAAATCATAAGTGAACTCAAAAAAATAAAACAACAATTCCTGTTTTACCACTTCAAGAGTTTGGTGTTATTAATCTCCGTAACCAGAGCAGACTGAACCCTGCACAGTACTGGTTAGCAGAGAAAAAAAAAAAAAAAAGAGACATTGTTTTTGAGTTAACACACTGATGTGGCAGTGGTGTTACCTAGCTCATCTTTATTCACTCCTCTCCCTTATTCCATTAACTTACAAATCCCAGGGAAGTCAACACCCCATCACACTCAACCTCCTTTGAAACCTTCCCCGAATGCAAGCACAGAAAATACTGTCCAACCCATGGAATTGGTTTCCACGCCTGCCTTCTTTCCTCCTGCCGTGTCAGGGGATGCTGCACCGAGTCCTGCTTGCTGTCCAGAACCACCATGCAGCGCTGCTCTGGGCTACAAACCAGCTGCTGCATTGCAGACCAAGAACGAGAACGTGTCAGGGGGGAGCTAATGCGATTCCTCTCTCTGTAATTTGCAAAGTGCTTTGGGGTTCTGCTTGGTAAGGTCTGCTCTCTAAATGTGTTATTTCTACATCTTAAAGGTTTCGTGGCAGAGAGGCACAGCGGAGCACTGCTGGGTCTCAGAGCTTCTGATTTTTCTGATGGTTTTTGGGGAAAGACGTCTGTGGCTACAGCTAAAGACTGAAAATGGGGGGGAATGGGTCATTTGGCCAATCCTACAAAAGCCCTGGATGAGGTCAGGCTCTTGCCTCACAGATGGGAGCTGAGAAGAGGTCCAGACAAGCTGCAAAGCTGCCTAAAAAACTAAAAATGAAGGGGATGGCCCTGGTTTACCAAAGGCTTAAGCTATAATTCACCTAAATAACAGCTGAATCTTCATAGATGCTGTCTAGGGCTCTGCTGAGCAGCCCTGACTCTTAATCATCACCCCCAGCCGCAGCCCCTCACCCTCCCCATCCAAATTGGGAAAAAACTGAAAATTTGTCTCGTTCAAGACCTCACCAGGCCGCAAGTGTCAGCTGCTGTGTCTGATGACTGGCGCGTTGATTACGCACCTATCCAGACACATGGAAACTCCTCAGGGAAAAGCTCCCCAATACACACACATTTGTAATCTCCTGTGAATAGAGTCATAAGTGCCCATTAACTATTGCTCAATTACACGGGAACTCTGCAGAAGTAAATATGGCATGCACATGAATATCAATTAAAGCCATTATGATCAGTGTGGTCGTGAGTCAGGAGGGAAATGTGCATAATCTTGGGAGAATAACGAAGACACGCTCCGCTTTACTCGTGTGGATTGAAATAGAATGTTAAGCTAATAAAAGCTTTTGCATTTTTAAAAATATTTTAACAAGCCCAGAATAGTTTTGAATCATATCCGCCTGTGATTTCAGTTGTTCAAGTTAGCTTTGAAGCATTTTTAAAAGACAGAGGGAAAAGCCTCTACTGCTGAGCATGAAATTGCTCAATTTCTCTTTCCCCCTGCAGTCGTTTAGCTTTCATGCTAGCACTGTCCTTCCTAACACAGTGCAGAAACAACCAGCTCTCAGATACCTGCTCAAAGAAATGTTGATCGTAGTTGCCTGGCTGAAAGACCAGGCAGAAACACAGAGCACCAGGTGCCTGGCAAACCACTTCACCTGGAAGCACGGGAGCTCTTGCACTCTGGCAACTGAGCATCCGTGATGAAGCATCTTGTCTTGAACCCTTCTGGCCACCTATTGTGTGACCATGGGTAAACCACAAGCTGCCACCATTATCTTTAGTGTAAGTACAAGGTGTAAAAGAGTAATGCCATGTGTCAGTAGAGGTTTTGTAATGGGGATGCCTTTACCACTGTGCATTTTTGCCTTGGGAGGAGAAGGACAACTGATGTACAAATTCTCCCAAGACAGGCTGATTTTGACAGCATTTATGGGAATACACCAATGGCACTTATCAAAGGTTGTGGCATAATTTTCATTCTGATGGACACTTAAATACAATGTTGTAAACATTCCATACAATTTTCCTTTGCTGAATCACGACATTGTATTTTCTGCCTGGGTGTATCTTCTCCCACGTGCTATTGAATTTTGAAAGCATGTCGTTTTCACAAGAATGATACAGAGTCCATAAGCAATTAATAACAAAATGTGGGGTCCTGTCTGTCACATCCCTTAGTGAAAGGGGCCTAGATACAGCTTTGGCAATACACATGTGCCAGTTGCTTGAAGCATACTCAGTCTGGCTTAAACTCATTTTAAAATATTCATTATTTTGAAATCAGCTGTGTCATCTTGTAGACTAGAAAGACACATAGGCTGCATCCATGGGGGCAAACTGAACATGGCCAGAGGCTGGCTTGTGATCACCACACCATTAATGGAAGCTTAGTCATGTCAGGGTAGGTCAGGAAGCCACCCTAGCAGAAACTTCAGGTTCCACAGGATGCCAAGACACAATCCAGGCAACAGGACTAGGTAAGGACTGTTCCCAAGAGGCAGGATGGAAAAAGGAGGATTTAGCCATACAGTTACAAGCTGTGCCTTGCCACTTGCCATCTGGGCAAAGAATGGGCCCTGGCCCGTTTTATGTACTAGGATGGATGTAGCCATAGAGACTGGAATGTTTGTACTGCCTTTAATTAAATGGAAACTGTGCTTCATGGCAGTTCTCACAACAGTCTAAATCTGTGGGATCAGGGTGATGTCTGATCACTGGACTCAGAGACTGGTATGTAGACTGAAAATATACGTTGAAGCATCTGTGTCGGGAAAGCAGGTAATTACACAGGATGCAGTACAAGTGGGCTGACAGACAACTCTGTATTAAATAAAGCAAACTGTCTAGTTTCTGAGTGTAATGCAAACTTCAGCTGCAATAGTTTTAGAAAACAAATCTGGAAGGTCCGGGGGGACTTCTTTAGAATTATTGTACTGGGAAAATGCTTCAACATTTTAACATAATTGTTTTAATTTTGGCCTCATTGAGGTAACAGCTGGAAGCTTTTAGAGCTGTGGGTACATTTAGATTATCTACCAATTTGCAGCAATGAATACAGTCAAATATACAGATAAAAAGAAAGTTATATAGTTTAGCAAATACAGCCAAAAGAAGGAAACCTTAGTAAGTAAATATTATGAAATCTGAACAAATCTCAGCTGGCCAAAAGAATGAAAGTATGGCTGTGCATGATGGCATATTGAGGAACAATTATTTGAACCCAAATTTCATTCTGTTTGCATACATAAAATTTTACATAAAATAACTACAGTAGAATTCTTCCATCACTATTTCTTGCTAAGCAGTATGATGTCTGTCCTTTGTTAGAGTTGTATGCCATAGAAATCAATATGCCAAGCATTGTCTTCATCACAGGCTATCAGGATAAATATTAACTGAATTACTCAGATTTCTTTGCTGTATTGCGGCCTCATTGCCTGTTAAATAAAAACTCTAGGTAGCAATTTTTATCAAACTTTTATGGGCCTAAGAAGTGCCCAAGAAAGCTGTTGGGGTCCACCCCCTGTTACCACCTTAGTAAGGGATAAACATTAGATATTGAGATCATCTTGCAAGGAAACACGGAGCCTTGGCTCTCACTGATTTTACCTGACTTTAGTGGCTAAGTCATTCAAACCTTTGCTCTTGTTTACCTGATCAAGAAAAGATTCATAATGTCCCCCTTCTAGGAATGGGTTAAACTTAATTAGCTAATAATATAAAGCACTCCAGAGATGAAAAGGACTCTACTATGCAAGTGCCGACTATTAGTCATTATTAGGCTCTTTCTTTTTCTTTTTCATATATTAGCCCAACTAAAAGACAACTAGAAAACTCTTTTTTTTTTTTTTTTTTTTTTTTTTTTTTTTTGTCAGAGGTTTCTTAATTTTAACCAGCCAACCTAAAGTACTTTTAACAGGTAGGATTGATACATTTTTAATGCCCTGTAGTACATTTGTGGCAAAAGGGGCAGAAAGTTAGTTTTGTCTCTGCTTCTTTAAATTAATAGGGCATAATTTGCAGTGAGGAGCAAAGTTTGCTAAGGAATCATTGTGTTGGCAACGCTGGTCAAATAAAGTGTCCTGCAGGAGCTAGGTAATAAATAAAAACCCTGCCTTCACGTGGCTTTGTCATTGTCTGGAAAGCAGAGAGAGAGCCTAAAATAATTAAAGGTGCTTATTCTGGTGTAGTAGTATGAAGTATGCTTGGATTTTCCCTTTGCAGGAGCTAAATCTGTGACCTTCTGTACCAGAGGAAAGAGTCCTTTGTGTTCTGAGCTCTAATAGCCTTACCATGATTTCATTTCTACCAGCAGTCATGAAACACTTATATTTATTTTCATTACTTCCAGCCTTTCTCTTTCACAACAAGTTGTTAGTTTAATCTTTAAGGAAAAAGTAGATTTTTTAACAATTTTTTAAATTTTTTTAACCTTGATTGGCTGCATGCCTTTATATCTTTGGTTCATCTCCTATGTTTCAGAACGTTTCTTTTACCTTGTGGAATACTGTTAGAAGTCTCTGTACAAAGGCAAAAGCTGTGGTTGCTATAGCAATAACCAATCTGATGAAGCTGTGACCTAAATCATGACTGAGAAAAATAGTACCTTTTCTATATCACTGCAGTTACTGCTTCATTGGATTATGCTACCGTTATGCAGGATTTATTACCTAAAATGAACTCCTTGGCTCCAGGATCCAAGAAAAAGTAAAGTGATACTTCTATAACTATAGAGTTGGGCAGGAACACGAATATCTTAAATCTGTTGAAATTTATAGGTGAAAAGGAGTTCTGCTTCTGGTAGCACATATGCAGCTAAACCTTGGTGCAGCACAATCTATTTCTTGAAAATCCAGGGAGCTTTGGCTGCTGGAAGATACTTAAATCAACATAATGTACAGCTCATTTTTCGAGCATTGCAGAAAAACATCTTGCCAAACTTCCTGAACTCCTTACTTCTGCCATGACGTATCATCATGCAGTAGTAAAGGAGAGAAACATTCTCTGGGAGCAGTTGCTTTGTCACTTGCTGAAAATCCCGTGAGGAAACTGGTGCAGATATCCAAAGAATACTACCTAACATACAAAACTTGTGGCCCTTAACTGTCTCTGACCATGAATGAACTCTCACCAGTAGACATGTATGAGGTCATTTATGGGCCTGCTTTACTTTCACAAAGGACAAGGGAATGTAACACGGTAACATATATTATATGATGGGGTAGGATTTATCCCATTGCACTTGTAAAACTTCACCTTTGAATCTATGCTTATCATCTAGGCTCCCTCTACAGTCAATGGAGAGAGAAACACAGAGAAAGAAACGGTTGATTTTCCTTGTGCTAAAATCTGGGATAGATGGGATTAAAATCTAGAACAGCATCTCTGTCTCTCTGTATACTACAGAGGGAGATTTGATAGCTTAGTCCAAACACTTAACTTAGAAGGCTGCAGTTATATGAGATTAACTTTGCTCACATTAATGGTGTTATGCGATACATCTAGTGTGAATGACCATTGCTGATACAGCAACATGGTAGTACTAAAGTGGTCAGATCTTTAACTTCACCAGTGGTAGCTTGTCCTGAGCTCCACCAGAATTGAATCTAAGGATAAGAAATGGCTGAATTACAGGAAGGTGGGAGTAGAGGCAATATTGAAATTACTTGTATTGGAGAGGATGGGAAGTGGGAAGTTGGCAGAGTTAACTACATCAGCTTCATTGGAACAGCAGACGCAGGTTGGCAATTGTGAGTACATTTAGCCTGATAAGTAGCTAGCTAAGAGGTACTTGTGCTGTTATTACCCTCCCTGCTAGTCCCTCACCCATCCTTCTGATACAAACCCAAGTGGATAAATCCTATGGATCAAGAGACAATTAAATGTGTTTGACGATGCTCAATGGGAAATCAAAGTTGATGTCAATGCTGTCAGAGATTTGGACTTGAGATGCACAAGCATCAAAGAAGCCTGGCTGCTGAACTATTTGGAGAGATCTAAAATTATGCATTTCTTATGGCCACCTGGTCTCTTCAACATCTGCTGTGTACTTGGCTCAGAGACTGCCTGCTTTCTGAAATCACACCACACATGACATAATGTGTCAGAAGTAGTGTGACACAGCAGTGACATTTAAAGGGACATGAGCTGGGCCATCAGATCTTCTAGAAGGCATGCTCAAGAGCTTTCCCAGTTTCATGTGGTCCTGATATGCAAATGAGATTGTTTGTTACCTTTTTCAATTGCCTTGCAGCAGATGACCATGGAAAATCCTTCATTTCATGAGTGGCCGGGTGAAAAACAGAAGTCACTTGTAGTGCAAGGACTTAGGAATCCCTTTAATTTTGCAAAAACTCTTTCACTTTCTCAGCAGTTGTGTCTGATTGATGGTTGTGCATTTACAAACTGGAAATTATGTGGCTACTGGCCAATGTGCAATATGATAAAATATTGCAGTGAGGATACTTAATATTTCACTGCTAAAGAAGCTGAGAACTGACTTTTCCTTGGTATAGCACCCATGTGCAGACCTAACTGAGAATGGTGTTATAAACAGATTGGAGCAGAGCACTGCTAAATCTGGACTGCAAGACCAGTCCAAAATATCCAAAACTCCATATCCAAATTGTCTGAAAGTCCAAAATATTCAGCTACTCCAAGGTGCGGCACTGGGGTCTTCTGGTTCTGCTTGGCTACTTCTTGAAGACTCCTTTTCATGCAGATGCTCCCCCAAATCCTTTGCATATCTTTTACTATTTTGCTTACTGTGTCCTCCCACTCTTCCTTTTCTACCTTGCAACAGGCCACAGCACTTCTGTGCTTCCTGCAACCTTCTCATTGACCTGTAGAAAAAAACATTGGATGAGAATTGTGCATATCAGTTCCACAGGGAAAAGGCTGGAGACACTGAGGACATCACCAGTATCTTACATCTCTGGAATGAGAGGGGATTTGTTAAGAGAATTTTCCTGTTGATCCCTTGCAGTATGTTTTTGTTAAAGCTGAATCTGTTTGACAAGTTACTCTGTCCCTGAGGCTAGGGGGTTTGTTGGTTGTAAAACCCATCCAATAACCTTTCAAAACCAGCTTCAGTCTCCATCTGGGACCCCCAATTCAACTTAAATCAGCTAAAACATAGCCATTTCAAAACACTTCCCTTTGCTTCCTTCTCACATTGCTTCTTTCTGCTCCCTTGTGAAGAAATTGTTTTAAAAGCATTTTCACTGCTTTACCCCTAAGTCCACTCTGATGGGATTCTCATGGCATTTGGAGAGATCCTGAGGTTACAGTTCCTCACAGCTTTTCTAACCTGTGTTTCTAGTGCATACATATTCTCCCTTCCTAGCAGTGCAGAGATTCACCTGGTCTTGTGTTCACAGTCTCCTTTGGGGATCCTTAATAGTCATATGTTCATATGTACGAATATAGAACAAGACGTCTCCCTCCTAGAAATGGGATTCTCCATTTTTTTCCCGTGTCTGTTAGAAACAGAATTTCCTTCATTGCTGAACGTCTTTCTTTATATTGTGGCTGCAATATGCCATTTCAGAAGTGTCATCACCTTTATCTTTTTACATTCTGATGTAGTCTGTAATCAACACTAGCTTCAGCGACTCTCATTACTAGCTCTTGAAATGATTCTTCAGACTCAGCAAGAACAACATCATCATCAGATTACAGCATCTGCTTCCTCCAATTTCAGTTTTACCGCTGTAGCCAACAACAACGACACACATTTGCATTTCAGTGTGCAGGCAGAGCTGATACTGTGCCATGGTGCAGCTCTGTTGGACTTTCTTCCTGCCCATCAACCACCATGCAGTGTTCTTTGTGAGTCTGTCTTTTCACTTGCATCTGGTCACGTACGGCACGATAAATTATATAAATGTATCAATAAGCCCCCACAGATATTAAGAGAGCTGTGTTAACATTCAACTGTTCCTTTCTGTTCTTTAGCACATACCTTTCTGAACAAGGTGTGGTTTTTTTTTGTGATTTTTTTTCCCCAGCATTATTCTAAAAGTTGATTTACAGCATTGCCATGAGTAAACTAGCCTGTGTTTTGTTCTTTCTGTGATCAGTTTTGCTTTCATATTTTTCAGTCCCTTTCTCTAAACACTAAGCCTGTTTTTTTCTTTGCGTGTTTGAATAGCAAGTGGAATTATTTGGCAATGTGCACATCCTCTCAGACTCCCCTTCTCTGAGAGCAGAATGAGTTTAGTGTCTCTCAGTAAGTCCCATAGCCGCTGCCCTGTTTTTCCACAGAAGTTTGCAGATCTTACGGGAAATCTTGATACCAATCTCACATTAGAGTGTTCTCTTCAGGTACATAAAGCAGGCAGGAATGAGAATATCTGAAGCACGTAATGATGACTATTTGAGTTAATGATCCCACTGTCTTCCTGAAAGAGTAATTCGGATAAAAGATCAGATGATAAGAGCTTCTGATGCTGAAATCATGTACCTGAAGAGACTTAATCTAGCCTTGTTTGTTTGTTTAATAATAGCATACGTGCTGACTTAGTTACCTTTATCTCTGCAGTACTAAACAGTATGTGTATGGGGAACCTAGGAGAATAACAGGTTAGCTAGTACTTTCACTGAGCTGAAAAAAAACAAAACAACAACCCTAAAAACATTTAGAGACTTGATTTGACAGCTTCAGTGCTTACCCAAATTTAGCTATATGCTCTGTGAGACTTGTGTGAGGGGGATGAAGAACAGCAAAGCAGCTTCAGTAAGCTAAAGAGGTCAGGAGGATGACCTGGAATGGGTTACGTGTGGTTCCTAATTTTGAGGTTATTATCACAACCAAGCATACTGGATATATTATTCTTTGCAAATAGAGTTTTAGACCTGTTCCAGTGATGCCGAGGTTGAGGCCTCTCCTTATAAAAATTAAATGACTAGATCCTTAGACCTCCAAGGTGATGAGCCAGGTAGAAGCATCCTGTATTCTTGTAGCAATTCAGGCTGATGACTTTTGCAAAAAGTTCATTTTCAAATTTCTTTTAAACCACTTCATTTTCCATTGAGACACAGTGAAAAATTCAAACCTCACTGAATGCTTCCATTCATTTGCCTGGATTTTGCCATTTTCATTTTGTTTCTAGGGTCTGCAACATTTACAGTTCTCTTTACAGTGAAATTCTGTCATGTCAGTTGAGCTTTTGTAGGGCCAAAATTGCAATTAAAATAATTTTATTAGGATTGGGTACTGAATATTTTTGCTCTTTGATTGCCCAGCCAAATTTTGAGCAAATCTAGGCCCTATTTTAAAAATAAGGAGTCAAAGAGTTTCGCAGCTTAACTCCCAGAAAAAAAAGTATCAGAAAAACAGAAAAACTCAGAAGAGAGGTACCTAGCTTTAGTGTTTTACCTTTCATATCAGGCTTGTACCCAACATTATTAAAGGCTGTCAGTGATTCCAAGAGCATGTTGCAACCTCAGTTCGTTCCCAGCAGTAAACTATGCTAGAGGCGCATCAGGGCAAGTGTTAATAAAGTATTAATAAATCCTGGCTACGTGGGAGTAATATTGCAGGGTAGGCATTGATAGAGAGATCTAAGACATTTACAAGCACAGGCTAAGATCCCTGTGCTCACCTGTCATCTCTGGATGACAGTTGAGAGGTACCAAGCTTTAACACAGGGGGTT
Source organism: Cygnus olor (assembly GCF_009769625.2). Classification (NCBI taxonomy): domain Eukaryota; kingdom Metazoa; phylum Chordata; class Aves; order Anseriformes; family Anatidae; genus Cygnus; species Cygnus olor. The sequence continues at coordinate 9,315,994 of NC_049170.1, read as the reverse complement.
TTAATATTTTTTAACATACTTCTAAACATAATCACCAATTCTTTACACATTCTTTCAAATCCTCTTCTAAAGTAAACAGCATAATATTTCTGTTGACAACAGACTTGTTTTACAGCATATATAAGAAGGATGTTTGCCCATCAGGAAAGTGATCAGCCTAAGTAAATATATAAACAAAGAAATCAGAAAACAATCACCAGAAAAAATGGGAAGGAGAAATATAAATAAAAAGGGAAGTAGATGGAAAAACTAGAGAGAAAAGGTCAGTTGAAAAGACATGCAGATGGAATGGGATTCTAGTGCTCATTCAAGGGATCCCAGCAGGTTCAAAACTTCTGTGGGGTAAAGGAGAAGCTCAGAGACGTTCAGTGATCTCAGTTCCAGCTGCCTTCAGCAAATCTGACTGCTGGTGTTGACCCTGCAGCAAGGGATAAACAACATAATGTAAAGAATATGGAAGAAAACAACATGGGTAAGAAAAAGGGGAAGAAAACTGAAAAATGAAAACTGAAGGAAATAGTGAACAGAGAATAGAGAGACCAGACAAAGAGGAGAGAAAGGTGAGTGTGTGAAGGGAGAAAATCTTATATACAGCAGCATATAGCACAAACTTTTGCTACAAGGTGCGGACACATGAGGATTTTGGCCTCTAGTGTATCTTCTCCTAATGCTCTGTTACTCTAAGACCCATGCCTGAATGCAATATCCAGAAAACCTCAGGCTTCCACTGGCTGTAATTGCCATCAAAAGAAATACTAAAGAGATTTTTACAGGTTTTCTGGCCTGATTCAGTTAGTGCCAGGAGGTTTGACTGAGGTTTAGATAAGCAACCTGAAAGAAAACTTAACTATAAATATCTATTGTTTACCCATCCATGTAACATATCTGGCTTATTAGAAAATGACCTTGGGGCTTTTTGCAAGCCATTGCTCTTTTCTAGTCTTATGGGCTATATTACCTTCACAGTGCCAGGATTGCTGTTCCTCTGAAATTTTTCTGTTGCGAAATTTCCTCCAAACAATTCAGCTACATTGAGAATAGAAGAACATAACATGAGCAAACTCATCTGAAAAAAAGTCTGTCTCCAGCAGCCTACCAAAGAGTTACAACAGAGGAGTGTGGGGTCCACATGTGGAGGTGAATGGCGGCGTAAAGTACCAAAGAAGGGTGGGTTATTTGTGATGGGTTAATAGCAGCAAATCTCTGCTAATCTCTTGGTCATACTTAGAGCCTTAGAATTTCTCTCCAAATCAGACTGCACTTGCTTTTCTGTGCTCTGCCTCTAAATTCATCCCATTGTAATGAGTATACTGGCATGTTATACTGGCTCAGGTTTGGAGAGATAATCCAGAAAAACAACCAATTGCAAGTGAAGAATGGGGAGTCATGAAGGAAAAGAACACCCATGATCTTAACACCAAAAGTAAAGTATACATCTGATGAATTAGAAATTCTTACTTTACAGCCCCAAAAAAACTTATAGCAGTAAAGTCCTTTTCGGCTTGTATCTATATTTCATTTTATTAGGTGGAGATAAATTCAATTCTATATACAGCTTGAATTGAATGTAGTGATTTAGAGTTGATCAGAAAGTGTAAAAACTTTAATCTTGGATACTACTGTGCTAGCCAGAGAGGTAGTTAAGGGGAGGGTATAAGGAAGGGTGTAAAAGCAATTAAACATGAGGTTGTTAGTAGGCAGAGAATAAGAGAATTCTTTGCATGACAGAGACAAGAAGAGGAGGTCATTAAGGCACATGCTATTTATTTTAATATTGTTCATGATCTGAATTGTACTAAAATTATAAATAGGCTAAGTGTGAGTGACCCAGAACAGTTTGGCTTCTGTCCTAGCTGGATTTAATCTCAGTTCATGTTGTCCTCCTTCCTACTCATTTTCAGCCTCCACCAGCAGCACTGCCAACATCTGAGATTTCTTTCTTGAGTCTTGCATCTAACCTTTCACGTCAACATTTAGAATTCAACTCCTGGAGTCATGTCTTTTTCATGACTTTTTTCTTTTTCCCAAGGCACCTTGTTTTGCCAAAATATCCTTAGAGCTGTATTCCATGTCAATAGGCATATCCAAAATTGTACTGATATAACGGACTCCATTACTCCATTAGTATTTGGGCTACTGTTTGGAGACGAGTTAAGTTATAACTCTGCCCGACTTTGCTACATCAGCAAGATGTCAGTGCAAGTGGCCTATGGGAGGAAGGGGTTATGCTGATCTTACAACCTTTCTTTTAAATTCACATGTTCTGTTATGCCCAAAAATAATCCCATGTAGGCAAGACCTACATTTTTAATCCTTAGGGCTGTGCAGAAAACATGACTCAAGTGTGTTGAAAAGGCTTAGACACCAGAAGGCAAATAAAAATAACCCCAGTTGCAGATATTTATTTTTTTTTTCAATTTCTTTTTTTTTTTTTTTTTTTTTTTTTTTGCCAGTCTCAAGGTTTTGAGGGCCTGAACTCTGGAATTGTGAACCCTCGGGATGGCAGAAGTATTGACTATAATTAGATGGTGTGATCTTTGGGACAGGGACTCTGCCTATTTATGCGTTCAGACAAAACTCAGTACAAGGGGCTGCTACCCAAACACAGGCTCTTTAATCCTACCAGAGTGCAAATAAAGATTTAATATTAATAAAACACACCCACCCCATATCTACGTGCACATTTACTGTGCATCTGCAATTTCCACCCATCTTCCCTGCTCAGATTAAGGCTATATCCTCCAACAGTTTTTCTTTATTTTGACAGAAGTCCCTACCCTGACATTTTTTATTTCTCTGTGTTACCTTTAACTCTCTGGGATACATACAGACTCTATGTACCTTTCCGTGAGCAAGAGTAAGGTAATGATGCTTCAACAGGTGTATTTATGTGTGTGACCTGCTGTAGGCTTATTTACAAAATTCCAGGGGAAGATGAGTCATGCTAGCTCTTCTGCAAGGAAAAGGGCAAAAAAAGCTAACTCTTGCTGCCTGCCTAAATTTAGCTTTTATTATTTGCTGTAGGATGTGCCATAACCCTTGTGCTGATACCCCACACACCACTGAAATCATAATTAACTAATTAAAGGGTGGCTTTAGAGCTGTGTATGTTCCAGTTCATGTTCTATGCTTCTCTAGTAATGAATTATTGTATTGCTTAAATGTAAGGAGCTGTCTTCTTTTGCCCAGAAATCTACAAATACATCTTATGATACAGGTGCAGTGTGTAGTGGGGCTGTTATGGTGCAGCACAGTCTTTTATGGCAGAGAGTGTGAAGTGATATTTCCTACTGCAATTTCCACCTCTCATCTCACTGTTCTTGTAAGAAATGTGGATATCCCTAGGAACCATGTATTTTGTTTCAGGACTAAATATGTGGAGAACATAGAGGATAAATTACAAAAACACACTTAAGAACCTGAAAAGAAAACTTACAGGTTGCTGAGTTGAGGTAACTTTCATCACCAAAAGCTCTGCACTAGTACGTCAGAAGGAGTCTCCTGGGAGCATCAAAGCCATACTCAAAAATTGCTCCCTCTCTAAAACAGAGATGTTTCATGGCATTTGTCAACTGGAGAAATTGCATTTTGGAAGCTATTTCAGCATGTCTTTAATAAACAGGTTCAGCAAAGTTTTATCCCTTTTCATGATCTTGTAAAAACAAAAATTAAAGGTAAAATGTTCAGTATAGTATCTCTATCAATATATAACCTGGTTGCAATTCAATTTAATGACAATCTTCCAACCTCTTATTTTTGAGATGTACCCTTTGCAAATGTTTAAGGATGCAAAACTATCAATGCAAGTGTTTGATTTGGTTTCACAATATTACAGGACTGATCCCAGTAACTCAGATGTGTTTAGGAGACTTCAAAACCACATATTTTGTGCCAGACTGAGTGGGCATAGTTACTATAAAGAAATTAAAACCTGAAATAATGCTTTGATGAACTCGGCACCTTTGTCTCTTTCAGAACTCCCTTTTTCTTCATCAACACTAATAACCAGTGTAGCATTTTGTTTTAAAGGCCTCACTTTTAAAATAGCTGTTCAACAAGATTTACAGAAAAGGACCCACACATGGTCCATTAGAGTACAAATGCAGGCAAGGCCATATATAGATGTTTTTCACACCACTACATTATCACTAATAATACATTTTTTTCCTTAGCAGGGCTAAAGAAAATCTGATGTGTTGTGCTTTATAATTGCTGTCTTTATCGTGGATGAGGGAGGGCAAGTGTTGTGTTTTGGTGTGAATGATTTCTTCAGCAATAATAAAAGGTGGTATTAAAATGTCACACAGTCATTTAAATGGTTGTTTTCAATGAAATGGATCATTTTTTGATTTTACAGTCTTTAGCTATTATCAACAACAAGGCTTGTTTTGATGATGAATGAGTTAAAATGACATTTTGACAATAACTCTCCATTATCAACCAGCATTTGTCCTCTGTTCTCTTCGTGTAATTATCACAATCTTTGTATTTTCTTAATCTATTCTGGGGCTGTGCAAAGATGACAGCAGAAGGTCAAGCTCCTCTAAGACTAAGAAATTGTTTTGGGTTTCTTGTTCAGTAGCAGAGGCTTGTGTAGCTCAGCTAGAGCAGTCAGTGTTTCCTGGAGAGTTATTTAACTCCCACATCTCAGGTGCCTGATCCTGAGCACCAGGGGCCAGATCCTGTGCTAGTGGGTGCACAGGTCCGGCAGTGAAGGAGACCACATATTGCCCTCAGTGTGAGCTTCAGTGGTCAATAAATCTGGTGATACACCTGCTAGTTTGGCAGCTGGAGTGTGTATGTGTGTGTCTGTGTAATATAGCCTCTATTATGGTAACTACTGATCTCTCTGCCAGAAAAGCACAATGTGCTCCCTCTTCTGTGAGCTGCCAACCAGCTCAAAGGAAGCAGAGAAGGAAGAAAGTCTCTGACCCACAAACAAATGCTTAGGGATAGGCTGAAAGAAGGATCTGAAAGGTCCCAGAAAACCTGATGGGTTCAGAAAAGTCTAAACTCTTTGTGGACATGTTTGCAGGAGCAGGAGGAGCAGTGACAACTTTCTGGTGCTTACCCTGACCCACTGCACACCTTGAGAGGTCACTCTGCAACTGCTGCACTGTCTCCACGTGGGGAAAAAATGGTATCTCTGCCTGGGGAGCTCCAGGCTCAGAGACTAGCAGCACCTCCAGGAGTGCTTTGATATCTCTGTTTATGAATAGATGATGATCATCATGTTCTTACTGCCAGCACATGCCCTGGGGCAATGGTCCAAGTGCTGGGGTTTTTTGTGCCAAAATGAGGAAAGTTAATTCAACACCCTTGATAACAACAATAGTGCTTAGTGCTTTTGATCTTCAAAGCACCTTACAAACATTAGCTAATTAATTAATCCTTACAATACTCCTCTGCTATTATCCCCATTTAGCAGATGGGGAAATTGAGTCAGAAGAGTTAAATGACTTGCCCAAGGCTATGAAGGAGTTGGCAGCAAGGCTGTGATGGGGAATTCCTGGCTCCTCCGTGCACATCTCCAAAACAGCTGTGGCTGCTGCTGCAGACCTGAGACTGCCTTTACCATGGATGCTGGACTGATCAGCCAGGCTGAAGCACCTTCCCAGTCAGATGTGGACAGGTCAAAAAATGCCACCTGTAGACTTGCATTATGGTGCCCGCCTTGGAGGCTTTATCAACTTGAACACTTTCTCATGCTGCCATATCTACACAGCTTCTGGAACCGATGTCTGGCCAGCCTGGCCCTGAGCTTACATCCGTCTGTACAAATATTCACTCTCGTGCCTTGCTTTCAGAAACTCCTTGTTTTGGGGTCTCCCAAAGATGTTGTCTTCATGACAGTTAATGAAACACTAATCCTGCTTCATAGTCAGAAAGCAGGGGGACAGAGACAGAGGCAGGGAGAACTCCATAAAACACTTTAAATATTTGTTTTAAAAGGTACCCACACAAGGAATGAACTGAAAGTTGACAAAACAAATCATTAGGGGTGCAGAGAGCATGCTGAGGAAATGACTAAAGCTCTTAATTTTCGCTTACCTGGGGAGTTTTCTATCTGAGTATTGAGATGGTAATTTCCTTTACTGCTTAGGGACAGGGTTGCTCAAGATCTATTACAAAATCAGGATAATAACAATATCAAAGGAACCATCTTCCCATTTTGACTCAAAGTAACCTAGCAAATTGGTCAATATTACTAGATCGTAGGTAAGCATTAGTTGAATGAGGCTTATGAAACGTATATTTTAGTTTCCAATGCACATTTTCCAATAGATTACAGCATTATTGTCACACATCTGCACAAAAATATACTGTAGAATAAAATAAAATGAAAGAGTAAATGAGGAAAATCTTTCACTTCTATGTGATTGTGAGAAGTATTTTTTAGCAAAGGTGTGCTAAGATACTATGTTAAAAAGGTACTAATGCTTCAAAATATGGAAGGGACACTTACGTTTAAAAAGGCAGTAAAAACAAAGTATTCTACCAAAGCTGAGGGAAATTAACACAGAATCTCAAAATGGCTGAAGTTGGAAGGCACCTTTGCAGCTCACCTAGTTCACTTAGGATGATGTGTTCCCAGAAGCACTTCTTTATTGAGTTGGATGCTCTATTGCCCACCAGCCATGAGTTCAAAACTTGTCAGCCATGGGAAAAAAGAAAAGAAGCATTTTTCTCTGATGAAAGTAAATAAGTATATTTCTTGGAACAAAGTCTTCACTGCCACATATAGATTTAATACTGCATAGTTTGTGCAGTCCTTGATTTACAACCTGAACTGAATGCTGAGAACATCTGCTGAGAACATCTCTCCTGAGGACAGGAGGGTGGTTTCCTGAATCATGCAGAATCCATGTCCCAGCACCTACCCTAGTAGAGCGTAAGAGATGTTTTGAGCAGGTTGAGTCCTAACTGAGGTCTTTGACTTCTGATGTACAATCTGATGGGTACCATCCTCAGTTGGCACAGGATGGAAATGCACCTGTGCTATCCTCAGTTATGTGAAAGACACTACAAAACCAGGCCACATGCTCAAGGTACCTCAGCCATCTCCTCACTTCCAGGGTTGATAACTGATTATCAGCTATTCGTGAGAACATCCAGAGCTGTGAATAATCCCAGACATTTCTGTAGGGGTATAAAGATGTGTTTCCCAGAACTCAAAAGGGAAGAGTGAGACTCCTCTTGGGGTACACAGCAAACGGACGTGAGGCAGCAAACACAACTTGCAACAGGGGAAATTATGACCAGATATTAGGAAAGAAATATTCACAGTGGGAGCGGTCCAGCACTGTAAGAGGGCACAAGAAAGTTGTGGGCTCTCCATCTTTGGAGATATTCACAACTCAACTGGACAAGATCCTGAGCAACCATCAGGAATAGATGGTTGGTTTAATGGATGATTAAATGGAACTACTTCAGAGAGGAGGTCAGAAAGGGCAACTTACATAGATCCCTTCCAACCTCAACTATTCTGTGGCTCTATGAAATACAAGCTTGCATTAGTCAGGCCTCCACCCAACTCTGAGAAAGGAATGTAGCACAATCTGCAATGTTAATGCTGATCTGCTGATATTTCCTAGGCTGAAGGGAAGAGAAACCATACCATATCATTTCACAAAATGTGGTCAGGTCAAATCCAGAATGAATAAGTAAAAGTCAGGGCTATTCCTTGTATTATCATAATAATGATTTGTCCAGTTTGGTAATTAGTCTACTTCCACCAAATAGTCACTTCTGGTATCACAGAAACAGAAGATTTATTTGATATTAAATAATTGCAACAAATCCAAATACAGTGAGAGGCGTATATTACAAGAGAAGTTAAGAGCTTTACAAGAAACATGAAGCATGCCTATTATGAAGAGCTTTCTGTATAGGATTTGTAATGGTATATTCATGTTAAAACGAGTTCAGTATGTTTTTAGTGGAAAAAATAGTTCATGCTACAGATAAAAATAAATCAGCTGGGAATTTCCTTTGTTGAAATTAAAGTATCTCACAAAATTATTAATTGCTGTATGTCTTCATGGTGCTAGTGAATTTTGCTATGGAGATGTAATGTGTTAAGAGGGTTTGGTATTTCTTCTTCAGCATTCTGACAACAGTACAGTGGCTTCTTTGCTATTTATCTTTTTAGAAAGAAAAAGTAATGCTCATCCATTTAACCTCAGAGATGTCTGATGGCACTTTCTGCAATCAGCACTGACAGTTCAAGGATGAAAGGTATGGTGTACATTGTAGTTATTTAAGGGTTAAAGAAGGTCCCATAAATAAATTATGGATGCATTTTTAGAGCACTTTGCTAAGAACAAGAATGGCAGAAAATATCACAAGGCTGTCAAATCAGATTAAAGCTCATGTGCTCTGAGTAATCTGTGGGGAAAACTAACAAACTGTATGTTTGTCACGTATTAAAGAAATATTTTCTTAAAAAGCCGATTGGCTGAATGAAAATAGAAATCCACCCTTGCTTTTTCCTCATCTCTCACTGTTTCTCTCCTGTGCTTAGCTTTAAGTATAACTTACAAAATAATTTCAGCTAGCAACATATCCCAGGTGGGAGAAGACTCTGTGAAGAGCAAAGTCGTGCAATCGAGTGTACGTATTAATGAATATGTGTGGATAAAAATTCTCAGTTTGTAGATAAATTTTCTCAGCATTTTTTTTTAAGACCTGGCCACTTGGATGCTTTGAAAACTTAACTTTCATCTTCTATTGCTTCATAACATGTAGGTAGATGGTTTATTCTTGATCTTTACACACCAGAATTGAAAGAACATACAGACATCCCTCTGAAAGAGAAAACTACTGAGACAGCAGTTTACAAACTATTAACCCATTGTCCCAAAGATCCAGAATTTGAATCAGGTAATCTACAAAAAGATAAATGTGTGATTACAGAGCAGAATCACATAAAGTAATTGTTCCAAGAAGGATGTAAGGGTAGAAAGAATAAGCTCTGAATTTCTAGAACTGGCTTAACTGGCTCTTAAAATGGATGTGACTTCTAGCTGCCAATAGGTTACTGTTGGCCTAATAACTTGGCACACATCCTTTCATCCTCTCTGCCTTGTTTTTCATGGGAAGAAAGCTAGTAAATTGGCTAAAAGGATCAGTGGTGTGGCTTGGACATTTGGGGGGGGGGGGGGGGGCAATAAGGTGTTTAGGTGTACTGCAGACTGCCCAAGCCCAGCTGTGTACATGCAGACTACACGCACAGAAATTCATATCTGTCTTCAGCCACCTAACAGAGCAATTAACCTTTTTTTTTTCTTTCTTTTTTTTTTTCTTTCCTGCAGTTTTAGGGGATAAGAGACCTGCACTGTGCTATAAATCTATTTTTTCAGTCTCAAGTGCTATTGGACTCAGCTGGACTCATGGGCGACTTAAAGCAAACAAAAGGCTTCAATTTGATAGATGAACAAAGCTCAGAAGAGAAAGGACAGAAGGAATAACTGAAACCTCATTGAATGACACTTTAAGATATAGCTCCTTGGATAGGTAGGATATAGATTCTAGGATAGGTAATGTGTTAAATACTCATGGCCTAACTAAAAGAGGTAACTAAATGCCTTGTAATTAGAGTAAGATGCCTGAGATGCTCGTAGATCAAGAGTAAGAAAAGGATGTTCAAGTCAGCCTTAAATTATCTCTCTATTTGTCTATGTTGGATACATATGTGAGACTTGTACCAGATCCCAAAGCTTTTTCATGACTTTATCTTCCTAGGCGTGTCTGAATAGGCACATCCATCCAGCTGACTGTCAGAAGTCCAAGTTATCAATTATCCTGCGAGAAAGTCCAAGCAGGAATGTACCAGCAGGTACAGCAAAGCCCAGGAAATTTTATAGGTCATCTGGTGTGATATGGTATTTGTCTCTGGAGGAGGAGATTTATGGCCCAGTGCTCTCTCACAGAACTGTTCTTTTATTGAAGTTTTTTTGTTATTTTTTGTATATATATTTTTTAATATAAACTTATCACTCGATAGCGTCTTTCGTTGTTTACTGCAGGATGGTCCAGCTCTAAAAAAGCTGTGTCTCCTAGTTTGAGTGTAGCTTGTATATCATAAGATGAGTATTTTCTATATATTAAAGCGTTCTATACATGCTGTACATTTGTTGTATAAATGCTCTGTGTGCTCTATGTATTTTATACATTCTGCTGTGACTTAATAGAAAAAAAATCCATTCACTTCATTAAAAAATGTCCACTGCTTTGCTGGGATAAGGTATGGCCAAAGCGTAGGGAACATCCTGAAGACTTGATTCAATAGTCTGCTTTTCAGATCAAAGTAGCAAACAGCACCTGTTCTTTTGCTATGTATTGATGCATTCAGTTCAAAGTTTGCATGTTTTCGCATGCTAAAAATCAAGGCAGGCAAAAATTATCCAGGTAAACAATTATTTTATAAGACAATAACTCTAAAAAGTTCTACCACACTTGTAATCAGCTACTTAAAATGCCAAAAACAAGAGTACTAAAGCAGACAGGGAAAAGAATGTAAACATTTTAAATAAATAAAAACAGTCATTAGTAAATGACAACATGAAAATACTCAGCACTGCAAAAGACAAACATTAATTAAAAACCAACTTTTTTAACAGAAGGAAAGAAACACTTAGTAAAAGATTTAATCATTGTGGTTGACAGTTTTCAGGTTATTTAAGATGAATACAAATCACAGAAATGGATTTTTGAAGTAATCTCAAGGACAAGCTGTTTAGAAATCAGTAACCATTGTCAATGTCATAGTAATTGCTTGACTGCAGTAAAAAAGGAAAAATACATTGACATATTCAGCCATATATTAATTTTAATTAGAGTAGATGGGATAAATTTATTATGACCAGCATTTTAAATGTTTTGTTGGAGGGAATACTGTGAGGGCAAAGTCACAAAGAAGATGTCATTTAACCAAAAAAGTATATGTTTTCAGAAAAAGAAAATTGCCGCACAGAACAACTCAAGGGTTGGTGTTGATGAAAAACACTGAGTAACAGGGAGACCCAGGCTGGAGCCACACCCCTCATGTTGAACCTGGAAATCTGGAAAAGACTTGTGTCTTCCCTGCGAGATCAGCACAGAGGTGCTTCGTTGGCCCTCCTGCATCTTATTTTGGTTCACATCCTTCAAGGAGGGCTGGTTATGGCTAAGAGGAACATCTGCATGTTCTGGGAGGAAGGGAGTGGCGGGAGCTGCCTGTGCTCCCAGTTTGGTTGCATAACTCTGCTGGTATCTGTACCACCCTAACTAGGCCAGTGAAACTCCTAGGGTATATCCGCACACTGTATTATGCAATTTCATGCAGTGATACCCAAACTCAGACTAAAAGAGTCTCTCTGTTCACGGCAGGGAAGCCATGTTAGCACATAATTCTGCCTTATCTGTTTTGCTCTTGTGTGGACTAATTGAAAGCCAGTTGGGCATTTCTATGTGGTACTACACTAAGCAATGCTGTAAGCAACCTGGCATTGTGCTGGTATATTTTACTACCTAGAACTGTTTCTAGAAATCACAATGATAACCAGTATAAAAAATTCTAATATTCACTTTTTGTAGTGGCAATAGTTAATAGCAGAAATATCAAAAGATCAACCCTCCAGGGAGAGATGTGTCAGTTTGCTTCATGAAATAAAGTGCTGAATTTCTTCTCCCAATAGCAGAAACATGAAATCATAGAATATTCTGAGTTGGAAGGAACCCAGAAGGATCATGACCCCATAAGGATCCCTGAAGGCTTGGAGTTGTTCAGATCTTGAATTTTGGCAGAGTAAACTAAGGAGATGCAGGTTTCCACTGAAATCTCACTCTTCATTTCTGTTTTCAGGTTTTTTGTTTGTTTGTTTGTTTGTTTTTAGTAAGTGTATATATTCAAAATTTTTCTAGTTGAAAATATTCTTCATGTCAAATGCCATTTCATCTCCAAAAGCATTCTCAAGGAAAAATGCATTAACAAAAACCCTTCCACTACAGAAAAAGAAATATTTTCCTTGGAAAAATAGAGGAAAAATATTCAAAAAATTACCACAAGAAATTGTGTTTATTTTCAACAAGTAAAAGTTAGGATCTTTGCTATAAAAAAATACATACAAAGGGTTATGTAGAAGTATAGAACTTCTCCGAGTAAGGAAAGATGTAGCAGTTAAGTTAATAGTTTATAATTTAATTTCTGCAGGTAATGCCAGAGAGTGAGCAGGTCTGGGGAACAGAAGAAGGATAGACAGACCTGGGATTATGCAGACAAGCAACCGGCATACAGAACCCAGGCCATGATGTGGTTTGCCTGTCAGCTTTGCATGTTTAGATACAATAATTTCTCAACCACCTAAAGGTAGGTTAAATATTACCTGTGTCTTAAAGACTGATGCTGTTTAGATGGATCAGAAAAAAAGACTAGCTCATGTCAACCAGGGTTTAAAGCAATCCAAATGACCACAGCCAGCACTGGGGAGGACAACAAGAAAAACCCTGACAGTCCATGCCAGCTCTCACTGGGGAAGAGAGAAATTCCCTCCCAATGCCTAACGTGGCAATCAGTTTAACACCAGCACGGGAGCAAGATGCACTGTTGTGGGCACTAAGATGCAATTCTGTCTACTTTCTTTTTTCCTTGTGAGAAAGACAATATATCAGATAGCTTATTCCTACATCAGAAAGTTTTATTTTTAATTCAGACATGATCACAGTGTTTCATAGAAGTTCCTCTGTGAACATGAGCAAATTCCCTCTTTGAACAATGTAGAAGATTAAAGGAGATGACTGGTGGCATAGTACTGCAAGGCAAGCATAGACCATAACCAGTGTGTTAGCAGATGGTAAATACTCGGTGTTGATAGAGTTGAGAGGTTGCTCTCATACTAATGAATCAAGCGTACCTGATGCAAACTCCCAGCCCTGAGCTCAGCTGCCATGGAAGAGCCTATGTTTACACTGTTAAATTCCCTTAACCTTCAAAGCAGGCTGAATGCATGCAAACGTATTATTGGAAGCAGTTTCTGGTCTGCAAGTCATATACAGGAACAGTTTGAGAAAATGTTCATTATCTCAGGATGAAAAAACACCTGTGAATCGAGTGGAAGTTGGAAAAGATGACCTCGGGGGTCTCTCTCAACATTAATTAATTGATTATTGTTTGACTATTTCACAGTGTGGATTGTCAAATTTCAGTGACTGAACTGTTCCTTGGCACTGTTTGATGTGGTAATGTGGAAGCATACATAGAGATCCTCCTGGGCAAAGTCAGAGGCTGGTGACTCTCAAAGCTCTGCTGCCTTGGAGATAACAAGGTGGGTCCCAACCTGGAGTCACAGCACCATGCAGACAGGCATGGCAATTAACTTTTGTTCATTTTCTGTTTCAATGGTCTGGAAAAATAAAAGGCCAGGAAGGTGGGAGAATTCCTGACAGTGCAAAATCCGTGAACAACAAAACGCAAAATGACTTGGAGAGACTAAAAGATCAAGGTCAACCAGGCGTAGTCACTGAGATTTGAGAGACAAAGAGAGCTTGGAACATGGAGTTATTGACATGAAGGCAAGGGGGTGTGGAGAAGGAAGACTCAGTTAAGCTCTTTATGTACTGTAAATGTAAACTGGTGGACACAGATTGTAAATACAGATCCAAGTATCTTTTGTGCCTCTTGGGAACTCAAAAAGAAATTCACCCAAATGAAGGGAGATGCTAGCATACACACTCACAGTCAAGAAGCAGGCAGCAGTAAAGTCAGTATGGGAATTTAAAGGCTTGGGAATGTGGAATCTCTATATAAGCAATTAATTGGTATGCTCCTGGAGAACAAATGAAAAGTGGTATTAGATCAGATTCTTGACCAAATAACAGATTACTTTTTAATTAAATGATACTTTTACTTATACAATTAGTTTTACCTGAGACAATTTTTGAGTAGTTCTCCAATACAGAAGATGCTCTTTTCTCAATTTTTCAATGTAAAATTTAAAAGAAATCATGCAAAAATAATACACTTTTAAGTGTATTATTATGTATACATTACACTTTCTAAGCATTTAAGCAATTAAAACATTTTTTACTAAACTCAAACTAATATATGTTCTGTCTAACATTTGAATCAGCTATTTTGAAAGCACAAATTGTCTAAAGCCTGCCCCACACCTCCCTTCTCTCTCTGTTTCTCTGCCAGTGTAAGTGAAAGCCTTAACCTGGTACCTAGGTTATTGAAAGGTGTTATAGACACTTGATTTCCTTCTGCTAAGTACTGGGGCATATTTAAAGAAAGTCATAATGAAGCAAACATGCTTTAGATTCAACTGATTTCCAGTGGCTGAAGAGCAAAATTTTGTCAGAATACTCTAATAGTAAAATTTTAATATCTAAAGTATTTTTTTTTCTCCTGTGTATTTCACTGTCAGATTCCACTGTCACGTATTTGATACTCAGAGCTATTTTAGAAGATGGCATTAAGCTCATAAAACTATTCCCTGGTGACTATTACTATTTTTATTACTATTACTATTTACTACTATTACTATTTACTATTATTACTATTTACTACTATCACTATTACTATTGTTATTACTACTGCTACTATTAGTGTCCCAGCTCTATTACTCCTTTCGGTCTTCAGAAATGAGAGCTGTACATGTAATTTTATTGAATGTCCTCTTATTCTGGAATCTGCTGACTATCATCATTTCATGACTTTTTGATCTATTTAACTTTTTTTTTTTTTTTAAGATGCTGTCACGTTCAGTTGTTCTCACCAAACTCATTTTGCAAAAGATATGAGTGAAAAAGATTGGAAAGGGTCAACTCCCTTTTTCTGACTCAGTCATTGACAGACCTCTAACCATTGTGAAGAACTGCTAACGTTGTTAGCATCATTTATCATTGCAGAGATCTTCAGAAAAGATCTCCATCTCTTTAAATTGTTTCAATACCATTTTTTTCCAATGAACAAAGCTTAAAAAAATAATATAAAAAGAATCAACTCAAACACCCTTTAGCTGCATTCACAAGAAATAAAAACAAATGTTAAACTGTGGCAGTATCAAGCTATGTATTCAAGGTGGGGCAATGTAGATAACATTTTAAATCATTGCACAGTGAATGGTATGAGGGGGTATGCAAGAAGATCCAGGAAACTACAGACCTGTTAGTCCAACCTCAGTCCCTGGAAAAGCTATGGAGAAGATTGTCCCAGGGGATATTGAAAGGCATTTAAAGAACAAAGCTCTTATCAGGCATAGTCAACATAGTTTCATCACGGGAAAGTCTTGCCTTAGCAATTTGATGTCCTATGTTAAGGTTACCCACTTGGTGGAAAAAGGCAAGGCAGTGGATATAATCTTTCTGGACTTTAGTAAGGCCTTTCATACTGTCCCTCACAGAACCCTTCTGAACAAATTGTCCAACTGTGAGACAATCAGGTTCACTCTACACTGGGTGCTGAACTGGCTCAATGGTAGAGCTCAAGAGGTTGTAGTGAATGGGGCTACATCTGGCTGGAGGATGGTCACTAATGGTGTTCCCCAGGGCTCAATTCTAGGGTCAGTCCTGTTCATCATTTTTATCATTTATGTTGTTGAAGGAGTAGAATGAATCCTTAGCAAGATTGTTGATGACACCAAACTGGGAGTTGCTGTTTGCTGTTTGCCTGGAGGGATGAGAAGCCTTGCAGATGGATCTAGACTGGAGCATTGGGCCATCAGCTATGGCATGAAGCTCAGCAGAGGAAAAGGCTGGGTGCTGCACCTGCAACAGAGCAAAACCAAACACAGGCACAGACTGGGAGACAAGTGGCTGGGGAGCAGCTCAGCAGAAAGGGATCTGGGGGTGATGGTGCCAGTAGGCTCAACATGAGCCAGAAGTGTGCCCTGGCAGCTGAAAGAGCAAAGTTCATTTTGGGATGCATTAAACACAGCATCACCAGGTGGTCAAAAGAAGAGATTCTCCCACTATATTTAGCACTGGTTCAGCCTCACCTTGAGTATTGTGTGCAATTTTGGTTTCCACAATATAAGAAAGGTGTTAAGGTACTTGAAAGCATCCTGAGGAGGGCAACAAAGCTGCTAAAAGGCCTGGAAGGCGTGTCATGTGAGGAAAGGCTGAGGGCACTTGGGTCGTGCAGTCTGGAGAAGAGGAGGCTGAGAGGTGGCCTCATTGTTCTCTGCAGCTTCCTGAGCAGGGAAAATGGGGAGGGAGGTGATGGCCTCTTCTCCTGGCATCTGGTGAATGGCAATGGCACAAAGCTGTGCCAGAGGAGGTTCAGACTGCACATCAGGAAAAATTTCTGTACTGTGAGGGTGGTCAGACACTAAAACAGGCTTCCTAGAGAGGTGGTTGATGCCCCGTACCTGTCAGTGGTCAAGAGGTATTTGGACAATGCCCTCACTAATATGCTTTGACTTTGGGTTAGCCCTGAAGAGGTCAAGCAGTTGGACTAGATGGTCTTTGAAGGTTCTTTCCTACTGAACTATTCTATTCTATTTAATCTTCTCTGCATATGCAACATCAGAGATGCATGTTTTATGGAAAAAAAAAATGCTTCTGCTTTAGAGACAGGTCTTTTTTTTTTTTTTTTTTTTTTTTTTTCTGTGCTTCTACCAAGATAAAAACAAAACAGAACAAAATGTTCTAGATAGTGTCAAAGATTTTGGTAGTTACATCAAAGGTCAATGAAGTTCTTCACTGATTCACTAATACTCAGATCATCCCAATCCACTTGTCCTCTCTGAAATTTACCCCATCGAGTGTGAACACAAATGGTTCATTATGCTGTAAACTAAATGATCAGTTTGGGCAGAGATGTGCCTGGCAGTAGAACTAAACAGCAGGAAGGAGTAATAAATAGTACATTAAAACAAATCACCCTTGAATGGCAAGGCAGCAGTGGACCTCAGGCCTTAGTTTGGCAGCTCTTCATATTACAGTGAACATCATACACTAAACTTGTCCACAGTCATTAAGAAAATGGAATAGGTTGTTAAATTTTTGTGTTGAGCTTCTAAATCCCAAAATTTTATGGTCTCTGAAGCATCTTCACAGTTCTAAAGTGATGTCATAATGAAAAAGTACAGAAAAATTTTAAAGAAAATAATTTATTTTGATTAAATTGCAATATAGGTTCACCCAAACTTTGTGTGTTCCTACAGAATAATTTTAGCGGGAAATGGTAACAGGAACTTGATATTGGCAAACAGTAAAATAATTAAAGCACACAAGTATTTGTGTAAAATTCTACAGCTTAGTGCTACCATCCAGAAATTCCCAAAGTCTTCAGCACTGTCATGTATTAACGATGTAATCTGAAGGTATATTTTTAAACTTTGTGAATCACTGTAGAATTTGTGTAATTGTTAGTGTTTACATTTCGGTGAACACAATTCTCTGTATTTCTCTAGCTATAAAAACACTAGATGTAACATTCAGCTGCTGTACAAGATGTCCTCTCATGTGGGATCAGGGGAATTCAAGAGGGACCAGGTGGGGTGAAAAGGTAATTCTTGCCACATTTACAGAGGTTAAAAGCATGTGCTCCAGTCAATCCTATGCGTAAAAAGTGTATTGTGGACATATACTCACTATGAAATAGATTGAACCAACTCATTCTACCTAGACTAATTAGCTGCCATCAGAAACCTGCCATTCTGAACTGATTACAAAGCTATTACTTGGAGGTGACAGACTCTATAAGCAGGTTAGTCTTCTATAAAGCTGGAAGAAAAAATAACAGAAAAATCCATTTCATTACACATTTACTGAGTTTATTTTGCTTATGTTAGTGGATTAACAGCATAAATATCAGACAGTAAAATGTGATTGAGCATTGCCCCATGCTTAATTGTTGCCTGCACATGCTTCAGAGGGTAAAGAAAGTGTAATGATCCCAAGCATGCCATATTACTAACAAATAATCTGAATAAATGACCTGGATTATAGCAAAAATTGCTGACTGAATTCCAGGGTTATGATCCATTAACAAAGACTTACAGGGAAGAGTGAAAGAGTTATGATGTACATGTACTAGAACAGGAATATCTACCTATTGCATTCATTCAGAGATAATCCAATTAAGGAGTGTAGTAAATCTACAGAATACCCTTACTGGGTATAGTGGGGGATTAAAAAAGATCATGAGGGACAATTTACCTTGGTGCAAAAAATCCTCTGTAGAGATCTTAAAACCATAGATTCTGTCTCAAACATCTCTTGATGTATTTTTTTTAACTCTTTCCCTCTCAAAAACTTAGAGTTGATGGAAATCATAGAATTTATTCTGTATCGTGTTACAGCAGTTCTTGGATGCATAGTAAACTGGGAAACATCAAAGACATTGTTGCATGTCTCTCTGTGAGGAGTGGCTGAGGGGGCTGGGGTTGTTTAGCCTGGAGAAAAGGAGGTTCAGGGGAGACCTTATCACACTCTACAGTTACCTTAGAGGAGGCTATAATGAGGTGGGAATCAGTCTCTTCTCCCAAGCACTAAGTGATAAGACAAGAGGAAATGGCCTTAAGGTGCACCAGGAGAGGTTTAGGTTGGATATTAGGAAAAAAATTCTTCACTGAAAGGGTTGTGAAGCATTGGAACATGCTGTCCAGAGAAGTAGTTGAGTCACCATCCCTGGAGGTATTCAAAAAAGTGTGTGGAAGTAGAGTTTAGGGACATGGTTTAATGGTGGACTTGGCAGTACTAGGTTAAAGGTTGGACCAGATGATTTTAGAAGTCTTTTCCAACCTAAATGATTCTATGAAAAAAAAAAAAAAAAAAAAGGCAGCAGAGCCTCCTCAAAGGTTTTAACCTGCCCTGTACAAAGGGGATTCTCATGGAAGTAAACTATGGCTGCTCCTGGGATGAAGTATGACACAGGCCTGATGGATCAAGGAATCCAGCCTGACATATCAATCTTTCCTGTATGTCTCTTTATGCAAAGACACAGATATCCAAATTGGGTTTAAAACCTAGTTTCTGTTGACTTCATTGGCACTTGATATGCTTGGGAATTTGGACGAAAATTTGGAAATCTAGGTCACTTCTACAGCAACACTAGGCTCATTAGATTGTTAATGGAAGGGAGAAAGGCACTTCCAAAGTCTGTTCTCCTGTCCTGGGAAGATTTCTAAGGGTAGAACAAGCTATCCATTTCTTTGTTAACTAGAGAACATGGCTAGGTTAGACCTGTCCACCTAACTGGTCTAAAACATGAGATGACTCTGTTTTTATCTGTCCAAACAGTGTATTCTGAGACCAATGCGGTCATCTTAAGAAACTGTCTCTTCCTGAAAAAGGTTATTTTCTCTCTACAGTGGAAGCAAGAGCAATAAAGCAGACACATACAAGTTACGCAAATGAATGGAGGATTTTTCTGTAACGTCATGTGTTGTACCATTTAAATTACTAAACATGTCTTCTTTGGGATTGACTCCACAGTTTGCATACTGCAAGCGGGGACTGTATTCATACTGAGCTTTGTACGATGTAGATCATAAAGTCAGCACTTAATAAGTTAATAATAATAATAGAATGACATATTGCAAGTCTTAAGGTTTATATTTCCAAGTTTTATTTTCCTGTTCAGGAACTTTGAAAACACCTTCCACACTATATTTTTGTTTTAAGACTTAATCCATAATTATGGAGAATCAAGGTACCAATGCCAGAGTAACAAGATTAATACCTTTTTGACAGAATTTAATAATATGGTTTTATAATATTTAATTTTGTTCATAAAATATCTCCCAGTAGGAAACTTTTTTTTTTTTTTTTTTTTTACTTACCTAAACATTATTGCTTTAAAACAACTTAATTCATATTTCCTGGCACAAAGAATTTATTATGCAGGCTTGTTGGGAACAGGTTTTTATAGGATCGTGCAGGGATTAGCTTCAACTTAATTTGGATATTCAACCAATTTTGACAAGTATAGTCTACTGAATGTGGGCTAATAATGCAGTCTTTAATTCATTTATCCTCCTTTAAAGGCTCCAAGCCCTTTAAAATGATCTTATGTATGCAGTCTGGACAGCAAAACTCTGGCTGGTCTTGTGTTTAATCTCTAGAGAAAGTATCTAACAATCAGTACAGCTGATAACATTTTTACATAAGTGCAATAAAAATGAGGGCAGAACATGGACCATTACGTAATATGTTAGCAGAGAATGTCACTCTCACAAGCAAAAATTCAAACTGTAATATCAAGCTTTCTATGTGGTGCATGGGGAAAGAGAAAGTCCTGCTTCTCTGCAGTGCACCAACAATAAATGCTTTCTACTGGAAACTGATCACCAAGTAGCAAATCTCTGTTCATGTGGTGCATGCATGAATTTGACGAATCTGAAAAGGTTTTCCTTGAAGAAAAAGCAGAGGCATTGATAGTTTGCCACTGCCATGTGAAGGCCTGCCTACCACTCAACTGCAGTCCAGATCTGGCCCAGGTCCTGAGTAATGGAGGCACCAATGCAGCCTGGGCACCTGTGGTGCTCACAAGCAAGTAAGGCAGTTGTGGGGCCCTTTTTGTGATTCTCAAGAGAGGAAGAACCCAGGAAAAAAGCCCAAAGTTGGTAGGAAGACGTGGACAGTACCACGGCACAGCATCACCACATGGTGATCCACCTGTACAAGATTTTGCTTGGGAAAAGGATGGCTCCAGCCATGAGCAAACAGAAGTGGGTAACATCTGAGGAGGCTTTATAGTCATAAAGAGAAAGGTGGAGTATGTTTAAAAACGAGTCAAGACTTTTTCCTTCAGTATTACAAGTGACGTGGAAAATTTCCCTTGCAGCTACTGTGGGATAAACTGCAGTGTGATCAGAGATATAAATCAAATGAGCACAGAAAGTTGCTGGCCCCATTCTCCTCTGACTGTACCTCCACAACATTATTACTTTATTCTAAGTTGTATCAGTCTAACTGAGGAAAAAAAATGTTCCTGTTAGAATGTGCATAGGCATATTTGTCCAGAAAACTCATGCCAGTAAACTTGAGTAGGAGCTTTTTTGCCTACACAAAAAGGAAAAACAAAAATAAAGGATTTCACAGATTTCTAAATCTTGCACAGGAAAAGTAAATGAGAGATATTATTCATCTTTGTTAGTAAAACAGGAATTAATGGACATAGAGCAATAGGTAATCAGAGGATTCAAAAGGAATAGAACACTCAGCAAATTGTTACATTGTGGAACACTCTGTTGCAGGATTTTCTGGATGTAAAATACATACATTCGCAAAAAAAAAAAAAAAGTCAACTGATCAAGTCCATTAAATACAAAGAAACAGACACAGAATCACAGAATCACAGAATCATCTAGGTTGGAAGAGACCTCCAAGATCACCGAGTCCAACCTCTTACCTAATACTAACAAGTCCTCCACTAAACCATATCACTAAGCTCTACATCTAAACATCTTTTAAAGACCTCCAGGGATGGTGACTCAACCACTTCCCTGGGCAGCCCATTCCAAAGCCTAACAACCCTTTCCGTAAAGAAGTTCTTCCTAATATCCAACCTAAACCTCCCCTGGCACAACTTTAGCCCATTCCCCCTCGTCCTGTCACCAGACATGTGGGAGAATAGACCAACCCCCACCTCGCTACAGCCTCCTTTAATGTACCTGTAGAGTGCAATAAGGTCACCCCTGAGCCTTCTCTTTTCCAGGCTGAACAATCCCAGCTCCCTCAGCCGCTCCTCGTAAGACTTGTTCTCCAGACCCCTCACTAGCTTCATTGCCCTTCTCTGGACTCACTCGAGCACCTCGATGTCCTTCTTGTAGCGAGGGGCCCAAAACTGAACACAGTACTCGAGGTGCGGCCTCACAGCCTCTGGCTTAAGAGTTCTCCAACTGGCAGATGAGTGGAGCTGGGAGGGTACAGCTCAGGAAAAGACACTGATCTTCTGATTTGTTTTCTGTAGGCACCTTCAACTAGCTACTGATGCAAGCACAGCTCTGGGCAAAACACATTTAGCTTAACCCAGAGGAGTCATTTTTATATTCTTTTTCAGTACAGTTTGATCTTCAGGCTCCTAACAGTACAGCAATTTTTCTTCCAGCAGGAATGATACTGACTGCCATTTGGCATTCTTGGAGGACTTTTAGCTGCCTGGGCAGGGACAGTTTCTTTGCTCACCAGTAAGAAACAGACTTGTTGCACAGGCATTGATTCTTCATAAGTTTTTAACATGTCATGGATGCTTTTGGTGGCACTAAGAGTTTTTGATGAGCACCTGTTGTCCCATGCTAATATACTGTTTAAAATGAATCTATGGATTTAAACTCTTTTTTTTTTTTTTTTCAAAAATAAGAATATATAATGGATATATAATGCATGAAAAGAAGAGTAGGAGCTTGCCTTTTTATCTGTCTAGAGATTTAGACCATACTTGTATGCTTGTTGATTTCTTTCTGAGGGATTTAAATCTTAATATCAGTGGCACAGCAATGTTTTCATTAAAACCGTGCCCAGGTGTTTCCCAAATCCAGTATATATTTTTAATTACAGACACTTCTATTTAAGCCTTCCATTGTATTTTAACATCTCTGCTTCTTGGCTTACTACTGAGCAGCATGAAGGTCAGTGCTTAATGCTAGCTTGCAGTAAATTACACTTCTTCAATTGCACTTTCAATACAACTCTGTCAAAAATCTTCTAGGAAAACTGCCATTCCCACTAATGACATATTTCATATGCTGGTTGGTCTCTGTCTCACTAACTTCCATTCACTGCTAGCATTCAGAAAATGGCTCAATTAGTAGAGACTTTGAGGGATGTTGCTTCAGGAGATTTGTGAGGAGAGATGCCAGCACATAAATGTGAGTCATTTTTCAGCTCGGGAGGCTTCAGTTCTGATTGCACAGACTGATTCTACTTAATTCATTTCTTTATTTTCCTGTGTATGAGGGAGACAGCAGGTGAATAGAAAATACAAAAACTGGAGCAAAAAATGGGTGTTATTAAAGTGAATCAAAGTAACAAATGGATTGGCAAGTACACAGGTAGATTATCTATGATTCATGAGCCTGTATTATTTTTAAAATGCCATTAGCCAGGCGATGACTTTATGGAGATGCTAGTAAATCCCCAAAGTTTCCTCAATTTTAGAACTTTTGCTACGTTTCTCTGAACTTAGACAGCTTTGTGGAGGTCTGAATGCTGTGCTCACTCTGCTCTGTACAGGGGCTTGGATCAGAGACCTCTGGAACCCCTGCCCAGCCTGGAAGACTCTGTGATTTGTGTCTGCCATATTAAAAATACACGTCTGTCCTGGGAGTAGAAAAGTCTGCAGTAGAAAAAAAGACTTTGGAGATGGCTTACACAATAAACACTGTATGTAGACACTAGAACTGAAGGATTCTCAAACACACCAGACCAAAGATGAATGTAACCAAGAGGATAAAAGTAACCAATTCACAATTATCAAGATGTACAGGGAAGAAACCTGGTGAAGAATGAGGTTCAGACCTACTTTTCATCAAGTCAACGTGTAGGCAACAACTTCCAGACAGTACCTGACCAGTATTGTCCAGTATTTTGAATAAAACTGATAAGTCACCTGCTGGAAAAGACTAGCATGTTCCAGGTGAGCTACACAAAACCTAACTGAGAGGTGCACTGTGAAAATGCATGACTAATTTCACAGCAGTTCAAGTTGTGAACTGCCTTAGTTGTGCAGTGGAGTAGTTAAGGCTTCCACCATTGGAGGGTGTCTCAAAGGAATTTTTCAAGCAAGGGATGGATTTGCAATCAGAAGTGGTGGTCATGGCTAGGAAGAAATTACAAGATTCAGATGATGTGGCCTGCAGAACAAAAATGGCACACAGCATGCAGCCCTAATTGAACCAAATAGTTTCTTGAGTTGTGAGATTTGGTATCTACTTTACTTTTTTCTTTTGCTCATTCTGGAAGGGTGATGAGCACTGAAAAATGAATGTGGCTTATCTTCTAACAGCTTCTCGTTCAGTAAAGATACAAGAAACCTTGGAGTTTTGCCCAGTTTTAAATTTCATTGATTTAAAGAGTGCTGTATTCTAGATCCCTTAGGGGGTCCAAGTCTTTCCATTTTATTTTATTTTTTTCATAAATAATCAGAATTTTACTCTTCAGATTCATGTTTTTATGTTGATTTTTTAGGGGTCTGATTCCTTGCAGTGAAGGCCTCTAAATTCCAAACACCTTAGAGCTACATAAAAACAAAAAAAAAACAAAACAAAACAAAACAAACAAAAATAACCCTTAAAAATCCATAGTATTAGTTTTTATAAGAACAAAAGAGGAAAAAAATAATGGTTTCTACATAGTCAGGATCTGGTAGGAATTCCTGACAGAAATCAAGGGACATTTTTCTTATTGATTTCAAAAGAGAAAAACCTCATTTCACACTGAGGTGATAAAGAATCACCTGAAACAAACAAACCACAACAACAACAACACAGTCTTCAAGTAGGAAATTAAAGAGTAATCAAAACTGAAACTTTCTCCAGAAAAGGAGTAGAATCAATAAATTTCTTAAGTTTCCCCTCAAATTGATGTTTTGTTTGTTTCCAGCTGTCTAAACAATTCAGTTTAACACTACGATATGAAAACTGGATGTCTTCTGGGTAGAAATTATGTTTTGTTTTAAAATGCAAAGATAGGCACACAATGTGGTTAATATGATGTCAGCTAGAGTCTGAATTTGCAGTAATTTAGCTCATCTGTGGTAACTGCCTGTGGGGAGACTTTTACATGGTTATAAATGTGTAGTAATTTGAGGTTGCCTATCCCTCTTCTGAATTCCCCCTTTTGGAAGTAAATGATCTTACATTTACTGGTGGGTACAAAGGTGCACAGTTATTACTAAGTAGCCTAACACTTGTGGCAACTTGTTTGCATGTCCTTAAGATCAGCTAATTGCAGCAGGATAAATAGAAGTGGTTAGAGCCTTAACAAAGCACTATGAAATTATCAAAAGAAAATGTTTCTATTTACTGAAATTTAATCTTTTATAAGTTTTCTATTCATGAAATATCCTAGACTTTTCATTTCTTCACTTCTTGATTCATTGGGATTATTCAAATATATTATTCAAAATTTAAATAATTTTAGTCTAAAAAACAAGTGCCACTCCAGAGCAATTATTCACTTTTGTTTGCTGTCATTGACATATAGTTGACCAAAGTGAAAGTTTTTTTTTTTTTGTTTCTTTCAACTGTAAGCAATTTCAGATGATTAACTGAGAACCCAAAGACAAATATTCCATCTATCTTCCTCCTTTTGAGACCATTTACTCCTATGCAGAATAGATGGATGTCTTCTAGGTCATAGTGAAGTGTATCATTGTACCATGCCCCATTTGGGTGGTATAGATGTTGTCATTGGTGGAGAATCAGGTTTAGTAGTCACGTTGACCAGCCTCCACAGAAAGAAGTATTTAGGATTTCAGGCAGGAAAATGAACCAGCACCATAGTATGGCATTCCTATTGGCAGCTAATGAAAGCCAAGTTCAAAGCAAGCAATAGAAAATGTTTCCTTATGCAGCAGGCAACGATCTTGGGATCTCCTCACCATGGATGTGATGACACCAAAATTTTAGGTGGATTGAAGGGGAGATTTGAAAATATGGCAGTAAATAGCAAGCCTAGGGTTGTAATGTCTCTAGCTCCCTTCTCCCCACCAGTGAATCTAACTCTAATAACTAGGAGAGCAATGAAAAACGGAACAAGAATGCTTGATAACTGATGTCAAAGGAAAATTTCTGGATTTGGTTCTTACATGCAAAACCCATGAAATTTCACTCGTTTTCACAAATGTTATCCAAATGTTATCCCATTTATTTTCACAGTGATTGTCCAAACATTCTTTAACATGGCTCTGTACTCTCAGTCCAGTCACAAAAATTGTTGACTAACTTCACCGGAAATCTCCTCTAATTAAAAGTGGCCACAGAGCTAGCCTCTCATACAAACATTAAATTAGAAGTGTCCACAGGGTTGCATACAAATCAGAATATATGGCTGCCAGCCAAACCACATGCCGTAGATGTGGCTTTGTAGGGAGAACCCAAGAACTTTCAATCCAAAACCACACGTACCTACTACTATCTTGTTGAGCTCTAGCAGCAATAAAGCTGACAGCTTGTATGTAAACCAGCAACTCTACATCCATATGGTGGAAGAAGTCTAATATCCTGTTCATCAGTTGGCTTTAGTGAAGAGCCAAATATGCAGCAAGTTGGGTCTTGGGGATTTTAACATTACTAGCAATTCATGGGGCTTTTTTATTTTCTGTAGAAACAATTCGCAACCATATTCCCCAATTTTCTGTTCTGCCTGTGCAGAATTATAGGAAAGGGGAGAGAAAGTTCAAGATGTAACATTTCCTACTAATTTCATGTGTCTCTTATTTCTTTTTTTTTTTTACAAAAGTTGAAAAGGAATAAGTGAGGTTGGAAATCAAGAAAAACTACAAACCCAACTCTGCTGTGATCACTTCATTTCACATGAGCAGAGTATTTTCACAAGCATGATGGAAGCATGTCCAAAGTTGGTGGTGGGTAGAAGCACTCCACTTCCTGAACACCCACCAAGCTTATAGGATCAGTCGTGGCGTGTGAACCTGCCTTGAAGTTTTTGGTCTCATAAGGGTCCTGAACACACACTGGTATCAGATGTATTCCTTACCAGTGTTTCCAAAACACTAGAAGAGACCTGATTCTTTATTCCTTTTCAAGTTGTTCCTAAAATGGTGTAAAGCTCTTTCTGAATGCCTTGCTCCCACTAACCAAAGCATGTGTAGAAAATATCCCCCCTGCTCTACTTACACAGTTTTAAGGATGAACAGGGATGTCTCCTGAACATCAGAGCTCACAGACAGCAGAAACAAAAACAGCGTGTCTTGTGGGGAAATAAACATTTCATAATTGCTAATGTTTCCTTTTGGATAAGTAAAAAGCCTGAACACATTAAAAAGAAAAAGAAAAAAAAAAAAGATTTGATTTCTAGTTTAAATACAGCTGCAGTAATTTTTATACACCACACAGCTGTTCAGAGGCCTGGCAGCTGTCCATATCTTATATGTCCTATCATGCATTTTCCAGTATTGTTTTCTTGACACATAAAGATCGTCTTTAAATATTGGGAAAAGATTGTATTCCTTGTCAGGTAGATACTGCTGCATAGTTAAATACATCTATGTCTCAACACTACTGGCTTTTGCACTTGTCAAGTCTTTTTACTTATCTCTCCATGACTATGCTCTTGTTAAAAAGAAGAACCATTTGCTTTTGCCATTTCTTTCTCTGACATAATCCTACATACTGATGGCAGACCCCAAATTGTACACGTTTGTTAGACACAAACCAAAATCATAGTTAACACACATCTATATTGTGCAAATAACTGGGATGACAAATGTTTCGACCAAAACACCAACAGATGTGTCAGTTCTACTGTCAGTGAAGAGTGGGAAGGGAGGCCGATAGGTTTTTCTGCCAACACGTGATGTCATTCTGAATTAATTTCTTAGAGAATAGAATTTCAGCTTCTACAAAGAAAATTAGTGGGAGGAATATCATGAGCATTTTTTAAAGTAAACTTCTCAGTTTTTCCCTGCCAACTTTTATTCTAAGGAAAAGTAAATGCGGTTGCAATGCTATTACTCAGACTGCATAGAGAACATACATTGCAACATTTAGCTGAAGATATCATTCGGTTCTAAGAAAGGTTTCCTCCACCCCAGCTTCTGACAGCTTCACAAATATCAGTTATGAAAACCTCTCAAAATGCTTGAGCAACAGGGACAACATTTTCCTTTTACAAAAGGGGAAAATGGGGGCTGGAGATACAAAGTTCTTCATAGGACACAACACACTCAAGCCTAGTGGTATCCCCTCAATACTTTTGAAGGGTCACTTCAGAGAAAAACAAAAGCAGAGGTAAGATGCAATATGGCCCTTGGTAACTTGCGTGTGCCTCCTTGGTCAGGAGGTGACCATCCTGATTCAATGCCCTGCTGCCTGCACAATTACATGGCTCCCAGTTTGTTGCTGGCTTCTGTCCAGCCAGCTCAGAGTACAGAGAGAGGAGTGCAGTGCCTGCACCTGTCTTTGTATGTACTCCTTATCTCCTCTGTTATTATGAAATATAAAAATGACCTTAAAAGAACATTAAGGTTGAGCAATAGACAAGCAAAGCTTTGACCCCCTCCATGCATGGCACTAAATCTATTTTTCCATTGTGCTGTTATTTTTTTTGTGTGTGTAAAACCAGAGATTAACTTCTGTATCACTTCTTAGCCCCACCTTGCCTCCTCCTATATTTGTATATTTGAATTAATTTCATTGTCCTCATGTTCTAGCATATCAAAGCAAGATGTTTTTACATGATAAGTTCTCTTCTCTCTATGCAACTTAAGTAAATAGCTTTCCCAGAAATGTTTCACTCATTACTGAGTTATATACGTCACCTGTAGTTTGTGGTTGAAGTTGAGTTTTACTAGGTAACTATTGTACAAAGGACATTCCTTGGCTCTATTTGCCCTTAATCTGGGAAACAGTAAGAACAACCACAAGTTGCTATTCCTGTGTACCTAAAGATATAGAAGAAATATTAGTTCAGAGACAATATGTTATCATATTTTATAATGTATATAATGTTTTTGACTATTCACTCCTGTGCAAAGGTAAGTCCATTTTTAACCTTAATTTTGAGTCCACTACCTTTGGCATATGAAAGTATGCAGCACTGACGTCTATTTACAGACTCATTCATTTCCTGGATTTTTTATTGTAATAAAGGAAAAGAGCTCAGCAGGTGAGCAGCTCCAGAGCTTAACCAGTGAGTAGTTCATCACAAGTACCAGCTCTTCATCCTATCTCAGATGCATGTACTATATATTGGAAAACAAAAATATCTTTTTGACAGACTGTATTTTCAATTTCAAGTACTTACAAGATGGTAAATGGAAAGCAATACTTTCCAGAAGAAAGCTACATACCTCTTCTAGCCAGAAAATATTTTCAGAGAATCTAAACTTGAGACTTCTCCACCCTGCTTTTTCTCAGTTGTCCCCGGCTGAGAGATTTTATAGGAAAGCAATTATGAAAATTTCTGGTACAGTAATGGAGATGGGATTAACCTATGGCAATTTACAACAACAACTTCTTCACAGTAGCAAATTTACCATTTCTTTTGTATCATGGGAAAGATGTTTTCTTTTTCCTTTCTTCACACCTGGGGAGTCTTTTTGGTCAAGCTTTCAAAAAACTCAAGACCAAAGGTTAGAAACATTCTCCCAAAAGCTCAACAAGTGTCACTGTCCTGAAATGTACTGTAGCAATGGTTTGCAATCTCACCTGAACATCATTCCCTCAGAGACTTGCTCTTGAATTTTTGCTGATAGACACCAGCTTCTCCTTTGCTGCATTATTGCATGTTCCTTCATAGAGCCTACAAGTACCTCCTCTCCTTCCTGGTGCTTACACCCTTCACCTTCTCGTAGGCACTCAGCTTGTCTCCCTTTAGCTATACATACTCAGTTCTTTTGATCTTTCATCATAAATCAATCATTCTAGTGCTTAATCATTTTTGTTCTTTTCCCTGAAATGCTCTCCAGCTCCTCTCTTCCTCCTGTCAGTTTTAGGTACTCAGAACTGAAATAATTTTTCCAATTGCATGACGAAAGAGACAGCCAAAGCAGGACAGTCATCTTATGAGTAAATAATGGGAAACAACTAAACTAATAAGAATGTTAAAATGCAGTGTCTTGACTGGTACATCAACACTCTGATAGCTGTCATTCAGTTATTTTGGTGCCACTTCATTAAAAAGAGGGATTCAGGAAAGTAGCCTAGATGTAGACAAGGGTGGCAAATGTTAGCGTTTGTTTTCAGAGATAGACTGAAACATGGGGCCCAAAAACTCACATACAGTATGGGAAATCAGACCCAAATGCAGGCTCCATGGCTCATGGTATTCATATTTTCCTTGAGGCATCCAGCCTTGTAGCGTTTCTGAGAAGTCAGGATGTTCCCAACTTCTCAACTCAACTGACTTTCCAGCTCCACTAAAACTGCTTCACGGATACGGATGGAAGTCATCCATGGACATGTAAACCACACTTTTTCCCTTTGTATCATAAATTAATCACTAGAAAAGGAAACATAGTAAAAGAAATGTCAGGAGAGAACAGAAGGAAGAGTCTAAGGGTAAATTAAGCACTGGAAAAAGCTTCATTTCTTATCTTCTTTATTGACCTTATGGGACAGGGAAGGAAAGGAAGGACCCAGTTCTGCTACTATATGCCTTTGTTCTTGAAGAAGAGAGACTGTTTTTCCTATTTTCAGTTGGGAATACTGAAACAGCAGACTATACAAATAATACAAACCTGGCCTCTGAAGATGAACAGAAATGACTGTAGGGCCAGCTGCCCTCCTGTAGAAGTTGGGCAGACTCAGAGGGAACAGGACCTATGGCTTAGCATGCTGCTGTTGCTAGAGGATGTGGTATCCCAGGTAAGGGCACAATGCAAAAAGAGACCATATAAACACAGACGAATGTGAATAAGAGACCATGTAGACACAGGTAAATATGACTACAGACAAAGTTTTGCAAAGGAGCTACTCCTAGTGGCTTCTGTAAGCAAGGCAATTTTATCCCCTTCAAAGGTAATACAGGAGCCAGGATACTCTGTTTATAATTTGGGGGATTTTTGAAATCATAATTCTTTCATTACAAAATGCCTTAAGCCTTCAGACATAGCAATCAAACCCTGCAATATCCGGTGTCAAGTAAAAGAAGTACCTTCTTTATTTTAACAAACATCATCAAAGGACTTAAATCTAAATCATGTTATCCATAAGAATGTACTGGTGATACTTCTGATGAGTACATTTCCTTATCAAAATTCGTATGATTTTTACTTTTGCAGTGATTTTCAATGCTCAAGCTGAAAAAAAACATCCATAAATGTGTGCTTACATTTTCAGATGGTGTTATGTTCTTGGAACCAGGCGGGTCGGTCCTACTGCCATGCTTACCCCCGTGTTGGTTCTGAGATGCCACTTTGCAGTATCGGTGAAAGCCAAATGTTTGACACTTGTCAAGCACCAATCAACATTTTGGCAGATTTTTTTTTTTTTTTCAAGCACAACTACATGATAAACTTATTTCTGGAAGTACACTGATGGTCAACATATTTATGAGGAAGGGCAGAAACACGTAAGAAACCACAACACATAAGGACAGCCTTATAGCATAGAGTGCCACCTTCAATTAACTGTGCCCCCTATTGCTTGCATGCACAGTGCTGGGATCTAGCCTGTTACCATCTGATAGTGACTTACAGTCCTACAGTTTATCGTGGCCATAAAAATCTGTACAAATCCAACCCACTGCAGGTACATAAGAGAACCTGAGCATTTCAGAGAGCATGCTTATATCTGACTTTTCAGGCAGAAGAAATTTTGCACCAGGTTGGAAATTCTATGCTTTCATAAGGAGCAAATGGTAAATATTGAGCCATAACATACCAGACAGAAGCCACTATATTCTTCTGCATACAGTTATGCTTTAAAGCAATATTAAGAACCCAGTTTGCAAGGACTGAAAACCCTGAAATATTCTCATGCTCATTTCAATCATTGAAAGACCTGCAGCCTGCACACATTGTCTGCAGTTGAATCTCACAAGGCTTGACATAGTGCCATGGCTCTGTGGCCTATTGAAATACTAATTCTTCATAAATTGTATTTCAGAGGTGCTGCACTCTGGCTGAGCCATTATTGCCAACCCAGCAAGACGTGGCCAGCATTAGTGACTGACTCTGGAGTAGAAAGTTGAGAGATTTCTAACAGTATAAATCAAAGTATAAACCCATGGCAGCTCGTTTGTCTCCTGTAAATACCTATAAATAGTTTGAAACTAGCTTCTTGAGAAGGGAAAAGCTGAATAAAGAAACAAGCTGTGCCAATGTCTATCACTTGACAGATGGCATACCAAGGAATATAACACCTACCTGTAACTTACACAGAGCAATCTCAGGTCTATGAGAGATCCTTGGATGCCTATTCGTCTGTCTGTTGCACTAAGATTTGGAAAGTATATTTGGGTTTTCAACTCACTAATATGCTCTGAGAATAACCTCTGCAAAGATTACATATTTTTTAAAAGATCTGGCAAACTTTCAGGCAGTTTTCAAGATCTCTTGTATACGCAAAGGGAACTTTGATTTGATGATTAAGATAGATTTATAGCAGCAGAAACACCTATTTAAATATTATGATAATGTGTGAAAAAAAAAACACACTTTTTATATTACATTTAACTAAAATGACATTTGTTGAATGCTGTTAAGTTCAGAGGTGATTTCTCTCTTTCATTTGTGAGTATTCAGGGATATTTTTTTTACACATAACATTCATTTCAAGAATGAGAAGCAAATATATCTGATCTTTTAATGAGCCTGGAAGTATCATACCATTTCTAGAGCAATTTCATTCATAGAAAGAACTGATATTTCTTCACCATTTCTTTCAAAACTTGTCTGAACTTTTTGTCTACATATCTGCTCATTGTGTTCTTCCATAGGTGAGGACAGAAGCCCTGACTAAAGACGGAATTTTGGCATTGCAATATTCAACAATCCACTATATAGCCATGCTACTGTCATCAACCTGGCAAAAGAAATGAGATCAAGCTCTAAGAAGTCATCAAGCTGGCAAAAGAAATGAGATCAAGCTTTAAGGAGTCACTGGAAAATGAAGCTACTTTTGAACTAAACTGTTCAATTAGTTTCAGATAAGTCCTTAAACTAAGTGCCTGATTCTTAGGTGTTATGGTAGGTTTCTACTGACAGTAATTACTGAATTTGGATGTAAAACTTTATAGTTTAAGAGAAAATACTGACTCATCTTCACTGAGGGATATAAAAAGCACTTGTTTCAATAGAAACAGGAATAAGATGTAAGAGAGTTATAAAAAGACGTAAGGAACTTTGTCTTGGTGTTCTCTATTGGTTTGAATTTTTCACTCTTTGCCTCCAAAAGACATTTCTATGCTCAGATGTGTAGAGGGTATGTACACTCATTATTGTTTTCTGTAAGCAGTGTATTTAAGTAAACAAATAAAAGACACATCCCTGTAAAGTTCATGTAAGATGTGACACAGAGTTTCTTGCATCTGTCTTCTCTCAGATGTAATTTTCCAAACCCTTTGTCAGAAAAAGTGAATTAATTAAGTAGAAAACACATATATTTTAAAGGTCCTGTGCAATTCCTATGTTAATCAAGAATTCATGGTGGAGTTAATTCCTAGCAAGGCTGAGAGCTGATGAAAACCAGGTTCAGTCTGATGCCCAGATGGAGGTAAACTTCTCATTCAATTGTAAAGGTAAATGTTTTATGTAGAGGAGGCTCAATATCATGTTTAGATGTTCAAAGATGCATTCTCCTGCTGCAAAGAGAACCTTTTTTTAATGTTTATTAAAAATGTGTGTCAAAGCTGCTTTGGAATCAAAAGCAGATTTTCAGCTGAATTTTTCATGCAAACTTTTTTATTTTTTGCAGAAAGCATAAAGAGTAGAAGTCTTCTGCTCAAATGTTGATGTCTACAGCACAGGCACATACCTTTGAACTAATCAGCTACACACCTTTTACACTCAGGGGATAGAAATAGGTTTTTGCAGGGTGTGGTCAGCTTTAAATAGGCACTGTAAATACAGCTGATAATTCTAAAAATGCCTATTTCATTCCATGACCATACAGAGAGTCATGAGGGACTGACTATATGGTATACAGCACATCTCTGATGTACTGTTCATCTCTGCCAGTGGAGGGAAACTGTATTTATTTATCGTTAAACAATTTTCCATTAAAGTGGTAAGTTTGAAAAGTTTTGACTTTTCTGTTAGAAAATGAATTCCTCAAAGACTGACTTTTATAGCCAAAACTACAGAAAAACTGAAGGAGAATAGACTAACAACTTTGAACAATTAAATTTCCACCATAAATGAAAGCATTTTTTATTTTTAAGAAATGTCTGTTTAAAATAAAATAGAAATTAATATTCCCAACATTTGCCAATGTAGATGTAGCCATCTCCATGCATCTCAGTTTTCAGTACTCTTTCTTTAGATGTAGAACAACAACAACAAAAAATTGAATTCCTTTTTTTTTTTTTTAAAAACATTTTGAGTCTGCTCACACTGCCAGGAAAGCAAAGTTAATAAGCCAATTTGTTTCTTTTTTAAGCAATCATCTTTGTGTTTCATCTCAAGTTGCTTTTCAAGCTATGAAGAAAGCACCTGTAAACGTGTTGCAGAACTACCTTATTATCCTCATTCAAACTCTTTGCAAGCACCATTAGTCAGGCAGTGCTTTAAAGCTGTCTGTAGTATAAGATGCTTCTGGTGATGATTCCTTGGTGGCTTTTTGTTTGTTGGTTTGTTTGTGATAGTGGGTTGTTTTTTTGTCTGTTTTGTTTTGTTTTGTTTTTTAAATACATTGTCTATATGCTTTTGTACAGGAAATTATCTGCTGTCCTTTGCATAAAGACTGCAAGTCAGGTGGTCAGATGGCTTGTGACAGAGCTACAAAAGATAACATGAGAAGGAACAGCAGTCTTCTAGCAGATGCATTTCTGAGCTTAATATACCTTTTTCCAGTACATGATCCGCTATCTAAAGCAACTAGCTTTTTAGTGTCTGTCCCGCCTGGTGGTTCTTTGCATGAAAACTAGATAACGGATTTGAGGTTTTGATTAAGTGGAGGACTGACAGAGGCGCAGATTGTATTATCACAAAAGATTACTTTTGGTAGGCTAAAAGCACACAATTCATTCAAATTTCATGAATAAAAGCACTGAGTTCCATTTTGGGGTTTTTAGAGGGCATGGTACACAGAACACAGGAACAATCAGGAGGCTGGCAGATTTTTTGTTCCTCTCAATTCTCATTCATTTTTGTGGAAAGAGTAGACTTCCTTTCTTGCCGACCTTGTTTTGCTCCCTGAATCTCTTTGGTATTTCACCTATTTTTCCCAAGATGACTGAAAAATTCCTGTAGATTTAGACTGTGTGGGTCATTCAGGTACACTCATTTTAAGGCAACATGTGGAACTGAAGAGCTTCCAGGATGCCACAACGAAAACCCAAAGGTATCCTCAGGGTCTGCAGTACAGTCTAATTATTATCACTCAAAAAAAAAAAAAAAAAACAACTTTAAAACTGCATGCTGAGTAAGGCTTTTAGCAAATCTATACCTTTACTTAGGCTTTTAAGATTCAGCTTGTCATCACATTCAGCCAGCTCTGCTCTCCCTCAGTAATGACAAAAGAAAATGACAGCCAAAGAAGTTTCAAAAAGGCAGGAGTTAAAAATACTGGCTCTCCTCTTCTCTCCCTGAGCATATCATTATTTCAGGTGACATGGTGAATTTAGGCAGAAAGTAAGTTTTTTTACAATATCAGTTGAAGGTTTATAGGTTTATGTTGATAGGTGTCTGAAAAAGGGGATGACAGGAAAGTCCTAATGGGGAATTGAGCATGAAGAACAGAGTATAGCAAATATATTGAAATTCCAGTGTCTTCAGTGGGCATGCCACATGGTTTAGAAGACAGAAGAGAGACAGCAGTGAATTTTTTGGAAGGCCCTTTCTTAAATTCATGGCTATTCACAAATAGAATGGATTGATAGTTCATTCTCACTGAATGACCATTGACAGGAATATCCATCCCTGACTGATGTAACAGTGACAACGAGAGAAGAGTGAAGGCACAGTGGGTTTTATGGAGCGAGGATGTCGAAGAGATGCCTGGGCAGCAAGTTGGCAAGTGGCTCTCTCCCCACGCAAAGAGGCAGAATTACTCCACATCATTCAGGTCCAATGGCCTTGATTTCAAACAGCTGAAAATATCTTCACTTTTACAAGCAACAATTTAACAGGCGGTTCTTCTGCTTGCTTTCTATTTACTGGAAAAAGGCAGGCTATAAATACAGGATTTAGTGCAGCTCAGGGCCAAGGTATGGGTCCATCTTGGCTCTTTGTATATAAATACAGGTGAGTCACTGGATGTGCCCGTACACACCTTGAAAGAAAAATACCCAAAGTGATCACTGACTGCCAGGAACCTGTGCCAGATTGTTTGCAATGTCCTTTGCTCCTCCTTGGCTCATCTTCATTCATGAATGCTGAGCCAAGTTAGAGTCTGCCCTTTGGCTCATTTCATTGGCTGGCTCACTGCTACAAGGTACACATTTTTTAATGAAAGATTGTTTACACCCATGTACGTATATACACACACAGACAAATTTCCAACAGATTTTAGGCTGGCTTGTCACAAGTTTAATGGCTCTTCTTCCAAAAGGTATGTGGTGAATTATTTATGCTCGTTACAGCATGCACAGAAGTTTCTGTGCTGCTGAGGATTTTACTTCAGTGTTTGCTTACTTGCTGCGTGGAAGGCTTCCTGGTATTATTTTAATTTGCTTAGATGAAGGAAGGGTCAAGCAAAAAAAAATCTGTAGGTCAGTGAGGTAAATGCTCCCTTTTAGAGTGAAATTTGTGCCTATGCATAGATGTGGTCAAATGGTCCAAATGTGATCTTAGCTGATGATGTTGAAGAATTTAGTAACTCCTGTAAATTCAGTGGACTTGTTACAGGTCACCATTGGCATAGCTGAGAGCAGAATTTGATTTGCTGCCCAAAAGAAGCTTAGTCCACCTGTTTTTTCTTTGCTGATGGTGTGCATAGTGCAAAGTACTTTTTCACTGTAGTGGGATCAAAAATGTTTTCAAAAATACTCTCGCAATAGTAAAGTGAGTGTGTTGTACAGCCAGGGTTTAACTGGGAAACGCTCCATTTTTCAAAAAAATTTTCTCCTCCTCCATGCAAGAGCTTTGCCAAAGGGTGTACATGTTACTGTTGGAGCCAAAATTACTGTTATAGCCAAGGGATGTACACATTTCTGTGTAAATGCGTTGCCAAAGGGTGTGCAAGTTGCAGTTCAAAGTTACAGTTGAAGGGGCATTCCTAGCTTTAACGTATGTGATCTGCTTATCCAGTCAATTAAACACGGTTTATTTTCAGACGGCTGAGGGGATTGCTCATGTGATGCAGAGCCTATTACTATGGGAGCCCTTAAAAACAAGTTCCCTTTTAACTTCTTACTGTTATGCAAGGTATTACTGGTACTCATGGTATTCCCCATTCTTTGTACAATACATGCTTCTACAAAGTATAGCTTACCTCCAATTAAAGATGGTAAAAGTGCTGTGTTTTTACTCTGAGGGTGCCAAATATCCCGTGAATCTGCTCCAGGCTGTGCATGGCTCTTTAGCAGGCAGTGTGGCAGCCATAGTCCCACTCTGAGGGATATTGAGTGAATGACAATGGCTCAGGATACAGATCTGTTGGCATACTAAACTCTTCAGCAAAAAATATCTTCTCAGTACACAATGGGGGCAAAAACAGAGCAAACAAAATGTAAAGAAAGAATATAGAATGGCACAACAATATGAGACAAGAAAGTGAAACTGGTTGAAAGTGTTCTTTTCAAAGCAATCTCAGTGTACCAACAACAACAACAAAAGTTTCTGAGAAATAAATAAATAAAAAATCTGTCAGAAAATGAAATGATTTCCACATTTCTTTTCTTTTTTTTTTTTTTTTTTTAATGTGTGTGTGTGTGTGAAAAACCGAAGCCTCCATAATTTCTGCCAAACTCCATCAAAAATCTGATAGCTCTGTTCTGCCAGGTAAACCCTCTCTCTGCTCTCTCTCATGTTATAATTTCTTAGAGTGATCCATTACTGTTGTATCAGAGCTCCTCACCAGTGTCAATGAGTTCAACAGTTGTTGTGGGTGATCCTAAACAGACGTCTCTGCATGTTTAAAGGCTGGGCATGGTTCATCTGGTCTATTTTGCTTTAGGAGGAGGAGTTGCAACAAAACTTTCACTGACACTGGTCGCTAGATCTCACTAGACCATTCAGAGTGCCCAGGTTGGCTTCTTCATCAGGAGACCTTACATCCACCTTTGCCTTTTGACATCTACAGCACTAACATTTGCCTTTAGAATTCTACAGCAAGACATCAGTCAGTACTAAGTATTTGATACATCTGAACCAAAGAAAGATGTCTAATCTTTCTGAAACAGGTCTGAAAAATTGCCCTCTCTTGGTGCTTGCTTTTCTCCATGGAATAGTCAGGGAATATGCCATGATTAAATCAGACTAGATTAGGTCTAACTTCTACATATTTAAAGTTAGATGAGATAAAACTCTTTGTCTCACAACTGATTCACAGCAGGAAAAAAAAACAGTTCAAAGAAAGACAAACAAAATGAGTAGGAGCAAGGAACGCTTCTGTTTGACATGCATATGATGAGAAATTAATTTAGAGGGAAAACAGGTAAGGAATAACATGATAGGGCTGTTCACTAGTAAACTGGAAGAGATGAAATGAATGCAGCCTACCTACTTCCTCCCAGTCAGGAGCAAAAGAACATTAAATAGGGTGGAAGAGACTAATCTGAATATCAAAAATAAAATATGGAAATATTTCTTCCATAGTGCACAATCATCCCATAATTGTGACATAGCAAAGAGCCCAGGAGTTTCAAAGGACTCAGAAAAAGATGTCAGGTATATCAAGATAATAAGAATATCACTAGTTGCTTTAGTTAGCTAATAATCATGATTTTCTCACAACAAAGGTAAAGGAATACACTGTTCTTTTATGATACATATACATTAGTGCAAATTCAACTGCTAACCTTGTCATTAGTCATTATATGAAAAAGGAGACAAAAAAAGCATACATTTGCCCCAAGCCCATGTTTGATTTCTGAGTGTGTAGCCATATTTACCTAATGCTTGTAAACAAGCCAAAACTTGCATGCATAAAATTGTTATTTTTCATTACAAATTTGTTTAGAATTTGCTCCATGTTGCATGTAAGATGTAACATCTCTTTTATTTGTTGAAATGAAATCACTTCTAACTTTCTCTTTTATGTCTTCTGCTTTTACAAGATGTTTCTTCTGGCAATATCAGTCAACTTTCTTTACCTCATTCTTTTTTCCCACATTGCCAACATTTCTGTGCTGCTGACTTTTGCACATATCCCCAGGAGTTTTTCTGAAGATACCGTGAACAGGAGACCCTGGATGTTTACCAACTCCTTACTTATTTATTATACCTGGCTCACTTCCTAGGACACAGTGAAAACAGTGTCTGTTCTTGTTGATTGCTAAACAAACCTTGTAAGGAAACAGTTCTCCAGCATGTCTAGGAACATTGCTTCTTCCCTTGGGACCCCATCACTGTCATCAAGGGCAACATCTACCTGGAAATTAGTGGCTCTCTGAGCATTCACACAAACCTTGCTACCTGCATATTTATACATATTTTCTACAATATTGAAATGTGTCAAATTTGTTTTCTTGCTCTTGTCCTTGGTATTTCTTGGGTTATATCTCAAAACCCATGGTTTGCATTGCCAAATTATATGAACATTTTATTGTAACGTTCTCTTCTACATTTAATGCAAACTTTAAATTTAAACATACAGCTTTGATAAACTCATTAGGAAGGCACTAAAGCTAGAACTGAGGTTTCTGCTTCTCAAAGGATATCTCAGATTCTGCTGTAGGGAAATGCACTTCCTGCTTATCCATGTGCAGCATACCCAGCATTACACAGGGATGAAATTTTCAGCACTATCTTAGGGATTTGGATACCCATCTCTCATTAAAACTCCATTCTTGACATTTCCAGAAGACTTCTAGGTGTGCTTGTATAGATATGGGTCTCTTGCCTCATTTCTGATTGGCCTGTCATTTAAGTATTTATCAAACATTAAACCTTGCATTATACCACACACATCATGTAGGACCTCTGTGACAGTGTTGCCTTTTATTTGTCATAGTGAATCTCTAGCAAAAAGAATTTGCATCTGTTCTTTACATCTTCCATGAGTTTGTGTTTTTCCACCTTTTTTTTTTTTGTCTTCTCTGCATCGTTTTTAATGCAGTGATATTTCTACCAGAGCTCCTACTGTGTAGCCACTATTTTAAACTGAACCATGTCTGGCAAAGGACAGTCAACACTTCAGTTCTGAAGGGCTTTTTAAGTAACTGAAAACCTTTGCTGTCAACCTGCTACGTAGCATTTTATATATGCCTCCTTCACACCACAGGTCTCTGGGGTTTGTCAGCCTTAATGTGAAACTGTCCAAACACTACAAGTCTTTCAATGGAAAACATTACTGGCAAAGCAGAAGAAAGCAAAACAGAGAAGCAGCAGAGAGAAAAGATCTGAAAAAGATGAAATCAACCTCTGAGATGCTAAGGGTATTTCTGAACGGTATATTTTTAAAATATGGTAAATGTTATTTCTATCTGAAGGGGCTCAACTTCTCTCATTGCTTGAGCATGTGCTGTGATCGAAGAGACAACCACGGTATCAGTTCCAGACTCTTCTTGGTGTGTATCCCAAAGGGTCTCCTGCCATAGACCCTATTTCTTCAACCCCAAGCAAAACCTGGTGAGCACTTCTGGATGTATTCCTTACTAGGAGGAGTGTTCCTCTGCTCTCCTGTACCCACCTCACACCACGACTGAGATACGTTTCTTCCTGTTGTATAGAAAGTCTAGGGCAAAGACAAACACAGGATCTACGAAGCCTCATTCAGTGATTTTACACAACCCCATTCCCCCATAGCACAAGCCCATCCTCTGTTTCT
Source organism: Cygnus olor (assembly GCF_009769625.2). NCBI lineage: Eukaryota > Metazoa > Chordata > Aves > Anseriformes > Anatidae > Cygnus > Cygnus olor. Next base: position 9,275,291 of record NC_049170.1, on the reverse strand, counting down.
CAATTTCTTTATCACCAGACAAATTTCCAAGACCTTTCAGCTCACTCAGTCATGAAGAGGACATTGTTTACACTCAAATTCCCATTACACAGGTGGTGACATATGTCCCCCTGATTCTTGACGTGGCTGAAGAATCACTACAACAAGTTTGTTCTTTCACTAAACTGACTCTGTAGAAGAGGTCACGTACAGCTTTAATAACTATAATACTATTATTTTATCTGCCACATTGATTACATATAATGACAAATATGGAGAGTAGATAATCATTTGTATGTGGCATAGAGGAAAAAGCCAGCCCAAGTGTGAAAGAGATGATCCTGTTTACCTCATCTGTGTTACCCTTGAAGAGCATCTACATCTTCTGCCCATCTTCTACCTTCCCTGCTGAGGAGCACAAGGGCACTTTCCAGTCAGACACTTCCAAGCTGCTTTGCAAGTAGAGTAGTCATAGCCCAAACTGAAATACCCTCAAACAGGTAAGTAGGTAGTAGGTAAGTAGGGGCTGGCGTCTGCAGGATGGAACAGGGCAGGGACGCAGCTAGTCCATGGTGAATCATTCATGGAATATGCTGGAAGTCAGGGAGCATCAGGGGCCTCAACAGAGATTATATGTTCATTTATTGGTTAACATCGATTGCTTTATGCACTGTATATTTGTCTTGCAGTTAGAGCATGTGCTACTGGTCAGAGGGACGTCACCTTCAACTGCATGGGTCTTTAATTTGAACAAAAACAGTCTTTCGCAAAACCTTTATGTTCTGAATGGTTGACCTACTTGTACAACAAAGCTTACCCTGCCAGAGAGCTCAAAAGCTAGAGAGCATATCAAAACCGTTGAAAACTCATATTTTGTAGATACTCAGGGCCAAATCACCAAACGTGATTAAACTTGTGTAAATCAGTGTCCCAACATCCAACATCCCTGGGCCATTCCAGGCTTGTACTGGGATTTTCACAGCCCCACATCTACCAGTGTTCAAGTAAGGACTGTAAAAAAGCAAGCTTCTGGCCTCCTTCTTTATCTTTTGCGGAAGTTAACCACAATAGAAGTTAGTTATTTATACAATACTTTGGGCTGGTCTGAAGGGAAAAAATCAATCACACAGCTGTTTTGGGTTGTTTTTCTCTCTCTTGCTGTGATGCACAAATTAAGCCACTGATTAATCAAACAATTCATTGACAAGAACCCTGATTTATGTTGTTACAGCATGCAAATATTTGCATAGTGCTGGATGTAGATTTAAACACAGAATCCATAAGTATTCTTCATTTTTTTTTTTTTTTCTAAAACCATGAGCATTTTTTAAGGATAATTCAAGCGCAAAACTCAAGCTATTCATCTTTCCTGATGATTTGAATGGACAGACTGTGGCAAGAGTCAAACTATTTTTGCTAAAACCTTAATCTGATAAATAACTCCAAGGATGATTTTTAAAAGCACAAAGGGCAGTAATGTGCCTTGCTCCCACTAACAGTTCAAAAGAGTTAGGCATCCTGCTCCAGTTTACATTTTTAAAAATCTCCCTTCTTTGTCCTGAAATCTGTGTTGACAGCAAGCTTCATTCAGGAAATTCTTCAGAGAGAAGCCAACATGCAGATTCAGACCTTTCTGTGGACGTGCAAAGAACAACTGAGTAAATGAAGAGCAGGGAAAGACTGATGTTTTATAAGCAAGGAAAAAATAAACTTCTCAAGGGAAAAAGTAAAAGGTAAAATTGTCACTAGCTTGTCCACAACTCAGAACCTGAAATCTCTTTTAAAATTTAACTGCACTGTGGCATGCACATAATATTATTCAGGCACTAAAATCTCTGCTAAGGTTTTGTTTCTCTTGTCGAAAAAAAAAAAAAAAAAAGGACTCAAAGGATGCTATGCTCCAAAACAGACCTTTGGAGGGGTAAATCCAGATCTACATAATCTCTTCAGAGCACTTCATCTCATTCTGACACAGTGTTCTGCTCATTCTATGGAAATATGTGCTAGATGTGCTTTTTTAATGCAATTTAATTATTTACATTCAAATCTCTTATTTGAAGATGGGTTAAACAGTTATTTGAGCCTTTATTAGTGGTGCTTTTTTTTTTTTTTTTTTTTTTCCCCCCCCCAGCTATTTTGAGGAGATGAATCTAAATTTTGCTAAACCAGTAGTAAGGTCTAAGCAATTCAACCTTCTATGCTGCAGTTATTTATTTATCCATCAGATGGGAAGGATAGTTTTTTTTTGTTTTGTTTTGTTTTCTTTTTTCAGAGGTAAGCCGCATTATTTAGAACATGGCATAGTCTGTGTCTGGTTTTTACTAATACGTGGGAGCACGATGCAACTCCTTTCTTACCTCCCCACTTCTGTTAAATCCTGCGCCCCTTCAGGGCTGTGTTTGGCTGATGTCTGCACTGGGTAATTCTCAGCAGACTGGCTCTCTGGGCTGGTGCTCCCGTGCGAGCAAAGCTGTCGTGACATAAGAGCAATGCCTGCAAGGTGCCCGCAAACAAAGCCATTCTTACTGAGTTTATCTGCATGAATTGGTAGAGCTTGCCCATTCCTGCCCAGTTCTTTTGGCTCAGACACCTTAATACTGACTATATCCCTTGCTATATGCTGAGTAATCTATTGTGAAAAATGCCTCCAAAGAGGCCCGATTATGCACGCTTTCCTACCAGGCAACATAAAAATCCTGCCTAAACGGCATGCTGATTAAAGTCCCATAAGTTCTTAAATGATTACTTACGTTTCCCAACCATTATCTCATTGCTGAAGCACCTTGCCAGAAGCCTTCTTTGTGGTGAATAATGAAATAATGCAAACTGATGGGACCCAGTGTTGATTTTTAAAGGAAAACAGGCCTCCTGAGATAACAGGATCAATGTAGCTGGTGTGAGCTGTTGAAAAAGCTGGTCAACAGACATGTCAGACACCTCTTCATCACAGTCTATACAGTGGGATGTCAGAGACCAAAATCCTTTCTGACCTCCCTGGTTGGGCTACCTGGGCAGTGCTGCCATGAGTGTGGAATCAGAGAAGGGAATTGCTCAGTGGAGAGAAGACATGGAAAAATCCCAGAAATATGTAAAGCTTTGGTTACCCATGGCTATCTGTGCACTGAGTTATGGATCATCATATCCCACAAATTATGTATTTTGCCACCATCCCAAGATCACACTGGGGAAGAACAGCAGCTTGCTTGCACCTCTGGTATATTCTGTGGCTAAGGCTGAGATAAGGACAGAGTGAGGTTCAGGTACAATTTAAATTTTTTTTAGGTAATTTATGACTTAGCAACTTGGCAACAGAATCCAGAAAAATTTACCGATCTTAGATTAACCACTTTGGACGTGCCCTTGGCCAGCTATGGTTGAATTCATTGTTCTCTGTACAGTGTTCCACTTTCTGGTATTTAAAATGAACCAAAAGAGAAGTCCAAATCTTAAGACCATCAGCTTTGTGGGGCAACCATCTGATAAAATAGGAAAAAAAAATGTCAAGAGAAAAAGGTAACAAAGACTTATAATGCAGTTTTGATTTTGACTGATACTAGGATTTGTGAATCTGTGATTGCCCAGTTTTCAGTGACAGTGAAAACTCATGAGCAGCTCTTTTTAAGCATATTTCTATTACCTCCATGATTTGGGAGTAACTGTAAAGTTGTAATAAAAATGTGTATAAGCACAAGAGTTAAAAGTAGGTCTTCTACTTTCTCTGTCAGAATTGAGAGTGTTCGGTGTGTACTGAAAGATGAGAGTTTTATTGGTTTCCTTTTTGTTTGTTTGTTTGCTTTTAAGTTTAATTGGACATTGTTCCTATGAAAAACCTTTGACTTAAAGTTGCTGCATTTCAGTATAACAAGTTCAGTTGTGAGGCTCGAATCCCAAATGGCATACCAGCTGAGATTTCTCCCAGCTAGGCTTCATCTAAACTAAATCTGGCAAACAACACCTTTTTATTTTGGAGACAGACCCAGGAATGAAATGTTAGAAAAATATGTTGAATTGGGTATATAAGTGTTCTTGGTGTTTAAAGCTGTAGTTCAGGCCTCACTCCACTATGACTTTCCTGTGTAATGTTGACCTCAGTGGTCAATGTGAAATCATGAGAGCTTATTCTGGTACCTAAAATTGAACTGAGTCTGAGTCTAGCTGCCTTAGACCAAGGAAATGGCTCAGAACTTCTCCCTTCCTAACAACAACCTTACATGTATTTGTATTTGTTGGCTACATGAAGACTGCAGAATGCTTGGGTTCCTACAGTCAGGTCCTCAGGCTTGTGTGGAAGTTACTCAGTTTAAAAATTTAAGCAGCTAGTTATTTTCTAAGCTCTGGAGACCCAGCACAAGATTCAAACCTAATGTGCATAGACTCAATCTTACCCAGCCCAAAGAAATAGAGCTGTCAGTGCTGCCAATTTTTGCATTGCTATCAGTTAAGCAAATTTATTTTTGCAGGTTTGAAAGTGGGGAATCAACAGCTCCAGAGACTTGTGTTAAAAAGAGTGTCAGTATAGTGGTGTAACAGATGTCCATGAAGTCTGAGAACTGATTGCGGAATGGCCTCATACCAGCAGGTATTCACATTGTGATGGCACTCCAGCCATCAAAATATATTTGTACAAAAAGAAATGAAAAATGAAGATTCACAAACAGCCCTGGCCCTCACAATACAGAAAGTACAAATACAATCACTTCTTGAGAATTTCCATAGCAAAATCAGTGTCGTTGCCCATGTGTTTAGGGGATAATCTGTGGATGCCTGAGGAGTTAGCACTCAAAACTATCACTTCCCAAAATATAGCTTTAGCTGCACCATGTAGAACATTTTGAAGCCATCATGTAGCCTGATATACAAGAATGGTGGGGCCAGGTGAAAAGCAAAAGAGATCCTAACTCATGTTGAGAATGACCTGGATTATGGACTTTATTCCCCAACTTTTTGTCGACAGTGTTTTTTAGTGCAGAGAAACAGTTCTGATAGGAGGGACCCACCAAGAACTTCTCTTTCACCTATTCATTTAGACTAGAAACAGCTAAAGCCAGATAGGTACCTCATTCAATGAGATTGTGATTCCAGTTTTGGCCCATACATTTCAACTGTGATGAAATAAAGACATTGCTGATATCTGTGTGGCTCCATCCAACTCCTTGGTGACCAGGGGTGGTTTCCATGGAATGTGATGATAATGTTGCAGTTCAGCATTTCTGAGCTCTCTTGAATATACAATAGCACTGGAGCCCTCTCCTGTTTGCAGTAACGTGACTTTGATTTGCTCTCTGGCCACACGAATCACCTCTTTCTATCTGTACACATAGTGCTTTATCGTGTGAAAAAGTGCTCCATCCAACAATGTGAATTAAAGGTAAAGTAAGTCTAGAGAATTCCTTCTTTGTAATAAGTTATCCATTAAATACCACTTAAGCTTTTCTTGTTTTAAAGCATATGTCAACATAATCTCAAATAGTTTTTATAAAGTACTAGTAGTAAGTCATTAAAAATGACAAAAATGTCTTTAATCTATAAAAAATATTTTAATCAACTGAGATATCTTTTTCAACATAACAAAATAAACACAACCCAGACTGGGCTATCTAATCTTCAGCTCACAATGGGATGACTTTACAGCAGAATGTCAGAATCACTGGCTAAATTCATTGGGTTCTTACTGCTCTCAGGAGTTTTCAGGTATGTTTTCATCACTACTGTGGAATATCCTAGTTCTTTTTAAATATTTGCAGATCTCAAATGTTTATATGTTTGTATTTTCTCAGGGGCAAATGCATGTATTTTCAGAAAGGTACCATGACTGAAAAATAGGAAATAATTTTTTGCTAGCAATTGATCAAAGTTAAGATGATTCCATACCCTTTCTGAGAAGTCATTCTTCATTTCTTTTCCCTTGTTTTGAACAAAGCGAAGAATCCTGGTAAAGGCAGAGAAAAGAAGAGGATCTGGTGAAAATCTAGGAGAATGTTGTATTTGTACTGTTTGTCTACTATGATATTATTCTTTTCTGAGCTCAGTAATAGGGGACAGTTCAGTCATGGCAGAGTTAAACTCTTACACTCTTCTAATTTGGGATCTAAACCCTACAGCCTGGGGCTGCGATGAAGTCACTGTTCTGGTCAGATCCATGTCCAACATTGCAGATGCTTGTCATGAGTTCAAGGACAGCAAAAGTCAGATGAATTTGCAATCTCTCCAATTCTGTTTTTGTTTATTGTTGTGGCCAATCATGAAGTGGGACAAAACTTATCCTGCAGAAGATGGAAGACCATGTTAGAGGGCACATACTCTCAGTGTGACACTGGGAAGTGCTGGTGTTTCCTGGAGGTCTCACTCTGGAGAGGGGCTCTTAGCTGTAGCCCTCCTGTTATCTTTCAACGTGGCCACACTATAAATTGCAATAGCTGTCTTTGTTGTAGAACTCACTCTGTCCTCCCACTTGAGAGCAAAGACATCTTAAAAACCATGGACACCAGCTGGAGTCCTTGAGCACAATGGAGCTTCACAAGGTGTGGGACATGCTTATCTGTGAAAGACATATAGGTTTTCACTGCTTTGGAATAAACTACTTTACGTGTTAAGATCATTACAAACCTTACCACTTTCCACCTCAACCAAAGGCTTTCCTTGACTTTACTAATTGAGCATATAAAACAAACAAACGCATAGGGGAGGCACAAACAACCTCTTCCCTAAATATAAACAGTTCACTGTGTTGTCCAGTAGAGCAGGAAGAAAGAAAGAATTTCAGAAGGTATTCATGTTTCTTAAAACACAGAAGGAATTGCTCAAATGTTATGTTGGTGACAGAAGACACAAGGGAGGAGAGGAGGAGAGAGGAGAGCAGAGCAGAGCAGAGCAGAGCAGAGGATGAACCAACCTGTTTTTGAACACATCATCTATTAAAAAATAATCAGATATATCATAGACCATGAAGAAGTTGTTCCACTAAATACATATTTCCATGTATAAAAGAAGATAGCACATGGCAGTTGGACTAGAAAGACTGACCTGAATCTATATGTTTTCATTATCTGAGGAAGTTCAGTCTTGGATTCTTGTTTTGCCCTATTTTGTTCTTTTGGAGACTCTCCACTTTTGCAAGTCATACAGCTTTGATGTTTAAAGAAAATCTGCAGTTCAGAGCAGCATCCAGATCGTCACAGCAAGTGACAAAGTTGTAGAAGAAATGTTATGCAGTTCTGTGTTTTCACCTACAGTCTGCTCATCAATCAATTACTACTTTGGACTACATCAAAACTGCCAATTTTTGGGCAGCTATTAGCAGTGGTTTAAAAAAGAAATCAGTTAACCCTACTGACCCCTAGACCAATCAATTACTTATACTATTAAGGCAATGTTTTGTCATAGATCACTGTTATTATTCACTATCCTGTCAAATGGGAAATTCAGAAACATTTTGTACTATCAAAAGATCAGTTTTTTTTTGTTTTGTTTTGTTTTGGTTTTATGTTAAAATAGTGCATTAAATATGATAAGATGTTAAAACTTTGTTCTCCACAGAAAATCGGTTCCAGTCTATCCGGTACTGGACAAAGACACCTACCCTTTCTCCTTGCACAGCCCTGGTCATTGGATAAGCAGTGTTAATGCATTGTTCAGAGAGATACAAAAACCACAGTCAGTACATTAATATATATATATATATGTCAGACCTCACTCCATTACTTTTCTGTTTAATCTGTGCCATACAGTAAAAACATAATCATATGCTGTAGTGTCAGGGTTTTGCTGGCATTCATTCAAGATGACGTGAATAATTCAGTTGTGACTTATTATTATATCTTTTAACTGAGATAGGATAATCTTGTGATGGGACATTGGAGTGGGACTCAAGAGGTTTAGAATAGATCCTCAATTCAGTCCATCTTCCCTGGTGACTCAGTTTACCTCAGTTCAGAAACATATTCAAACATGTGAATTGTTCCACCTTCATGCAGCCAAAATGTTTGTGTGCAAAACTATCTTAAGCACATGTTCATGTCATATTGACTTTCATGTACACTGAATATTTATTAAATAGCTGTGTTTTCTGATGAACTGGAATATAAATTCTGGGTATTTATTTCCTCTTGATAAAATAGGAGTCATATACACCATTTAAAATCTTTTACTTATCTTCACTATTTTAGGCACAGTTTGGGATAATCACACATACATAACATCAGTATTTTAAATCTAATATTTATTTATTACTCTGAATTCAGGAGGACTAACGAAGGAATAAAGTAACCCTAAACATAATGATAGCTATTACAAACAAGCTATCAGACTCTAAGCTCTTGGTTCCAGATCTACCTGGGAGTTTATGAACAATAAGCAGTACAGTGGATACTTAGTTATTTCCAACACAAATAATAAGCTATTAGTACTTTTAATTTCCACCTTCTCACTTATTAAAAACAACAACAAAACAAAACAAAACAAAAATCCACCAAAGTCCATTGACAAAGTGGCCAATGTTTAGACTTGAACATTCTAAGCCGTTTGTGGCTGTCCAACACACTAAGCATTTTTCTCACTCCAGGAAAAACAGCAAAACATAACTATAAATGGTGATTACAGTTATTTCTGTATAACATAATAGTTATTCCTCAATGTAATATACAACATGATAGAGAAGAGAAGAGAAGAAAAAGAAACTTAGGGAATGGAAGAGAAGAGAAGAGAAGAGAAGAGAAGAGAAGAGAAGAGAAGAGAAGAGAAGAGAAGAGAAGAGAAGAGAAGAAGAGAAAGGCGAAGAGAAGAGAAGAGAAGAGACGAGAAGGGACGGGAAGGGAAGGGAAGGGAAGGGAAGGGAAGGAAGGGAAGGGAAGGGAAGGGAAAGGGGAAGGGAAGAGGAAGGAAGGAAGGAAGGGAACGGAAAGGGAAGGAAGGGGAAAGGGAAAGGGAGGGAATGGGAAGGGAAGGAAGGGAAGGAAGGACGGAAGG